>NC_140931.1:93063627-93663627 GCF_014529385.1 Adiantum capillus-veneris
AATGCACATTATCTTCCCATTACGATGGAGACCAAAATTACTAATACAAATTCAAATTTTAGAGCATTTAGCTGACTATTTTTAACCGCTTTACTTCTTGTTAACCTGATTTGAGGCCGGCTAACCTAAACTCTCAATTACTAGGCTTAAGCAAGCCTTATCCAAACACTGTTGGCAAGGAATCCTCCTATTGCATAGCTTGAGAGAGCTAGAGAGAGAGAGAGAGAGAGAGAGAGAGAGAGAGAGAGAGAGAGAGAGAGAGAGAGCATTTAATGTCACCAAAATCAAAATTTGAGTGAAAAATAGTATCTACTGAGTTCTAAGGGGGGGGGGGGGGGAAGAGAGAGAGAGAGAGAGAGAGAGAGAGAGAAGAGAGAGAGAGAGAGAGAGAAGAAGAAGAATAAGAAAAAAAATAAGTACACAAGAGACCTAAAAAATATGGTTGATGAGTTTTGATTTTTAAATGCAAGTGCTTACATGTTCGCATACTTTCTCAAGGAGGGAGAGGAGGCTGGGAGTTTCATTATGGTAGCAACAATCACAATGACCACAAAGTGTGTGTGTGTGTGTGTGTGTGTGTGTGTGTGTGTGTGTGTGTGTGTGTGAGAGAGAGAGAGAGAGAGAGAGAGAGAGAGAGAGGAGAGAGTCCTTAAAGGTTAGATTTACCTATGGGACCAAATACAACATGTAGTATGCTTAAAGGCTATGGACACAATGGTGACAATTGACAAAATAAATCCATGAAGTTTCTACAAGAGAAAGAAATGTAGTTTGTGGACAGGTGGGCTAAAATGTAAGAAAAGCAAGTTTGATGTGATCAAAAGTTGAAGCACTTAAGTAGAATATGATGCTCATGCTCTTAAATTTTTAAGGGGCATAATGTGTATACATAGAGAGCTCTCCTACACTAACTCAATGTCCGATCTCACATTTGAGGGAATATGAACTAAGCCAAATGGTTGGTGTTGCGTAGATTGTGAAAATAGGCTCAACCATGTGTAATGTTGAACACATTCTGCTTTCTCAAGAGGAACATGCTTTTGTAATTTTGTAAGAGAAAGAGAGAGAGAGAGAGAGAGAGAGAGAGAGAGAGAGAGAGAGAGAGAGCTCTATGACATGCATGATTTTAGGTCACAACCTCAATTTTGCACGATGTCCTTCACTTTAGCATAATGGCAAAAAATCTTGCAAAAATAAACAATTGAGAAACCTTATATTTCTTTCATTTTATCATATTTTAAGTTGACTATGGTGTGAAAGTGTACATGAACAAATAGTGCATGCCTGATTGTAGTAAGCTACCTATGCATTGTTAGATAAGGCGACGATGCACACTGTTACCATGCTTGTGCACAAAACATAGATAGAGATGCAAAGAAGGCATTTAGAGATCAACATATATGGAATGGTCAATCAAATTCTTGATATTAAAAGAAAGACAACTCATCTCTTTGAAACTTGAAGCTCTCGTGGTATACTGGAAACTATGAGTCGTAATCTTTTCACAACTCCACTCTTAGACCTGAAAAGTTTTATGATTACATAGTGAAGTGATTTTGGGCCTTCATCTTTATAAAATTGATGACTTATCCAATTTTTACTTTTGGACTTGGTGGAAAATAAGAGAGTGGAGCAGATACGAATTGTGTTTCCATTGTTGAAACCGATTCTAAAACCCACTCCATTTTCAAAGAAAGTTCTATGAATACATTTACTTCTCTTATCTTCATCTTTTCACACCATGCTAACTTATCTAATCTACATAATCAAGCTTGGTAGCATTGCTAGACAAAGATAGACCAAAAGGAGGTCTCTCTCTCTCTCTCTCTCTCTCTCTCTCTCTCTCTCTCTCACACACACACACACACACACACACACACACACACACACACACACACACACACACCACACACACACACACACACACACACACACAAACAATAGAAGTAGAGAACTCCTAAGTTTGTTGAGCAAGGTCTAGCACCTCATAAAAAATCTCATGAAAATAATGTCTATGAGAAGCTCCCAAGCTTGGTGTCAAAGAATAATTTGTGGCATTTTATATATATTCATGGTTGCTAGAATGTATCAAGAGATTGTGTCATGCATCACTTGTGGAAATGCGAGAGACTATGCATGTAGAAAGAGAGTATTGCTAGTGTTCCACTTGGAGGAGAAGACAACCCTATGAGAATAGAGGTGACCTTTGTGGTATTTTACATATATTCATGTTTATTAGAGAATCTATCAAGAGATTGCGTCATGCATTACTTTTAGAAATGCAAAAGACTATAAATGCAGGAAGAGAGTATTGAGAGTGTTCCACTTGGAAGAGAAGATAGCCCTTTGAGAATAGAGGTGATGTTTCTTTGATCTCAACAACGCGCGGTCACATAGTAGTTGTCATAATAACTAATATCTAATTCTCCTAAATGATTTTCTCATCATCATTTAATATGGGGAAGTGCCAGAGGAGAAAAACCTAGAATATTGGTTAAGCTGGCAGGCTGGTCATAGTAGGGATCCAAAGGAGGGAAAATAGGGATCCAAAGGGGGGCCATCTGCGAAATAGCAATGTCCAACAATGGGCTTTAAAGACTCTACGGTTCAGCCCATTAAAACTTGCAAAACACCAAGGTTCCAAAATTTAAAGGTTATGTCCAAAGGTCAAACATTAGGAAAATTGGATGCTTTATGTGTGCTCAAAAAGTCTTCAAAGAATCCTACATAGGAGGGGGAGAGCCTTGGAAGTAGGGTATGAGAGAGAAACACACACACACACATACACTCACACTCACAAGCTCCTGTACACAAAGGGAATGAGGGACACATGTCAGCTCCCTAGCCCACATGCTTACAAGGTGTACCCAATACGAATTAATATCTCTAAAAGACTTTTGGACAGTCTCCCAAAGGGTCCAATGAGCATTCAACAGCCCAATGGCTTGCCTGATTCCTATTGGCTAGGAGACAAAGGGGTCCAATGAGAGTTTAGTTGCATTAATTAATTACCTAAAGCTCTTACAAAAGGGGAAAGGGGGACACATGTCAGAAGGCTATCACTTATGCTCTTGAAATTCCATTGGCTAAGCCTGGAGAGGTCCAATAAGGTTTGAGCATGAGCAAATAGCAAGAGGGGTCGACCAAGAGAGAGAGGGGGACTGATTTTCTCAAGGCATTATTGCATACACACTCACACTAACTCATGTGTGGAGTAAGAAGACTCTCTCTCCCTCTCTCTCCTTCTCATGCTTTAATGGAAAGCTTATCACCTACTCCAAGCTTGTGACAAGGGAGGCATACACCAACAACTCTTGGCTTTGTGATGCAAATCCAACCAAGAGCGAATCTTCAATGCATGCTCATCTCCTTTACCATGCTAATTACTAAGCTCAGCTATGCTAATATGAGTGATTATGTGAGGAGATGTACAATTTTCTCGTAAGACTACTCCTTCTTCCTCTCAATCTACTTTCATACCCCGCTAGCTCTCACCATCTTCGAACGTGTGAGAGGTCTTGGGTCTCAGACTGTGAGGGAATTGATGTTGTGTTTTATAAGTGTTTTGCTTGGTGCTTGAAGTTTCCATCTTCATTGTACGAGCTAGTATTGAAGGAACACAAAGAATTGTATTGTAAAATGTGTCTCTTGATGGGAGAAACCATAATACAAAGCCTTTTGGAGAGGGGACAAGCTCCATGTAAATCCGGTCCTCAATTGTTGTCAATAGCTTAATTTCTCTCTCTTTTGAAGTATTGTTCATGCTATCTAACTAGGTGTTATACTTTTTGTTGCTCTCTTCACCCAAGCACTCTTGTTATTCTCATTAGGAATCTATTCTAATGCAATGCTCACTATGTTCATGCTATTTTCCGCTACACACAAGTTACTAGGCCATTAAATGCTACATTGGTATCAGAGCACAAGGTTTTTGTTTTCTTGCTCAAGAAGGGGGGTCCTCAAGCTAGCTATAAATGGTTGTTATTATTAATTGCAAATGAGTAAGTAGAATAGGGATTTTTCAGCCTTGTAGTGCGTCTGCCTTCGTGCAGATAACGGGGCATCACCGTGGAAAGCTATGGTCTTAATAGTGGAGTCCTACGAGCTTGGCCACTATTGAGATATTAGAAGCTTGACAGGAGCTAGTGCTATTTTGGTGTTGAATGACCCTCTCTTCTATTCCTTGCAATTAATGGTATTCAAGCCACAGGTACAGTAGCTTGAGTGATTTTTCTAAAGGGGTAAACAGGAGTAGCAACTAGGGCTTGAAGTGCCAAAGTACACCTAAAAGTTGTTAGAACGGCTGACGATAGTAAAGAGAGTGAAATTAATGTTGATAACTTTAATTTTGCTAATGAGCAGGCTACTAATGATGCCCCTATGCTTGTTAACTATCTTGTTTCTAGGCTTCAACAAGACACGGGCAATCCATCCCTCCAAAGTGAAGTGCGATGGAAGATTTGTGCTCATGGGATTCTCCAAGCTCCCCACCATGATGAGAGAGTACCTAGGAAGCCTCCTTGTGAGACTCCCAAAAGAGGCCTCTCTCTGATTCGGGAAGAAGAAGAGGATCCATACGAAGGGCTCAGGAATTTGCTTCTTGATGACGCATCTCCTTCTCAAAGGAGAACTCAAGAGCCTTGACTGAAGGAACGAGAAAGAAGTGAGTCTCTTGCCACCTCGACAGAGATGGCTCCACAAAGACGGCGGGCTAAACACTCTCCATCACCTTCAAAACGGAGAAGACCATCGCACACTTCTCCACGCTATAATTCAAAGAGGGATGACAAAAATCAAGAGAAGAAAAAGGTGAGAAAGAGGACACTCTCTTCTCCATCTTCTTCATCCTCTTCCTCTTCCTCTTATGAAAGTGATGGTGAAGGCAAAGAAGATCAAGGCAAGAAAAAGCCGAGAAAGAGGTCACCCTCTTGTCCATCTTCCTCAAATTCTTCATCTTCTGAAGAAAGTGATGGTGCAACTTTTGAACCATAAAAAATAAGAGGCCATAGGAAATCCTATGCCACGTGGAAGAGGTCGTCCAAGCTTAAGAAGTTCAAAGAGGGAGGTAAGAGCATCTCTTTCCTTACCTACGATGGCACCTTTGGTGCTATGGACAAAGTCTTGGCCTTTATCCAACAATTCGATGCGATGTTTGGAGATGAGGGCTTCATGGAGTCCTCTAAGCTACACCATGTAGCTATGCACTTTCAAAAGTCCACCTCGCAATGGTGGTCTAGCCTACAGGACAACGGTGAAGCTCCACAAACATGGAAAGCTTTAAGAGCTTCCATTATGAAGCAGTTTTTGGCCACTGATGCCAAAGACAAAGTACTCACCAAATGGCGAAGCTTGAAGCTCTCTTCCTACGAATCCATTCACAAATATGTAGACAAGTTTTGGGACTTACATCTCAAAGACACTGTCTTCAACAAGATGGATTTTGGAGAGCAAAAGAAAAATTTTATGCAGGCTTGTTGACTGAAGAAATCACAGAGTATGTCAACTCCCAAAGGCCACGCACCATATTGGCGGTTATACACCATACTATGGTGTCTTCTCGAATCAATTACCAAATAGGGGCTAAAAGAAATTCTAAGCCTACGGAAAACAAGGGTTCCAATGAGCCTAAGGGGAAGGACAATGTCCAAAAGTCTCCTAAGGGCAATTTCAACAAAGCTAAGGAGAAGGGAGTTTACAAAGGCAGAAAAAAACTCTCTTCTAAAGAGCTTGAGCGTTATCGCAAGGATAATCGCTCTTTCAAGTGCGTCAAGCAAGGGCATGCGTACCCTTCTTGTCGTTAAAAGGACACCCGCCATGAGCCTCTTAGAGCTACCTTGGTCTAAATCCAAGAGGAAGAAACTCACCACAAAGGATCTCCTCTATGCCATGCTTGGGGAAAGGTAACATGATGCTTTTATTCTCTTTGACCCTAGTTCTACTCACAATTTCATATCCACATAGTTGGCCACCAAGCTAGGCATACAAGCTTAAGATATGGGAGATGCTCTACCCACAGATGGTGCTTTCTAGGGGCAAGAAGCTTCAGTCACTCCCTTAATCGGGAAATTGAGGCTCCATGTCCAAAGCTATGTGGACAAAGATTACTTCTTTATCTCTCCTCTCAAACATGAGGATGTAATTAGGGGCACCATGGTTTGATCACATGGCTGCCAATGTTAAATTCCCTGAAAGGAAAATCTACTTTAGGTTCAGGGAAAAAGATATGTACATAGATGCTAAGCAAATGGGTAACACCATACCCATTGTACACACACAAGATTTCAACAAGTCAATAAAGAGCTCTATTTCCGTGTACATGATTTTTGTTAAAGATTCTCAAAATGAACCTAATGCTTTAGAAAAAGAAAATATAAACAATCACAAGGAATTAGATTTATCCAATTTTCTCAAGGGGTTTCAAGATGTCTTTATTGATGACATCCCTTGTGAACTACCTCCTAAACGAGGCAATGATGACCATGCAATTGAACTTCTTCTAGGAAGTTCACCGCCTAACAAACCTCCTTATAGAGTTTCTCAAGCTCAGCAAGAGGAGATTATGCGGCAAGTGCATGAGTTAGTTGAGGAGGACATGGTTAGGCCTAGCTCATTTCCATTTTGCTCACTTGTGCTATTAGTGCAAAAGAAAGATGGCACATATCATATATGTGTTGACTATAGAGCACTAAATAGGATCACTATCAAGAATAGGTTTCCCATTCCATGGGTAGAAGACCTATTTGATAAGCTACAAGGGTCCACCTACTTCAGTAGGATTGACCTAAAAGGTGGCTATCATGAAATAAGGATAGTTCATCAAGACATTGTAAAGACCGCATTTCACAGTACCTTTGGTCTTTACGAATATATTGTCATGCCTTTTGGCTTGACCAATGCACCAACCACATTCAACCGCTTGATGGAGAAGCTATTTAGGCCTCACTGAACCTTTATTGGACTGTTCTTTGATATTATCATCATCTACTCTATTTCATTAGACGAACACAAACAACACCTCCAGTTAATATTTCAAGTTCTAAGAGAGAATATACTTTATGTTAAACGAAAGAAAAGTGATTTTTTCTTGCAAGAAATTCAGTATTTAGATCACATTATGTCTCAAGATGGCATCCAAATGGATCCATCAAAGTTAGAGGTAGTAAAAGGATGGCCTAAACCAAGGAATCTTCATGAACTAAGAAGCTTTATAGGTATGTGTGCATACTATAGATGCTTCATAGAAAAGTTCTCACTAATAGCAAGACTATTACATGACCTAACAAAGAAAAACGTTAGGTATACATGGTCTACCAAGGAGAACAATGCTTTCAAAAAGCTTATCTGTTAACCTGTGCTTACACTACCAGATCTCTTAAAGTCATTTGAGGTGCCCCTCTCTATTTCTCTCTAGTTCTTAGAGATTTGCCACCCCTTCTCCAGGTGCAAGCTACAACCTCTCTATTCTCTCTCTCTCTCTCTCTCTCTCTGTGTGTGTGTGTGTGTGTGTGTGTGTGTGTGTGTGTGTGTGTGTGTGTGTCGGCCTTGTTTGAAAAAGCAAAGAGTTTCTCACATGGGAAGGTACGCGTTTTATTGTGGTCACAATACTTTGACATTTTCCAAGGTTCCTTCTTTACTGTTTTTGTTAGGGGGTTGATTATGTAGTTCCTTCCATCAACAGAGAGTTTAGTTCAATCTTTATTAGGAAGGAAAATTTGGCTCGAAGTTGTTGGCGTAGGCTGGGCGAAGGTAGAAATTTAATCTGAAAGTCCAAACAAAGTTGGGAAGAGTTGGATACAAAGCAAAAGCAATCATACGAACATTTTCCTGTAGGACCGCTCTTGCAGGCATGCGGAATTACACAAGATGCTGATATGGGCAAAGGAATTCACAAGGATATTGTTGGTTAGTGGTTCTTGAAACAAAACGTCGTGCTTTGCATAGTTACCTTGGTCAACACGTATGCCAAACATAAGCACTTCATAAAGAACCAAAATCGCTTGAGGGGCTTCCTATTTGGGATGTCGTCTCTTGAAATGCATTGAATGCAGGATATGCCTTACTTGGGTAGGGCCTAGGACCTCTGAGCTGTTCTCAATGGATGCGACATCATGCTTGGCACGGCCTTCGTCGACGTGTATGCCAAATGTGGTGCACTTCATAAAGCACAAAAAGAGATTGAGGAGCTTCCTGTATGGGATGTCATCTCTTGGAATTCACTGATTGCAGGATTAGCCCAATTTCTTGGGTAGGGCTAATGAGCTCGGGGCGTTTTGCAACGGATGTGAAACAAGCGCGTCTCTCCAGATGCAATCACATTCATTATAAGCTATTTTTAGCTGATGCGAAGTGAGGGTGTTTGTGGAGATGCAATGGTGTCTCAATGAGTGCATTGATTGCAGGATATGTCTAGCACGGTCATGTCAGGAAGAGTTTTCAGCTGATGCAGAGAGAGGGAATATCTCCAAATTCAGTCATAAACACTTGCACCTTGAAGGCATGCGGCATTACACAAGATGTTGATATGTGCAAAAGAATTCATGATGATGGTGTTACCTAGTTGAAAGAAGTCGTTGTGCTTTGCACTGCCTTGGTTGACATGTATGCCAAATGTGGTGCACTTCATAAAGCACAAAAAGTGCTTGAAGGAGCTTCCTCTCCACGATGTCGTCTCTTGAAATGCTCTGATTGTGGGATATGCCTAACTTGGCCATGGCCAAGGAGCTATGGGCTGTTTTCAATGGATATGACATTGTGCTTTGCACTCCCTTGGGTGACACGAGGGAGGGAGGGAGGGAGGGGCATAGCAACTCACCCCAAAGAGAGAAGGGGAGAGAAAGAGAAAGAGAAAGAGAAAGAGAGAGTTGTTCCTACCAACTCCCCCTAGAGAGAGAGAGAGAGAGAGAGAGAGAGAGAGAGAGAGAGAGAGAGAGAGAGAGAGAGAGAGAGAGAGAGAGAGAGAGAGAGAGAGAGAGAGAGAGGCAATAGAATTTACAATGATATTGTTAGTCTCCACTTCTCATGCCTGATTGTGGGATATGCCCAACTTGGGCAGGGCCAAGAAGCTTTCGGCGTTTTGCAGTGGATGCGAAGCAAGGGTGTCCATCCAAATGCAATTGCATATGCTCTAGGCTGTTTTCAGCGGATGCAAAGAGAGGGTATTGAACATTGAAATAAATTAGGGTACCTTAAGCTAAAAATTGAAAGACAAAGGCCCACATTGTGGAGAGAGAGAGAGAGAGAGAGAGAGAGAGAGAGAGAGAGAGAGAGAGAGAGAGAGAGAGAGAGAGAGAGAGAGAGAGAGAGAGAGAGAGAGAGAGAGAGAGAGAGAGAGAGAGAGAGAGAGAGAGAGAGAGAGAGAGAGAGAGAGAGAGAGAGAGAGAGAGAGAGAGAGAGAGAGAGAGAGGGCGCCACCGTTTTACTAGTGAATAACTATGCCCATTGCGCACTATACCATTTTGGCATAGCTGTGAGGTTCAAGGCTTAGGTGGGAAGGTGAATGAATAACTAATCCTCATTCATTTAATGTTGTGTTTGGGCATGGTTGGCTTAATTATCTATAATTGATAACTAAGGCTCGCGTGACCATGCTCTTACATTCAAATTGTACAAATCCCGCCCATTACGGAATGCTTCACGATGAGGGGGTCATTGTTTTGAGTTATCTCCCTCCAAAAGAGTTAAGAGGGCTCTCCATAAACCCTCTGAAGGTGGTTTGGAAGGGGCATCAAATTTTCTTAGAGGCACCCCATACCCTCTAGGCAAAATTGAGGTGCCCATTATCTTGAAATGCGGAGTTACCACTTTAGCTTTGCTAGGGAGTACTTCAACCACCTCCTCGTCAAACTATTAGCTTTTGTACAAATAGTAGCAAGTCAATCGGTCATCTCTAGCGCACTTCTATCAAACTGTGATCTCTAGGTTCCTATAATCTTTCACATCCTTACTGTTTTTCTCATGCGCCAAGCCTTTGATAACACAATGATAAGAAAAGGTAGAAGCAGAGGGTGATTGCAACAAAAAGAAAAGGTAAAGGCACATGTCCGTGACTATAGTACTAACGTTAGGAAGACTTTGGAAGAGGTGAGGGTGCCTCCAGATGATGTTGTTGTGGGCTACTAGAGCCAAAGAACTTTCGCACTCTAGCCTATTATAGTTGGTGGAGGGGTCGCTAACAATGCTACCACGAAGGTTGATCTTGTCCTTGATCTCTAGGGGTCTTGATTATGGGGCTCTGAAAATTTTTAATTGGGCGCATCAAACAACCCCCCCCCCCCCCCCCCCCCCCCCCCCCCCCCCGCCCTCCCCTTTCCCCCCAAATTGAAAGGCCCTCTAGAGGGCCTATGGGGGAGCCCCCTCATCCCGAGTGTTCGGGAAAGTCATTTTAAAAAAAAATGGTCAGTGTAACTCCTCGTAAAGAAAACCGAAAACACTACCAAAATTTTACAAATTTGTAGAATTTTTAAATTCATTTTATGGCTTTCCCTTATTTTCAACTGGCTAGCATGACTTTTTAGTTGAGTTGAGGCAATTTTTTCTTTGGGTTGCCCCAAAGGCGTAAGGCCTTAGTGACGCCTCCCGTTTTTGCTAATGAAAAATGGGAGGAAACACATTTTTTTAATTTGTAAAATTGATTAATCTTTTATTGGATAATGAAGCAGTGTTTGGCTATTTTAGAGCCATTTTGAGCAAATATTTCATTGAGTGGATAGGATAGGAATCTTAGGTACTACTTCTTGCACCATATCTGGCAAGCAAGGAACCGCCACGTGTTTGAGGGGGATTTGGCTGTGGCAAGATTTTGGGAAATCATACAAGAGAGCAGAGTGATGATCCACATGATCGAAGGCAAACAAGCCTCACAGGACTGGTCTACAACAATATATAACATCTTGTAGTAAGTAAAGCCGAGGAGTAGTAGTGATTTCTCTGCCAAGCAGATAACTTGTAATCCTTTGACCCTCAAGGCTCGGTCTGAGCTTGAAGATTGGTGTATATTTCTATTGTTCTTAATACTATCCACTCAAAATTGTGAGTTTTGCAAGAAAAGAAGAAGGAATGAAGCGATTGCTATCATGAATGAGATCTTAAAGATATAAACATCACCCCTCATCATTAACAAGAGGAGTGCATTCAAACAAACGCTTCCAAAAATCCAAGCATGGGAAAACTGCCTTGAAAAAGCTTCACCTACTTTGGACCCTGAAGTTATTTGGAGGTTGCAACAAAAAATCTATGACACACCTCGCACAATAGTAACTTAATTTCAAGACGATATTGTTGAACTTGGTCAGTTGTTGTAGTGTTAGGTTACCCTTGTGCCATCGACCTTATGCCTCACCACCAACTTAAACATCGTAGCTTTGAAAAGAGACGGGTGGTTATTATCCTACCGGCCGCTTGTGGCTGCAACACCAAAATCACATTTCTCCCCACCCAACCCATGTACTCTCTGAACGATGTCCACATGGTGCTTGTAGCTCGAAAAGAAGTGAATCTCTCTCGTCATGCATGTGAGCTTCTCACAAAGTGCATATTCCAGCTTGTTGCACTCCTTCCCAGAATGATCCATCACCTGTTCTTGCACGATGTCCGAGTGAGCATGATTGTAGCCTATCCCATGCCAGGACGCTACCAAGTGATTGGTTATGTTCTAGGCCTTCAGCTCCAGATGCCATAGAGGGTGCCCATGTTCTTATGATTTGATAGCCCCGATTCCCATGCGCCCCTGCTTTCCACAATAGTCTCGTAACAACTTTGCATCGACACCCGATGAAATAGACCCGTTTGAGAGCAAGTGCTCCCTTATCATTTTGGTGTCTCCCCTCTAGGGACGGCCCATATGACACCTGCCATTCCCATATCCTATGCACGGGTGTTCACTATGGTTGCAGGCATCCTTCTATTGGTGGAAATGGTGTAGACATGCATGGTGTGTTCACAGTTGGAAAATGTAGAGTAAGAGCGTGTGTTTCCAGGCCCCCACAAGGCTGCCAACAAGCTATTTCTTCAACCATAGGTGACATAGATTGTGTTAGGGAAAGCCCATGCTAGTGGCACCACATGGGAAAGATCCCTAGTCTACTAGGATGGATGAAATGATGACTTGGTCCAATAGAAAAAGGATGCAACCTCTCTAGCAAATGGATATAAACTACCAAGTCTATATTAGAAGCTACTTTCTAATTAATCTTTGTACTTTGAGTTATCGTTATTGTGTCTATACTCTCTCTCTATACTCTTTCTCTTGGTGTAACCCTAACCCTAAGTTACATTACACTAACTCTAACACCATGATTAAGCTAAGGCTACCTCCACCATAGCTTGATGCTATCATTGGTGATTAGGGAACACACTTCTCAACAAGTGGTATCAGAGCCGATGGCTCTACACTTAGGTTGATTAATATCTATTGCATTTTCTCCCTTAATAATCCCACTCCCTAATCACCACTTGGGTATGAGCATGCTCCACTACCCTTTGGTGATTATGTGAAGAGGAACTCACATTTTGCATTCGTTTCTTGCATTGATTTTAGATTCACATTATTGTATTGTGTGTGTATATATTTTTTTAGTGTGCTTTTGTGCTCATTTTCAACCCATTTTGCATTAGCATTTTTTTTGTCGTATTGTTTATTTGCTCGTGCAATTTATGTTTGTACAAAGTGCTCATCGACACCGTGTGTATAAAGTGTATTGTTTATTTTCTTGTGCAATTTATGTGTGTACAAATTACTCATTGACACCATTCTGTACAACTCTTGCATGCTTCAATCGCACCTCGTTTGGCGATCCTATTTAGCTCACAGCTGCTTTAGCTACCTCTCTTTTGGTATCCTCGAGCTCCAAGTCGTGCAGGTTGTAGAGTGCTATTTGACATTGAAAATGTAGCTTGATTTTTTCTAAATGTGCATCAATGTCAAAAGACCTTATCAATTGTGTCCCTTCATCTACCACTACCTGTGAACGGGGCTACCTGGGCTTTTGTTGTGTTTCTTGAGGTTGGTCAGAGGTGCCATCTTCTGTCGTGTTTATTTCTTCCGCTATCTTACCTTTAACATGTTGTTCTTTTGGTGCAATCGGAGTTTTTTTAATTTCTTTCCTTCAGCTTTCTTCGTATTTTGGGTTGTATGTGATGGGAATAGGATCTTGCTAGCTAGGGTGGAAGAAAGAGAAACATAGTGCAAGTGTGTGTAAGAAAGATTATCACTCAAGTGAATTAGGTTCCAAGATAGATTAGCTTGGACTCATAAACATAATCTTGAGTATTGACTTAGCTTAGCATAGGCTCACCATAGACAAGCATGTAGTGCAAAATTGAACTGGGTTGTTTATTCATGAAAGTGTTTTTCAACACCTTGATTCTCCATTTCTTGGATTCTTTTGCGGATTAGCACCTCAGTTTTTGGAGCATCCTGGACATGTGGTTCCATAAGAGCTTGGGCCGCCTGGATGAGCTCCTTGCACATTTGCAACCTCTCTTTTTCATATCCTGGATGAGGATACATCAACCATTTATGCTCTTAGGTTTGGTTGGGTTTTAGCCTAGATTCCTAAGCCTTTAAATTTGCATCTAAAGGCTCAAAGACTTTGTCCAACAAGACCCAACCTCCCGATGGTAATTTTGATGGTTTTGCTAGAACAACTTTTTCCTTATGGTTCCGTCCAATCTCAATTGCTCTTTGGTTTGCTGCAATTTGGTTTCTAAGGCCGATTTTTCTTTTATCCTTTTGTCTTTCATCTTGTCCCTTTTTGCTTTCCAAGATTTTATGGGGTCCTAACTGACGAACTCTCTATTTCAATTTGACTAGGTGGGGTGTTTTTGTCTCTCATAGGCAAGCTTCCTGGGCTTGTGCTCTCATTATAGCATTCATTAGAATCATTGGTTCCATTTCTAATCCACTTGAGCTTGATACAACTCCAATTTTGTTTATGGGAGCTTTTCCCTTGTTATCATGATCTTTTGAACAGTGTGGAATTAGTTATTTGTACATCCGTCACAGTACCCAAAGATTTCGATGCGCTCTCCTTTGTGTGGAAAACATCTTGCCCAATGATCACCTCCACATCCATAAAATGGCCCTACTGGTGGTAGGAAAGCTTGTGGATCTCCCATAGGTTGGCTTGCTCTAGGAGGGTATCCCCTAGGTTTGTAGTTTTGATTTGCCATGATCATGAGCGTGTTTTTAGCGACTAAAAAATGGTTCTTTTGTTGGTTGTGTTATGCACAATGGTTCTGTCATCCCCTCAGGACCTATTCATGGGATTGTTCCTTCAGGAGCATAAGCACTATTGTCTAACCCTCTCTCATAAGTGTTGTCTGAATCTTCAAGATATGAAACTACTGGCATCATTCTTTGATCCACAGGTGCCTCTATGAGTTGTGAAATTCTCACCATGGCTCTGTTTTCTTGGGGTAAAGGAGGTTGTTGTACCAACAAAGGTGAAATTTGTCCCCTCCTTGGACTGCATTGTTTTGTTCTATTTGGTATCTTGGAGGTTGAAAGGGCAGTGGTAATGGGTGTGCTAGTCTCCACCCAACTGTACTATCTTATAGCCTCCCCCTAGCGTACACACTGTCCGGCCATGCCGGTGGCCTTTCCCATAGGACCCGTGTCCTTACATTACCCCCCCTTTGGAGAATCATTTTCATCCTTGAAAATGAACGTAGGAAAACATTTCTTAAGTGCGGAGACATTCTCCCATGTAGAACCTTCTTTAGGCCTATCTAGCCATTTTACCAACACCTGTCGTCTGACATGATTTCTAGTGCGAAGCTCATGAGAATCCAAAATCCTTTCGGGCTCATGAGGAATGCTTGGCGGTTCAATAAGTTCAACTAACACACCCGTGTCAATGACGTTATCATTATGTCCTAACTGTTTTCGTAAACGGCTAACATGAAAAATAGGATGAACTCGTGAGTGATTTGGGAGGGCTAACTTATAGGCCACTTTACCTATACGTTTGAGAATGGTAAACGGTCGACAATAGCGTGGTGAAAGTTTAACAACTTTTCCCGTCTTCAGAGTTTCTGAATGCTCCGGAAGTTTGAGGAAAACCTTGTCTCCTTCTTCGAAAGTAGCAAGACGACAATGCTTATGTGCGTACTTCTTATATCAATCTTGAGCTTGCTTAACATTCTGTCGAGCAACTCGAAGCATGTCAAAATGGTCTTGGAGAAAATCCATCGCTTGTTGTATCTTCTCCTTAGCCAACCCCACCATAACGGGTGATCTAGGTTGAAATCCATATAAAATCATAAATGGACTAAACCCTATAGTCACATGCTTTGAACTATTATAAGAAAATTCCAATATAGGTAAGTAGTCTTTCCAATCGGTTTGCTTCTTGCTAATGTACGCTCGTAGAATATCCTCTAGCACTTGATTGACTCTTTCTGTTTGACCATCCGTTTCTAAATGATCAACCGTACTTATATTTAGTTTCCAACTTTTGGAACACAACTCTCTAGAAGTGATTATCAAACTTTTGATCTTTGTCACTAATGATACTAGCTGGAAGACCGTAGAGTTTATATATATGCTCTACAAATAGACGTGCTAATTCCGATGTCTTAACCGTATTCTTAGTGAGAATGAATCGACCCATCTTTGTGAGATGGTCTACAATTACCCAAATGGCATCATGGCCACGATTTGTAGTAGGTAGTCCTACTACAAAATCCATAGAGATACTCTCCCGCTTACCTTGTGGAATCTCTAAAGGATGTAAAAGGCCACCTACCTTGAGGCACTCTGCCTTATTAACTTGGCACTGCTTGCAATTTAGTAAGTACTCTTGAACATCATGATGTAAGCCCAACCAATAAAATTGCCGTTGAACTAAGGCATACTTACAAATACCTGGATGACCAGCACTTGGACTATCATGACACTCAAATAAGATTTGGCGCCTAGTGTCTGAGTCCTTTGGCACACATACTCTACCTTTGTGGAGTAAGTAGCCATCATCAATGGAAAATTTCTTCCATCGCTTAAGCTCTTCTTGAGTAAGGGTGGAGCTCTATGTGTTGGAGTTTCTATCTGCGCGTGCAGAGACATGTTGATCTGGCTGTTCAGAGATATGTGAATGTGAGGGATCCCTTTTTAAAACTGCACTCCACACTTTAGCATATGATTGATCTTGTGCACACTTGTCACGTAATGACTCCAAAAATCCACTCTTTAGTTCCGTGAAAGCAAGTAAATTAATATGAGGCATTCGACTTAGTGCATCCGCTACTACATTATATTGCCCCTTGTGATATCGTAGCTTACAATCATAATCTTGAAGGATTTCTGCCCCATCTAGCTTTATGGCCCTTCAAGTTTGTTTGAGTAGTAAACCATTTGATACTCTCATGGTCAAAAACTACTTCAAACTCAGCACCATATAAATAGTGTCACCACTTTCGTAAAGCGTGAATTATAGCATAGAGCTCTCTCTCATAAACAGAATAATTCTATTGAGCTCTATCTAACTTTTTACTTTCAAAGGCTATATGTCTTCCCTCCTACAGAAGTACCGCACCAATGACTTTATCACTAGCATCAGTCTCTACCACAAACGGCTTAAGTGGGTCGACGATTGCTAGGATGGGAGCAGTGGCTATAGCTACCTTGAGCTGTTCGAAACTGCGTTTTTGGGCTTCTTCCCAAGAAAAGGTCTTATCTTTTGCTTTAAGTTGATCTGTCATAGGAACAGTGATTTTGGAATAGTTGGATATACTGTCGATAAAATCCAGCCATGCCTAAAAATATTTGAAGCTCCTCAACCGTGTTGGGAGTGGCCATCGAAGAATGGAAGCCACCTTGTCAGTGTCGAGTCAGTGTCCATCTTGATTCCAGAATAAGAGATCACATGACCGAGGTAATGCATCTCTATTTTAAAGAAATTGCACTTGCTTTGCTTAACATACAGAGCGTGAGCTTGTAGCTATTCGAACACTAATCATAAGTGTTCTATGTGTTCATCTTCAGTCTTACTGTAAATGAGAATGTCATCAAGGAAAACCACAACAAATTTTCCAAGATAGGGACGTAAGACAGTATCCATGAGTGTCATAAATGTAAATGGAGCATTGGCTAGACCAAAAGGCATAACCAAAAATCCAAAATGCCCGAACCGTGTCCTAAAGGCAGTTTTGGAGATATCTTGTAAAAGGATATCTTGTAAAAGGATACGCACCTGGTGGTATCCTGAACGAAGATCTATCTTTGTATAGTATCTTGCCCCATGGAGTTGATCAAACAACTCATCTACTCTTGGCAGAGGATACTTGTTCTTGATGTTTATGGCGTTTAATCGGCGATCATCTACACACATGCGCATAGTACCATCTTTCTTTTTTACCAATAGAATTGGTGATGCCCAAGGCAAAGTGCTAGGTCTAATGAAACCACGGACGAGGTAGTCAGCCAACTGACTCCTTGGCTTCTTTAGCACTCATACGATAAGGTGGTTTACTCACCGGTTTAGTGCCTGGTAAGACATCTACGTGATGCTGCACATCACGTGTAGGGGGAAATCACTTGAGAACACATCACTATACTCCGTGAGTAAGTGAGTCAACTTTTGCCGTGCAAAAGGAGAAAGTAAACTAGAGTTATGCTGGGATGGAGAATCTTGTAATTCCTGTAATGTTTGTTTTACAAAAGTTGCACATTGCTCTATAGAATTAAAATTGAGAGAACTTTGCTCGTTATATTTGTTAAAATTTGTTTATCAATAGAATTCATTGCACTTTGCATACCATTACTAGAATTCACCGCACTTTGCTCTTGAGAATTCACAAGACTTGGAGACAAGCAGTAACACAAAAAGACTTCATCTATTAAATCTGCTTTCTACAAAATAGAAAGCTCGGCTGTACATATAAGAGGTACAGATGGTATATTTTTCTCACCAAGAAAAAGCACATTGGCCATAAAGGATAAGGAGTTGTGTTCATAACTAGTGTGCAATGTTTTCCCTAAACCATGCAGACACTCCCGTCCTAAAACTACATCAGCACGATCCATGTTCATAACTTGGAAGTCAAGGGTCATTGTATGATGTTGAACAATAAGCTCAACCCCTTGAACTATCGTGTCCCATATTTCTTTATCATTCCCAGACATCTGCTCCACTACATACTTGTGAGAGCAGGGAGTCTGTGTAAGCTTCAATTTCTTGACTAGCTTATAGTTCAAGAAGTTATGAGTTGCACCATCATCCACTAAAATACGAACACGTTGTCCGTTAATAGTGCCATGCATGCGAATCAAATCATGGGGGCCAAAGGTGGGCTGTCATATTGAAGCAGGTATACAACACTTGTGCTTTTCTTCCATATAAAGAACCTCTACAACACAATATTTAGAAGATGAATCTAATGTGAGGCGTTGTACCGTGTGCATGGCCTTTTCTTTGCCTTGCAAAAGAGAACAATATTTCTTGTTATGTTGGTCCGAAAGACATCTAAAACACAACTTGTGTTTCTTTGCACGCTCAAAATCGGCAATGCTGAGAGTCCCACGTGGAGTATCTTGTGAGTGCTTAGGCTTCTTAGCCTCTTGTGGGTGTGGCGAGGTAGATTGTCTCTTATTGCTCTTGGAACGTGTGGGAGATCTACCTCACCATTGGCTCTTAGCCACATTGCTCTTAACAAAATTATTCTTAGTGTAGGGAACATTTCCTTTCCTCTCTTGGTCATCATCATATCTTTGGGCATGACTCATGGATTCTTCTAAAGTTTTGGGATGTTGGGTCTTGACATGAAGACGATAGTCTTTGTCAAGACCCCTATTAAAACCCCATATCTTTTGGAATTCATCTAGACCTTCTAGTTTTAATATGATTCCCTGATACTTCGAAAGGTACTGTGTGAGAGAGAGGCCATACATGTGGCATGGATCCTATGCTAACCAATTCTTATCTTCTTCATTGGAGTCCAAAAACTCTTTGGAGAAAGAAGCTTGAAACATAGCCCAAGACGGAGGACGAGCATCTATTGGAAATGTCATCCACCACTTATAGGCCTTGCCTTTAAGAGATAGACTTGTTTCCACAACCGTCTTTATATCGAGGATGTGTCTCAATCGGTGAATATCACTCCATTTGTGTAAGAACATATTGACCGCATCCTTGTTGCGATCACGCTCTTCCCCGTGAAATTCAGGAATGGCCATATTCTTAAGTAATGCATTGATACCTTCTGCATCTTCCGCAACATTTGTCTCTTGGACTCCTTGAGTCGTGTGAGCTTGGTTCCCTTGAACCATGCCACTTGTGGTTTCTTGAGTCGTTTGTGAATTCATAGATTTCACAAGTAACTCCGTAAGATTGGTAACATTTGCATTAAGTGCAAAGAGGTTGCATTCAAGTACGCTTTGGCGATTTTCCAAAGTCTTGAAAGCAGCCATATCTACAAGGCCATGATCTCCTAAATAATCGTCATCATGCATATTAGTGTCAGCCGCACGCGTGGTGTCCTGATTTTGATCTACATGCTCAAACTCAAATGTGTGTGTAGGTGGGATATCCTTACTAGCCATGGTAAACACGCACTAATCCAAAGAGAGAAAAAAAACCACAACTTGTACCTTGTGAAATTGAAGTCTTTGTGTTTTGTATGCTCCACGATTTGTGTTGCATGCGAATCTCCCCTTGCGAGAATTTGAGCGCTTCACTTGTCATTCATTGTAAGAACACCTTTGTTGATTCTTCACAAAAACCAGTCGTTTTTGTGAAAGCTTTTGTTTACTTTGAGCTACCTCTTTGAGGAAAAAATAATTTTTGGAGGAAAACTTGCGTTCCTCCAAGAAGTGAAAAGGAAGGGTGAAGCTACTTCCTTGAAGTTTGAAGCTTTCCCTTTCCTTCTAGTTTTCCTTTCAACAAAAGTATGCTATCTTTCCTTGTTATACACAACAAGGGTCAATTGCTTGATGGTAAAATGTTGGCCTCTTACCCTCATGGGGTGGGTTCAACCCTCCTTCATGCAAGAGTTAAGCATGCCTTCCTACGCGTACAGCCAACGGTGCCAACGGAAGCCTTCGGAGCCTCGGTGCCGTCGAGTTGCCATTCGAGTTTGCCTTGGTTGCACGCCTTAGTCGCACGGTGTGGAGGGCATAGATGGGGCGCACTATGCACTGTCGCTGTTTGTCCGCATGCTGCATATAGGAAATCGTACCCCTGTCTTCTTTTGCTGCACAGTGGAGACGTCACTGTCTATGAAACGTGGGAGAGAAGCAAAACGTCACACGCACATGTAACCCGCTTTTTGCCTCCTCCCAGAAATAGCTCGGATACCAGTGAAATGGCGGTGGTAATGCGTGTGCTACTCTCCACCCAACCGTCCTATCTTATAGCCTCCCCCTAGCGTACACACTGTCCGGCTATGCCAATGGCCTTGCCCATAGGACCCATGTCCTTACAGAGGTGGTGGCAAATGTTGCACTCCAGGAACCCATATGGTCTCTCCCTAACATAGTTTCTGTTGTAGAAGCATTCATGGGTCTCATGATTTGTCCATTTTTGTTTCGATAGCACACCACTTCAATACATGCTATTTGTTTGCTCGTGGCCTTGGCTGCATGTTGCACCACTGAGGCGGATGGTCTCCTCCACAAGTGTCATAGTTTTGTGTGGGCTATTGTTGTGTGTTTAGGTTTGACCTGTTACCTTGGTTCGTCCTTATGATCACTTCCTTGATGATTTGATCAACGTTCGGTACAATTGGGTTTTGCCCTCCTAATTTCAATGCGGATTCACTAGTGGTCAAAGAGGTGCTACTTGTTCCTTGGTCATTATCTTCAGTCACTTCCCCATACACTTCACAATTGTCTACTAGATACTGCCTCCGAAGCGAGGCTTCCTTCACCTTTTCTTTCTCCTTTTGTCTAAGTGCATAGATTTGGGAGACCGTATTATGCTTGATCCCTCTCTTTGAGAATTCCTCTACAAATTCTCATAGAAGTTTTTCTATGTTAGGAAAATCTCGACTGTTTAATGGTTGGAATTAGGTCAAGGTTGTTCCTTCTAGGGGCAATCCAAATCCTCCATATTGAGTAGGGAAATCGTTACTTGCTCCACCCTCAACACTTGTTTGAAGATTAAAGCATGTGCATATGGATCCCCCAACCCACTATACTTTTTGGGTATACACTTGGTCACTTGATATTGTTGCATGCGTCTAGTTTTGGCAACCGCTCTAACCATTCCTAATCCTCCTGATAGGGTCTCTCTAGCTTCATATTCTCCCCTTGGTACTACAATCGATGTCCTCTCTATTACTTTTTCATCCGATCGTTTTGTTCGATGTCCTCTTTATTACTTTTTCATCCGATCGTTCTGTTCGATCTCGTGTAAAAATCAGATAGGTTCTAGTTGCATATGTCAAATAAGGTGCTTCACTGTCCCTGTGTGTGTTCAAAGAAATTCTAGACCCCAATGATCCCATGGGTCCTACATTCGAGAATCATGGGTGACCAATTGAATATTCCACTGTCGTTCTTACTGGACTTACATATCCAATTTTTTGGTCTCGTTTGGGTCGTCATGGGTCGAACTTGCTCGAGGTTACATAATATTGATGGAGTAGTCCACCAAAGTATGTATACCGTTCTAACTCCTTACGGTCCATAGGAGAGTATTTACAGCCATGTTTATCCATCATGATCATTGGATAATACTCCTCTCTGTGTATGTAAAAAATACAGTCTCTTGTGGTTCGTCAGCTCCTCAATGCGAGGTTCATCACATCTATAATAGAGTGTTTGTTCTCCATTATTGAATTTATATAGCCCCACGTAAGTGTCATCTGTATTGATCCGCTCTGTCTCATTAACGTGTCTAAGCACAGTGTTTTGCTTATCCAAATCAGGTGGTTCATCTACTCATTCCTATCTACTTTGTCCTTGGTGCCAGTCAATCCTCATTTGTCCACAATGAAGGGGTTATGCACGACTAGATACATCATCCTTCCTGGTCAAAGTATCTATCTCTGTCATAGTCCACATCTACAAGGTCCTTGAACTTGCTTGGTTTGCTCTCCAATTTAACACAATAGCTATCCATACCATCCTTATAGATTTTAGCTTTCAGCTCGTTCTTCTCAAATTGAAATTCTAGATACAATAGCTTGACATCCGATGCTGACCTAGAAGGACCTACCCCCGTGGACGTTCCTTCCTTAAAGATCACCCTATCAAATCCCTCGGTCATTATGGTGTATGATCTTTTTGATGATGTATCAGACATGGACATGTCTATAATGGTCTCTGGTAAAAATATGTCAAGCGTGCGTAGCACTTAAATTTAAGCATAAGGTAAGGGGGTTTAGGATGGGGTTAGGTTAAGGGTTGAGAGAGGAACCAAACGCGTTTCGCTCCGTGAGGAGCTCATCAGTGGTAGGATGTGGTAGCAGGTTTTAAAAGGAGTTCAAAAGAGGAAGGGGGAGTTTATATAGGAGGTGGGTTGGGGAATGACAAGAGAGGGAGGGGGGGTGGGGGGGGAGGGGGAGGGGAAAGTTTGTTTGGGAAATTGTATCTAAAGGGCTTTGTAATTTTGAAGATTTATAAAGAGGTTAAGGGGAAGGGGGTGAGCGCAGAGGCTAGTATTAAGGGAGAGGTCTCCCCCAAAAAAAAGGGGAACGGGGGGGGGGGGGGGGGGGGGGGGAGGGGGGGGGGAAGGGGAGTGGTGTTCCAAGAAGATTTATCAAGGGGTATAAACGGGAAGGAGAGGTTAGTAAAAGGTAACCTGGTTTTAAACGGTTCGAGGGTAAAAACTTCGAGAGTAAAAAAAAAATTTGAGGGTAAGTTTTTTTTACCGTTTACTTAAAGGCAGCCTGCTTTGAGTGTATTGCAACTAGAGCGAGTGAGAGAGTGTATTACAACTAGAGCAAGTGAGAGAGGGGGAGACCGCTTAGTTAAAGGCAGCGTGGTTTTTAAAGGGTTCAAGTGTATTGCAACTAGAGCGAAGGAGAGAGAGCGGGAAACTGTGAGGGTGGGGGTTAGCGTGTGCAATATAGGGAGGATGGGGGTTTGCGAGAGAGAGAGAGAGAGAGAGAGAGAGAGAGAGAGAGAGAGAGAGAGAGAGAGAGAGAGAGAGAGAGAGAGAGAGAGAGAGAGAGAGAGAGAGAGAGAGAGAGAGAGAGAGAGAAAAAGAGAGAGAGGTGGGATAATATTACCATAACGAATGTTTGGGCAGAAAAAACTTATGGTGTATGATCTTTTTGATGATGTATCAGACATGTCTATAATGGTCTCTAATGGATGCAACGGTTTTTGATGCGCACTCTCTTCAGTTGAAATGTTGCTCACTTGGTCTCTTAGGCTAGGGTTTTTATTCTGGTACAACCTTCCTAATTGCAAATACATGAATAAATGACTTTGCACAACCCCAACCTTATTACCTCATTGGCTACTTTTTGTTCTCTTTGGTTTGGCTTACTTGTTGACCTGCACTCTCTAAATTTTGCACCTTGTAAAAAATGCTCGATGGCTATGAGTTTACAGCCGCTTTGTTAGTCAAAACTTATAGTCGACAAAATTTCATCCCTCACTTTCACCAAATTCACAAATTTACTTTGAAACTCCCACAACTTAAGTCCAATTTCAATTTTGAAAAGACCACCCGGGTCTTGGAGACTATCTCTTGCTATGGTGCAATTTTGGTTTTAATATGTCACAAAGGAAAATGGAGCATGATCCATGTACCTTAGTGGAAAAATGGGGTGGTTTTGATTCCACACCTAGCCCTTGGTCTAATGATCTCAAGTCTATGATTTTTGGAAATTTGGGTCTATTTAGGGTAAAAAAAAGTCAAAACCTAGCCTTGTTTTGGCCATTTTTTATCTAAACTAATTTTGCCCCCTTTTTGTTACAAACGGATGTGCAACAACCCTGAAAAATACCCAAAATAGCACATTGCAAACCATAAACAGACAGATTTTCATACATGATGAATCTCACAACACATAATCCATACTATACGCGAATAGAGAGAGACAGAGAGCGAGAAAGAGAGCACGTGCAAGCGCACCTGCAAGAGTGGAGTGCTACGTTGGCACGGCGAGAGAGAAGAGAGAAGAGGAGAGAAAAATAACATAGGCGTTGGGTGAAATCTCCCCCCATGAAAGAGTGAGCATGTCCCTCTTGCATGTATTTTATTTATAGAAGAGTTCATGCTCAAAAATGAGTTACATTAGTTCACACTTGGGCATAAGATAATCATGGCTCATAAAGAGATCAATGTAAAAATAAATAGCTGTCTACATCTCAACTTATAAATGAACCATAAAACACTAAGGATTGCCACAAGATCCAATGGTGGTAGTTTTATTCCAAATAGATGCTATTGCCTTACTGTCCAGCACGTGCCAACCAACTGATCTGCTGACACAACACCCAACAAGTGATCATATTCCACAATTCAAATCAACATTGCAATGCTTCATCAAAATATCAAATATTTCACAAATAAATCATCAAAATATCAATTTCATTACATACCCCAGGGTTGAAAGACAATTGTCCTCAATTGTTACTAGAACCAAACTAGCGATAGTGGTGGGTAGCCACTAGTAGAGTGGCCTAGTAATTGGTTTTTCCTAAACCGGTGGATCTACACCAATGGGTGTGCTGCCTAAATCGGCAAATTTGTACTAATGCTACCTAGATTGGCGAATCTGCATTTTAAGTTTGTGTTGCCTAAATCGTCAAATCTACACTAGTGCTGCCAAAACTGACGAATCAACACTTAAATCGACGAATTTGTGTCTATAGGTGTGTGATATGAAAGTATCAAGTGATGGTAGTGCAAACGCAGAGATTGTTCAGAAATCCATTGACACTCTTCCAAAAAATGATTTTTATATTTTACCAAATATCTTCTATACTAGTTTCCTGTGCGGGTAGTGGTCATGTCATGATCTAAAATTATTTTGGGAGTCAAAATTTCTTTGTTATCCTCCACTAAGAGGGGTTCAGCTGTGGAAGGAGTATCGGGTATGGGTCCCTTATGTGGTCTCAACAAACTAACATGGAAGGAGTTGTGTAATCTCCAATGTGAGGGAATGCCCAAGCGGATGCATTGTCATTGATCTTTTGAAGGATTGATAATGGGCCATAAAATCTAGGGGCCAATTTTACTTTGGGATGTTTTTCTACGCTTTTCAAGAGTCCTTTTTCTATTCTAAGCCAAACAAGGTCGTTTTCTTTAAAAGGCGCACGTTTCTTGTTGGCTTGTGCAGTGTATCTTTATTGTGCGTGTTTACTGCAAATTGTGGCTTCTTGTAAAATGTGTCTGTGGTCTCTTGCTAAAGTGTCAAGCCACAAGGACATCAGTGCTAATAGTGGAGACATGGATAGAGAGTTTCTTCCCATAGACAATTTCAAAGGGTGCACGGTTTGTGGAGGAATGAGGGGTGTTATTGTAAGCAAATTGAAGCATAGGGAGGTGTTGGTCCCAATTTACAGTATTTTCAATGGTATAAGATCTAAGGAGGTCCATAATGGTGTTGTTTGTGGATTTTGTTTGACCATTACTTTTAAGGTGAAATATAGATGTAAAATCCATTATAGAGCCTAAGTTTTTGGCTAGGGTGACCCAAAACTGATTGCAAAAGTGGCCATCTTGGTCAGAGAGAATGACCTTGGGGAAGCCATGATAAGCGAAGATGGTTTTGAGGAAAAGGTTTGTAGCCTATGGTGCGGACAATGTCTTTTTGCAAAGTGCAAAGTACGCTTGTTTAGTAAAACGGTCAACTATGGCCCATATCATATCATTGTGTGAGGATGTGGTGGGAAGTCCTGTGATAAAATCCATGGAGACATTAGGAGAAAGTTGGACTCACTTTTGGGCCCTGTAAGAAGTTCTATGTCGGCTTAGCGAGAGAAATTGAAAATGTTAAAGTGTGCATTTTATGTGATACTTTTTTGCGCCAACAAAAAGCCAAAATGACATTCTTTGGTAGGTAGCTGTCGTCTTTATCATTCTTATCCTTTGTTCTCTTGTCAGGAATCCAACTAACCGTATGACTAATGATTTAAAATGCCAACTTAAAAGCGTACTCTCCAGAAACATAAGCCACATGAACTCTATCAACTCTAAACATGAGAATATGGCATTCCCTCCCAAAACCTGAGATATTTCATGAGTTTCGAGTGTCTGTCTATTTCTCTATCAACTCTAGGAATGGAGAATGCTTTTTTTTTTTAATGAAAACACCAATTTGAACTTGCAATCCTCAACCCCTTCATCTTTAACACTTACCCAAAGAAAGAACACACATCATCTTCATGTTGATGTATTGCAAGAGTACACACCATTGCAGAAATGTAGGAGGGAGTCTTTCTTATCTCAATGGGAGAAAGAACTTATAAGGAAAAACAAGAAACATCATTTGGATTTGTGGACCGATGGGTCTATTTATCCAAAGGATCCTACGACAAATGCACCACCTCCCTTTGCTAATATCACTAACCTCTTACATTTCACATGTGATGGCAAGGATGGCCTATTGGGATACACCGAACATTTGAAAATGAGAGGATTGAATGCGGAAAGGCAAAGAAACCTCCTGGCGATGAAGAACATGCAGTTGAAGAAATTTAATGAAGCATGCTCTCGGAAGATTTCATCAAACAAAGAGACAATCCAAGGCCTTGAGAAGAAGATCACAAGTTTGCGAGAGAAAGACACCGTGCTTGGTAGTCGGAAAAGAAAATGAGATCTGTGCAACATTGAGAACATGAAGATCGGTAGTGGTGGCCTGAAAAAAAGATTACGAGCTTTAAGGTAACTCGAAGTTTGTTTCTGTCTTTGTATCTTCAATGTGCTTCACTAATAAAAGGATACACTTTCCTATACATGATCATAACGCATGGTGCTTTCTTGGCATCTTTTCTACATCCAAACTCAAACGGTGTAGGCTTCAATGCCGGAGTGCATTACAGCCGTCTAGTTCCAAAAGACGTAGTTGAAGAGATGATAACTCAGAAAAAATTTCATAAGTTGAAAGGGAGGCTCCTTACCTCCTTCATGAACAAGAATCATTTGGAACCAATGGAAGTGCAAGCAATACTTGATGAGAGTGGCATCTTGCAAATGGGATACATGGCACTCTTCAAAGCATTAGCTAAAAAGTCTCAAAATAAACTACAGAGAGGATCATTGCTGCCAAAAGCCATCACATGTAAAGGTTTCTTTCCGGCATGTAAACGATGAGGTGTTTGAGAAACTTGGGTCACCATTCCATTTTGAAGCAACGTTCTTAGGCAAGGGCAGCAAAGAGGTACAGTTTAACGAGCACAACGACCACTTTGTTGATCTTGAAGCATTGCAAAGGTATGCAGTTCACTTCTTTGACATCAGTCGTCGAGAGGAGTGTGGTGGGATTCTCAAGTTTGTTTTGAAGCTCAACGAGTGCGAGGTCCTGAAGAACAAGAATCTGGAGAGAGTCACCATTACCCTCATGAACAGAGTTCTGGATCCATCAATAACGAAAGAGGATCCACAATACTTCAACGTACAATCCGAAAACAACATTCTAACTCTAGGATCATTTCATGTATACTTATTTCACTCTATAATAACAAAAATATTGATTATTTGGTTGTTGATTTTGTGTTTTATTTTTTCATTGCAGATTGATAACAATAATTTTGAAATCCTCGATTGGGTTTTTAGTCAAACCCAAATTCCTTCTATCATAAGTGAACAAAGAAACGGAGTCGTTCTTTCAGTGGAAGATTTGGTGACTATACAATGGAATGGCACATGGCAGGTGACTTAAAGACTCTTAAGTGTATGTACAACATAACACATGGAGCAGCTCTGGCAAATCCATGCTTATGTTGCATGGCTAATGCACAATCTCTTGAGTGTGCAATGGAATAGAGCTCCCAACAAACATCTTCAAGATAAAACTTTTAGGCCGATGCTTAATATTCCTCTGAGTAGAGTTCACGTCTGTACACTTCATGCACTCTGTCGAATAATTGAAAAGGTGGTACATTTGTACATATGTTTTGCATGGACATTAAAGCCAGAGAGTGAGTTGAAAAGAGTGATCAAAGCATTAGAGGGAGTGCTCTCTGACATTGGGTTTCATGGAGGCAATGTCAAAATTGAAGAGGACCCTAAGATGTCTCAAAGTTGTTACAAGGTACCTAGAAAAGCATCAATAGGCAGCGTGAAGGCTAGAAGGTTTCTTGGGTTTAGTCTCAAAGATTCAGATAGAGAAGAGAGGAGAAACTTGTTCAAAAAATGGAAATAGTTACATAAAGTGGCTAAAGACAATGCTGGTGGTGGGGCAATCCAAAATCACAAGGCGAACGTGTGGAAATCACTAGATAAAATTCTCCACCACGTTGAGCAGCATTCTTGGGACCAAAGTAAGCTCACATCATTTCAAGCAGCCTTGATGAATTGGAAGAAGGCTTACCTTACAGGGTGGGGTGGGCAACATATCACACATTACATGGTGGGTTAGCATTCTACATATACAAAACAAAATTTTAAATTGTACTCTACTGACCATTTTGTTTTATTTCAATGTAGCACATACTGTTCAACCATGGTCCATATTTTGCCAAGACATACGGCTCACTATCAATATGGTCCACACAAGGCATGAAAAAAACCCACTACATGGAAAGAACAGGTTACTTTAAGCACACTAGACATGGGGAGGAAAGGATAAGGCCAATAGCCTATTAGAGTTGCACCAATGGACTTATAGACGACTAATTCATAGAGCAAGGCAGAAGGAGCTTCTTAAGAGTTCAAAAATTACACGGTCTTTACAACACATGTCGTTTTTATCCTCTTCGATGCACCTCCTTCTTCCTCACTTTGTACCTCTTCGATGTGCAAGCTCTGTAGAGAAGCTCGTTCCTCTGTTGATGGCACCATCCCTACGGGCATCAGGCGTCTTCTTTCCCTAAAAAACAACCGCTTGTTGTATGGATATAATCTCTCCGGGTCTTCAACCCTTGCAGACAGAGCCTAAGCTGTGTAGGACATCAAATAGGGGGCTCTCAGTGCTTGGCACCCATACCCAATGCCAAAGACGTGTAGAGCAAACTGTTTCTCAATCAGAATTAGTCTTTCTGTGTTTAGTGGGAGGGGGTGTCCACCACACAATTTTGTAATAACTTTCATTGCAAACAGTGGGAACTTTGCATTGTCCTCGGAGTATTCCTTGTGGTATATTATGATCTACAAAACAATAGTAAAACATTTATGGGCCATAAGTGAGATGAGTAAAATTGTCAAGTACTTGAATTGTTTCTACAAACCTTTTTGTGGTTGAAACACCCGATGTAGTGAGACATCACGGGATCCTTGCCTTTGTACTCTAGTGACAAGCCCTTGTCATGAGCCTCCGCTCTTCTAAGGAAACTATCATCATACACTAGCACCTGTCAACAAAAAGATTGATCATGATATTTTATCACTAGATCTTCTCCAATACCATTTGAATGCCTTTAAAAATTACCATCTAATTCTCGTCCATTTTCAGCATCGACCTTCCCCACAAGTGAAAGATTGACTATTCATTACCTGAGCTCTGGGTGCCACGGGCCTACCCATTTTTTCCAAGCCGAGTAGTTTTGTTGTCGATTGAAACTGCTCATCTGTTGGCAAATTGGCCTCTCTGGACTTCGCTTCATTGAATGTATCTTTGATCAATTGACACCCTGAAGTGAACTATGAGTCATGGACAACTGTGTCAGCAATAAGATGTTGGTCCACTCCATCATCATCCACAAATCCATGTCTGCCTCCTCACAAAAATTCACAATTGCAGCTAGGCAGTAGTTGTCTCATATATTCAACTCACGCATGATATCTGTGAGCAGAACGTAGTGGGTGTCGCCCGCCATAGCAAATCTGGGAGAGCAATTCAGAGGCAAAGTCACTTCCTTATTTGGGATTTCTTGCTTGCACCCTAATGCTGCATCCACAAGAGAAGAAAGAGTTAAGCCCGCATCAAATGTTTCCTTTAATACCTCTACCCGCTCTTCTTTTGGGTCAAACTGCACCTCCACATCCTCTACCTCTTGCTCCGGCGCCAATGGACAACTACCAAAAGTTGTTCACTGGCAAGTCTCTGACTCACCATCCATCTGCAAGTACAAGTAACAGACAAACCCATGGTAGAATTCCACTAAGCGACACTTTTTTAAGTGCTTCATACGCCTCTCTTGTACAAGCAGTGCATTGAGGGGCACTTTTCTAGACAACGATTCAATCTCTTTGCCGCACTCTTGTCACGGTCAAGGTTGTCTTTAGTCTCTTTGCCGCACTCTTGTCAGGGTCAAGGTCGGCTAGGTGCACATATCTCATGCCATCAATTTTCATGGAATTTTCACAAATGACTGCCTCATACTGTTGCAAATGGGTTTGTAGGTACTCAAATGAGCAATATATGATCCTCTGTATAGATTAAACATTCCTGATAGTTCTTGTGTACGGTGATGAGCACGGGTGTTGTATAAGAACGTGAAAAGTTTTTCTTCACATGTATCCTCGCCCGCATCGTTTGTAACCAGGACTATGATCCCCATGACTGAAAGAAAAAGCAAGCCAAAACTACTATTCAAAATTGGTCTGTATTTGGTGTCATAACCAAGCGAATATTGAGCCTCGAGTATCCCTCAAGGTCTCTATTTGATTGGTTCTTTCCCGTATGCTAATGTCATAATAGGTGACGTCACTTGACTTAGAACCAGGCAAATGGGGCCCCCAATAATCTCCGAAGGGCCCTATTCTCTTGGTTCTGACCCAAGTTGAATTTTCACTCTACCCACGTCCATTGGGAACAGGTGGATTGGAACAAAGCATTTAATGTTACTAGTAAATGATCTGTATCCTTCCCCACATTGTCTGTTTCCAGGACTATGATCCCCATGACTGAAAGAAAAAGCAAGCGAAAACTACTATTCAAAATCGGTCCGTGTTTGGTGTCATAACCAAGCGAATATTGAGTCTAGATAGAGATTCAGTCTCTTTGCCGCACTCTTGTCAGGGTCAAGGTCGGCTAGGTGCACATATCTCATGCCATCAATTTTCATGGAATTGTCACAAATGACTGCCTCATACTGTTGGAAATGGGTTTGTAGGTACTCAAATGAGCAATCTATGATCCTCTGTATAGAAAAATCTGCATTAAACATTCCTGATAGTTCTTGTGTACGGTGATGAGCACGGGTGTTGTATAAGAACGTGAAGAGTTTTTCTTCACATGTATCCTCGCCCACATCGTTTGTCTCCAGGACAGTGATCCCCATGACTGAAAGAAAAAGCAAGCCAAAACCACTATTCAAAATTGGTATGTATTTGGTGTCATAACCAAGAGAATATTGAGCCTCGAGTATCCCTCAAGGTCTCTATTCGCTTGGTTCTATCCCGTATGCTAATGTCATAATAGGTGACGTCACTTGACTTAGAACCAGGCAAATGGGGCCCCCAATAATCTCCGAAGGGCCCTATTCGCTTGATTCTGACCCAAGTTGAATTTTCACTCTACCCACGTCCATTGGGAACAGGTGGATTGGAACAAATCATTTAATGTTACTAGTAAATGCTCTGTATCCTTGCCCACATTGTCTGTTTCCAGGACTATGATCCCCATGACTGAAAGAAAAAGCAAGCCAAAACTACTATTCAAAATCGGTCTGTGTTTGGTGTCATAACCAAGTGAATATTGAGCCTTGAGTATCCCTCAAGGTCTCTATTTTCTTGGTTCTGTCCCATGCGCTAATGTCATAATAGGTGATGTCACTTGAGTCAAAACCAGGCGAATAGGGCCCTCAAGAATCTCCGAAGGGCTCTATTCGCTTGGTTCTGACACAGGTTGAATTTACGCTGTACCCACGTCCATTGGGAACAGGTGGATTGGAACAAAGCATTTAATGTTATCAGTAAATGCTCTGTATCCTCGCCCACATCGTCTCTTTCCACGACTATGATCCCCATAAGTGAAAGAAAAAGGAAGCCAAAACTACTATTCAAAATTGGTATGTATTTGGTGTCATAACCAAGCAAATATTGAGCCTCGCGTATCCCTGAAGGTCTCTACTCCCTTGGTTCTGTCCCGTGCGCTAATGTCATAATAGGTGATGTCACTTGAGTGAGAACCAGGAAAATAGGGCCCCCAATAATCTCCAAAGGGCCCTATTTGCTTGGTTCTGAACCAAGTTGAATTTACGTTGTACCCACGTCGAAATAGGTGGATTCGAACATAGCATTTAATGTTATCAGTAAAAGATATATAGTCACTATGCCCAAACATAGCATTGAATAACGACTCACGCACGGTCACATAAGGAGTAATTATTCCAGCCATGCGGTGCGAGACTTGTAATATTACCCTAACGACCACTCTTGGCCCTTGGAGTGTTGTTCCCCTTGTACTGTAACCCCGTAATGCAGTGGCTTCGGTGCGCACACAGTTAACAACACACAGGCCAGGGGGGGGGAGAGAGAGAGAGAGAGAGAGAGAGAGAGAGAGAGAGAGAGAGAGAGAGAGAGAGAGAGAGAGAGAGAGAGAGAGAGAGAGAGAGAGAGAACCTGTCTCTGTAATATCCAATGGCACCTAGTTGGATGGTGATGTCGCAGGTCGCTAAGAGCAAGAACCAAAAGGTGGCCAGGAGGAAGAGGACAAAACGATAAAGGCAAGGGCAATGGCGATGGCGATGCGTCAAGAAAGGACTCGAACGAGTGGAGGTCGCTCAACGCAGGATCACTAGAGGTGGCCAAGGGGAAGAGCACAGAAAAGGCGAAGGCAAGGGCGATCTGTTTGTTCTACTTGGAGATGGAGATGGCGTCTGCAACGGCGATCGGCTTCTGACTCTAAACAGTCACTCAAAAAAGGCACGTGGGTTGTGCTCACAAGGACAACCAATAATAAACAGGCTCAAATTCCCATGTAGTACGATCTACCAACCACAATCTCGGGTGTAATCATGCGTATAAGTGAAGTTGTCACCCTCGTCGAGGTAAGCATTCTAAGTTTATAGGCAGTACCCCCGGCAAACATTTTAACTTTACCCTTGCCCCAGATGAGCACTCTTCTGCCTCTTTTCCCATCGTCTCCTGCCCATCATTTTTAACTCTACCCCTGTCAATGCTACACGATAAAGCAAACCATCTCTTTTGTGCTCCCAACCCTTTTTGTGCATCTCCTCTTACTCTCTAGTGCTCCTCCTTTTTGCGCATCCTCCTCTTACTCCTGTTCTGCAGCGCTTTAGTGACGCAAAACTCTACACACAATGAAGAGGTATGCTACTACACTTTTGTGCACTTGTATTTTGTGTGGTCAGTACCAAGAAAATAAGGGAAGGTTGTTCGTTGCACCTGTTCGCTTGGTACTGACCATTGCCTTTATTAATGATGTTTGCTATTACACTTTTCTGAGGTCAGTACCAAGCGAATAAGGGAAGGAAAACTCTACTCATTGCACCTGTTCGCTTGGTACTGACCATCGTCTTTATTAATGATGTTTGCTATTACAATTTTCTGAGGTCAGTACCAAGCGAATAAGGGAAGGCAAACTCTGTTCGTTGCACCTATTTGCTTGGTACTGACCTCAAATAATATTAATGATGTTTTCTATTACACTTTTTTGAGGTTTGTACCAAGCGAATAAGGAAAGGCAATTTCTGTTCGTTGCACCTATTCGCTTGGTATTGACCTCAAAAAATATTAATGATGTTTGCTATTACACTTTTCACAAGGTCAATACCAAGTGAATAAGGGAAGGCAAACTTTGCTCGTTGCACCTATTCGCTTGGTACTGACCATCATCTTTATTAATGATGTTTGCTATTATACTTTTTTGAGGTCAGTACCAAGCGAGTAGAGGCAATACAAATGTATTTGGTGCACTTCTTTGCTTCGTGCTGACCCTAGAAATCTTCAGTTCCTTGTGCAACAAATGACATGTCATTTTTTGTTATGCTATTTGTAGAGACGCCTCGTGCAAAGGCAATGCCTAGAAGGGGAACATGTGACTCTTTGAATGATCAAGCAAGAAGAAACCGATATGAGACGTACAGAGGTGTACTACAAGAGCTGTGAAGGATCGAACGACATATACAACCGGCCATTCCACGTCTTCCTTTCCAACGAGTAGTGTGAGAGATTTGCAAGCATTGGAGAGTGGGCATGCGATGGGCCAGCAGTGCACTTTTCTGCCTGCAAGAAATTGCAGAAGACTACCTCGTTGAATTGTTCAACGATGGATATATCTTGGCTGCCCATGCACACCGCGTTACTATCATGCCATAGGATTTTGACACTCTTCAAAGGCTGCACTTCCTCTATGATAGGCTGCTTCAGCCAGTACCTATCCGGGATAGTAGAACCGTGGATATTTTGAACATCCCCCCTCTCCATCCTCATGCATGACAGACAGAGCCTTCTGGGGCTGGATTAAATAGCAGAAGGACATGATCACGGGTTGAGAGGAATGACATAGATAGGCAGGTTGAGCTAGCCAATGAGGGGCATGAGTAGGCCAGGGTGGACCCTGAGGTGATCATTGAAGAAACAAAGACAGTTATTAAGGAACCCGTTATGAAGCAAAATGAGCAAGGCATGGAGGATCCGGAGCCTGTGCTTGTAAGGGAGGATCATGTGCCTGTAAGGGAGGAGTCTGTGCCTGTTAGGAAGGAGCGTGTGCCATTAAGGGAGGAGAATGAGGCAGCCACATATAAAGCTCAAGAAAGGCAAGGGAAAGGTTCTGCTTCACAAGGGCCATTCAACGAGGAGCCTTTATCAGAGGAGTTGATTATTTTAGAGAAAATCAACGAAGAGAATGAAGAGGAGTTGCAAGTTTTGATCAGCAGAATGCCTCTGCATGCACAGATACTGCTGCCTGGAAGGTCAGAGGAGGACTACGTTGTCAACCTTGATCAACAAGACTTCCTGTGCATGCGTAGTTTCTCCAAGTCCAACGCAACGAATGCGGTTGTCAACATTGCTTTGTGGTACGTCTCAAGCTCTTTATAAGTCACTCTTGGTTCATTAGATGGATCACTTTTGCTAAGACATGGGTCAATACCAAGCGAGTCAGTGGCTTATAGAATTGGATAGTGATACCACTCGCTCGGTATTGACCCATGTCTTTGCGGCACTCATCAACGTTGCTATGTGTTACGTCTCAAGTTTTTCTTTATAAGTCACACTTGGTTCATTAGATGGCTCACTACCACTAAGACATGGGTCAATACCAAGCAAGTCAGTGGCTTATGAAATTTGATAGCTACCCCAGTCGCTCGGTATTGACTCATGGGTTTGTGGTAGTGACAACCCGCTAAAATATCTTAAGTCTAATCTCTGCCATTGATTCATGTTACGCACGCTGTCTCGCTTTTGCCCCCTGAGGTTCAGAACAATATACACGTAATAAATCCACTGATCTTGCCTATACTACAGAACAACGGAGTTTCCTTTTTGGCTCTGATGGGCTGGTTTAGCAGAGTCAATTTTGATCTAGCATGTTTTTTGGTCACTGCATACAATCAATCGTGAATTTATTCTTGCCTTGGAAAAATCATGTTGGATTTAGGATCTTTCTCCTTATCTTTGATGGTTTTGGTGTAGTGATCATTGGAGTTTGTTGTTAATTTGACATTGAAGATAAGATTGTCTACTATGCAAACTCCAGGCAAAGCAGGTTGTTTCACGGTCGTGTAAAAACGTAAGGCACATCTCGGTACATTTGGAAGTAGTATCTCTTTGTAATGTGTTATTGACTCAAGTGATTACCTATGTAGTGCCGCAAAAAAACTTGAAATGCTGTGTAGAGCATATTTTCTTAGAACATGATCTAGGACTACCATCCGGCACGAACGGGTCGCCGTGCCCATGCAGGTTGATGACGATAGCTATGGTTGGAAAACTTGTTTGAATGCCTTGTTGCTCCTCAGTCACATTTTGGATGTACCAAACGTAAGTAATTGTGTTGTTTCATTGTCTGTTTGCTGCAATGTTTGTATTAAAAGAAGCAACATCTTTACTTACTTTCCTATTATCACGCTTCTATAGGAACTTCAATTACATAACTACACCCCCAATGATGTGCGATATTTTCTCCATCTAGCATATTATAATCTCGGTAAACAGATGTACAAGAGAGGAAGGGGCAAGAGATGAGGAGTTCGAACAGGCTCGCATTGACAAAATGATGCAGCGCTACAATCAGACTCAAGAGGAGGTTTAAAATATGCAAGAGGCAATAAATCAATAGTATGTGGACGCCACAGAAGTAGAGGAATGGGCTACACGTCAGCGGCAAAAGCAAGAACGTAGGGAAGCTTCACAGGTTCAAGATGCATGGGAAGCCATGTAAGAGGCCCATGATTTTGAACGACGTGAAAGGATGCCCGAGACCAGCATCCCCCAAGGCAGAAGTAGTAGCAACTGGGAAAGAGGGTAGGGGAGCAGTGGCAGCAAAACCAGGAGAGAGGACAAGGGACCAGTGGCAGGAACCATGGGAGAGGACAGGGGACAAGTGACACCAATCGGGGGAGAGGATAGGGGAGCATAGCAGGGGAAGGGAGCATTAACTTGTATACATCTTGACAGAAACAACACAATTTGTAAAGTTTTGAGACAATGAAAAGTGTACATTTTTTAAACATTTTTTGAGCAGCACAAAATGTCTCTGTATTAGTCATTTTGAAGAGTACATAATGGTTTGCATGGCATCAAAGCTCATTGCGTGCACAAGGTATATGACCTAGCTTCCGGTGGAAGCAATTAAGTGAAGCGTATTTGAGAGCGACTCCTTGCACAATGTTGTTTTCTCCTTGCGTCTTGGAATCTGAGAAGAAGAAAGAGTTAGATTATATGTCTTAATGTATTAAAAAAGACAATCAAAATTCATCCATTTAGTAAGCACCTTTCTATTGTTGAGATTGAATGCATACAACTTCGACAAAAGTGGAAGTTCTTCACATGTAAGATCTACCCTGAGCTATGCAAGAGTTGTGCTTGACATTGTCTCCATCACAGTAAGTAGGCTGTCTCAAAAGTAGAGCTCCATTAATAAAGGTTTGTTCTCAAGGCTAGACTCTGTATCTTGGTTGAGTGGAATAAGCTGCCCACCAAGAAGATGATATCTAAAATAGTAAAACGACACTATGCAATTTTGAGAGCTTATAATGAACTTGCAGATTATGGAATTCTTTTGCAAAATACAGATTTTGCCCTGTGACTGTTTCCTATCCCAATTATCATCTAAAAAGTCCAAACAACTCTCAGACTTGCAAATGAACATTGTTGCGGTAGTTCTTATTTGCTCATCAAAGAAGAAATCTACAAACACTTCAAGAGGCATAAATAGTGCAAGCCGAACTATTTTTGTGACGATTGAATACTTGAGGGACTTTTGTATATCCTGAAACAACCTATTCCTAAAGCTTTCACTAGTTTGGAAAGCTGACAGAGACCAATCCTTGCTGTCAAAGGATGGAAGTGACAAAGGAGCTACACGACCCCAACCAAAGGAAGTTCTCGGTTCCAAATATGACATATCATAAAAGAATATTCCATTATCTGCAAGTTCCTTGTGTTGTCTTCGTCGGTACATTTGCTCACCAATAAATGCATGCAAAGAATCGAAAATCCCAACTATGCTCTCAATTGGTTGCCAATCCATCCTATTCGATGGATAAATATCTAAAACATACCAAAGATGATATCCACCACTTAACCTTCAAATATAATCATGCACTAAGTGAGATGCTCAGAATAACTTACAGTTGGGTTGATGCCGTGGAAAACTTGGAGGAGATGTTTGCAACCTTAAGTCTGCATGCTAGAAAGCACGTTGTATGAGGACCTCTTTCACCTGCTTGCTTTGTGCACACACTTTAAACTCTTTAACTTGTCCCTTGAAAGCCTCCACGACATTGTTGCGTTGCCTCCTCTTCCCACTGCTAGTTTGCAGTAGAACCCAACTTCTGATAGTTATTCGAGATGGTGTGCATGCTTGATCATCTGTAATATAACTGTTAAAAATGCTAACAGATTCAATGGTAGTGCTAGGCCTTTGAGAAGTAGTCATGGTGTGCACTAGAATACACAAAAAGGTTAGCGTAAATATGAAAAAGGGATGAAGTTTTGAGAGGGAAGTAGAGCTACTCAAAGTCATATTTGGGTGGGAACATACATACTAGATAAAGTCTTCAATGAAAGTTTTGAAATTCATCGGTACAAAGTTAGTACGACTTATGGCATTTATGCCTTGAAAGCGTTAAATTGTGCAATTTGATGAACAAAAATAATATTTTCTCCTTTTATTCTAAAAGAGCTTGGCTCCAAAATGTTGATTCTCATTGTAACGTTAGCCTCTTCCTCATTGGTCGAGCGCCACTCTCTCTAGAACTGAAAGGCCCAAAAGTGAGTCCAACTTTCTCCTAATGTTTGTTCCCAAGGGCTAGCAGGGATAGGGAGAGGCATTAAAAGACCATAAGACTTACCATGATGATGTTTAACTCTTTGACATATAAAGAATTCTGAAACAAATTTTGTGATATCATGCTTCATTTCAGGCCAAAAAAATGATCTTGACATGCAGTGAGTGTAGATTGAATTCCTCGGTGACCCATATATGGTGGTGCATGCATTTTAGTCATTGCTAGTTCTTTAAAGGGTGTTGTGATGCATAGCTTTTGCTAAAAATAAAGATAGCCATTTGGCAAGGTGTAGTGTTCAAAGGGAAGACCATTATTGTGATGTATTTCAAACCAAGCACGTGCAAAATGTGGAGCTTGATCATATGTGTTAGGCATAGAATGAAACGATTGCACATCACTCACAGAAATGTGATTCAAATAAATATGCTTGATTTTATCGAAGACACATGAATGAGTAGTAGAAAGAGCATTCACTTTAGGTTTTCTACTTAATCTGTCTGCTACATTTGCTTCACTTGGTTGGTATTGTATCAGGGGGGGATAGAAGTTTTAAATGAAACCGGCCCATTTGATATGGCGGTCAAAAATGGTGGATTGAGTAAGAAGATGTTTAATGGCATGTTGGTCGGTGTTGATTAGAACTTCAAAACCCTTAAGATAATGTTTTCAAATGGTGGATTGAGTAAGAAGATGTTTAATGGCCTGTTGGTTGGTCTTGGTTAGAACTTCAAAGCCCATAAGATAATGTTTCCAAATGTCTAGATCATGGACTACAACTAACAATTCTTTATTGTATGTGATGTATTTGGTTTCAGATGGTTTGAGTTTTTGACTTTCAAAGGCAAGTGGGTGATCATTTTGCATTAAAACTGTGCCTATATCTGAGCCATTGGCATCTGTGACAACTACAAAGAAGGGTTGTGTGAAGTCAGGCAATTGTAGGAAGAGGGCATGCGTGATGAGATCTTTGAGAGTGTCAAATGATTTTTGTTGTGTGGGACCCCAATTGAATGGTATTTTTTGGCTAACCAAGGTGGTCATCAGTGATGCAATGTGTGAGAAATTTTTGACAAATTTTTTATAAAAGCTTGCTAAGTCTAGAAATGATTTGATGTCATGCACAAATTTGGGGGTAAGCCATGTTTTAATAGTGTCAATCTTTTGAGGGTCAACGGTATGCCTGTTTCAGAGACTATGTGGCCTAAATAATCAATGCGAGTTTGAAAAAATGTACTTTTGTCAGGATTTGCAAACGATTGGTGATCACACAATAGCTCAAAGACAATATGCAAGTGGTATTTTTGCTCGTGCTCATCACAACTAAAAATCAAAATGTCATAAAAGAACACAATAAACAGTCTTGATAAGCAAGAAATATTTTGTTCACCATCCTAGCAAATGTGGCAGGTGCATTTGTGAGACCAAACGATAAAACAATAAACTCATAATGACAGAATGGTTACAAAATGCAGTTTCAAAAATGTCAATTGGTGTGCATACTGATCAGGTGGTATCTTGATTTCAAGTCAATTTTACTAGATATTTTTGCTCCTCACAAGCAATCTAGGAGGTTGCTATACGTGGAATGGGATAACATTTTTGACAGTGACCTTGTTTAATGCTAGATAGTCTATGCACATGCGAAAAATGTTGTTTTTCTTTTGGACTATACAAAAGGGGATTCACTAGGGAGGATGAGGCCTTTGTCTAGGATTTTGGTGATTTGTTTTTGGGTTTCTTGTTGGTGCGAAGGACTATGTCTATATGGTGCTCTGTGTGGAGGTTGTGGGCTTGGAAAGATATGAATTTTATGATTAAATCACCTCGAGAAGGTGGGAGGGAAGGGGGGTAATCATCCACAAAGAAATCAGCATATTCTGAGAAGAAATAATTATGTGTGTGAGAGACAAACAATTGTGTGGGCTCCACTTCAGTAACAAATATCAGGTATGCTTTGTCATCCTTTCATAGTGCACGTTTTGCTTGTGTGTGTGATATTGAGGGGAACATAGCAAGTGATGCATTAGCCAAAAGTGAAATAGATTTGCGACTGGAAGTGAAATTCATTGTGTGTGTGTGTGCGATAATCAATTTGTGGATTACGTTGGTGACAAAAAGACATGCCCAAAATGATGTCGGTGGATTGCAATGGTGCAATTAAAAAATCACGTTGCTCTATGTAATCATCAATAGTAATTGCAAGAGATTTAGTTTCATGTGTGCCATTGTACTTAGCTCCTTGAAAAACACATTTTACTTGTATGCAAATGGTGTGGTGGTTAAATTCAATTTTCTAACCACCATCAATCTCAAGAAGTGAACCTATAGAACTACACAATCAACTACTATAGAAAATCTATAAAAATTCAATTTTCTAACCATCAATCTCAAGAAGTAAACCTATAGAACTACACAATCAACTACTATAGAAAATCTATCACTCTTTAGTCTGAAAATCTACCTATGTTCAGTCTCACCGCTGTAGGTCATCACGCCTTTTTGACATCCAAACATAGTCAAAATGCAACAAAACTTAAGGATGAGTATGACAACACCTAAGAGCACAATCCTACCAAGTTTTGTGGTCATCAAAGGAGGTACCAAAATCACAATCCATCCCAAAAAAATGTGAAAAAAATTGCAACAGAACTATTCATAATGATAGCTCTATGGCTTAGAAATACTCTTCCAAAGTCAAAACATAAAAAACTAACCATTTTAGCACTCAAATCCATGCATTTAGCTCACAAACATGTTGCAAACCACATCAAAACTGAGAATGATTACACTTAGATTCAAGAGCAATAGACAAGGAACAGAATGCACTTATCGGAATCAAATTTTTATTGCCAAATAAAGAGAAAGACTGATTATGATATGTAGCATAGTTGCAACTCACAGTCAACGTCTCAAAAGCTCTCTTGAGATAATGCTAATGTCACTTTAGAAACTAAGGATTTTGACCCAAAGACTTGGGATCCTTTCCCACGGCCATTGGCCAATTTACAAGGCTTGTAGGTTTTGAGCTGAAAATACAGAAGAATAGGCTCAATGAATACACTTCAAGAGTCATTACTTTCTAATTACAAGGCTTGTTAGAAAAAAAGATAGAGTACAATAACGTGTGGCTTGTAACCGGCTCTTTAGGTGCCCGTACGTTGCATCCTTCAAACAGGGTGTAAAAGACCTTTAAGAAGTAAAGAGATCAATTCAAGCCAAACAAGCACAAAAGTAAATAATCGCGATTATTTACAACAGTCACTTTTTTTTGCAAGAATTGACAATTTGATGACCTAAACATCTTTGATACATCCAAAACAAGTCCTAAAATAAATTTGGTAAAATTTGACCGTGTTGGCATCACTTCGTACTCTTGTCGACTCTGAAATCATCGATTTTTGTGACTACTTGGCATGTAGAGTTGGTTTGTCACTTTTGAAGCTATGGACTTGTCCGCTACATAGTCCTGATGCTACTCATCCAGTTTTGGTCCATTCAGAGTCAGTTTGACTTCATATGTCAAATTTGACGCTTTACAGCCTTCGAGCTATTTTCTACTATTTGAGATCTTGCCTTGACTGTTTCCATGAAACCATCTAGGTACATTGTGTATAGACCCAGTCTATAAGCTGCCTGTGCAGTTAGAATCCAATTTTGGCATATGACAAAAACCTAGATTATTTACTTGGAACCCCCTTGACCCCTACCAAATGGTCATCTAGTGATATGGAAGTGCTCTATTATATAGGGGCATGCTACAGTTCAAGTCGCGTCCAATTTGGTTGAGCTGACAAGCTGCTATGGTCAATTTTGTGTCGTAGGACTTTGTGCACAATTGGGTTTCTAGGGTTTTTTCATGAGTCTGGACTTGCTGCCCGGCCATATAGAAATGTTCATTGATAAGTTTAGAACTTATCCTTCATCTCTTGTGTGAGATGGCGCTGATGGACGACTGTAGACTCTGAAAATCGCGAGCGAAGAAGGCAGAAAGCTCTCTCCTCCAAGAATGACTAGTGGAAATGAGGTGATTTTGGGCTACCTTGGATATCTATACTCGGATCCCCCCAAATTTCCCTGTTAGTCCTACTAGACCGTGAAATCTATGTTAGACTCAAAAATTTCTTCAATCAAATTGTGTTAGCTCATTCTGCAATAATTTGCGAAAGTAGGCCTTGGCGGCCTAATTTAGGCTTCCGGATTCCATCTCTCGATTCGATTGAAATTTTTTGTGCCTATCCACCTTGTCCTTATGATCATTAGTGTATCTTCAGTTTTCCAATTTTTGACATGTTTATTGAAAAAATCAAAGAAAATAATAAAATGCGCTAAAAAAGCAAAGTGAAAAATCAACAATTAAGAAAATCCATAAAGAAATATTTCTTTATTGTTTTTTGATGGATTTCTCCAATTCTAAGCTCCAATATCAAAAGAGTTAATGAAAATAAGAAAAAAAGGCTATTTTTTTGTATATATTGTGATACTATATACACTATTGACACTCATCGGGGAGATGTTATCAGTTAAATTCTCCTATTGAGGATTTTTTAAGGGCATTATTAGTTAATTTTGCAAAAACTCACACGTTAATATCCAACTTCGTCCTGCCTCTTCAAACATTGCCCTTAATTACTTAGTCCCTTCCATTCCTCCTAGATGGCGTATTCCGGGACGACTCTATGCACGGGTTGAACAATCATGCCTATGCATAGCCTTGGTTGGCTCTACCATGCTTTGAAGATCAATGCCAGTCAAACCATTATGATGTGCAAGAGTGGTCTTGAGTAATTAACTCAAGGATTTCTGTGGTGGTCGAGGTTTTCTGTTGTTGTTTCCCAAAGAGAAAATCTTGTAGCTTGTGTGCTCTTTGCTTTATTGTACCAACAGGATGCTTTGGCACATGGAATTCCTAAGCTGTTGATATCAATGATGACAATTGTTGAGATTTAACTTGCCCCACTGGTATCTTGGTTTTGCATTGATGAACTGTTGTATTTGAGTGTTTTGAGACTTAACTCTCCACTGCTTCATCAATTTTATAGTTTGTGGAGAAGATAAGTGCTCCTTTTTCCTCCAAATCCATCTTGTGTTAGGTTCCCTGCTTGAATATGCTCTTCTTTGTGTCTTTAACGTTGGAATCTTCTTCAGCACAGTAGATGATGTATTGGGCACCCAAATTTGAGATGGCTTGTCCTTGAGTTTTGCTTTTGGTACCCAAATATGCTTGACTCCTTGCATGCTACTTGTAGCATTTGCTTGTCTAGAGGATGAAGAAGATTGATTGATTTCTGGTTTCTTTTGTTGGTAACCTCTTTTCCATTCCTATTTGCTTGTTGTAATTGGAACAATGAGTTGTCCGCCTTTAGGTGATAGCTTGAGTTGATTGGTATCCCAATCTGGTACTGCCTTATACGCCCGCATCCATGAGATTCCAAGAATCATTGTTTCATTCATGTGTTCATCTGCTTAGCATACAAATTGATGAGGGCATGGACATCCATGTACTATCACATTTAAGTTGATAACTCCCAATGCCGGTGTTGGGTTCTTGTTGCATCCTTTGATAGCCGATATTCCCAATGTCAAAGACTGATTCATTGCTTTCTTATATGTGGAATAACTGACTACATTTACCCGAGCTCTTGTATCGACCAATGCATTTGTGCTATGATTGTTCAACTGTACTTTGATGCGAAGGTCCTTTCCATCTAGCCATTCATCATCTGTTGACATTGCATCCTTCCGCAATTCCCATAGTCTTTCATATGGTTCTAAAGTGTTGATGGGAATATGAGTTTGTTGATTTTTGAAAGAAGCTTTCCTCTTGAGTACCCGAATTTGAGCTTCTTCTTGGGCTTTATCAATTACCTGCTCTTGTTTCATCTTTCTTTGCTTTGTTGCATGCATCTTTTCTGGAAAATCATCGGTTAGTGGAAAAGTATACTTCTTTAAGCGGCATCCACTAATCCAATTAGCTGCGTTGATTCACCATCTAGAGTGGATAACTTAACTGCTCCACTTGGATATATGTCTTCAATGATAAATGGTCCGTTTCCTTTTTTCTTAAACTTGGAAATGTGCTGCTTAAGGGAATAGACTAAAACTAAGTCCCCCTTTTTGAAGATTGTAGTGACTAGATGTGAATCAAAGAACTGTTTCTGTTTCCATTTTTGTGCATAGATGTGAGCCATAGGTGTTAGCTTTAGGTGTTAGCTTTGCTCATCAATATTTTCTAAATCTTCAAGCCTCTCTGACAATTTATGTCCGGTCCACTCAAGATCCTTAGCTACCCTTAGTGTCGGCAATAGAAATTCTATCGGCAGTATGACATTAGGACCATAAACAAGGTTAAAGGGTGTAGCATATAAATCTGTCTTGAATGAAACTCTATAAGCCCATAGAGTAGCATGGAGATTCATTTCCCAATTAGTCCGTATTGAACTAACCACTTTAGTCAATACCGAGATAATAATTTTATTCGTGTCCTCAACTTTTCCGTTTTCTTTTGGGTGATAGGGAGCTGACTTATTATGGATGACCATAAATTCATTCAATCTCTTTGAGGAAATGAGTTTCCCTATCACTGATAATTTCTATTGGTAGTCCATATCTCGTGAATACATTCTCATACAAGAATGCAGTTGTGGTTCTGGCATCATTCTTTTGGGTTGCCTTGGCCTCTACGCACTTGGTCAAATAGTCCGTAGCTACAACGATATGTTGAGCTTGGGTTCTATAAGCAGGTGGTTGTATTGGCCCAACAAAGTCTATACCCCATTTTGCAAAATCTCTAGCCCCCATTATCGGTCTTAAAGGCATGCTATTTACACGGGTTGGCCTTTGCTCATCAAGATTTTCTAAATCTTCAAGCCTCTCTGACAATTCATGTCCGGTCCACTCAAGATCCTTAGCTACCCTTAGTGTCGGCAATAGAAATTCTATCGGCAGTATGACATCAGGACCATAAACAAGGTTAAATGGTGTAGCATATAAATCTGTCTTGAATGAAACTCTATAAGCCCATAGAGTGGCATGGAGATTCATTTTCCAATTAGTCCGTATTGAACTAACCACTTTAGTCAATACCGAGCTAATAATTTTATTCGTGTCCTCAGATTTTCCGTTTTCTTTTGGGTGATAGGGAGCTGACTTGTTATGGATGACCATAAATTCATTCAACAAATTCTCAATTGTCTCTTTGAGGAAATGCGTTTCCCTATCACTGACAATTTCTATTGGCAGTCCATATCTCGTGAATACATTCTCATACAAGAATGTAATTGTGGTTCTGGCATCATTCTTTTGGGTTGCCTTGGCCTCTGCCCACTTGGTCAAATAGTCCATAGCTACAACGATATATTGAGCTTGGGTTCTATAAGCAGGTGGTTGTATTGGCCCAACAAAGTCTATACCCCATTTTGCAAAATCTCTAGCCCCCATTATCGGTCTTAAAGGCATGCTATTTACACGGGTTGGGATTTTTGCTCGTTGACATGCATCACACCTTCAAACATATTCTTTGGCATCTGCAAAAAGTGTTCGCCACCATATGCCTGCGATTAAGATTGCTCTAGCGGCGGTTTCGGTAGAAAAGTGACCCCCAGGTAATCCATCATGTGCTTTTTCTATAATGGAAATATATTCGTCTTCATTTTCACGAAGACGCAAATGTTGATCCTTTTCCCTTCGATTAAATTGGTTCCCAGTAAGAGCCTTGTCTCTTGCTTCAGTTTCAATTGCTCTTTGATGGCGTTTACTCATATCCTCTAGAAATGTTCGGCTTGATAAGGAAGTAACTAGATAGTTACTCCACTTAAGAACGAGTAACTAGATAGTGGAGTAACTAGATAGTTACTCCACTTAAGAACGAGTGATATTTGGAACAATGTCACATGAGGTACGTGAGTGCTTGTTTTTGGCAATGAGTAATTTTTTTACTAGATGAATGAACATCACTCCTCATGGGTGGCCAAAATACTCCAAGTCTTAAGATACGCTGCATAGTTTGGTCTTCTGCAAAGTAAATTCCTACTATGGTAATATGTGCTTGACTTAGGTATTGGGTTTTCTCCTCAGGATTAATACACAAAAGCAATATTCCATCTCGATTTTTTTTGTATAGCCTTCCAACTAATAATTGATACATAGCCGATTGCTCAATTAATCCGGGTGTAATAGGAAGTGGTATTTGCAAATCCACTTGAGCTATGGTCATCAATGAAACCATATTTTACAACCATCGGGGTATCATTTACATAGAGAATAGATATGCATATGGTAGATCATCGTCTACCCCTTTCAGTGGTTCTCCTGAAAAAATCCTTGACAAGTGATCTGCTCTTGGTGAGTGGTGCCCTTTTTTACAACCACAGGGAAATCAAATTCCAAAAGAATGATGAACCATCTCACTATTCTTCCTGTGTTTCATGGCTTGTTGAGCAAGTACAATAAGTCTTGGTGGTCCACAAAGAACACAAACTTGTTAGCTAATAGGTAATGTCTATACTTTTTTACGGCATAGATCATTCATAATCCTTCTCTTTTGGTGGTTGTATAGTGTCTCTCTGCCATATTCAATTGTCTACTAGCATAAGAAATAGGAAAATTAAATTTTCTGTCTCCTGGTTGAGCTAGTATGCACTTAATGGCAAAATTGGAAGCATCGACATGTATGTGGAATATCTTATTCCAATCTGGTGCTTTCAATATTGGGACTGAAGTGAGAGCTTGCGTAAGCTTCATGAATAGTTCTGCACACTCATGAGTCCATTCAAAGAGTGTAATCAAGTTGTACATGGGTTTTGAAATTATAGCGTACATGTAAATAAATTGTCTGTAATATCCACAATGTCCCATGAAAGCTTAAAGCCCTTTGATTGTTGTTGATCTAGGTAATTCATCAATAACATGAATTTTATCCACATCAGTAGCTATGCCATTTTTAGACACTATATGTCCAAGAATTTTTCCTTGTCTACCCATAAATGTGTACTTTTTAGGATTTAAGAAAATCCTATAAAGTCTATATTTTTTGAACACCTTTTGAGGTGTTCAAAATGATCAATAATGATCAGCCTAGATTGACGAATTTACACTTAGATCATCCATATATACTTCCAAGAAATTCCAAAGGTATTCTTTAAAAGCATGGCTCATCAATCTTTGAAAGGTGGCAGGAGCATTAGTTAACCCAAAAGGAATACCCCGATAGGCAAAAATACCCCATTCAATTGCAAAAGAAATTTTATGCTGATCTTTGGGGTCAACCAAAAGATCTTTGGGGTCAACCAAAAGTTGATTGTATCTCGAAAAGCCATCTAAAAAGTTGTAAGCTTCTTTTCCCGCAACTCGTTCTAAAACATGCTTAGTGATTGGAAGAGGAAAGTTGTCTCTAATGGTAGCTACATTCACTTTCTTGAGATTGACACACACTTTTAATTTTCCATTTTTGTTGGGTACTACCACAATTGGACACACCCAATTTGTATGTTCAATTTCATAAATGACTTCGTCTTCCTTTAGCTTTTCTATCTCTTCTTTGATCTTTCTGGAAAATGTTTCATTATAAGTATATGGTCTCTGTCTGCTTGGTTTTGCATCATCTCTCATAGGTATGGCATGCTAATAGATTTATGGATCAACACCCTTGAGATCCTTATAAGACCAAGAAAAGATATATTTGTATTCTTTCAGTAAGCTTAACAAAATCTCTTCTTCTTCTTCCTTCAGGTCAATGTAGGCAGGCCTAGGCTCTTCTCTTGGTTTGGCCAGACCTAACTTTTTTGCTTTTTTTGGTCCTTTGTAGGATTCACCCCGTTTTCTTAGCTCCCTGACAGGTTGTTTGACTATAATCTTTTGGTCTTGGAGAGTATATTTCTTGTATATAATCTTTTGGTCTTGGAGAGTATAATCATTACATCTTTACCCTCTTCCTCAGCTGTTTCCATTTTAGTGGTATACATCTCCTTTAGAGCTTTCTTTAACTCTTGATACTTCCTTTTTTGTTCAACTCGTGTCATGGTTGAATCCTTGTCCTGGTATTTAGGTTTTGATTGAGTTTTCTTTCTCGTTTTTCTCGATGTTTTTTATATTTCTTGCTTTTTGTTGAAGAATATCTACCTGTGATTTTTTCTTTGACACAATCATGTGCATCTATTTGCATTAAAAACTGTGTTCTACTAGAGATTGATGGCATGGGTTTAGATTTCAAGTTTCTGGCGTCTCTTTTGCTTCTATACCATTTCTGACTTCTTGGTTTTTGGTTTGGAAAATCAAAAAACTTTTCCTCCCCTCCTTTCATGAGTAGTTTAGTTCTCACATGTTCTTTTTCCAACCTCGAATCATCAGAGGTAGCTGAATGTTTTTCTAGTAGTTGGTCTGTTGCATCATAGTAGAGGTTTGAAAAGACTTGTTGAGATATCATTAAGTCCTTGGGTTCTTGAATTTTGTCTTCAATGTAAAGGGTTGAAATCACTTGTATGGGAATTATGTCATAGCCGTCCTCATTGCAAAATTGAGTATGCATATACGTATTCACACATACATCCATTGTTGCCAAAACTTGAGTCCACTCAAATGGCTCAAATAAATGCTCCGGAATGGGTTCAACTATAAAAACTTCATCTGTGTAATCCCTTTCTAAGATACATTTTTCTCGTTTTAAGCTCCCGTTGATTAAAGCTCCACACATCCAAATAGGTGTGTCTTTGTTTAACCAAGATGGAAGCTTCATTTCAACCGAAGAGACTGAGTCAAATTCTTTTATGGGCATTTTCATGACATCTCTATAAGTGTGATCTTTTATATTAACCCTTGTTACTGATCCCACTTGCTTCAAGTACAGGTAATTGTTTCCCCAATCTTGGATGAGTTATACTTGTCGCATGAACGGTCTTTCCAAGAAGATTTTATAATTGAGTTTCTATCCAAATTCCACTATTGCAAAAGTATGTTGATAATCAATTCCACAAGAACTAACTATCACTTTTTCTAGCAGTCCTAAGGGTCCCTTTCAATGTGTCCATCAGCCAATTGCAATTTCATTCGAGTTTGTCTAATGGCTGGTTTTTCCCATAATTGCCATACTGCTTTCGTGGCTATGGCTATGCCTGCCCCACTATCCAGTATTGCCATGGTTTCTATATCATCATATCTCACTGGAAGGGTTGTGTTTCCTTATTCCCCCTCGTATTATTCTCTGACTTTGTTCATTGGGATGGATCTAATCTCTTTGTTATCCAATTTGTGTTTCAAATTTCCCAATTTTTTTGCGATTAGCCCTGTTATCCCCACCTTTTCTAGAGTTTTCTGTAGATCATATAGCGTTTTGAGATGCACTTTGCAAAAAATCGTGCCAAGAAGACCACCAAGCCTAGCAGCATTTTGAAAAGGGCCGGCTTGGAGCTCTGTTGTTGTAGATGCCTCCTCACCAACGTCAAGCTCTATGGAAGCATTTTAACATGCTATTCCAATGACCACGCCTTGGAGTTCTTGCTATGTTTTGATATGCCCCACCTGGTATCTCATACCACTTGAAGGGGAAAAGGCTAGGGAGTGCGACACCTTGTCAAAGCCATTGCAGCTTGAGCAAGGAGAAGATGAATGAGAGAGAGAGAGAGAGAGAGAGAGAGAGAGAGAGAGAGAGAGAGAGAGAGAGAGAGAGAGAGAGAGAGAGAGAACTTCGATACCAAAAATAAAACCACACTATTGCTTGTATTAGACTTGAAGCTTTTACATATATAAGCAATTTAACTAATTGTATACACCATGCAAAACTCCACATAAGGAGTGGCTTACAACTGAGTGTATCTGTATGCCATAGGACATGTTTCCATCGATAATGGGCTTGAAAACCCAACACAATGTTACAATTCATTGGTGGATGTGCTTATCCAAAAAATGAAACATTGAAAACTGTGAAACATAGAAGAATTTTCATTAATTGTTATAGCAATCCCTCTAGAAATAATGATACTAATATTTCTTCTGCAGGTATTTCTAGTTCTGGGCATCTTGCAATATATTGCTTCATTCTAGTTGCACAATCCCTAACAGACTCACCGTGTTTCTATTTGAAGCTATAGATTTGAGCTACCGTATTATGTTTGATCCTTGTTTTGGAACATGTAGCTATAAATCCTTGAGCTAATGTATTTGAATCCATGGTTGACCTCGATGGAATGTTTTGGAACCATGTCAGTGCTTTTCCCCCCTCAAATTGAGTATGGAAATCAAATATGCGTTTTGATCTTAGCACTTGCTTAAAGCTTGCTAAGTGGTCATATGGATCTTCGATCCAATGTACTTTCTGACCCAATTTTGAAAATCAGCTGGTTTGATACGTCTATTCGGTTCAACTCCTAGTCTCCTTGCAGTTGGTCATGTCCTGAGTTCTTCAAACGAGTCTGTTGGAAATAGTGATTCATGTAGCCTTGGACTGGCTTTAGTTTCACCCGGTTGGTTCGGGTTTTTTAACATTGCTCCCAAAAGATCTCTCGTGGAGTCTCTTGGAATAGTTTTTGGTCCTTGGACCAATATCCAATCTCTTATGGAGTACCCTTGGTATTTGGTTTGTTGCATGAGAAGTCCATCAAAGATATTTGACGTTTCTATCCTCCCAACAATAGACTCCGATCCTAGGATTATTCGTACTAAGCCATTTCAAAGGCTTCAAATCAACTTGAACGTATCCCTCGAATTCTGAAGTCAATGGTCCTTCTTTTGCTACCATATCCAGAATGAGTGCATTCACCTCTAATCCCCATTTGTCTATCACATCAGGGTTTCCAACTTTTAAATACTGATCCCCGTTTCTATCCATATACATTTTTCCTTGGTTATTTGCTCTTATTTCCTCTTCAAACTCTATGTCATGGTCATCAATGCGAATAGCATACTATTCATTAGGATCCATGTAAACCTAAGATCCATGGTCATTCGTGTTAGAAAATGTGAGTATGTGCTTATATCGCATTGTCATTCCGGTTCCTGAATGAGTCGAATAGGAAGACATTTCAGATGTTGATTCTGAAAAAAGTGTCTGAGACTTCTTCAAAGATAGTGTCCAAGTGATCGCCTTGATTGACACTCTCTTTGGTGGATACTCTACTAGCGGTCTCTCCAAATATGCCTTAGTTTTCTAGTATACGACCATATCTAAGGTTCATATAGACTTGTGAAGCCCTGGATAGAGTACTTACCATCGAATTGACTTGTTATCATTTTCTTCCACTTGAATCGAGTGCAAATCCTGTCAAGCTTTCAATTCCTTGTCTGCAACCTAATTCCTGTATCAGCTTTAATCAAGTTAGCTATTCTTTCACAAAGACTGTACAATTTTTGCTACCTAGTGTGAATGGTCTATGTATATCACTTCAATTTGAGCGAAGTGAGTCAGCAATTGAAACTTTCAGATTCTACTTTTGCAAAAAGCCAAAGGACTAATCTGCAACGTGGAAACTGAGTGAACATGTACTAATTTGGATCCGATTAAACCCAAAATTGACTGATGGCCTTGAATTATGTTGTTCTAACACTATACAAGCTCAAAAATTCAAAATTATGTCTCTATGTCTCAGAAGTGAATAATTGCGATTATTTACTTTTCTCAGTTTTCACACATTTTAGGCTTCTTTTGCCAAGTAATCAACTTGCTAAGGTCTCTGGACAAGTTTCACTGAGTTTGGACAAAAATTGTCCAAGCTATCAACTATTCAGTGTCGGCAGACTCAGTTTTTGAGAATTTGGCTTAAGTCTCACTTTGATATCCAAATTCCACCAAATTTGATTTGTGTGGTCTACTTGGTATGCTTGACCTTATGGTATACTCAATGTGAAAAAATGTCCAATTTTATAGCAGATGTAAATAATCGTGATTATTTACTCCTAGTATTTTTGTGCAACTTTTTTCTACAATGTTGACACTGAATGGTTAAGCAGCTCAACTTAAGCTCCCTAGCCAAGTTTCATCAAGTTTGGATAATCCCCGTTCAAATGGTCAACAATTTTGTGTCTGCAACTTGACTTTACAAATTTGGCCTCTTCAATGATGCAAATCTTACCAAATTTTCTTTGTGGGCTTAATATAACATGCTAAAACTAGTGGTATGCTGGGTTGGTAAAAAAAGTTTAGAAATGGGACAAAAGTAAATAATCACGATTATTTACTTTTGGAATTTTTTTTTCCATCTTTTTGGTAAGCAAAACGTGTACACTTGTTTAACACTTTAATATAAGCCTTTGAGTCAACTTTCACTAAGTTTGAACAAGATTTTTCCAATTTACACTCAATTTCTCGACAATCAGTACAAATTTCAATTTTTAGCAAGGTTTTGGTCAGTTTGGTGATCCAAATTCTATGGGCCTTTACAAAAGATGTTTGTACACATGCATAGACTCTTTGATATCAACCTTGGTAACTTTTGAGCTAAAAGTAAATAATCGTGATTATTTACTTTTGGCCTAAAATGAGCATTTTTTTTTCAATTTTTTTAGTGGACAGTCTTTTTATGATCTATTTTAAGCCTCTGTGTTAAGTCAAAACTTAATTTGGCTTAAAATATCAAGAAAAAGTAAATAATCTGAGTTTTTGCAAACTCTTAAAAATTTACCTGAAATACGTCCTTACCCATTGGTTCATACAGCTTTTTAAAGCATAATCTCCAGCCGGATTCAATGGTTGACAGTCTTTTGGTGATGTTTCCAGCCGTAGATCTAAAATTCTGCAACTTCATATAAATAACTCACAATTGATTCTCTAAAGAGAGCAATGTTTTGAGATCCCACCTCGGATTCTACTTACCCTACTCCTAGGTTCTACTGCAATGGGGTTGTGGAAAGTGTCCACAAACACTCATTTTCTTGTTTTTTAATGGTTTTCTGAGCCTTAATCTTAAGACTTGTCTCATCCATCAATCATTCTCAAAATCCTAATCTAATCCTACAATCCTAAAAGATACTTAGCAAGTACAATCTACTTACATGCTACCTCTACACAACAAAAGACGACAATCTTAAGCTTTACGGCTTTAAAAAGAAAGTTTTGACTCTAAGTGATCCTAGAGGAAGTTAAAGGAAAACTACACAAAACGCTCATGTTTTTTCCTAGTTTAGGTCTATTCGATCCCCGTCCAAATGTGGGACGAGTGTCTAACCTCACTCTTATCTTATTGGGGACATAGAGAGAACCACGAATATAATTGTCAATCCATGAGATGAAGCTAACTCGACTAGCGCATAGAGGCAACAAGAGGTGAATCTCTTGGAAAACAACAGAAAACTCGCATCTAACTCAAGCTACACTCAAATGATAGAAATCACCAAAAGCTAGTCGCTAATCGGCAAACAAATCATAACTGTTACAATATATACAACATCCAAACGGTAGAAAACTTCTAGAACATGTTTATAAGACCTAAGCACACATGTTTATGGTCTCAAATCTCAATTTATGTCAAGTGAAAAAATTGTAGACATGTAGTAGTGTTAGTGTGTATACGCGCTTCACCAGGGGCACTTTTCTCCCATTGGGTTTTTCCCCCTGGACATCTGGTGTGAAAGGACACCTTATCTCTTAGGGTTTCATATAAGCTTTGTAGCTCTGAGTTTATATACTCTATTATTCTAATACAGAGAGATAGACTACAAAGATCTCGTACGCAAGCTCTGTGTCTTCTCCTTCTCCATCTTCTTCCTACTTTGAGTTGCTATCTTCCTTCTGTTTCCTGTTTCATCATCTTCAACAATTGGTATCAGAGCAAGGTGATTTCCAGAGCCTCTACTTGCGTTTTTGCGTCCGCACGCGCAATCGCAGTTTTCGGAAAATTTTCTCGTGGGAGCATCCTCGACGTTCCGGGAGTATTCTGAGCAGGTGACCTGCGGTGTTACCTCCCTTTCGAAGCCGTTCGAGCCCTCAGAATTTTGTTCTGAGCAGTGTAGCAAAAGTTACTTTTCGGAGGCGTTTAGATCAAGAGGGTGTGCTTTTTGACAGATTTTCTTCAGGTAAACAGTTCTTTTGGGAAGCAGCTTGTCTTAGCTTTGTGCTGAGATTTTGTGTAGAGTTTTGCTTGCATTGGAGAGGAGATTTGTGAATCTCTTGGACGTTCTTTTTCTCTCTTGTGTGCATCCACAGTATGGCTCAATCTACGGAGAAAGAAATTTTTGGTGCGTTTACATCCGAAGACAAATTGGATGGTACCAACTATTCTCTTTGGTCTTTTATGGCCAAAAATGTTTTGGTTGGTAAAGGATTGTGGGATTATGTATCTGGAGATGAAGTTCGTCCAGTTAGCATTGCACCTGCCATGCCTGGTCGTGGTGCAGCTGTTGGTGCAGGACCCTCACAAGTCACTCCAGAGCAAAAGAGATGGGATACTAAAGATGCACAAGCTATGGCTGTGATTGCCTTAACCATAAAGAGGACAATCACACCACATATCAGATCTTGCAGAACTTCTGAGGATGCTTGGAACACTCTGCAAGCTATGTTTGGAGGAAGAAACGCTGCCAGAATAGAGTTTTTGAAGAAACAACTTGAAAAAATACAGATGGACGAAGGTGACGATATTGTCGAGCATCTTACAAAAATCAGGGATCTTAAAGAGCAATTGCTTAGCATTGATGAAGTGATTCCAAAGAAGGACTTGGTTTCCAAAACACTCAATTCACTACCACCATCTTATCTGACTTTTCAGACTTCTTTGACTTTGTCTTTGCGAGCTAATCCTGAGCCTCTTCATTTTGAAGAGTTAGTGGCTTTGCTATTGCAGGAGGATCAATCACGTAAGAACAAGTCTTTACAGGTGGATGGTATGGATCATGCTCTTGTTGTACAGAACAAAAACAAGGGTAAAGAGAGTGCTCATTACTCCAAGTCTGCTGCAGGACAGTCTTCAGAGAAGTCTAAAGGTGATTCCGACAAGTCCAAGAAGAAAGGTAAATGTCACTACTGCAAGAAACCCGGTCACTACATTAGTGAGTGTAAAAAGCGAATTGCTAAAGAAAAGAAGAAAGAGTCAAGTTTGGTTGTTTCAGCTTCTGGTGATTCTTCTACAGCTAAAGAAGAGTCTGCAAACTTTGTGCAGGATTCTTATGCTTTTGTAGTATGTTCAGATTTTTCTGCTTACAGTGTTGACAAGACACAAATGATTTGGTACTTTGATAGTGGTGCATCCAGGCATATTATTTCAAGGAAGGATTTGTTTTGTTCATTGGATGCAGCTCCAGTAGAAAAGAAGGTGACATGTGCAAATAATGCTTCTTATCCAATCAAAGGCATTGGTAAGATTTTGATTACCATTTCAGATGGTTCAGATTTATGCTTGCCAGATGTCTTATATGTTCCAGGGATCAAGAAGAATTTGTTGTCTGTATCCTCTCTTGCAAAAAATGGTCTTCGGGTCATTTTTGAGGATGACAGATGTGTTGTACGAGATCGAGAGAAGGGTTATTCTCTTATCACTACAGGTACGCTGGAAAATGGACTATTTGTGCTAGATCGTTATGAAAAGCAGATTCAGGTATGTATTGCAGAAACAAAGACTCAGGCCATGCAGGATGCTGAGTTGTGGCATGCTAGATTTGGGCATGTTAGTTATGGCAGTTTGATGACTTTACAACGTCATAATATGGTGCATGATTTGTCTTTATTGGAGATGCCACCAAGACATGTATGTGAAGGTTGCGTTCTTGGAAAGATGCACAAATTTTCATTTTCGCAGGATGGTTCAGTTAGAGGGACACGAAAGTTGCAGCTTGTACACAGTGATGTATGTGGTCCTATGAGGACGCCATCTATAGGAAACAGCCTTTATTTTGTGACCTTCATTGATGACTTTTCCAGGTTTTGTTGGGTGTATCCACTCAAAGCAAAGTCAGATGTGTTTGCAGTTTTTCAACATTATGTCCCCATGGTTGAAAATGAAACAAGTTGCAAAGTACAGACTCTTCGTACCGATCGAGGAGGTGAATACATGTCAGGTGCATTTAAGGATTTTTGGGGAAAGAAAGGCATTAAACACCAATGCACTATGCCATACACACCACAACAGAATGGTGTTGCAGAAAGGAAGAACATGTCTTTAATGGAGATGGCTAGATGTATGCTCAAGGCTGAGAGTTTGCCTCATAAGCTATGGATGGAGGCATGTGCGCTCCTTGCCGCACTGTCGAAGCAAGGGACTTGCCTTTACACCATGTGCAAGCCATAGACGGTTCCAAGCACACAACTAGCTTAACTAGTAAGCTCAAAAGAGGGCAATGGTGTGTCACTCACCGCTCTATGCTCCTGCCGTGGAGGATTCCTCGCCGCGAAGAAGAAGGAGACGCCGCTACGTCGCGCTCAACCGCTTCACCGCCGTCGTGCCGCCGCAATGCTCGATCGCACTCTCTCTCTCTCTCTCTCTCTCTCTCTCTCTCTCTCACACACACACACACACACACACACACACACACACACACACACACACACACACACATACACACACACACACAAGGAGGTGAAGAAGAAGAAGATGGAGATGGAGATGGAGCAAGAGCACTCTTCTATTGCACAAATGAGAGAATGAGTGAATTTTAGATTTAGTTGGCTTTTATATGAGCTCACTCCATTCACACTTGGGCGCCCATGCTTAGCCAACTAATCCCTTGAATGTCCCAGTTAGAGTGCGCCTCTCATCGGCGATCACTCTTACCCTTTTCCTATTGGTCCGACAAGCCCGGTACCTGACTCTACCAAATACATAATACACGTCCGTCGTAGGTGATGGGGTGTTCGTGAGCCGTGAGGGTTAACATGCCCCCCTTCCTGATGTAGATTCCGTCCTCGGAAGCTATTGAGTTGAAGCTCGTTCGTCGAGGTGGAAGAGCATTTGAGATGAATGTCCTTAGCCTTCTTCAGTCACTGCAAAATCAAACAACATTGGCACAGTAATTGCATTCTCATAAGTGATTAAAAAGCATATGCAGTTTTAGGTAGACAAATTGATTGGTAAAAGAATTTCAAACAATTTGTCAGCAATGAACATTAAATTGCAATGTAATCAAATGCATAACAGATGTATAGGTAAAAAATTAAACAAGTCTGGGGTCGCTAATTTGACGGTCGAAAGGCACTAGAGATCGAATATTAATACCATGGGTAAGCTTCTTAATTTTTTGTGGTCAATTAAGTTGTTCAATCGCGAGAGCCAAGTATTCATGTTCGAGGGCTGACTAGAGGCTATATCTAGAAGACCTTGTAGTTAAGCTACCATAAAAGGAATTTCTCATGAAATCATCGCCTGACTGATTACTTTTTCTTTGACCCCCCAAAGTCTTTTCACAGTGATTCAATTTTGATGTGTGTGCTTATTTTTTATGCCTTGGGTTTTTTGCTTTTCAAGTAAAAGCGCCCATACTGGGAACCTCTAGGGCTCTAGTACCATAGGCAATACATGTGAGTGAAGTACCAAATCAAGCTGAGATTTCTCTTCCAGCTTAAGATTTTACAGTGTGGCACTTTGATTTTTTGTTTGTTCATTTTCAGCATTTTAATTTTGTAACTTTGGGGGGTCATATAACACTGATACACCTCCCCAGGCTCATCACACTAGTAAGCTCCCTTTATAATAATTAAGCTAAAGGTCAATAGGGTCAAGCCCACTAGAAAGCCCTAGTACATTTCACACAATGCTGCCTAAATCAGATTAAGAACCTAAGTAACCATTAATTATTAGGAAGGCATTCCCCATGGTATTAAGAGAAGATTTCTAAGACCTAACTTGGTCAAAGTAGTTTGTCGGACTACTTGATTTTTAAACCTAGACAAGTGATTATGACAAAAAATTACATTGAATTAAATGTTTGATACTAAGCAAATGCGGTGAATATTAGGCTACCAATCACAATTAAAGCTGACAATCATAGATGCAAAAAAGATAAGGGGCAATGCTAATGGACAAGAAACACCTGTTTGTGTCGATGGTCGCGCTTGATTTGAAGAGTGAGTTGAGATAAAGATTCCATGAAGGTCCAAATCCTACCAAGAGCAACACGCTCCTGTACACACTAGGAAACAAAAGGAATACCTCCAGGAGGCACATTAGTGGAAAAAGGTACCAACACTTATTGAACACAACAAAAAACATAAGGAACCCTAACCTAATTATTTGCACTCCCCCTAGAGAGTCAAGGGAATAGGATATTGTAGAGGTTGGGGGGAAACCCTAAGGCCAAAACCCCTATCCTCGTCGTCGAGATAAACAAAGTCATCATCCATGAGACCATATGTGCCATCCGTGTAGTCGTGTAAATTTTCTTCTTCATCATAGGTGCCCACGTTTACTAAGAAGGTCACTAGACGCCTATAGTCATCTTGGTCAAAAGGGTAGGCTTGTGTAATGGGAGAAACGCTCTCTACTAAGTATGGATCAGACGTGGTCAAGAGACGTATCAGCCATTCTAACTCCTCAAAATTCCTCTCACATGCTAGCGTACCTATCAAATCCCATTCACATGCAAGCACTGGAAAGACCATGTGAAATATTTGTGAAAAGTAACGAGGGTACCTCTCACCCAAGGCATGAGTGGATGACTCTAGCGTACTAGCCATATCTGTACGCGCAAATAGATGATGGTTAGAGTGCAAATATTACAAGGGTCGTGTTCTTGTGCATAATTTGTTTTTATGATTTGTGTTATGGCTCTTGCTCTTTTACTTTTTTATCTTGTTTTTGTGAGTATAAGGCTTTATATATACATTCCCTAAGATCGGAGATTAAGAGGTCAGGGAGAAAGGTTGAGAGGGAAGCAAGTGAATGATGGATGTCCACAAACACTCCCCCCTTCCTTGGGTAGATCATACCGTTTGAAATGATGTCGTCACCCTTTGAAACCAATTGTTCCAGTTGGTAATAGGTGAGGATTTTTGCCAGTAGTTTTCTATTACCCTAGGTGCCTCGTCAAGTTCGCAAGGGTGGTAAGGTACTCTCCCAGGATCGAACTTGAAGTGGTTCATCCGGTGATTCTTGAACACTGGGAGGTATGGATTCTTTTGTAGCTTCATGGAGGTCCATTACTATAGATGGAGGCTATGTAGAAGCTTTTACCTCTATGGATGTATTACATGAGGAGCTAGAAGCTTCATGGAACTCCCCCCTTCCTGAGCTAGGTGGAATAAATTGGTTTTGCCTTGGAGCCCAAACTAGCTCTGGACTAGGTGTGTAGCATTCTGTGATCTTTTCCTTCCCACGGTCTGCCATTGGCTTTAGCGTTACACTGTTTAACTCATATGGGTTTTTTGTCGATAGGGAAGGACACATTTTACGTTTAGGTACCTAAATTTGCTCATTTCCATCATAGTAGCCTTGGGCTTCTAATAGTTGTTTTGGAATCCATCGTGATTTGGTCTTCACTCTCCTAGGGCGCGCTCTTGGTTTTCCCAGGAAATTTTTTCTTGGAATGGATGGGAGGGTTGAGGTAGTTGGAAGTAAGGCCTTGGGGACCCATTGATATGTACTCTTAGGTCGTGCAGGTTGAGTACTTGCAATATTACTGCTTGCTGCAACTACAAGTGTTGAAGTGCTAGGTTCATGGGTAGCTGGCAAAGACGAGTTAACCACCTTGGCTTGTGAATGTTGGCTATCCTTCAACTTTGCTAGAGTTTGCAACGTAGGTGACTTTGCTTGAATGATAGGGGTAAGAGTCGGTGGTCGCGTCGTGACACTACCAGTATCCCAATCAATAGTGCATTTGGTTGCCAACATCCATGTGCGTCCCAGGTTTATGTTGCCTTCAATAGCTCCTGTGGGCATGACTAGAAACCTCTGCACTATGCTTCCATTGTCATAGACAACAAGGGTCTGAAGGACTCCAAGAATAGCAGTTTTCTTTTTATTAATGCCCTTGACTTGCATCGTACTCGGGGATAGGGTCGGTTTCCCTAATTGACACCAAACTCCATAGGATAACAAATTGTGTTTAGCTCCCGTATCTAATAAGGCATTGTATAGTACTTTCCCATAGGGGCTATTTAGCTCAATTGGGTATCGTAGGGGTGGCTCAGATTCTAATGAGTCGTCATCTGTGTCCTCGAAAAATGCTTGCGTGATTCCCATATTAGCCTCTCGTTGGCGTCTAAGACGTTGTTGTCGTTCTCGAGCCTCAACTCTTGCTTGGATTTTTTAAAGCTCTGCTTGTTCCTTGGCAGCCTTCTTTTGATGGATGGCTTGCAACTCTTCTTAGCTTAGAGGATCATAATATCTTTTGAATTTACTCCCATTAAGGAATCCAATGGTTTCAACTCCATCTAGAGTCTCCACATGAATGGTACCTTGCGGAGTAATTTCACACACTCGATATGGTCCCTTACCAGCGTATTTCAATTTCTTCTTTTCATTACGTACCCCGTACATAAGAACTTTATCACCAACCTTGATGTCTTTATCCTTTAAATGGCTATCAAACCACTTCTTTCTCCTATCCTTCTCCACTAGAGCTTTTCGCACAGCTAATTGCCTTTCTTCATCTAGCCTTTCCAGGATATATAATCACTCCACTAAGGGGTTACCATCCCAACCTTCTTGAGAAGCTACTCGAAGACTAGGAATGACAAACTCCCATGGCATAACTGCTTCTTGGCCATACACCATCTTAAACAGTGTGCAATTAATAGCAACTTTATACGCAGTACGATAAGCCCATAAAGCTGATGTAAGCTTTAGGTCCCAATCAGTGCGATGAGCCTCGACTGTCTTTGTCAAAATGGAGATGAGAGTTTTGTTGGTACTCTTAGCTTGGCCATTTGCTTGGGGATAATAGAGTGTAGACTTGTGGTGAGATATCATGAAGTTTGATGTGAGTTCTTTTATTACTTCATTTATAAAATGAGTTCCATTGTCACTCACAAGTTCAAAGGGGCATCCAAAACGTGTGATAATGTTCTCAAAGAGGAACTTAGCTGTTGTTTTTGCATCCGCCTTTCGTGTTGCTTTTGCTTCAGCCCATTTGGTTACATAGTCGGTAGCGACAATGATATATCGTGATTGCGTGTTACGTGCAGCCGGACTAATCGGTCCTACAAAGTCTAAGCCCCACTTTTCAAATGGTTGGGCTACCTTGATGGGATGTAGAGGCATCCTATCCCTTCTTTGTGGCTTGTTGAAGCGTTGGCATTTATCACATCCCTTTGCAAAAAGTGATGCATCCTTAAACAGAGTGGGCCACCAATAGCCTGACTGTAAGATCTTTCGAGCAGTCAACTTTCTTGAAAAGTGACCACCAGCTACGCCCATGTGTGCCTCTTGTAGAATATATAAATACTCATCCTCGCGGGCACAGCGTCTAAGAACATCATCTTTTCCTCTCTTATAGAGAGTTCCAGCCAGTAAGCAATAGGATTCGCATTCCTTGATTAATTTTCGAGCTATATCTTTTCGCAGTTCTTTGGGTGGAAAACCATTAACTAAGAAGTTAACAATCTTTTCACTCCATTCAGGCATTGTCTCAACAATGAACAAAGGAGTATCAGGCAATTCATCATCAACCCCCGTAGGAGCTTCGCCATTAGGGATACGAGATAAATGATCCGCCATGACATGTTTCCTCCCAGGCCTCACAACAACGGTGAAGTCAAACTCAAGAAGAATTAACAACATCGTGTAATTCGACCTGTGGAACACGGCTTGTTTACCAAATATAGCAATGCTTGATGATCAACATAAAACACAAACTTGGTAGCAAGAAGGTAATAGCGAAATTTCTTTACTGCGTAAATCATAGCTAGACCTTCGCTCTCTGTAGTAGTGTAGTTCATATCGGCATCATTTAATTGGCGACTTGCAAAGCTAATAGGGTAGTCCAATTTATGTTCTCCTGGTTGAGCTAGAACACACCCAATAGCAAAATTTGATGCATCAATATGCACATGAAAAGGTACATTCCAATCAGGTGTTCGCAGGATTGGAGCACTTGTGAGGGCCTTCTTTAATAACTCATAAGATTGATGACATTCTTCCGTCCAGTGAAACTCGATAAGAAGCTTGTACAATGGACGCGCTATCTCGGCAAAGTTTAAAATAAATCTTCAATAATAACCAACATTGCCCATAAATCTTTGAACTCCTTTATAGTTCGTAGGTGGTGGAAAATCGGCAATGGCTTTAATCTTACTCTCATTTGTGGATATCCCGTTCTTGGACACTATATGCCCTAGAATGACTCCATGCTTAACCCAAAATTGGCATTTGAAAGGGTTCAATGAGATGCGATAAAATCTGCACCTTTCAAATATTTTTCGTAGATATAACAAATGCTTCTCCCAAGAAGAATAAACACAAAGGTCGTCTAGGAAAGCTTCACAAAACTCCCTTAGAAATTCTTTAAACGCAGTGTTTATTAATCGTTGGAATGTAGCAGGGGCATTTGTTAAGCCAAAAGCCATAACACGAAATGCAAACACTCCAAACTCTGTGATAAAAGCAGTTTTAGCTTGGTCCTCTAATGCAATTGTGATTTGATTGTAACGAGAGTACCCATCTAAAAAGCTATAAGCTTCCTTGCCCGCAACTCTTTCAAGCACATGTTATGAATATGGCAAGGGATAATGATCTCTCCTAGTGGCTGCATTAACTTTCTTGAGGTCCACGCACACTCTTAGTTTCCCATTCTTTTTTGGCACAATGACTATTGGAGAAACCCATTCTGAGTACTCAATAGGGCATATGAATCCACATTGGATAAGTTTTTCAATCTCCTCTTGTACAATTTTGGCGTACTTAGGATTCATTGGATAGGGTCGTTGCTGGACGGGTTTAGCAGTGTTGATCATGGGAATTGTATGTTGCACCACAGAAGGTGGAACGCCCTTCATGTCATCATATGTCCAAGCAAAGATATCCTTGTATTCCTTGAGGAGCGCCTTAAGTACAGCCTCTTCAGTTTCGGTAAGGTCTTGAGCAATAAAGACTGGTTTAGACTCCTCACCTGGTTCTGCTAATTCTATCTCTTTAACTACCGCTGGACCATCATAGACTCCACTGCTTCCATTGGTAGGTATTCGTTGGGCTTTGGCATACACAACCTTTCGCTCCCCCGTGGTATAAGATTTAAAATGTTCAGGAGCCGTATGTAAGTCAGCAGGCTCTTGTCCTGACGGAGACCTTTCTTTTAGTTCTGCCTCCTTTTGTTGTTGTGCTAACTCTCGGTTTTGACGTCTTCTTATAGTTCGACTCAATTTCGGCTCTGTAACCTCCAATTGAGCGAGGTCAATGGGTCGCGGGCTGCACCACATGACACTCTGGAGATGTTCACCCCAATTGTCTACTAGCTTTTGATGAGCATCACATGCCCCTAGATAGATAAGCCATTCTGCAGTAGATCTTTCCTTGTTTATCCTAGCTCTCACATTTGCTCGATATCGTCGTCTCTTATATGACCTTTGTTGCTTGTTAAGGTTTTGATTTTGGTAAATGTTTGAACTCGACTCGCTTGATAGGTCTTTGCTTGTATCTTCTTCACTCTCATATAAATTACCATAGATGGTCGTACTAGACCTTGAGTGTTCAGTTTCTATACTTGGCTCACTCGATGTTTCCTCAGGTTCTGAATCCATTTCTCCCTGAGATTCCATTTCTGATGTGTATTGGCCTGAAGCCTTTGAGGAATCATCGGTTTCACTCTCAGGTAGGTGTGCCTCTTTCTTATCATCGGATGTTACATGCGCTATACCTAACATGTTTACTGGTGCAATGTGTGGTATCTCTTCCCCATCTGGTGTTACCCAGATTGTTCCTCTAGCTCCCCATGTATCTATAGTTGCCGCTAGGTGTACCCAATCGACATTGTCTGACTCAGCCATTCCGGGTAGGATATCCATATAAGGAGAGTTCTTCCCAATATCCGTGTCTTCGTTACACGTGTAACAATACTGTAATGGAGCTGAGTGAATTGTTGTGTCTGATCGATTATCAATGATGAATTTATTTCCTAGAGGATGCGTTCGACCACTTAAAAGATCAACTCGAATGACAGAGTCTTGGAACTGTAAGTAGACGTGGTTTTTGGACCAGTCATGCACCATTTTTGCTTCCCTCATGAATGGACGCCCTAAGATCATCTCAAATGACATAGGATGCTTGGAAAAATCCATAACAATGAAAGTCTGCCTTACCTTGTGTCCCAAGACCTTGATCCTGAGATCCTTTAGCATTCCAATAGGCGTAACAATATATCCATTAGCCATTTTTACCACTACGCTTGTGGCTTCAAGGTGAGGTCGCCCCATAGACTCCCAACAACTCTTTGTCACCATGCTGACTCCCGCACCACCGTCAAGGACCCCCTTTACAGTTAATCCTTTAGTAGTGATTGGTAGAGTAGCATTAGATTCATCACCTTCAAAGTATTGCCCCAACTTGTTAACGGGTACTTCAATTACAGATTCATGTCCCGCTAGGTCAGATGGTGGTGCTAAATGTTCCTCATCATTCATTACCGAGTCAGGTTTGTTCATATGTGCAAACTGTGGTAATCCGGCCTCTAATTCTCCATTGAGGAAGGCTCGAAGAGCTGAGACTAGCTCGGGGTCTTTATATAGTTTGGACATGATGGTGGTTCTAACTTCTGAAGACATGAAATCCATCAATTTGGCAACATTTAATGGCATCTTGTGGGACGTAGGACCCTGACAAGAGAATGGTGAAGATGGAATCTCCACTTCCTCTAGGGGGTCGGGTATTCCTTCACCAAACATTCTCTCTAGTAGGAAAGGTGTGTGTCCACTTTCAGATGTCCTACCCTCACTCTCTTCCCGAATGATACTGGGTATAGCTAACGGCCTGTAGTTCTTGTGAGGTTGAACTTGTGTGGGAAACACTGTGTCCGACATCTGGATGTGTTTGGGTTCAGGTTCTAATGTTCGTTGAGTTTCTTCCACCAAACCCCTCAGTTGTTGGACTCGTTCAATTTCCACTGTTGGGTTTGGGTAGGTTCCAATCTTTCTCTTGCAATCCTCATTTTTTGTCTCTCGTGGCTTATCTTGGGGGTTTGCAACTGGGTAGTTTAACTTTGAATACTCTTTTGGTGTTCGTCGTGATTCCCTCTCGTGATCCTCCTCACTGGCTTTTTCCTTTGTAGTAACAGTTGTGGTCTCCGTGGTCTCTATCGAATCTGAGTCATCCTCAGGGTCATTCATATACACGGGATCCTCTCCTGTCCCTATGTTAGTCTTTGAACTAGGTTTTGAGCTAGAAGCATTAAGGGATTTCTTTCTTCGTGTTTTCTTCTTTCTCTCTCGGCCAATGGATGCAGCATCTCTCTCTTCGAGGATGTAATTTTTCTTTTGGAGCATCGACCGTGTGAGTGCATTCACTGGTGCTATGTTTATAGTTGGTGGTGTCCCATCAACAATCTCTATTAAGTTCAATGGTGTGATTTTCGGTGCATTTGGATTGTTAGAACACTGTGCGATCAAATGATCTATGCCACAACGATTACAAATGAGTATTGGCATTGCCAATGGACTCCCTTGACTTGTTTGCATTAGTGCAGCATTCTTTTGCATTCTAATGGGGCACTCAGCTACTCGATGTGGTCCACCACATTCGTAGCACTGAAGAGGTGGTCTCCTGGCAAAACTATTAATGTTTTGGCCTCTTGCTGCTAGCGCAGTAGCTTGATATACCGGTTTGATTTGTCCCCAATGGTCTTCCATATAGTACATGGGACACTCCTCAAGCATGTCGACTCCATAGGTGATACTAGGGTCTATGTCCCCTTCACAATCTACATAAGTACTAGATGACTCACAACCTATTTGGTTCATAGGTGTAACTCTTGGATGAGGGGGTTGCGGTCCTAGCACTGGAGGTGGCAACGGTGTGGTTTGGACCACATTTTGGGTTCTAGGGACCATGTGCTGTAATGGCAACTATTGCTCCATGGGTGGGGTAGGCATCAATGCAGGAACTTGAGGTGAGTCTGCCCAAGCTATAGGCAGTCTATTTTCCATGATGCGTTTAAGCATTAGGCAATCCTTCGCTGGATGGCCATACCTACCACACGCGTTACAAGTTCTGTTAAACTTTACTCTGAAAGTAGGGCATTCACTCGTAGTATGTGGGCCCAAGCAAATTGAGCACCATTGTTGCTCCCTTCTTGGATACATGTGAGTGTTTTGTGGAGCACGATTACCCCTAAGGCTTTCTTGGATGGCCTTGGTGAGATCTGCCAAAGTCATCTCAGATATCGTTTGCTCTTTCACGATTGGCTTTATCTTCATTGGCTCATGCCCTGATGCTTGCGAGCTACTTGACTTCGGCTTGGCAGACACTCTTTCTCATGCAATCATTAAATTATCCTCCAATTGGATTGCATTCATGGTGACTGCTTTCCAAGTAGTGATACCTCTAATGACTAGGCCATTATAGATACTTTCATGTCGTAGTCCCCTAATGAATCTATCGAGCAATTGGTTGTTGTTGAATCGCTCGTTTGGATTGCATCGAGAATTCAAATTCTTTAGGCGACTAATGAAGTCTCTCACGGATTCACCTTCTTCTCGTTGGGCTTTCTGAAGCTGAGAGGCTACACCCCAAAGTACTCCCTCTCGTATGTATTCTTTTAAGAACAGTCTCCTAAGAGTAGAGTAGATCGTTTTCTCTTCTACTCTTAAGGTTCTATACCAATCTCCAGCCTTTCCGCTTAGGGTCAAACTCAAAGCCTTACACTTATGTAGCTCATTGTGCTCTTCCAAGGAATCGCACACATGTTCAAAGACTTCCATATGATTTCTAGCATCTCCGTCTCCACTGAATTTCTGTGTGAGCTTAGCTACTTGAACTGCCTTGCTTCTAGGCTCTCTATCAGGTGCACTACGCATGTTTTCCGCAATAGAGCGACCGATAGTTTGAGCAAATGCTGCCAAATCTCCTATTTGAGCAGGTATAATGGGTGTATGTGCTCCTGGAACCACATGTGAGATGGGAGTTGGCCTTGGCCTTGGCATACGCGCGGCTCTTGGGTCCCAAATTTCGTATGGTGGTGTACCAAACGGTAGTCCAAAGTTTACAGGCGTGGCCCTAGGCATAGGGGGTGCCTGATATGGCATGTTATTATTAAATGGCATGGCTCCACTTGTATAAGAGCTTGGATAATTCCATTGTGGATTGTAAGCTCTTGGAATAATCGGAGGTGTAGGAGCTACATGAGGCTGAGGTACGACAGGTGCACATGATTGATACATACATATAGGTATAGTTGGGGGCACTGTGCTACTAGGCATCGGCGCCGTGTTAACAAATGAACTCCATGGTGTACTTCTTGTCATGCTCAACATTGGGATATGCATGGTAGCCGTAGTGTCATTAAGAGAAAGATGAGCTAGATCTGGGAAGGTAAAGCTGCCACTTGTGGGCTCAGATTGTACTGAGGCTCCTGGCGAAACAACATATGGAGGATCAATGGGGCTCACTGAGGGAGTCTCCATTTGTGACAGGGTTGGCTGGTTAGCCTTTCCCGTATCCAAGAATCTCATTAGGCCTGTTGAAGGCATGTTGATCCTTGTGTTCTGTCTTTCTAACTCGACAATCCTATAGAGGACATCACAGACTTTCTGTTGTTGCTCATCTATGCTAGTAGCACCCAATATGGATTGTAGAACATCTAACCAACCCACATGATAGGTGTGTCCTGTGTACCGATCAGTTAAAGCTTCTGCTTGTAGGTCATACTCCCAATTTTTGTTTAGGAATATCCCATCTAGGCCTGGCGTGCTGGAGGTTTCCCTTGAAGTGCAAGCATTATTGCTCCCCATAGCTTGCCCCTCCGTGACCTTTACCTTGGGAGCACTCGGTTGCTCGGCTGGCATGATTGTTGTCATAGGAGCCTTTGCTTTCAGGGCTCGACTTTGTTCTAGCCTTCGTAGGTTCTCAATTTCCCTCTCCCTTGTTGCTTGCATATAGCGTTCGATCTCTTGTACTTCGGCAAGACTCCTACCATCGGGTAGTAAAACCTCAGAGGGAGATAGTCCTAAAGGATCAAGAGGTGCAGTGGATGGAACATTCACATGCACACTCTCAAGAAGCATAGGGTCCATTTTAGGCATGAATGACGAATTTACTTCCCCACTCTCTTCATTTATTTCATTAACCGCATGTTCGGAGCGAGTAGCTCTACTAAGGGTCTCTTTTAAGCGGCTAAACACGCTGGACCCGGGCCGTGGGCCCATGGCATGCATGTCTTGACTTGAACTATCAGGGTTTGGTGTAGGATACCCCTCCATGACTTCGTAGTCAGAGGAAGAATCACTAGACACGATATGAGGATCTTGGGTCGCGCTACCTTGAGTCCCGGCCGAAGGTCCAGAACCTAGGGTGGAGGAATAATGGGTGCCCGCATAAATGGAGGCACTACCAATATGCTCGTGCTCTAACACTCGTCCAGAGCATAGGTTCATATGACTTGGATCCCCTAGAAGTGTCAGTGAGGGCCCGTGAAGGCTGCTCACCTAGTAATTTTGGGTGTTTTGCAACCCAAGTCTTTTCTTATTTATTTATTTTTTGATTTTTTGGTCCTTTTGTTCTGACCCAGCTATAGAATAGAACGTATGATAGCTCAAAATGAGCATCTTGGTCAGAGGGACATGCCGTGCTTTACAGCCCTCCGTTTGGTCACTTTATGCCCTCGGAATCCCTAAAACCGTCAATTTCTAGTAGGGAACTGGGCCCAAATTAGAAAGTCTAAGGGTGCAAGTGGGAAGAGAAGGGAGGAGAGTGGAGGACTTGCCCCACATGCTCTCATTCCCTCTTGAGGGGGTAGGGTATATATATAAGAGTGAGTCTAGTATATATCATAGGACTGAGGCCTGGGCCTGGGCCTGGGCCTGGGCTTGGGCTTGGGCTTGGGCTTGGGCTTGGGCTTGGGAAAATGATCCCGATCCCGATCAAAAATTTAGTGTAGCCCCCCAGTCACTCACGCTTAATTTTTTTTATTTTTTTATTTTTTTTGGGCGATGGCCGCGCGCGGTTCAAGTGACCCTTTCTTGGCCACACACACTCTCACCTACCTAACCTCCCAGTCAACAGCTCACAGACAACTCACTACCTTATCTACTTACTAACAGTGCTGCTAACCACTGACTAATCTGTTAACTGCTTATTGACAATGAGCTAACTGTCCACCTACTTCCTCTCTCACTACCTTGTTATGCAAAGACTGTGTGCAGCCAAACTGTGTACAGACTGTGCGCAAACAAAAATTGCTAACTGCCTTCCTACTTATTCATTCACTGCAAACAAGCTAACGACTACTAATTGTGCAAAGACTGTGTGCAAACAGAAAACACAACATTATGCAAAAATCACAGAACTTGCAGACAACACAGAAATTAACAACTTACACAAAAACAACTCATTCCTCTTCCTCTTCCTCTTCTTTCGTACTACAAACAACTCAAAGGAGAAGCAAAAAGTGCCTCTTGGGCTTAGTGCAGGGCGATTCCCCGGCAGCGGCGCCAAAAATGTGCGCTCCTTGCCGCACTATCGAAGCAAGGGAGTTGTCGTTACATTGTGTGCGAGCCATAGACGGCTCCAAGCACACAACTAGCTTAACTAGTAAGCTCAAAAGAGGGCAATGGTGTGTCACTCACCGCTCTATGCTCCTGCCGTGGAGGATTCCTCGCCACGAAGAAGAAGGAGACGCCGCTACGTCGTGCTCAACCGCTTCACCGCCGTCGTGCCGCCGCAATGCTCGATTGCACTCTCTCTCTCTCTCTCACACACACACACACATACACACACACAAGGAGGTGAAGAAGAAGAAGATGGAGATGGAGATGGAGATGGAGCAATAGCACTCTTCTATTGCACAAATGAGAGAATGAGTGAATTTTAGATTTAGTTGGCTTTTATATGAGCTCACCCCATTCACACTTGGGCGCCCATGCTTAGCCAACTAATCCCTTGAATGTCCCAGTTAGAGTGCGCCTCTCATCGGCGATCACTCTTACCCTTTTCCTATTGGTCCGACAAGCCCGGTACCTGACTCTACCAAATACATAATACACCTCCGTTGTAGGTGATGGGGTGTCCGTGAGCCGTGAGGGTTAACAAGGCAGTTGCTTATGCAACACATGTTTTGAACAGGTGTCCTACTCATGCCTTGAAGATCATTACTCCATATGAAGCTTGGTATGACAGAAAACCTTCAGTCAGTTATCTTCGTGTTTTTGGTTGTCTTGCTTATGCTCACATCCCTCAGCAGTTACGTGGGAAGCTTGATGATAAGGCAATCAAATGTATATTTGTGGGGTACAGTAGTGGAAGTAAAGGTTATAGACTTTACAATCCTGCTACAAACAAGATTTTTGAAAGTCGTGATGTAATTTTTGCAGAAACTACTGCTCAACCTATGGTTGCTTTTGATGTACCTCATATGCAGACACATGATGTATTTGAAGGTTTGCTTCCTTCTTTTGTGGAGAATCAAGAATCACAACACGTTGATAATCTTGATCAATCTTTTGATCAGCATGTGACACCTCATGATGTAGAGGAAATTGTGCGTGAAGAGCAAGAAGTTCTCAGGGAAGAAAGAACCTTGCCTAAATGGGTTCAGAAAACTTTGCAAGATAGCAAGTTGGATGCACCGTTGCCACGAAAAACACGTGCTGGTACTACTTTTGGCAGAGAGCAAGTAGATTTGGCTTGCTTTAGCACTCTTTGTGATGTAGATGAGCCTGATTCATTTGAACAAGCTTTAGAGTGTGTTCAGTGGAAAGATGCTATGCAGCAAGAAATTGATTCTATTCATAAGAATCATACATGGGATCTAGTGGACTTGCCTACAGGTAAAAAGCCCATTGGTACAAAGTGGGTTTTTAAGGTAAAAAAGAAACAAGATGGTACTGTTGACAGGTACAAAGCAAGGCTTGTGGCAAAAGGCTATGCGCAACAGAAAGGCATAAATTATGATGAAACCTTTGCTCCTACTTCTCGTGCGTCCACAATTAGATCACTAGTTGCAATTGCTGCTCATCATGGTTGGAAAGTGCATCAGTTGGATATCAAAACTACTTTTTTGAATGGTGATTTGCAGGAAGAAGTTTATGTAATTCAACCAAGTGGTTTTGTTGTAAAAGGTCAAGAGCAAAAGGTATGTAGATTGCGTAAAGCTTTGTATGGTCTCAAACAGGCTCCAAGAGCATCGTATGAGAAGATACATACTTATTTGATTGGCCAGGGATTTCAGAATAGTCCAACAGAAAGTACTTTGTATGTCAAAAGGAGAGATGGAGTTCTCATTATGCTATCACTTTATGTGGATGATATGCTTCTTACAGGCAATAATGCAAATGAAATTGAAGCGTTTAAAGATGCTTTGAGAAAAACCTTTGAGATGTCTGATCTTGGTTTGCTACATTATTACTTGGGTATTCAGTTTGTGCAATCAGAGGATGGCATATACATGTTGCAGGCAAAATATTTGCATAAAATTTTGGACAAGTTTGGTATGCAAAATTGTAAGCCAATCTCTACACCCGTAGAAACCTTTTGATGTACATACTTATGCAGAAACCGTTGGTTGTTTGATATATTTGGCAGGCAACACTCGTCTAGACATTCAATTTGGGGTTTCACAAGCAAGCAGATTTATGCACAGCCCAGGTATGCATCATTGGCAGGCTGTGAAGCGCATACTTCGTTACCTTTCAGGTACCCCTAATCTTGCCATGTTCTTTCCAAGGGGGGATATGTATGGAAAGCACAGTTCTATGCAGCTTCTTGGTTACAGCGATTCAGATTGGGCTGGTGATTTTGACACACGACATTCCACAAGTGGCAATTGTTTTTTCTTGGGAAATGCATGTATATCTTGGCTAAGCAAGAAGCAACCCACAGTGGCTACATAAACTTGTGAAGCTGAGTACAGGGCAGCTTTCACGACAACAGTTGATTGTGTATGGATACGCACGTTATTGGAAAATCTTTGTGAGTGTCAACAGGCACCCACTACCATTTTCACTAACAGTCAGAGTGCTATGGCAGTTGCAAGGAATCCAGTATTTCATGCAAGAACAAAGCACATAGAGGTTCACTACCACTATGTCAAGGAAAGGCTACATGCAGGGGAGATCACACTAACTTACTGTCCTACACAGAATAACATTGCAGATCTATTTACGAAGGCATTATCACGAGAAAAGTTTGAAGCTTTCCGAAAAGCTTTGGGCTTACTCTCATACACATGATGATCTGCTACCTTGTACGGATTCACACTATCACTACAGGGGGGATTTGTAGACATGTAGTAGTGTTAGTGTGTATACGTGCTTCACCAGGGGCACTTTTCTCCCACTGGGTTTTTCCCCCTGGACATCTGGTGTGAAAGGACACCTTATCTCTTAGGGTTTCATATAAGCTTTGTAGCTCTGAGTTTATATACTCTATTATTCTAATACAGAGAGATAGACTACAGAGATCTCGTACGCAAGCTCTGTGTCTTCTCCTTCTCCATCTTCTTCTTCCTACTCTGAGTTGCTATCTTCCTTCTGTTTCCTGTTTCATCATCTTCAACAAAAATCCCGATTATTGATAGTAGTAGTGAGTTTTTGACGTAGTCGTTTTCGACTCAGAATCCATCTAAATACTTAGCAGTGATTCCCCAATACACCGCCTATACTTATTTTATGATTTTTAAGCTTAAATTACTACTTTTGATGAAATTAGACCGCGGGTCGGCAACGTCAGAAGCTACGGATTACCATGAAATGCTTATGTCAATGCGTAGAGCTCTTACTACAGTTGCAACGCAACAAACGGCACTGCAATGTGACAATCGAGAAGGGAGTAGGAAGAAGGAGAATGAGAGAAGTGAGCGCCATTAGCTCACGCTGTGTTCTATTATCCAAAAACTTTTAAAATACTTACAAAAATTGGCTTTTATACCTTAGCCAAGGTTTCTTTGGTCAAAGCTAATAATCTGGGAGCTCTAACTAAAGATAGGTTGACAGTTTGGAAGCTTGTAGCCCCGGCTCATCAATTACACTGTTTATCTGGAAAGTAGGAGTTACAACATTCACGATTTATCAAAATAATAAGTGTTTTTATAATAAAAAGCTCCAAAAAATGTTACCTAAGTTAGCTTGATGCTAACACCATAGCTCAGAAAATTCTCATGTCCACTCAACAGTGGGTTCATTTTTTCTTTATTAGCTTGAGAAGTTACCATCTAAACTCAAAAGCCCACTTTTATTAATGTTGAAAGGAACTCTTTCTCTCTCTCTCTCTCTCTCTCTCTCTCTCTCTCTCTCTCTCTCTCTCTCTCTCTCTCTCTCTCTCTCTCACACACACACACACACACACACACACACACACACACACACACACACACCTTATATTCCTCTCGTCTCCCCCCCCTCCCTCCACCCCCCAATTTTTATTTTTGCCCCCCTCCTTGCCCAATATTCTCTCTCTCTTTTGCTCCCCTCCCCCCTTCTCCTTCTCTCTCTCTCTCTCTCTCTCTCTCTCACACACACACACACACACACACTCTCTCTCTCTCTCTCTCTCTCACACACACACACACACACACACACACACACACCTGCCAATATCTTTTGGCCTTTAAGGAATCCAATGGGTCACTCTTCATACAACACACCACCCATATTGTCCCCAACTATAAAACCATGTTCTTTGCTAAAAAAGGAAACCATCATTGACCTTATATTTTTGAGCCTATCCCTTTGTCAATGATACACACTGTCTCAGCCATTTGTCTTAGAACCCACTCCCCTCAATGTTAGATGAGGCACTACGTCAATAAAAAAGAGTCACATCAACTATGCATAGTATGCTCACTACAAGTTTGACAGTAAAACTTTTTCTTCTTATTTAAAGAACCATTTGAATAGTAGATTGAGATTTTGGAATAGTTGCTTCTTGAGTTGCATGCCAACTTCCACTTTGATATGTGTGTTGTATTGTGATGGGACTTATTGGCATTAAACAGAGTACTCTAAAACATCAAATAGTATACAAAATTGTGTGACTTTTTGGTGGGATTATGAATGGATGCAGTCAAAACTAAGCAACAAGTATTTTGTCATTAGTATGAGGAGTGGTTCAAACCTTTTTGTAGGATGTGAATACACAAAGGTAATCTATCAAGCACTAAGTGCCATCTTTGTAATGTTTGCTCATATCCCAATAAACCTCGTTAGTTCTTTGCATTCAATACTTGAGACAAAGCTTTATATATATCAATTGAGTATATGTGGCTTGTGCTTTTGTAATGTATTGCTACATTTCTTAAGTATTTATCTTTCTAAAGGATAGGATGGATTACTACTTAAAAGTGTTCTCTCGGCATGTCTCAAAATAATACTGTGGTATTATGGTTGTTGATTCTGCATCCCCCTATGTAACCTTTCATTGGACAAGGATTTTGAAAGTAGAATGAATTTGTATATTTTTTTAATAAAAAATAAAATTTTATAAAACACATATTTTTAAAAACCCTAACAACTTCAGGCAAGCCAAGTGATAGAGTAAAACTTTTTTAATGCAAATTTTGAGAAATCCAAATTACATTAAACATATAACATAGAGTAATGCACATTGCCATTTTATAATGTGATAACCTAGCAATGTGCTTCACGAGTACAACACAATCACAATCTCTACAAAGTTGGACTTTTTCTAACATGCAATGAAAAAAAACCCAATAGCTCATGTTTGGCCATGTGCCATGATAAAAGTCATCGTGCATTGATTGCATTCATTCTAAGTTTTAAATTTTATTTTCAAATCACTCAATTATAAACTGAGGGGGCTTACCAAACTTTATGTTTGAGAACAAGTTTCATGAAATTTAGTTACACAATAAAACAAGCATGTCTTGAGAGATATTTCCAAGAACGAGTAGAAAGGGACGGTCCATCTCCAACTCAAGAAAAGAAGAAGAGGAAAAATTGTTTAGCAAATCCAAAAAGGTCATTTCCTTTTATAGTAATTTTGTATATGTACATTTTTGTTTGTAGAATTTGATTGATAAAGCTAAACAACTATTTAGTTCCTTAATATGTAGGTTCTAAAAAATTTCTTCAAGGGAAGCTCAAAAACTAGCTATCGATACACTCCCTCACTCTCTCCATTTTGCTCTTGTTATTGTGATCTCCCCGTACCCCCTTAAAAGTGTCCCCCATCGATCACTATAATAACCTTTTCTCCTTTGTATGCAATACTTGGGTCATGACTATGCATATGTGGATTGAGTGTACTTGACTTTGTGCTCCCGTAATGTATTGCTACATTTCTTAAGTTTTTTATCTTTCTAAAAGGATAGGTTACTACTTAGAAAAATGTATTATTGTCAAGCTAAAATGCTGGATTTGATGGATTTAAGACATGACAAGCCTCACACACACACATAGAGAGTGGGGGTCAATCAAATCATTTTGCAACTGCACCTCTTTGAGGTGGATTTGAACAAGCCTCACACACACGTAGAGGGTGGGGGGCGATAAGACCATTTTGCAATTGCACCTCTTTGAGGTGCAATTAGTCGATGAGCGAGGGGGTAACTCAAAGCAGTCACCCCCCTCATCAAAGGCCACTCCTAACTGGTATCAAAGTGACTCACTTCTTTAGCTCTACATCCATGTCATCACTTAACTATTTCATTCCTATGCTAGATCAAATAAATTCTACTTGATTGAACCTAAGCTTTTTTAGGTGTTTTTCTCTCACCAGATCGTGTCGTAAGGCTATACATCATCCTTTTAATAAATTAGCTTTGTTAACTATCACCTTCGTACTACTTTTTTTACATTTTTCAGCATCTACTTACTAGCTCCCTACTAGGTCACTTATAAATTAAAATACAATAGCAAGGAATATACCCCCCAAAAAAATTCACCGCACCCTTCCTCATCTCCTCATCACGGCCTAATCCGCCTGCCCGCAGGTGTCTTGGCCCTCCGCTCTCCCCCCTCCCTCAAGCAACAACCCTCCTACATGCATGCCTTATCCATCTCCATCGCCACGCCCCTACTGCTTGCACAAGTGGAGAGAGAGAGAGAGAGAGAGAGAGAGAGAGAGAGAGAGAGAGAGAGAGAGAGAGAGAGAGAGAGAGAGAGAGAGAGAGAGAGAGAGAGAGAGAGAGAGAGAGAGAGAGAGAGAGAGAGAGAGAGAGAGAGAGAGAGAGGACTGCCTCACCACTTCTTTCTCCAACAGCCCAACAAGCCTATCTCCTATAGCCCCCTACTAACAATCTGTGTTGAAGGGTGTTGGCTATCTCCTCTAACTGCAGGTCTCTGTCGAAGGGTGTCAGGTATCTCCTCTAACTGCACGTCTGTGTCAAAGGTCACGTGAGAGAGAGAGAGAGAGAGAGAGAGAGAGCAGGCCCTGCCCTGCTCTTTGCTCCCTCCTCCTTCCCTCCCTCCATGATTTGCCCAAGATGGCTACTCCATCTTAGAGACGTCGCGTGGAGAGAAGAAGAAGAAGAAGAGAGTTTTGAAGTCGTAGAAAACTATCCTGAGAGAGAGAGAGAGAGAGAGAGAGAGAGAGAGAGAGAGAGAGAGAGAGAGAGAGAGAGAGAGAGAGAGAGAGAGAGAGAGAGAGAGAGAGAGACAGAGAGAGAGATGGCATGCCAACCGCTTCACAACTCACTTCCTCCACGTGTGTGGACATATCCACTTCTACTATCACCCTTCCTTTTGCCTTCTAAAGTTAATGAGCCTATTTTTTTATTTTATTTCAGCTGGTGCTCCCTACTCATTCTTTATCCCTAATTATCTACCCAATTTTCTTGGTGTCAATACCATGGCACTCTAGTCTAGTAATCAACATGCAGTAGAGTTGTTGGAAGATTCCAACAAAAATGAAGGTAAACTGTGTACCAAGGAGAATATGTATCTTTGGAGTGCAAAATGATTGTAATATTTCTACCCAAAACCCGTACCCCATGCGCATCTTGTAATTCTGAGGGAATCAAGGTTGTAAGCCCGAGTTGGAATTCTTGCTATTTTTGTGCAAATTCAATTTTTGTACATAAAACCCAAAACCATGGTATAAAATACAACTGTGTAAAGTTTTGATCATCATTATTATGAATGAAATGATCAAATAAGGTTTCTTCTGTATGTCATGTGCTTCTTCTTTCTATTATGAGCTTATCTCTTTGCACTACACTGTGCCATTGTTGCATCAAAAAACCAAGGGCACCATTTTGTTGGTCTCATCAAGCTCTACGCGTAGATATACATTGCAAGCACTTTGTGAGATCCGAGCATTGACTTCCTCAACCTTCCAGGTGACTTATCTCACTACTCGAGTGCTGTATTGAGATTCCGTTGATTATATGACATTTCAAGCACTTAGGAGAGCCGAGTAGGCATGTACAACTTTTGAGTTGGTGAGCTACAATTAGTTTGTTGGAGAAAAGTATGTTTTTATAGTGCTCAGATTGTAAGTTTTACGACTAAGATATGTTCTAGATAGTGTGAGGATGTTTCCTATTGAGTTTAGAGTTGATTTGCTAGTGGGTTATCTTGTGGATTTGTGAGGGGATTAGAGGGAAGATTCAAGGTTTCTCGTAAGATAGAACACACATTGATCATAAAAGCAAAGTGTCATGTTTTTAGCCAAGAGACTGACAACCTCTTGGCATGCGTCCTCCATGCCCTAGTCGAGTCGCTTGCTTCCAAGGATTGACATTTGAGTTTTGGGTATATCTTTTTCTGAGATGTGATAGGTGTTGATTGATGGATCCTAAGACATTGGTACCATTGTTGGGGAACAAGTACCTAGACTAGTGTGGACACAGACAAGTTCAAAACAGAGTTGCATTAGGTAGGTTAGTAGATAGGATAGATCAGAAGAAGAGGAGATCATGGATTCCTTGGTCTTTGTTTGTTGTGGTGATTTTCTTGCCCCAAGTATCTTAGAAAATTAAGGTAAGTGTTTTTGATAGGGTAAGAGCTTGGTACAAGGATCCTTGGCTGTTAGAGCGGTGAAGTTTGCACTAGGTTAAAAAAAACACTAATTTTTTTTAAAAAAAATCAGAGTTCATGTGGGGAGTTGTTGTGAGTATTTTGAGCTTATTCCTAAGTTGATTTTGTTCATCTTAGGAGTAGATTAAGTAGACGAGTTCTAACAAGTACTCTCACCATTCCTGATTTGCATGTTATTGAAAAGATCTTTATTGTGTTTGTATTCTAAATTGGGAAGATGGTACATCTTTGCAAATTGGTGACTTAGGCCATGGATTGCATGTAGTAGAGTGTGTGAATGCTTAGACACAATCATTTTTTTCAAAAAATTGGTCATCTCTCTATCAGAGAAAATTGCAATTTTCTCGTATTGAGTTGAGCTAGAGACAATTTTGTACCATAGACTGGCTAGCATGTACTTGCTTGGCTAAGCACATGTATGAATATTAGTTGTAATTTGGTCTATAGAGTATGACAAAGAGCCAATCGACTTGGTTTCAAGAGGACTAATTGCTTGCGAATCCAACCTACAAGACTAAAACAAACTATAGGTTGGTAGTTGTGATTAAAAGAATGGTATAGAAGCCATAGGTTTGGAAAATATAAAAAAGAGCACTTCTTGGTGGATCCTAGAAAAAAAGGCATGACAAAGAGCCAATCGACTTGGTGTCAAGAGGACTAATTGCTTTTACTGACTCCAACCTACAAGGCTACAATAAGCTATAGGCTGGTAGTTGTGGTTGAAAGAGTGGTATAAAAACCATAGATTTGGAAAAATGTAAAAGAAAAATTATGGGTGGATCCTAGAAAAAGGAACTTCTTTTTCAGATCTAAAGCTCAAAAGTTTCCAAGATTTGGGTCATGCATTCACTTTAGTCCAAGAAAGCTCCCTAGATCCATTCAAAAGTGAATTTGTGCATCAAGAGTGAGTCAAAAGTTGGCTTTTAGACTTGAAAGTTTGCTAAAATTGGGATTGAGGTCAAATTAGTATTGTAAATTTCAATTTCTTGTAGCGGTTTCATTGGAATTCCGAGGGCATTATTGTGTTTGAATCTTCAAGCTCAACATGTGGATACTTACATTGCAAGCGTTGCACAAAAATCGAGTATCGACTTCTAGAACTTTCCAGGTGACATTTCTCCCTATTCAAGTGTCGTTTTGATATTCCTTCAATTGCACTAGATTCCAAGCACTAAGGAGAACCTATAAGTAGGCAAGTCTGAAATACAAATTGTTGACCAACATCTGGCCTACCAAAAAAAATATTATTTTCCCTTGATGTTGTATTGCAGTTTTGACAACTTTATTTCATCCTATACAATCTCAAGAAGTTTTCTATTGAGTTCAGAATTAGTCAAAGTTGATTTTCTTGAGGATTGTATGTGGTTAGGTGAGAGGATTGGAGGATAGAATCGGAGATTCCAATAGATAGAATGCGCATCGGGTGTCAAAATGGAGTATCATGTATTTGAGAAAAGAGATTGACAACCTCTTGGAATGACTCCATTCCCTAGTTGAGTCACTTGCTTCCCAAGATTGACATTTTGTCTTGGTTCCGTCTCTTCCAGAGATGTGATATGTGTTGACCCTAGTGGGACCCCAGACACCTGCTCTTATCTTTGGTGAAATACTTGTCTCAAGGGCTTCTTGGGTAGTGTCCATGGTAGTTTATTGTTTCCCAGTGTTTTGACCACCTTGTGCTACTGTATGGGCTACTTTAGAAGAAGACCTTTTTTGTTTTAGTTGGGGTTGTCGTTGCTATCTATCAGATTCTCTTTGTGTATCCTCATGGTCACCATGGTCATCATCAACATGATCATCCATCCAAGTAAATTCCGACTACTTGTAGTCAAGTTTTGCTTGAAGTGCAGCCATTAAGGCTTGAAAGTCTTCATTTTCTTTCGTGAGAGATGCATTTTCCTTTTGGAGATCTTCTTCATGTGCTAGTGTAGCTGTTGTGGCATCTTGCTGTATGCATTCTTGAACTTGGAAAACTCTTTTCAATTCTAGGATTATGGCACTGGTATCTAATATTGTAGCACCCGTGTCTACAAGTTGAGTAAGTCAAGGTTTGGCCTTGATTTTTATCAACTATTTGCCTTTGGGAAATCAATTCTTCTTTTGCACTTTCCAGATGCCCTTCCACCAAAGGTAGTTGGATCTCAAGTGTATTTGCTTGTTCTATTATTTCCTTGAAAACTGGTTGCAAATCCTCTATCACACTTTTGTGTGCATCTATGACCCTTTGAGCATAACTTTCAAGAAATCCACTTTTTTGAAAAATCTCCTTCATCCACTCTTTTCTTTTTGAATTCCTCTGCTTATCTTTCCTCTCTATCTTCCTTCTGAGCTTTTTCTTCTTTACCAGGTCTGTCAACTATCATATGTCTCTTTCCTTTTCTTCCTATAGGTTCTTCTTGAATAAACACAAGGATCATCTAAAAAAGCTTCACAAAACTCCCTTAAATATTCCCTAAAAGCAGTGTTAATTAATCTGAAATGTATCAGGGGCATTGGTTAGGCCAAAAGCCATAATATGAAATGCGAACACTCCAAATTCATTTATAAAAGCAGTGTCAACTTGGTCCTCTAGTGCAATCGTGGTTTGATTGTAACCAGAGTACCCATCTAAAAATCTATAAGCTTCCTTTCTTGCGACTCTCTCAAGCACATGTTCCAAATATGGCAAGGAATAATGGTCTCTTCTAGTGGCAACATTAACCTTCTTGAGATCCACGCACACTCTGAGTTTCCCATTATTTTATGGCACATTAACTATTGGAGACACCCATTTTGAGTAGTCAATAGGGTATATGAATCCACATTTGATAAGATTTTTCAGTTCTTCCTGGATAATCTTTGCACTCTTAGGATTCATTGGGTAGGGTCTTGTTGAACTGGTTTAGCAGTGCTAATCATTGGAATTATATGTTGCACTATGGAAGGTGGAATGCCCTTCATGTCTTGATATGTCCAAGAAAATATATCCTTGAATTTATTGAGGAGCTCCTTAAGTACATATTCCTCAGTCTTTGTCAGGTCTTGGGCAATGAAAACAGGTTTGGAATCCTCACATGGGTCCGCTGACTCTATTTCTTTAACTCTCGCCGGACCATCATAGACTCCATTACTTCCATTAGTAGGTGTTCTCTAGGCCTTTGTATACACAACCTTATGCTCATCCGTGGTGTAGTATTTGAAATGATCAGGTGAGGGTGTAAGTCATGGGATCTTGTTGTGTTGTGGACTATGATTTTGCTTCCACTTCCCTTAGTTGTTGAGATAACTCTCGGTTTTTGTTAGCATCAAGCTAACTCGGATACCATTTTTTGGAGGTCTCATTGTAAAAATATTTATTATTTTGATGAATCGGGAATATGGTAACTCCTACTTTTCAGATAAACTTTGTAATTGATGAGTCAGGGCTACAAGCTTCCATAGTATCAACCTATCTTTAGTTAGAGCTCCGAGATGATTAGTTTTGACCACCAAAAGCCTTGGGTAAGGTATAAAAGACAATTTTTGCAAGTTTTATATAAGTTTTGGATAATAGAAACACAGTGTGAGCTAACAGCGCTCACTTCTCTCCTTCTCACGTTTCCTACTCCCTCCCCGGTTGTCACATTGCAGTCACGTCTGTTGCGTTGCAACCGCAGGTAAGAGCTCTATGCATTGACGTACGCATTTCATGATATTTTGTAGCTTTTGGCATCGCTGACCCGTGGCCTAATTTCATCATAAATAGGAATTTACACTTCAAAATAAAAAACTAAGTATAGGCGGGGTATTGGGACATCATAGCTAAGCATTTAGATGTATTCTGTGTCGAAAACGACTAGGTCAAAAACTCGCTGCTGTTAATAATCACGATTTTTGCACTTGATTTAAAGTGTGATTTGAAACCATAAGCATGTGTGCTTAGGTCTTTTAACCATGTCCTAGAAGTTTCTTGATGTTTGGATGTCGTTTGATGTTGTAACAAATGTGATTTGTTTGTCGATGATCGATTAGCTTTTGGTGATTTGTGTCATTTGAGTGTAGTCTGAGTTAGATGCAAGTTGTTTGTTGTTTTCCAAGAGATTGACAACCTCGTGTAGCCTCTATACACTAGTCGAGTCAGCTTCATCCCATGGATTGACAATTATATTAATGGCTCTCGCTATGTCTGCAATAAGATAGGAGTGAGGTTAGACATCTGCCCCACATTTGGCACTGTTTTTGCTGAGGATCAAAGAGACCTAAACTAGAGAAAAACATGAGCTTCTTGTGAAGTTATCCTTTAACTTCCTCTAAGATCTTCTAGAGTAAAATCTTTCTTTTTAAAACCGCATAGCTTAAGAGTGTCGTCTTTTGCTGTGTAGAGGTAGCTTGGGAGTAAGTCATACTTGCTAAGTACCTTTAGGATTGTAGGATTGTAGAATTAGATTATGATTTTGAGAATGATTGATGGACAAGACATTTAAGGCTCAGAAAACCATAAAAAACAAGAAAACGAGTGTTTGTGGACAATATCCACAACCCCATTGCAGTAGAACCTAGGAGTAGGGTAAGTAGAATCCAAGGTGGAATTTAGAACATTACTCTATCCAAAAGAATCAATTGTGAGTTGTTATGTGAAGTTGCAGAATTTCAGGTCTACGGCTAGAAATAGCACTAGAAGACCGTCAACCACTCAATCTGGTTGGAGAGTATGCTTTAAAAGTTGTATGAACCCGTGGGTAAGCTCAAGGACACATTGAGGCAAAAATTTCAAGAGTTTCAAAAACTCAAATTATTTACTTTTTCTTGACAATTTAGGCCAAATTAAGTTTTGACTTGACTCAAAGGCTTAAAATAGCTCATGAAAAGACTGTCCAAGGAAAAAGTTCAAAAAAGTGTCCATTTTAAACTCAAAGTAAATAATCACGATTATTTACTTTCAGCTCAAAAGTGACCAAGGTTGATACCAGAGACTCTATGCATGTGTACAAACAACTTTTGTAAAGGCCCATAGAATTTGGATCACCAAATTGACCAAAAACTGGGAAGAAACTAAATTCTGTAGTGACTTTCGAGAACTAGAGTGTAAATTGAGAAAATTTTGTTCAAACTCAATGAAACTTGACTTATAGGCTTATATTGATGTGATAAACATGTGTACATGCTCAGTTTGATAAAAAAGATGTAAAAATTTGTCAGAAGTAAATAATCGTGATTATTTAGTACTGTCCCATTTTTCATCTCTTTTGACCAAGTTAGCATACCAATAGCTTTAGCATGTTGTATTAAGCCCACAAACCAAATTTGGTAAGATTTGGATTATTGGATTGAAAATTGTGGCCAAATTTGCAAAGTTAGTCTGTAGACACAAAACTGTTGACCATTTGAACAAAAATTATCCAACCTTGATGAAACTTGGCTAGCGACCTCAAGTGAAGCTGCTTAACAGATTTGTGTCAAGATTGGGACAAAAACTTGCAAAAAATAGCTGGAGTAAATAATCGCGATTATTTACATCTGCTACAAAAATGGATATTTTTGTACATTTGAGTATACCACAAGGTCAAGCATGTCAAGTAGACCACACAAATCAATTTTGATGAGATTTGGATCACAAATTGAGACTTAAGCCAGATTCTTCAAAACTGAGTCTACTAACACAAAACAGTTGTTGATAACTTGAAAAAATTTTGTTCAAACTTAGTGAAATTTGTCCAGAGACCTTAACAAATTGCATACTTGAAAAATCAAGACAAAAAGTGAAAAAAACTGAGAAAAGTAAATAATCGCAATTATTTATTACTGCTACATAGAGAAACCATTTTTTACTTTTGAACTTGTACAATGTTAGACCAACATAATACCAGGCCACCGGGAAATTTTGGGTTCAATCGGATCCAAATTGGTACATTTTCATGCAGTTTTCAGGTTGCAGGTTAGTCCTTTGACTTTATGAAAAAGTGAAATCTGAAAGTCTCAATTGATGACTTGCTTAGCTTGATTTGAAGTGATGTACATAGACCAGTCACAATAGTTAGCAAAAACTATACAGTCTTTGTGAAAGAGTATCTAACTTGATTAAAACTGATATAGGAATCAAGTTGCAGACAAGGAATTGAAAGCTTGACAGAAGTTGCAATCAAGTCAATCCGACGGTAAGTACTCTATACAGGGCTTCACAAGTCTATATGAACCTTAGATTTGGTCGTATACTATCAAATTGAGGCATATTTGGAGAGACCGCTAGTAGAGTATCCATCGAAGAAAGTGTGAATTAAGGCAATCACTTTCACACTATCCTTGAAGAAGTCTCAGACACTTTTTCAGAGTCAACATCTGAAATGTCTTCCTATTCGACTCATTCAGAAACCGGAACGACAGTGAATTATAAGCATATACTCTCTTTTTATAAGACTAATCTCCATGGAGCTCAAGTTTACCTGGATCCTAATGAAGAGTATGCCATTCGTATTGATGACCATGACATAGAGTTAGAAGAGGAAATTAGGGCAAACAAACACGGAAAAATGTACATGGATAGAAACAGAACTCAGTATTTACAAGTTGAAAACCCTGACGTGATAGACAAATGGCAGCAAAATAAGGATCATTCACTTTAGAATTCAAGGGATACGATCAAGTTGATTCAAAGCCTTTAAAACGGCTTAGTACAGATAATCCTAGGATCGGAGTCTATTGTTGGGAGGATAGAAACATCAAAGATCTTCTATGGACTTCTCATGCCAAATCAGGATAGTTAACACCCATGAAGATCATTTTTATCTTCGAAATCAAAGACAAGGGATTAGCAGATCTACCGACCTACCTGTTTAGGGATTGTTATAACAATAACTTTGTTATGATGACTCCTGAAGAGGTGGAACACACCAAATATCAAGGGTACTCCATAAGGGATTGGATATTGGGCCAAGGACCAGAAACTATTCCAAGAGATGAACTCCGAGAGAGATCTTTTGAGAGTAATGTTAAAAAACCAAAAAACACATCATCACGAAGAAAACGGGGTGACACTAAAGCCAGTCCAGGGCTACACGAGTCCCTATTTCCAACAGACTGGTTTGAAAAACTTGGAATAGGACCGATTGCCAGGAGACCGGGCGTTGAGCCAAATAGATGTATCAGACCAGCTGATTTTCAAAAATGGGTCAAAAAATACAGTGGATCTAGAGATCCATATGACCACTTAGCAAGCTTTAAGAAAGTGCTCAGAGCAGAATGCATATTTGATTTTTATATTCAATTTGAGGGGTTTGAAATGACATTGTAAGGAAAAGCACTAACATGGTTCCAAAACATACCACCAAGGTCAATCATGGACTTAAATACATTAGCTCAAGGATTTGTAGCTGCATGTTCCAAAAACATACCACCAAGGTCAATCATGGACTTTAATACATTAGCTCAAGGATTTGTAGCTGCATGTTCCAAAATGGGGATCAAACATAATACGGTAGCTCAAATCTATAGCTTCAAACAGAAACAAGGTGAGTCTGTTAGGGATTGTGCAGCTAGAATGAAACAATACATTGCAAGATGCCCAGAGCTCAAGATACCTGCAGAGGAAAGAATGGTATCATTGTTTCTAGAGGGATTTCTAAACAAAGAACTTCATGTTATACTGTATAGCAAGAAGCATACTCAAGAGATGTTGGAGAAACAAAAACCAAAGCTTGTGAGTATGAAAATACCTCATGAGCTTGTGGTAGGAATCAGTAAAGAAAAATCCAAAGTGGTGGTAGAACCCCACCTTGAAACAAAATAGCCAGAACTTATAGTGCAAGACAACGAAGATGCCTTAGATGGAATTCCATTCATAGAAGAAGACTAGCCAAGACATTTATGTGAAAAAGTTAGAGAGATTAATGATGGGAGCCTAACTTTGAATTCAGCTCCTATACAGGAAGTTTGGTTAGACAACCTACCTCCTGATATGGACATGGATGTATCTTCTGTAGTACTTGTCTCTTGGACTCCTTGAGTCGTGCAAGCTTGGTTCCCTTGAACCCTACCACTTGTGGCTCCTTGAGTCGTCTGTGAATTCATAAATTTCACAAGTAACTCCGTGAGATTGGTAACATTTGCATTGAGTGCAGAGAGGTTTCTTTCAAGACGCTTTTGCAATGTTCCAAAGTCTTGAAAGAAGCCATATCTACAAGCCCATGATCTCATAGATCTTCATCATCATGCATATTAGTGTCAGCAGCACCCATGGTGCCCTGCTTTCAATCTACGTGCTCAAAATCAAACGTGTGTGTAGGTGGGATATTCTCACTGGCCATGGTAAACACACACTAATGCAAAGAGAGACAAAAAATCGACAACTTGTACCTTGTGAAATTGAAGTCTTTGTGTTTTGTATGCTCCGCGATTTACATTGCATGCAAACCTCGCCTTACGGAAATTTGAGCACTTCACTTGTCATTCGTTGTAAGAACACCTTTGTTGATTCTTCACAAAAACCCATCATTTTTGAAGGCTTTTGTTCACTTTGAAGCTACCTCCTAGAGGAAAAAAGAATTTATGGAGGAAAACTTGCCTTCCTCCAAAAAGTGAAAAGGAAGGGTGAAGCTACTTCCTTGAAGTTTGAAGCTTTCCCTTTCCTTCTAGTTTTCCTTTCCACACAAGTAGGCAATCTTTCCTTGTTATACACAACAAGGGTCACTAGCTTGATGGTAAAGTGTTGGCCTCTTACCCTCATGGGGTGGGTTCAACCCTCCTTCATGCAAGGGTTAAGCGGGACTTCGGAGCCTCGGTGCAATCGAGTTGCCGATCGAGTTTGCCTTGGCTGTCCGTAGTGGAGGGCGTCTGTCCGCGAGTTGCACGAAAAGGAGCATGCATGTCTTCTTCTGCTGCACGGAGGAGACATCACTATTCGTGGAACGTGGGAGAGAAGCAGAGCGTCGCACGCATATGTAAGCATCTTTTTAGCCTCCTCCCAAAAATAGCTCAGATGCCAGTGAAAGGGCGGTGGTAATGCGTGTGCTAGTGTCCACCCAATCGTGCTATCTTTTAGCCTCCCCCTAGCGTACACACTGTCCAGCCGTGCCAGTGGCTTTGCCCATAAGACCCATGTCCTTACATAAACAAATATTTAACCAAGAAACCTTGGTGTAGCCTTGGAAATTTGAATTCCTTCACTAGATTTTGAAAAAGAACAACTTAGACCATTAGGTAGTTTCGAGAGTCCAAGGGATTTAATATTTATGTAATTGTCACAAATTATGTGTGATCACAAGGTCTTATTGACACGTTTCGTTGTCTGTGGAACGTGGGAGAGAAGTAGAGCATCGCACGCACATGCAAGCCGCTTTTTAGTCTCCTCCCAAAAATAGCTCAAATACCAGTGAAAGGGCGATGGTAATGTGTGTGCTAGTCTCCACCTAACCGTGCTATCTTATAGCCTCCCCCTAGCATACACAATGTCCGGCCATGTCGGTGGCCTTGCCCATAGGACCCATGTCCTTACATAAAAAAATATTTAACCAAGAAACCTTGGTATAGCCTTATTCCTTCACCAGATTTGAAAAAAAAACGACTTAGACCATTAGGTAGTTGAGACCAAGGATTTAATATTTATGTAATTGCCACAAAGTCTGTTTGATCACAAGGTCTTATTGACACATTTATATGATTACACTTAACATGATCACAAAGAATCCGGTTTAGGGCGACCTGGAAACCCACTAAAATCCCACCGGGAATACTAAAACGCCCGACAACGGGCCCGCAAAATTATATATATACGGGCTTGATCGGGCCCGCTGGGTGTTATTTCTTTGTTTCATCTTCTGTGACACACACACACACACACACACACACACACACACACACACACACACACACACACACACAGAGAGAGAGCTCGTCTACCGCCTTTGCACGTACGTCAAGAGGAGAGAGGAGAGAGGGAGAGAGAAGTCATGTGGGGCTCTCTCTCTCTCTCATCTTCTGTGAGAGAGAGAGAGAGAGAGAGAGAGAGAGAGAGAGAGAGAGAGAGAGAGAGAGAGCTCGTCGACCGATTGCGGATTTGAAGCTTCAGGAATGTCTAAACCATTGACTTTGAAAACATTACCCTCTTACTTGGGAGATAACGAAGATGAATCCATAGTGTGTAGAACCACCCAGATAAAGAGAGCTTTTAGGAGAACTGTTAAAAATCAGACCATATTTATGGAATGATCTACAGAAAACTCTAGAGAAGGTGGGCATAACGGGGCTAGTCGCAAAAAATTTGGGAAAATTGAAACACGAATTGGATAACAAAGAGATTATATCCGTTCCAATGGACAAAGTTGGAGAGTACTACGAAGGGGAAGAAGGAAACACAACCCTTCCAGTGAGATATAATGACATAAAAATCATGGCAATATTGGATAGTGGGGTAGGCATAGCCATAGCCATGAAAGCAGTATAGGAATCATGGGAACAACCAACCATTAGACAACCTCGAATGAAATTGCAATTGGCTGATGGACACATCAAGATACCCTTAGGAGGGCTTGAAAAAGTGATAGTTAATTCTAGTGGGATTGAATATCAACACACTTTTTCCATAGCAAACTTTGAAAAGAAACTCAATTATGAAATCATCTTGGGAAGACCTTTCATGCGACAAGTACAACTCCTTGAGGATTGGAGAAACAATTATCTGTGCTTGAAGCAAGTGGGATCAATAACAAGGGTCAATCTAAAAGATCACACTTATAGAGATGTCATGAAAATGCCCATTCAAGAATTTGATTCAGTCTCTTCGGCTGAAACTAAGCTTCCACCTTGGTTGAACAAAGACACACCTATTTGGATGTACGGAGCCTCAGAAAATGGGAGCTTAAAAAGAGAATGTATCTTAGAAAGGGATTGCACAGATGAAGCCTATGTACCTGAACCCTTTTCGGAGCATTTGTTTGAGCCATTTGAGTAGACTCAAATTTTAGCAACCATGGATGTATGTGTAAATATGTCTATGTCTACTCAATTTTGCAATAAGGACGGCTATGACATAATTGCCATACAAATGATCTCAACCCTTCACATTGAAGATAAAATTCAAGAATCCAAGGACTTGATGAAACCTCAAGAAGTCTTTTTAGATGAGTTAGAAGAACATTCATCTATCTCAGTTGATTCAGGGTCACAAAAAGAACATGTAAGATCTAAACTCCTCATGAAAGGAGAGGAAGAATTATTTTTTTTAACTTTCCAAACCAGAAAACCAAGAAGACAAAAATGGTATAGAAGAAAAAGAGACACGAGAAACTTGAAAGCTAGACCCATGTCATCAATCTCCAGTAGAACATAGTTTCTGATGCAGATAGATGCACATGATTGTGTCAAGGACAAAATCACTGGTAGATATCCTTTAAACAAAAAGAAGAAAATCTCAAAAACATTGAGAAAAAGGAGAAAGGAAACTCAAGCAAAACCTAAGTACCAGGACAAGGATTCAACCATGACACGAGTTGAACGAAGAAAGAAATATCAAGAGTTGAAAAAAGCTCTAAAGGAGATATATACGACTGAAATGGAAACCACTGAGGAGGATGCTAAATATGTAATGAGTGTTCCATCCCATTACAAAAAATATACTCTCCAAGACCAAAAAATCAGAGTCGAACAACCTGTCAGGGAACTACAAAAACAGGGCGAGTCCTACGAAGGACCTGAAAACGCAAAAAAGATAGATAGCCAAGAGAAAGGAAGGAGACCCAAATTGGTTGCTTCCATATTATTAAGAAGTGGAGGAATAGAATCTTGGCATAAATGAGAATCCTAAGATGGTCAATATTAACAAGCATATGTGTTGGAATTAGGGTTGCAGAGAAACACACACAGCTTGGAGAAGACGAAGGAAGCTCAAGGTACACAATAGAGAGTGTATTCCTTAGTGTGCAATGGAAAGAAGGATAGCCCTAGAGTGATGGGCGTATATACAATGCACGGGGGAAAAAACCTCCTAAAGAGGGAAAAAATGCCCCGGCGGTCCTAGTGTGTTCACACACATCACTACCACATGTATATGGTAACAAATCCCCCCTGGAGTGATGCGGTGAACGAGAGCTGGCACATGAGTAAAGGGAAGTGCCATGCCCTGAGGACAGGATCAGTCCACAAAGGGGAGTAAGCCCAAAGCTTTGCGGAAAGCTTCAAGCTTCTCACGAGACAATGCCTTTGTGAAAAGATCTGCAAGGTTGTCCTGTGTTGGCACATAAGCCAAGCTGATCTCTCCTGCTGAGAGCCTCTCCCTGACATAGTGGTAATGCACCTCAATGTGCTTTGTGCGAGCATGAAAAACTGGGTTCCTCGCAACTGCCAATGCACTCTGACTGTCAGTGTAGATAGTGTTGGCAGTGTCCTGTCCAACACCCAAGTCAGCCATAAGGCGTCTGAGCCATACACACTCAACCGTAGCTGTGAAGACTGCCCTGTACTCAGCCTCACAACTCGAAGTGGCCACAGTAGGTTGCTTCTTGCTCAACCATGATATACATGAACTGCCAAGCATGAAACAAAAACCACTTGTGGACACTCGCGTGTCAAAACAACCAGCCCAATCTGAGTCCGAAAAAGCATGTAAGTCTGGCGGCAATGATCCCCCCTTGGGATAAAACAAGCCAAGATGTAAAGTGCCACTAAGGTAGCGGAAAATCCTCTTGACAGCCTGCCAATGCTTAGACCCTAGGCTATGCATAAATCTGCTGACCTGCGAGACTGCAAACTGAATATTTGGCCTCGTGTTGCATACATAAATGAGGCAGCCAACAGCAGTTTGGTAAAGAGTGACATCAGCAGGATCGCCAGCATCATGTAGACTCAACTTCAAACCTGTTTCCATGGGAGTGGCAATAGGTTTGCAATCCTCAAGTCCAAACTTACATAGCAATGTCTCTATGTAACTTTTCTGACACAAGGCAATACCACCATCACACTGCTTAAACTGTACACCCAAGTAATGATGCAACAGCCCCAAATCTTTCATCTTGAAAGTAGCATTCAAATCAGCCTTAAATTCAGCAATATGTCTCTCATTTGGTCCAGTGATCAGCAAATCATCAACATAAAGAACCACAATGAGAAATACATCATCCTCACGCTTTACATACAATGTGCTTTCTGTTGGACTGTTACGAAAGCCTCGTTTAACCAAATGAGTGTCAGCTTTCTCATACCAAGCACGAGGAGATTGCTTCAACCCATACAAAGCCTTCTTACATTTGCACACTTTGTCCTCTTGTCCTTTTATGACAAAACCGCAAGGCTGCGTTACATAAACTTCCTCAAATATGTCACCATTCAAGAAAGCAGTAACAATGTCTGATTGATGTACATCCCAACCAAAATGAGCTGCCAATGCACATAGAAAACGCACAGTAGTCATACGACAAGTGGGAGCAAAAGTCTCTTCATAATCTATGCCTTTTTGTTGTGCATAACCCTTTGCAACAAGTCGAGCCTTATGGCGATCGATCTCACCATCCGGCTTGCGTTTCAACTTGTAAACCCACTTCGTACCAATGGCCTTTTTGCCAGGAGGCAAATCACATAAAGTCCATGTGTCATTCTCTATAAGTGCATCATATTCTGATTTCATGGCAGCAATCCAATTTTCTGAATTCTGTGCTTCATCAAAAGACAGAGGCTCTTCAACATCATGTAAACTAGACACAGCCAAAGCATAACAATCTGATGCATAAGATGCATGGCGAGAGCCTGAACGAGTACGACTAGATAAAGGTGCATCCAATTTACTGTCACGCAAAGTGTGCACCAGCCATTTTGGCATACCTCTAGCCTGCTCATTTTCAGCCCTTTCCTCATCAAGTACATCATGTACATCTGCATCAGTAATAGGCTGTTCTAAAACATTTTCAGAAACCCCCATAGGCTGTACATTTGCCTCATTGGAACTTACATTCATATTTCCACCACTGAAAAGAGGCAACAAAGTGTCATAAATGTCCTGTGAGCTTACATTACTGTCTCTAGTACATGACAGCAAGGGTTGAACAGAATCTTCCACAAACACTACATCCCGTGAAACCAGAATACGTTTTGTTTGCGGATGATACAACCTGTAACCTTTGCTTTCAGCACTATAACCAACAAAAATACATTTGACAGCCTTATCATCCAATTTTCTGCGCTGCACTTGTGGCACCAAAGCATATGCCAAACAGCCAAAAACACGCATGTGCTCAATAGAAGGTTTTCTATCATGCCATGCTTCATATGGAGTAATAGACTGCAAAGCTTTCGTAGGACACCTGTTAAGTACATAAGTGGCACACATGATGGCCTCAAGCCAAAAAGAATGCGGCAAAGCTTGACTTTTGACCATACATCGTGCCATTTCCGTTAGTGACCTGTTTTTCCTCTCAGCAACACCATTTTGCTGAGGTGTATAAGGCACTGTACATTGGTGTTTTATCCCACGACTAGCCAGAAATGCATTAAATTCATGAGACATATACTCCCCCCCTCGATCGGAACGGAGGGTGCCCATAGTACATTTTGAGACATTTTCAGCCATAGCCAAAAATTGTTTGAAGCACATAAAAACTTCAGACTTTGCTTTAAGCGGAAATACCCATGCATGCCTGGAGTAATCATCAATGAAAGTCACGAAGTACAGGTAATTGCCCAAGGACGGAGTTTGCATGGGCCCACAAACATCACTATGCACAAGCTGCAACCTGCATGTGGCCCTAACTGAACCATCCTTTGGAAACTTAGAATGCTGCATTTTACCCAGAATACAGCCTTCACAAACATGTTTGATAGGTGCTTCAAGAGGCGGCAAAGAAGCAACCATATCAGATTTCTGCAAATGCAGCAAACTGGCAAAATTCAGATGACCAAAACGTGCATGCCAAAGTTTTGCATCTGAAATAGCCCTTGAATCTGCAACAGCATTTGCAAAATTTTGTCCACACTTGTCATACAAAGTGAGCTTATACAGCCCACGGCACAAAAGCCCAGATGCAACAATTTCATCACCAAAACTGAGATCATGAACTGTACATCTGTCATCCACAAATTTGACTACAAGTCCAAGTCTAGCAAGTGCGGATACAGACAATAGATTCTTCTTGATCCCAGGTACATAAAGTGCATCAACAATTGTGAAGGAACTGCCATTAGCAGCAGTGAGCACAATCTTTCCAACTCCCTGAACTGGATAAGAGGCGTTGTTGGCACAAGTGACTGAATTCCCATGAGGGACAGACTCGAGAGAGGTAAACAATTCACGATGTGAGGTAATGTGCTTTGTAGCACCACTGTCGAAATACCACACATGTGAATCTGCAGCAACTGACAAGCATGCATCATGGACAGCAGGATTGTAAGTGCACTCTGCGCTAAAAGCCCATTCTGCATCAACATCAGCATCACAATCTCCTTTCACAGAAGACTCAACAATGGCTGCATTTGTAGTGGAACCAGCATTTGCAGTGGAACCACCCTCTTTCTTCTTAGCCTCTTTGGCCTTCAACTTAGGACACGACTTGATCAAGTGATCATTGGCTTTACAATAATGGCAACGCATCTTCTTTTTGCCCTTATCACCAGAATTGCCAGACGAAGTGCTGCCGGCAGAAGCATTAGGAACAGAATTTTTGCCACTCGCAGCAGAACCATAAGAAGTGGCTGCATTACTGTTACCACCCTTTCTTTGAGAAGCAATAAAAGCCTGTTCAACTGCACGCTGCCTAGTCCTGTTTTTTCTAGAAAGTGACTCTTGCAACAGCAATGTGCATAATGCATCAAACTTGACAACTTCAGGATTTCCTTGGGTCATCAGTCTCCAAGTACTAGCAAAAGTCTGGTAGGAATCTGGTAAGGCATCAAGAACAGTCTGCACAAGGGAACTGTCAGAAATGACTTCACCTGCAGAAATGAGTTGCTCATTGATATCCTTGACACTAGCAAGGAAAGTGTCCATATCATCTTCCTCATGCATAATCTTCGACTCTAGCTCTTTACGCAGCAAAGCAATTTTAGCCTCATTGCGGCTTGCATAAAGACCTGCTAGAATATCCCAAGCCTGTTTTGCAGATTTTGCTGAACGGATGTGAGGAATAATGGTGCGCTTCACAGACAACGCAATTAATGCATGAGCCTGCGCATCCTTAACATCCCAACGAGCTTGTTCTTCTGTAGGCAAAACAACTCTAACAGCTGCAATCCTTGCAGCAAGACCTGCAACATCCTCAATATCGCCTACATCTTCAGAACCAGGACGTACATCAATGCCCTGCACAATGTTCCAGAAACCTTTTGACACAAGAATGTGTTGCATCATATAAGCCCACATAGGGTAGTTGTCCCCATCCAACCTGTCCTCAGCAGCAAACATCTTGAACACATCTGTGTTGTTGTTGTCAGCCATGGTAAATGCTGCACCTGATGTGAAAACTGCCCGAAAATAGGAGAAATGGAGCGGGAACAACTTGTGCTATATAGCACAAACTGTAGAAGACTATAAGGCACCTGTTATGCAAAAAATGGCACTGACAGAAAATCTGCACAAAATGACGAAATAACCTGTGCTGTACTGCCCGTAGTGGAAACGGAGGCCGAAATGAGCCCAAATCAAAATTCTGAGCAAACCGTGCTCTTCGAGCTTTCCCAAAATATTTGTCGACCTGCGAACGCTTGCCAAAGCTCACTGAAATCGGAGAAAGTGAGCAGGCGTGTGCTGGAGCAGCTGGCGACTAAGCCCGGGAGGACGTGACCTGCTCTGATACCAATTGTTGGAATTAGGGTTGCAGAGAAACACACACAGCTTGGAGAAGACGAAGGAAGCTCAAGGTACACAATAGAGAGTGTATTCCTTAGTGTGCAATGGAAAGAAGGATAGCCCTAGAGTGATGGGCGTATATACAATGCACGGGGGAAAAAACCTCCTAAAGAGGGAAAAAATGCCCCGGCGGTCCTAGTGTGTTCACACACATCACTACCACATGTATATGGTAACAATATGAAGCCAAAGATTAAGGAAAAGGTCAGATCGCTATTTGAGAAGTACAAGGATGTGTTCACATGGGGGCACATTAACCAAAAGATGTTGATCCTGAAGTATGCCAACACATGATACCATTCAAGCTTGATATCAAACGAATCAAACTGCAAAGATACCCAACTATGCTAAGAAGGTCAAGGAAGAGATTCACAACCTTTTGAAGGTAGGGTTTATCACTAAGGTTGCAAGAAGTAACTGGTTATTACTGATTGTAGTGGTTCCTAAAAAGAATGGGAATTTAAGGGTTTGTGTAGATTACACAAAGCTTAATGCTCATATCATTAAGGATACCTTTCCACTCCCATTTATAGATATGCTACTTGATGAGATTGCAAGCCACAAGATGTATAGCTTTATGAATGGATATAGAACCTACAATCAACTAAGAATTGCATCTAAGGATAGGTCCAAGGCAATGTTTATCACTAAATAAAGAGCATCCATATACCTATTCATGCAATTTGGAATCTGTAATGCTCTAGCTATGTTTTAGAGGTGTATGATGGAGACATTCAATTAAATTTTTTGCAAATTCTTCGCAAAATTTATGGATGATTTTACTATCTTCTCGAGTGAAGAAATGCATTTTCTTTTCTTAGAAATGGTCTTTGAGAGATGCAAGGAGAAGAGGATTTTCTTGAACCCATTCAAATCAATTTTCATGGTATGGAAGGGCGAGCTTCTAGTAAAAATTGTCTCCAAAAATGGTATTGAGATGTCCAATGATAAGATTAAGTGTGTTCAATAAACTAGAGCTTCAACAAATGTATCTAAACTGAGTTCCTTTTTAGGATATGTGACATATCAAAGGTTTATTCATATGTTGATAGCTAAAGCACTTCCTTTATATGAGTTAACCAAGAAAGCGACTAACTTCATTGGGACCCAAGAATGTGAATAGAGTTTCCAATGCTTAAAGGAGGCGATCATTAGGAAGCTAGTTCTTCGTCAACCAAACTAGGATGTAATATTTCATGTATATGTGGATGCATCTAGAATGGTGATGAGAGCTATATTGACCCAACCTGATAAGAAGTCAGACTATCCAGTCTACTTTGCCAATTTAGTTTAGCTAAACAAGGGTATTCCACTATTGAGAGGGAAGCACTGCAAATGGTGTTACACTCTTTAGAATGGTATATAGGATATAGGTGGTAGTTTCAATGGAGTTTGCATTCCCAAGCCTCGGGCTAGTAGTCAAACATAGAATGGATTTCAATACAAATCTAGAAGAGAGGCTAGATGAATTATTACAGCTGGATGAGATCAAACAACTTGCTATGTTGGAACAAGAGGTAGTCCAACAAAGAAGGAAACAATAACATGATAGTAAAACTAAGGTTAGGGAGTTCAAGAAAGGTGATCTAGTACTACTATACCAGTTGAAGCTAGGACCAAAGAAAGAGATTTCAAGAAAGGTGATCTGGTACTACTCTACCAGTCAAAGCTGGGACCAAAGAAACCTAATTTAAAGATAGCATGGTCTGGACACTATGAGATTGATTGGATGAGTCTATAATGGCACACTAAGATTACAAGGCTTATCAAGATTACTATTGCTCAGAGTCTATAAGGGGGCCAATATCAAATTGTATTATGCCAAGTCAAAAGAAATCGGAGTGACACCAATATCAGAAACCCATTCACAGTTAGAAAATAAACTACGTGACTTGTTTCATATTAGACCAGTGGAGGAAGGGAGCCAAGGTTTTCTAGTGTATTTCTTGGGACTAATTTTAGTTCACACTCAGATACATACACAACCAATACAATCTAGCACTCTTAACAATCACATGCAACAAGTATTCAAGGGTAGAATCTTGCAGGTAATGATTAGGCGGCTAGATCAATGCATGAATGCCACGTGGTAGTCAACGACCCTAAAATCAAGAGAGCATGAGTGTGGAGCATTCATGGCACATATAAGAATAACTATGTGAAGAGTGTGTGATCTTATATTTTACCCTCATAAAATCACGCAACTTGCTCCCCAACCTGCATTTCTTTCTATGCCTTCACCTTATACACAACCCCTTGAGCGTGCCATATACTCGCCTTCTCCTTATACCTCCACACCCTTCGTGTCTAAACCCGACCCTCTGAGGGTTTCATGTGTCTCCTTCTCCACAACGACATGTGAGTCATCTTCCTCATAGGACTATTCAGAGAGGTCTGCTTGAGAGACAAAGCTCTCACAAGCTTGATTCATGGTATGCATATGCTTAAAACTTATGAACATTTAAAAGAAATATTAGAGTCAAAAAAATTTATGAAATATAATTTTTTCATACTTGATTCCTACCTTTGAGAGGAGACATTGTTAATAATTACAAGGTTTACATTATCCTTTAGCTGGATGTCTTGCATATCCACCTTGCATTTTCAAAAGGACAATTCTTAAATTTGACAGGAGAGTCTTACCACTTTGTAAAAACTTGTCTTGATGTCGTAGGATGCTCTCTGGATGCAAAATCTCTTCTTGACCCTCAAACTCAGTGGTTCTTCAATTATTGGTTCTTTGGGTGGCTCACCCTTATAAATTTCCAAATGCTCACATAAAACGCATTATGAATGAGCCAGGTATGTGGTAGCCTTAATTTATAAGTTTTTTTATTGATAGTCTTAAGAATTTTAAATGGTCCATAATATCTTTTTGCTTACTAATTAGAATCATATTTTTGGTGATCCGTTGGGCGTCCTTGTGTTCCCTTGCCCGTAGTATGACTTAGACGTGCGTCTGGAAACTTGAGCAATACCCGATCATTTTCTTTGAAGGTCAAGGCTTTTCTATGCTTATCAACAACAACCTTTTTCTTCTATTGCATGATGGATATACCTTCTTTGATTTTTTGAAAAGATCCTTTAAGATCTTTGCTATACTCATCAGCAACAAATATGTTCCCAAGTGTCTTGACTATCAATGGGAGCTTTGACCTTCCTTCAATTACTTCAAAGGGTTCTTTTCCTGTAGAGGTATGGACAATGTTACTGTACACATACTCTACTAAGGGTAAATAATTTTTCCATTGATCTACTTCTATAACATAGGCTTTAATTATAACAATGATAGTTGAATTTCCTATCTCACTTTGGCCATTCGTTTGTGGGTGATAGACCAAAGAAAAATTCAACTTAGTACACAAATTCTCAAAGAGACCTTTCCAAAAGTTACTGGTCATTCTTGGATCTCTATCGGATACTATAGATGTTAGTAAGACATGGTACTTAGAGACCTGTGAAATAAAGAGGGTTGTCATATGGTGTGCTTTAATAGTCTTTTTGACCGATATAAAATGAGCTTGCTTGATAAATTGGTCTACTATTGTCCATATTCTTGTATTCCCATGTATGGACATGGGTAATCCAAAGATAAAATCCATGGATATACTCTCCCATGGGGAATTTGGTATACATAATGGCCGAAGCAAGTCATGTTGCTTCCCTCTGTCATACTTTGTCTTTTGACATACAATGCATTTCACAACATAGTCTGGTATGTTTGCCTTCATTGTTGGCTAGTAAAAGTACATCTCTACTCCCTTGAGAGTATATTGAATCCCTCTATGTCCCTCATAATTTGGAACATGATATTTGTCCATAACCTTTTCATGTAGATTATGTGTAATGCATAGCCTATTGCCATAAAGAAGATAACCATCATGGACATTGTATGGCTCATAATCCATGGATATACTTTCCCATGGAGAATCAAGTATAGGCAATGGCTGAAGCAAGCTAGGCTACTTCCCTCCTCTATCATACTTGTCTTTTGACATACAATGCATTGACGAGGCATTTGACAACATAGTCTAGTATGTATGTCTTTATTGTTGGATAATAAAAATTCATCTCTAATCCCTCGAGATTATCTTGAATCCCTCTATGTCCCTCATAAGCTAGAACATGAGATTTGTACCTAACCTTTTCATGTAGATTATGTGTAGTGCACAACCTATTTCCATAGAGAAGATAACCATCTTGGAGATTGTATGGATCCTCTTTTTTCCCCTTTGTAATAGCCAGCATTACATCCTTGAAGTATGGATATGCATCATACTCATCCATCATAGAGAATAAATCATTGTGAGTAGTTATTGATATAGGATTCACCCTTGGCCTTTGTGAAAGTGCATTGGATACTTGGTTGTGCTTAGTAACTAGGTGAGAAATATGAAAATAAAATTGTGAGAGAGTATTTTCGTAGCTCATTTTCTTATCACTTAATTAGTTTGTGTCAAAAAGTATTTAAGACTTTGATGATGTATGCACAAAACAAATGGAGTTCCTAGGAAATAATGCTTCCAAGCATCTAGGGCATGTGAGAAAGCTAATAGCTCTTTTTCATATATGCCTAGATTTTGTTCTTGTTCATCCAATCTCTTGCTTTTGTATGATATGTCATGCCCTTCTTGAAGAAAAATAGCTTCAAGGCATTGTCCAGAAGCATCACACTAGACCTAGTAATATGATAACGGGTTGAAAGATAAGATTTGCCTTTCAATTTTCAAAAGCTTCATTCTCTTTTTCTTAGTCAAATCATACATGTACCTGCTATGAAAGAGAACTTCTCTATGAAGCGTCGATAGTATGCAAAAATTCCTATAAAGCTTCTTAATTCATGTAAATTTGTTGGTATATGCCATTCTTTTATTACCTTCAACTTTGCAGGGTCCATTCGGATTCTTGCTTGAGATATAATATGACCTAAATACTGAATCTCTTTTAAGAAAAATTATCTTTTCTTTTGATTGATGTAAAACTTATTGTCTCTCAAAACTTGAAATATTACCTGAAGATGTTGCTTATGTTTCTAAATAGTCTTTGAGTAGATGATAATGTCGTCGAAGAGCACTCTCATGAAGCTTCAGTGAGGTTTGAAGAGCCTCTCCATCATTTGATTAAATGTATCCGGTGCATTGGTACGTCCAAAAGGGATTACCAAGAATTCATATAGTCCAAAAGTTGCTCAAAAGGTCAGAGTCTTATGAATGTCTTCACACACTATCCTTATCAAGTAATAGCCACTTTTGAGATCTATTCTACTAAAGTAGGTAGACCCTTGTAGCTTATTGAATAGATCTTCTAACCTAGGAGCAAGAAATCTATTCTTTATGGTTATCCAATTGAGTGCCCGATAGTTCACACACATTCTATACATACCATCTTTCTTTTATACCACTAGAACGGGTGAACAAAATGGTGATGAACTAGGCCTTACCATCCCTTTCTCCACAAGCTCATTTACTTGCTCTTTACTTGCCTCATAATCTCCTCTTTCTAAGTCGGTGAGACTTGATAAGGAGGCTTATTAGGAGGTGAGCTACTAGGTAGAAGCTCTATGAAATGGTCATCTTGTCTCCTTTTGGGAGGTAACTCCCTAGGATTTTCATTTGTAAACACATCTTGAAACTCGTTTAGGAAATTAGAAAGTTCTAATTCCTCTTTTGTTTCATTTTTAACTTCATTAGGAACACATGCATCTTTCTTAAACTCTTTGACAAAAACCATGTAACAAAAAAGAGAGCTTTTTATTACTTTGTCTAAAATTTGAGTCTATACAAGAGGTATAATGTTGCTTGCAATATTAACCTCATGCACAACATCCTTGCCTCAATAGAAAAAGAGGACTTTTCTCTCAAAAAACTTCATAGTGGCATCCATGCAATCAAACCATGGTGTCCCTAGGATAACACCTTCATGCTTGAGTGGAGAGATGAAGAAATCTTCCTTATTGACATAGATTTTCATATGGAGCCTTAGCTTCCCAATCAGCACAGTGTCTGAGACCTCTTGAGTTTTGAAAGCTCCATTGGCTTGTACCACATCTCACACCTTCATGCTTGAGTGGAGAGATGAAGAAATCTTCCTTATCGACTAGATTTTCACATGGAGCCTCAGCTTCCCAATCAGCACAGTGTCTGAGACCTCTTGAGTTTTGAAAGCTCCATTGGCTTGTACTACATCTCCCATCTCAAAGTCATGAATTCCTAGCTTGGTAGCTAGCTCAGCAGAAATGAAATTATGGGTACATCCAGGGTCAAACAATAAGAAAGATGCTCTCTTACTTTCCCTCAAGCATAAGAGAGTGGTTCTCCTTTGCAATGGCATTTCTCGTTTAGAGCTTCCACCATAGTGGATCTAGGAGGGTCATTACATTCACTTCTTTTGAGACATGCATGTAAAATATGACCTTGCTCTCCACACTTGAAACACTTGTTGTCTTTATGGTAACTTTCAACCTCTTCAAGAGAAAGTTTATTTTTGACTTTTTAGCCCTTTTCTTTTGAATTTATCTTGTTGTTGTTTTTATTAGACTTGAAAAAATTCTGCATTGCATTGTTCTTCCCCTTGGCTCAGCTGATTCTTTGGCTTCTATTGGCTTTGATCCCTTTTTGGTACCTTGTTGGAAATGAATCCTCAAAGAAACCATAGTATGATGTGTTTGTGAGTTGACATACTCGCTTATCTCTTCAGATAGGCCATCAAAAAATTAGTGCTTTTATTTTGAAAAGTCTAGTATCTTTTTGTAGACATTGGCTTTGAGATGTAATTCCCAAAACTTATCCACATGCTTTTGGACAGACTCATATGGGGCCCTCTTGAGGACTTTGTTTTTGGCATCACTTAGAAGAAATTATTTTGTAATAGCAATCCTCAAAGCTTTCCAAGTCTTTGGAGATTCACCTTGACTATGTAGGCTTGCCCACCATTGACAGGCTGACATTTGGAAATGCATAGAAACATTTTGGCTCGGGGGGTGCACATTTAAGAAACTATTCATATAACATGAATCCAAAAGGTGTTAAAAAAACCCCTTTACCTATATGCTTAAGGTAATAAAATGACCTCTTTTTCTTCAAAAACTTACGAATTTTTCCCTAAAATCATTAAAAAACCCTTCGGTTAATTTAATCCTATTAAAATTTTGGAAATTTAAAAACCAATTCATCTGAACTCACGTGGTAATGTACATGTCTAAGAGGTGAACCCCCCGAGCATTTTGGAGCTTTGAAGATTTTGAGAAAACTTCATCTCCAAAAGCCGCATCAAATTGTTGGATAAAGACAAGTACTTTGTGAGTTGCTCCAAAATTTCCATCATAGGTAAGAAAGCTGATGTTCTTTCTTCACTCTTTTTGAATTTCTTCAACTTACGTGACCCCTTCAACTTACGTGACCCCTTTCATGCCACATAGCTCCTCCATTTACCCCTTCTCTTCTTTCTCTTGGATGGTAAGTCACTATCCTCCAAATCAAAAGATGGTGATGATGATAATGAAGAAGAGAAGAAAGAAGGCAAAGATGGTGATCGCTTTATTCGCTTCCTCTTGCTTGGATTTCTTTCTCACTTCTTTGTATTGGCATATGAGGGAGTACTTGAAGACTTTCTCTTCTTTTTGAAAGGAGTAAGTGACTGTTGTGCCCTTCGTCTTCTTGGGACAACATCACTTTCAAAGGTAGGTGAAGTGTCACTTTCATACCTCTCCCTTGAAAGTTTAGGGTGCACTTCTTATTCTTGAACCATTTTCCTTGGGGGTCCTTCCAAAATCTCCTCCTCATTACCCAAAGAGATTCCTCTTTTGGAGGTCTCACTAGGAGGCCTCGTAGGAATTATTTCTTCTTGGGCATTTGAGGAAACTTGGGCTTAAAGAGCTTTGAATCTAGCTTAAAACCTCCGCTTTCAACTTGGGGTTTTCCATTGCTTCTTGTAACTTGTCAACAAGGTAGTTGATGACTCTGCAACCATCATTAAAATCTATACCATGAGCCAGATCTAAGTTGTCAATATTAATTACATTCTCTATATTATGTTGGGCCATGATTAAATTTATTTGTATGTGTATGCTAACTCTTTCTTGGATTATTAAAGGAACTCTCTTCTTAAGTAAGAAAAGAGAAATCTCGGCTCTAATACCAAGTCATGGAATCTAGCACTTACTTTTAGATTCAACAAAAATTAACTAAAAAAGGAGAGAGATTTCCCTTGACAGAAACATAGCAAGGAGAACATAGGTTGTGCCGAGCTGATTTCTTTACACAAACACACACTGAAAACAATTTAACAATGCACATAATTCAAACAAAATACTTAATTAAGATTGACAACGTGATGAGGACCGGATTTTCTTGGAGTCCATCTCCCCTCCAAAAGGACTTGTATCATAATCCTCTCAAGAGAGAGCTTTGTTACAATACATGTTTGTGCTCTTTAAGCATTGAAAACACTTTAACCATGCACATAATTCAAACTGAATACTTAATTAAGATTGACAACTTGATGAGGACCAGACCGGATTTTCTTGGAGTCGGTCTCCCCTCCAAAAGGACTTGTATCATGATCCTCTCAAGAGAGAGCTTTGTTACAATACATGTTTGTGCTCTTTGCAGAACCTTGATTGAATCAAGAAGATGGTCTTTTCAAGATTCCATGGTATAATACTCCTTCACAAACCCCAAACACCCCAGCCATTAGGATGAGGATGGGGTATATGAGGGCCTCTTCCATGAGATTATGGAGGTGATCAACATTTTGACAAATAGGTGCACGTCATGTGTGCAAGAATAGCAGGTGTGTAAGAGAGGTGTAAGTGGTCAAAGGATGCACTTTTCCCCCCCAAAAAAGGGGGTGAACAAATTTATGATTTTTGGCCTTCCATGACTCCTACATATGATCTCCAATTTGAGCGGAGATTATAGATCTATAATCTACATGTTGAGGTCTCTCTGTAGATATGTTACATGATATTGTTTTGCCGCTAGATTTAAATTCATTTTGGGAGGAAAATTTACATTCAAATGAAATAGCCGTTTTTCTTGCTTGAATTCAAAAGTTGTCCTTTGATTGCTTTCTTAATATTAGAGGTTTAACCCTCTTAAACTGCCAAATAAAGAGGCCTTCCTATATCCCATTCTCTTCCTAATGTGGGGAGAAAAAAACTACGGGGAAAGAGGAAGATGAAGATAGAGAGGAGTATTTTTCAAGAAACAAAATGGACTCTTTGTATACGCTTGCTCATGGTCAGCAAGCTCTCAACATAGGTTAGTAATAGAATAGTAGAGATGGATAAGAAGAAACTTTCATTGGCTTACTTTTCCATCCATAGCCAAGAGCTTCAGCATAGTGTTCGTCTCTAGAGCTCCCATGAGAGAGGGAGAGAGAGAGAGATAGCTTGATTTTCAAATATTGGGAACTTGAGAGAGAGTGTGAGAGGAGCAAGAAGCGCTAAAAATCCCCATGAGCCCCCCCCCCCCCCTCCCCATGGTTGTGCTAGTGTGCATGAGAGATCCACACCTCTCTAGGTCTATTCAATATTTATTATTTTGTTTTTCTTAACTTTGATATACACAATGGAAGCAAAATAGACATTATATTTGGCCCACTACCCAGAACGAAGGGTCTCCCCCGCCCACCCTAGAGTAGGGGTGGGCTAACTCGGGAATACCCAGCGCCTAGTGTTATCATGAGTAGAGAGAGAGATAAGATAGAGAAGATAGGAAGAGAAAGAAAGTGTCTACAAGGAGTGATGCTCAGTCATAACCCCTATATGAGGCATGCATTAGTAACAAAACTACATAACTTGTACAACTCAATTCATGAATAAATTCAAATCAAACTTGAAAACAATAAATTGGAGAGCCCCGGACCATCTAAACCAAGCCACCCATCTGCTCACTCCCCTATAAACGAAGAGAATCTTGCTTCTTTGGTGTGGCACCCGACACCGCATGACCAACACTCAGGTCATGGGCCGATGTGGACACCTCCACAAACCCGAGCTTCTAAAGGATCTCATATCCACCATTGACAAAGATCAGTGTCGACTCGTGAGTTTAGGCAAACCGGCCTCTTCAGGATGCTACACTGATTCTGGACAAAACCACATAAACATACCCAGTGACACACGAGAACATACCTAGTAGTACTTACTCATTATCACTTCATACAGAGATGATCCAACTCACTTTTTGGCATCATCACATGGACCACATAAAGATGTTGTAAGGAACCATACCACATGTCAATCCTCCTTAATGCAATCACATTAGGAAAAATATGAACCCCAAAAGGGCCTTGTAAGAGCAACCAATCAGGTTTCAATAAACAAGAGGACATAAACGGGGGGGCATGGATAGCCGATACCTATGTACCTCAAAACTATATCATGTAACATATCTATGGAAAGAGCTCGGAAATGCGATTCAAACGCACTATTGTCCGACATATTTGAAGTTAAAATTGGTGGAACCGTGGCCACAAGCCCATTCTCATTGGTGTAGAGAGTATATTCCAAAAGCATTTTTGACTCTAAAGGGCTTTTTTTGGGGTTCATATCTTCCCTAATGATCAATATACCATACATGAAATACTTTCACTCATGAAAGCCACCATTCTTGATAGTTCATTATTACAAAATCCAACCAAAACATTCTATGATTCCTCCTTACCATCTGTTGGGATTAAAGCCCAAGTGGCCTCTTATGCGGATATGGCCGGCCGCCCGCCTAACTCACTTACCTCTAACTCTTTGTATATACTAACATATTCTTTGTGAATACTAAGGATTGGTAGATAACCCTTCTAACAGATCTCTGCGTACTGTACTGTGTAAGCTCACTGTGTGTGTGTGTGAGAGAGTCGACCCACGCTCCGCTCCGCGACTTCAATTGGTATCAGAGCCTTGGTTCAGTGCGGATTTGCGCAATCGCGCGCGCGCGCACTTTTCCGACAGATTCTGGATCCGGAGTTTGAAAATTCACACTCGGCGTTCCGGGAGCGTTTCCATCAGGCGACCTGGGGTTTTACCCCCCTTTCGAAGCCGTTTATGCCCTCAGAATTTCGTTCTGAGCACTACAGCAGAAGATAGATTTCAGCCGCAAAGAAATCCGTCTTGTGTAGATTGGCAAGCAGGAGGTGGTCGACATCAATATCGACATCGACATACATCACTTATTCGTCTTCAGAGCATCATCTATAGACCAGGTACACATATATATCATCAGATATATACATTGCAGTCTGCATTGTTACTTCTTGTGCTTGCCAGGTTCCAGGGGAGGTGTGGCCATACGGCGGCTTGACACCACTGGCATGTATTGCAGATTGATGTACTATGATTGTGGGTTTGCTAGTTGTGAGTCACGCTAGCAGACAGACCGCCGCAGCGGTCATAGGACAGTGATTGGTCTATTATAGGATGTATGCTAGTTCTGGGCAGTTTGCTGAGCCATCTGAGAGGGTCGTGTGTGAGGTTTTTTGAAGCCAAGCACTGGGGGCTGGGTTACCCAGTGTGAGGTGGATTAGGTTGCTGGAGTTCCCCTCTACACGCATCCTCTTCGGCGACTTTTATCCCTTAGGATGTATGACTTTGTGTAGACACTGGATTGCATCTTATGCGTCACGCCGTTGAGGCATTGTTCAGGGCTCAGTCTTGAGACAGATACAGGTTCTGTCATCGCCCAGAGAGGAGACAGTGTATGCTTACAGGACAGCATATTACAGGGATTTTTTAGATTTGTCATTGGTCAGCTATTTATGATTGTTTCTTGAGCTATCTTTTGGTTCCCAGAGCTCAGTTTACAGGGGAGACTCTGTCAAAAATTTTCAAAATACTGACAGTTCCTGAGGAGAGGTGTTCAGCTTGTTGATTACAGCTTGTTTACTGTGTACAGAGGCCAGTTTACAGGGGAAACTCTGCCGGATTTTTCTCAGGAGTAAACAGTTTGGCAGATATGGCATCTTCTCACAGTGAGACTCTTTACAACATAAAGAAGCTGGATGGCACAAACTTTCCATTCTGGAAGAAGCAGATTTGGCAGGTTTTGGTGCAGAAAAAACAAGTGAAGCCACTGAAGCTCAAAGGGGAGAGACCAGAAGGTATGGCTGAAGATGAGTGGGAATCATGCTGACACTGGCAGAAAATGTTTACTTCAACGTAGCAGAAGAGACTACAGCGTATGGCGTATGGCAAAAGCTATGTGGTATGTACGAGAAACAAAGTGCTGCTTCTCAGATTTACTGGCTCAAAAAATTGGTGGATTTGAAGATGAAGGAAGGGACAGCCATGTCAAATCATCTGAATGAATTCCACACAATTTTCAGCCAGTTAACAGCACAGGAGATAGTCTTTCCAGATTCAGTGAAGGCTATGTTTCTCTTAATCACTTTGCCAGACAGTTGGGATACTTTTCGTACAGCGTTAAGTAATTCTGTCGTGCCAGAAGGTCTTACAAGTGCCAATGTAGAAGGCAGCTTGCTCACAGAGGAAGTGAACAGGAAGAACATTGACAAAGGCAAAGGCAATAGCGCTTTGGTCGTTCGAGGGAGACAACAGTTTAAAGAGAAGAAGGGTAAGAAGGCACAAAACCGAAGTAAGTCTCGTGATTCGAAGTCAAAGGATGACATAGAATGCTACCATTGTGGCAAGAAGGGTCACATGAAGCGAGACTGTACGAAGTGGAAACAAGAAAAAGGCAAAACAAAGAGTTCTGAGCAAGATGAAAAGAAGAGTTCAGTGAAGATTGAAGAGGTGAATGTCACAGGATCTGGTTCAGACAGTGATTCTGGTATAGCAGCTGGTGACATCTTCCTTACAAGCAATCTTGATTCTGTTTTCTTGACTGCAGAGGATGGACATGCTATGAGTGATTGGATTATCGACTCAGGGGCATCTTTACATGTTTCTCCGCACAAAGAGTGGTTTACATCATATGTGGCTACTAAAGATTATGTCAGACTTGGCAATGAGCAGGTTTGTGACATACTTGGAGTGGGAGATGTGCAGTTGAAGTTTCAGAATGGCTCTTCTTTATGGCTCAAGAATGTCAGACATGTTCCAGCAATCCGAAAGAGCTTGATAAGTACAGGGAAGTTGGATGATGCGGGTTATGTGACAGTTTTTGGGAACAGCGCTTGGAAGATCTCCAAAGGTTCGATGACTGTAGCACATGGCAGCAAGTCAGGAACTCTGTACACTTTACATGTTTCAGAGGTTAAAAACCATGTAATTAATGTGATTGAGCAGCCAAGTGTGTCACTGTGGCATCGTAGGTTGGGACATATGTCAAAAAGAGGAATGGAAATACTTTCTCATTATGGTTATTTGCCTGGCTTTTCATTTCAAGATTTCGAGTTTTGTGAGCATTGTGTTTATGGTAAGCAAACACAGGAACCGCACAGATCAAAGAGGAATCGTAGGGACGAACGGTTAGCTCTTGTACACAGTGACCTATGCGGACCAATGCCTAGTTTGTCACTAGGGGGAGCAGCGTAATTTTGTACATTCATAGATGACTATTCTCGCAAAGTATGGGTTTACTTCTTGAAGCACAAAGATGAGGTGCTCAAGGTCTTTAAGACATTCTTGCAGCTGGTGGAGAATCAGAGTGGTCAGAAGCTGAAGTGCTTGAGAACTGACAATGGTGGAGAGTACGTTTCCAAAGCTTTTCAAGACTTTTGTGAAGCAAAAGGGATTAAGCGGGAACTTACTGCACCATATAATCCTTCACAGAATGGGGTTGCAGAACGTATGAATAGGACCATACAAGAGAAGGTCAGAAGCATGTTGTCAAATGCTGAGTTGCCTGATGGATTTTGGGCGGAAGCAGTGGCTACAGCAGTCCATTTGATCAACAGGTCTCCTAGTAGGGTTCTGGATAAGAGTGCAGTGGCCGAGATGCTATGGACAGGCAAGGCACCTTCGTATAAGCATCTCAGAGTCTTTGGTTGTGAAGCTTATAGCCATATTCCTAAGGAGTTCAGAAATAAGCTAGAACCAAAGAGCAAGAAGTGTATATTTCTTGGCTACGGAGAATCGGGCGAGATGGGTTACCGGCTTTGGGATCCTGAGTCCAGAAAGCTTATTCGTAGCAATGATGTGCATTTCAATGAAGCCAAGTTTCACGCTAAGCCAGAGAAGACAGAGGAGATCAGAAGAGTTGTCTTCAGGGAAGATGGACCTAGTGCTAGCACATCAAGACAGCATGGTCAGGCTCAGGAACAGCCTATAGTGGCTAGAGAGGCAGAATCAGTTGTGGTGAGACGTTCTGAGCGTGTCTCCAAACCACCTGATCGTTATGTGCCATCTCTAAATTATGTCATGCTCACAGATTGCGGAGAACCATCTTGTTACAAGGAAGCATTACAAGTGGTTGACTCGAAAAAATGGCAGTTGGCCATGCAGTCAGAGATGACAGCTCTGCATAAAAACGAGACATGGAAGTTGGTTAAATTACCACAGGGCAAAAAGGCTCTACCTTGTAAATGGGTTTACAGGTATAAGATCACCGCTCATGATAGTCAGCCAAAGTACAAAGCAAGGCTTGTTGCCAAGGGCTTTAAGCAAGAACAAGGCATTGACTTTGATGAAGTCTTCTCTCCAGTGGTCAAGATGACTACATTGAGATGCTTTCTTGCATTGGTTGCTATATTGGATTTGGTGTTGCACCAAATGGATGTCAAGACAGCGTTCTTGCATGGTGATTTAGATGTGGAAATTTACATGCAGCAGCCAGAAGGGTTTGTTGAGAAAGGCATGGAACATTTGGTATGCCAGTTGTTAAAGAGTCTTTATGGCTTAAAACAATCACCGAGGGCATGGTACCATAAGTTCCACCAGTTTATGCTTTCTCAAGGCTACAAACGTAGTGAGTTCGATCACTGTCTATATACAAAGAAGGCTAAGGATGGCAGTTGGCTGATTCTTATTTTGTATGTGGATGACATGTTGATTGCCGGCACACACTTGGAAGAAATTTCAGCTTTGAAGTCAAAGATGGCAAAATCGTTTGACATGAAAGACATGGGTGAGGCAAGTCATATACTTGGTATGCGCATTGAGAGAGACAGATCAAAGAAGTTGATTTGGTTATCTCAAACAGAGTATATTGACAAGGTTTTGCAACGTTTCAATATGGAGAAGGGAAAGGCATTGAGTGTTCCATTGCCACCATATGTGAAACTTAGCAAACAAGATTGTCCTGTGTCTGAGGAAGAAAAGGCTGAAATGGATAAGATTCCATATGCGTCTGCAGTGGGTAGTTTGATGTATGCAATGATTGCTACACGTCCGGATATTGCATTTGCAGTGGGAGTGGTTAGCAGATATATGTCAAATCCCGGCAAGAAACATTGGGAGGCAGTGAAAGGTATCATGAGATACTTAAAACATACAAAGAGTATGCGCATATGCTATGGTAGTCAGGATTTGAGTGTCAGAGGATACACTGACTCAGATTATGCAGGAGACTTGGATAAGAGGAGATCTACATCAGGCTATGTCTTTACATTGGTTGGAGGTGCCATATCATGGCGATCTCGATTACAAGATTGTGTTACGCAGTCTACTACAGAAGCTGAGTATGTTGCAGCAAATGAGGCATGCAAAGAAGCTATTTGGCTTGGTAGATTGGTTGCAGACTTGGGAATCAATGCAGATATGCCAGAGTTATATTGTGATAGTCAAAGTGCTATACAATTGGCAAAGAATCCAGTGTTCCATTCGAAGACTAAGCATATTGATGTGAAGTATCACTTCATTAGGGAAGTACTTGAAGACAAGCAGATACAACTGCTGAAGATCCACACCAAGGACAATCCTGCTGATCTACTCACAAAGGGACTTCCAGGAGAGGGCTTTGTGCATTGTCGTGAGTTATTGGGCATTGGATAGATGGCAGCCATGTAAATCTTTGTACATTTATGTTCATAGATTTACAGTTACTTAAAGTGCCACATTGGACTTTAAGTGGGAGGTTGTTGGGATTAAAGCCCAAGTGGCCTCTTATGCGGATATGGCCGGCCGCCCGCCTAACTCACTTACCTCTAACTCTTTGTATATACTAACATATTCTTTGTGAATACTAAGGATTGGTAGATAACCCTTCTAACAGATCTCTGCGTACTGTACTGTGTAAGCTCATTGTGTGTGTGTGTGAGAGAGTCGACCCACGCTCCGCTCCGCGACTTCACCATCAAGGAATCAAGTTATCTCGCGAGTCCTCTGTCGCGATTAGGCAACAAGCAATCATCACAATGTATTTTCCATCCTTAAGATGTCATGAGCTCGCATGCCCGTATGTTCGGGCCATACACAATCTAAACTATATCTAAACATAAATAAATCAATCTCTTTTGAGCATATAAATCAATCTAGATTGGTACCATAACCTTATACCAACAAGCAAAATCAAATTTGGACTCCGGTTCTCTCCTTAGCATGCATGCGAAAGAAAAAACGTAGACAACAACCTATGGACTTGGCATACAACGCGAATCTATCTTGGAACATCAAAATATGATTTTGAAAGTATCATTCAGCTCATCACAATACCATGATCGTGCTCCAACAAACATAATTCACTATTTTAATTTGTTTATGCAGTAGTCACGAACGGCAAGGGTGTGTATCTCACATACCTTCTCTAAGTAGTGAAGAAGAGTACTCCCACAAAGAAGATGATGATTGCCTATGAGTGTCTCTCTGAGAGATTGCTTTCCTTGCGAGGAAGAAGATGGGAGAAGCCAAGTAGAAGTCCTGCAAGAAGCTCTCTATGCTCACCTCTCTATGTAGAGCCTTCCCTCTTTCCGTACGATGCTCTATATCTCTCCAAGAGTTTCTCTCTCAATTTCTTATGCTACTTTTTGGTCTTCTTATTTTGTATTAATCTCCACAAACCCACTAAGATTCTCTTGAGTTAATGTGTGGTCTAATTCCTCATGCTATTCTAAGTTCATGTTCATAGTCTGAGTGCATGGCTTCCTTTCTAGCATAATCCTGGCTTCTCGCAATCTATTTGGTTCATCACTTGTAATGCGCGAGCTCCTCATGTTGGTTAATTTGTCCTGCCATATGTCCCATAACATATTTTCATTTTTTAGCATTTACAATTTATGCGCGTCTTCTCAGTAGCAAAATATAATTTTTATTCTCCCAATGGGACTTGCATTGTTAAAAAGAAAACCATGTGATTCTTAAACATGAGAAAATTTATACAACAATAATAATAATAATAAAATTGGATTAGTCTTTAAAATTGATCCGATGGATAGTTTAATTATTATTATTATTATTTGAATTCATCTATGCATTAATTTTTTGAAAATTCAGGGATCTTACATCCTCTCAAAGTTGCTGAATTTGAGGTGTCCTCACCTCGAGAAGAAGGCGGGGTAATCAATGAGAATATTATCTTCACATTCCCAAGTGGGATTTTCATGAGGATGACCTTTCCATTTGATGAGGTGTTCCCTAATAGAGCACTTTTTGAGTGTTTTGTCTCTTGATTGTGAGATATCTTCTGGTTGGACATCTGTTAGCAGCAAGCTAACACGGATACCATTTTTCAAATTTCTCTTTGTAAAACACTTATTATTTTGATAAATCGGGAATACTGTAACTCCTATTTTCTCGGATAAACTCTGTAATTAATGAGCCACGGCTACAAGCTTCTAGATTGTATCAACCTGTCATTACCCAGCTTTGGTAGAACTCGAGGTTATTAGTTTTGACCACCCAAAAACCTTGGCTAAGGTATAAAAGCCAATTTTTGTAAGATTTTTATAAATTTTCGATAAGAAATACACAACGTGAGCTAACGGCACTCACTCCTCTCCTTCTCGTGCTTCCTACTCCCTCCCCGGTTGTCACATTGCAATCGCATTTGTTGCATTGCAACCGCAAGTAAGAGCTCTACGCATTGATGTAATCAATTCAAAGTATTTTGTAATCAGCTCTACGCACTGATAAAATCAGTTCATAGTATTTCGTAGCTTTTACACTTTCAAATCAAAAACTAAGTATAGGCTGGGTATTGGGGCATCATTGCTAAGCATGTAGATGCATTCTAGGTCGAAAACGACTAGGTCAAAAATCCACTGCTGTTAATAATCACGATTTTGGAACTTGACCTAAAGTGGGGTTTGAGACCATAAGCATGTGTGCTTAGGTCTTGTAAACTTGTCCTAGAAGTTTCATTACGTTTGGATGTCATTCGATATTGTAACGGATGTGATTTGTTTGCCGATGAGCGATTGGCTTTTGGTGATTTCAGTCACTTGAGTGTAGCTTGAGTTAGATGCGAGTTGTTAGTTGTTTTTTGAGAGATTGACACCCTCTTGTAGCCTCTATGCACTAGTCGAGTCAGCTTCATCCCATGGATTGACAGTTTAATCGTGGTTCTCACTAATACTGCAATAAGATAGGATGGTGAAGTTAGACATGCATCCCACATTTGGCCCCACTGCCAGGGATCGAAGAGACCTAAACTAGGAAAAACAGGAGCGTCTTGTGAAGTTATCCTTTAACTTCCTCTAGGTTCACCTAGAGTTCAAAACTTTCTTTTAGAAACCGCATAGCTTAAGATTGTCGTCTTTTGCTGTGTAGAGGTAGCTTGGAAGTAATCGTACTTGCTGAGTGCCTTTAGGATTGTAGGATTGTAGAAATAGATTAGGATTTTAAAAATGACTGGTAGACGAGACAAGTATTAAGATCAGTGCTCAAAAAACCATAAAAGACAAGAAAACGAGCGTTTGTGGACACTTTCCACATAGCTCGAAAAGACTTGAAACGACTCAATCCGACTGGAGAGTAAGCTTAAAAGTTGTCTGAACCAGTTGGTAAGCTCAAAGACACTTTGAGGAATCAAGTTGCAGACGAGAAATTAGTGGCTTGACAGAAAGTTGCAATCGCATCAAGTGGAAGGTGACGACAAGTTAATCCAAAAGTGAGTACTCTATCCAGGGCTTCATAAGTCTATAAGAACCTTAGATCTGGTCGTGTACTAGGAAGTCAAGGCATACTCGGAGAAACGTCCAGTAGAGTATTCACCGAAGAAAGTGTGAATCAAGGCAATTCCTTGCACACATTTCTTGAAGAAGTCTTAGACACTTTTTCAGACTCAACATCCAAAATGTCTTCTTACTCGACTCACTCGGAAACTGGAACGACAATGCGCTATAAGGATATACTCTCTTTTTACAAGACAAACTACCATGGAGCCCAGGTTTACTTGGACCCTAACGAGGAGTATGTTACTCGAATTGATGACCATGGTATTGAGTTCGAAGAAGAGATTAGAGCAAACAACCAAGGAAAAATTTACATGGATAGAAACAGAACTCAATATGTACAAGTCGAAAACCATACTGTGGTAGACAAATTGGGGTTAGAAGTAAACACCATAATCCTAGGTATATCAACAAAACAAGGACCACCAACTTTAGAATTTGAGGGATACGATCAAGTAGATTTGAAGCCTTTGAAATGGCTTAGTACGGATAATTCTAGGATCGGGGTCTATTGTTGGGAAGATAGAAACATAAAAGATCTTTTGTGGACTTTGCATGTCAAACCAGGACAACTAACGGCCATGAAGATAATCTATATCTTCAAAAATTAAAGATAAGGGATCAACAGACCTACCAACCTACCTATTTAGGGATTGTTATAACAACAAATTTGTTATGATGATGACTCCTGAGGAGGTAAAACAAACCAAATACCAAGGGTATTCCATAAGGGATTGGATATTGGGACAAGGACCAGAAATCATTCCAAGAGATGAATACCGTGAGAGATCATCTGAGAGTAATGTGAAGAAACCAGAAACCACCTCATCACGTAGAATACCAGGTGACACTAAGGCCAATCCAGGGCTACATGAGTCACTATTTCCAACAGACTGGTTTGAAGGACTTGGAACAGGACCAACTGCGAGGAGACCGAGAGTTTAACCAAACAGACGCGTCAGACCAGCTGATTTTCAAAAAAGGGTAAGAAAATACAATGGATCAGGGGATCCCTACGACCACTTAGCAAGATTTAAGCAAGTGCTAAGAGCAGAACGTATATTCGATTTCCATACTCAATTCGAGAGGTTTGGAATGACATTAGAAGGAAAAGCATTGACATGGTTCCAAAACATTCCACCAAGGTCCATGAACACATTACCTCAAGGATTTGTAGCTGCTTGTTCCAAAACGGGGATCAAATATAATACGGTAGCTCAAATCTACAGGTTTAAACAGAAACATAGTGAGTCTGTTAGGGATTGTGCAACTCGAATGAAACAATACATTGCCAGATGCCCAGGGCTAGAGATACCTGCAGAAGAACGACTCGTATCTTTGTTTCTAGAGGGACTGCTAAACAAAGAACTTCATGCTATACTCTATAGTAAAAAGCATACAACCCTAGAAGAGTGTGTGTCAGATGCTATTGACTTACGAGACAATTTTGATATTTTCAACGAAGAAGATGTCCCTAAGGATAACCAAATCGAGAAAACAACGTCCACCAAACCAGCACAAGTGGAAACGGCTGCTGCAGCACCACTTTCCGCCATAGAAGACGTGCTCAAAAGGATGAACGACATGATGAACAACATGCAAAAAGCACCTATGAGGGGACCAGGACAAGGGGTATCTCAACAGGGACAACCAATTAGGCCACAAAAATGGTGTGCAATTGAGGGTAAATGGACCAACCATGAGACCCACGAGTGCTACTTCAGACCAAAGTATGATGGGAATGTTCAGTACGTGTCCATGAGGCCACAAGGACAACCCATGTACAGATATTAGCTTAATATGGCCCAAGCTCAAAGACCACCAATGGGTATGGAAACACCTCAACCTGTGTTGGGACAATAACCTCCATATCCAGGACATAATGCAGTGCATGTAAAGTACATGCACTCCGAAGGAATCATAGATGAATAAGCATTAGGGCATGTTACACCCTATGATGAGCCTAGTCCATCTACAGTAATGGTAGAAGGAGATTGGTATAATTCACATCCACAGTACCAGATTGGGATACAAATTAGCTAAAGCTATCACCTAAAGGCGGGCAACTCATTGTTCCAATTGCACCAGGCAAAGAGGAATGGAAAGGAAGCAATCATCAGACCAAACCACGAAGGAATCAATCTTCTCCATCCCCTCGAGAAGCAAATGCTACAAGTAGCATGCAAGGAGTCAGGAAAATTTGGGTACCAAAAGCACAGCTTAAGGATAAACCGATTCAAATCTGGGTGCCTAAAACTTCACCGACAAAACAAAAGAAGGTTCCAAGGGTTAAAACACAAAGACGAGCATCTCCAAGCAAGGAACCAAGCATGAAAGTGGTTTTGAAGAAAAAGGAGCACTTATCTTCTCCACGAACTGTAAATCCAATCAAGCAATGGCGAGTTAAGTCTCAAAAGACTCCATCACACCATACAGCACCAAGCATACCAAGCTACCAATGGAGAGAAAAATCTCGACAACAGTCAAAAGTGCTACCAACAGCTCAAGCAATCAGCGTGCTGAAGCATCCTGATGGTACAATCAAACAGAGAGCACACAAGCTACAAGATTATATCAGCGACCCTCGACATCAAAAACCCTTGAGTTAATTACTCAAGACATAGCTCTTGCACAACATAATGGTTCAAATTGCATTGATCTTCAAAGCATGGTAGAGCCAACCACGGCTATGCATAGACACAATTGTTTAACCCATGCACACAATCGTCTCGGAGTACGTCATCTAGGAGGGTGGAAGGGCACTAAGTACTAAGTAATTAAGGGCAATGTTTGAAGAGGGAGGAAAAAGGTTCGATGTTAACGTGTGATTTTTTGCAAAATTACCTAATAATTCCCTTATAATTCATCATCAAGGAAAAATTCATCAATAATATCTTCCCGATGAGTGTAAATAGTGTATATACTATCAGAAAATCATCAAAAATAGTCCTTTTTAGGTATTTTTCATCATTTTTATTGATAATGAGGCTTAAAAATAGAAAAAACCAACAAAAAACAATAAAGCTGTGTTTTTCAATGGATTTTCTTAATTATTGGACTTTCACTTTACTTTTTTACAGCATTTTGCTATTTTCTTAGATTTTTTCAAATAAACAGGTCAAAAATTAATAATAAACAGTAGGGAAGCTCAGATGGAAAAACGAAAGACATGATGGTGATCAGAAAGACAAGGCAGACAAGCACAAAAATTTTCAATGAAATCAGAAGATGGAAGCGGGAAGCCTAAATTAGGCGGCCAAGCCTACTTTTGCAAAAGTCTTGTAGAATGAGCTACAAGAATCCGATCACGGAAATTTTTGAGTCTAACATAGATTTCATGGCCTAGTAGGACTAATGGCGTAATCTGGGGAAAATTGGTTCGGGAAGTCCGGGTATAGATATCCAAGGTACACTAAAACCACCTCATTTCCACTTGCAGCCTTTGCAGAGAGAGACTTCGACCTCTTTCGCGCGTCTTTTCCGGAGTCCATAGTTGATCATTTTCAGCGTCGTCTCACACGAGACAAGAGGGGTAATTTCTTTACTCGTCAATGATCCATTTTGTACGGCTGGTAGCTAGTCTAAACCCCTAGAAAAAAACCCTAGAAACCGAGCAGTGCACGAAGACGTGTGACCAAAAACTAACCATAGCGGTCTGTCAGCTTGACCAAATCAGATGGGATTTGAACCATAGCATGCCCTAACATAATAGAACCTTTCTATATCATCAGTTGACCATTCGGCAGGGGTCGAGGGGGTCCCCAATAGAAAAAGCTAGTTTTTTGGCAAATGCCAGAATTCGGATCTGACTCCACAGATGGCTTGCCTACGAGGTTCATATACAATGTATATGATTGGTTTAGTGAAATCAATCAAGCAAAGCCCTCGAAAAGCAAAAAATGGCTCCAAAGCGTCAAAATTGACATACGGGGTCAAACTGACTCCAAATGAGCCAGAATTAGACGAGTTGCCTCAAGGCTATGTTGCGGACAAGTCCAAAGCCTCAAAGTTGACTGACCAACCCAAGAGGCAGTGTAGTCACAAAAACCGGTGATTTCAGAGTCGGCAAAGCACAAAGTGATGCCGGCATGACCAAACTTGACCAAATTCAATTCAGGACTTGTTTTAGGTGTATAGAATATGTCTAGGTCAAAAGTTGTAAGTTTTGCAAAGAATTAGTCACTGTTGTAAATAATCTCATTTATTTACTTTTGCATCATTTTTGCTTGGAAATTACCACATCACCTCACCTATCATGTGTACACACCTATTACATACCAAAAATCAAGTATGAGCCAAAATGAGCACCTATAACTTGGAAAATTGCCAAAAAACATAAAGAAGTCTTTGCAAGCCAATTTTTGGGTTATGGACAACATTTCTTGATCCAAATCACCTCATATCTCATACACAGGGTCTATACAATGCCTAGAACCAGTTTGTACTAAAAAATGTTGATTGTGGTAGAAATGTTAATAATTGCGATTATTTACTTTCTAGCCAAGATTGGGGAGTTTTGATATTTTCCCGTCATACATCCAAAGTACATGGTGTGTTAAGCCCACTAGCCAAGTTTGAACCAATTTGGAGCTCAAAATCTCAAGTTTCCTTTATATCTACTGTTTCAGAGACCTAAAGCCAAAATCTGGTACCATTTTCACCCTATGCATCCAAATGAGCCCATATTTCACTCAGAGCATGTATTTGGTATATACTTCAAGCCTATGAAGCCAAGTTTGCAAAAAGTTGAAAGAAATACTCAGCTGTAAATAATCGTGATTATTTACTTTGGTTGCAAACATTTGTTTTGACTTTACAGTTTTGTTCCTTGCAATATGTTTTTATGCATCTATGCTTGTTCAGAAATTGATTTGAATCAAATTGGACCAAAATTGTCAGTATTTCAGACTAAAGAACATTTCAGAGAAAATTTCGATAAATCTGCTAACTTTGCACTCTATTCACTAAACAGGAGCCATGTAAGCAACAGAGAGAGCCAAGAAGAAGCTCAACCAAAAGGAGAAGTTGCAGGAACTGCCCGCATATCAATTGGATCCAGATTCAATCAAAGCAGCCAAGGCAGCTTATCTCTCCAAAGAGCAGCTAGAAGAGCATCATACCACAGTCATCACTGGCAGATTCAAGAGTGAAAAGAGACATCAAGTGGAATTGCAACTCCTACCTAAGGAAGTATATGATGTCGCTGCGAAGCCTGAGACCAAAGAAACCAACCGCAAGCTAGGACTCAGAAACTTTTATGAACAGGAGCGTTGCGGAGTGGATTTCCAAAAAGCTTACGAGCTTTTATCCACAATTAAAGAAGATGGAACCGCACAAATATCTGACACTCAGGAAAAACAAGGTCGAGGTGGTCATAACTAAAGATATAGTGGCAAAAGCACTCAAACTACCCACAGAAGGAATGACCATGAGAGCAAGGGATAGGAAAACAGAAAAAACTTTTACCAAAGAGACCGCCGCGGCTACTTTTGTAAATTTAATTCACAAGCAAGTAGAAGAGCCAACCCGGTTATACCATTAGCACTTCCACTTCTTGGCAAAAAGGCCACCAAGGTACACTACACCAAATCACGCGGTTGCCACCACTTTCACACAAGTTCTGAAGTCAACAACCAGGCAACCAATAGACCACGCTCAGTATGTCCTGACCACTCTGAAGGGCGCCAAGAAATAAGGGAAAATCACTTACTTGGGTGTGCCAGAAGTCTTGACAAGGATAATCGGCATGGCCGACAATCTACCACCTACCCCTAACCAAAATACATGGATATTGGCAGCACAACCATCTCCTAGAGCTACAAGGTCAGAAAAGAGATCTTATAAATCATATGAAGAGACGGCTAAAAGCTCACCGGAAAGGCACAACAGTAAGAGCTTTGATAACGAGGAGAAGAGAGCAAGAAGAGAAGAAATGAAGAGAAAAGTTGTGGCCGCCTACCAAGAAGAGCCCGCGCAGAAACAAGCTCACTTTGAAAGAGAAAAACACGCCTACCAGTGCAATGGACAAGCACAAGGGAAGGAGCCAGAGAAATGGATACCTAGTGGACTTAAGGGCCCAAGGAAAAAGCATCACATGAAAAAAGAGGTTAAGGATCTGATAGAGACTTTGGAAAAAATGTACCAAGAAGCTGAAGCCCTCAAGCTGAAAGAAGCCGAAGAAGCGGCTAGAAAAGCCAAAGAGGCAGAGGAACAGAGACAAGCCGAGGAAACGGCTAGATAAGAAGCACAAGAACAAGGCTATGAGTCTCCCAGACCCACTTCACCTTCTACTGAACAGGACCATCCTATGCCAAGCCCACCACCATCACCTGTAGGTAAAGACATCACAAAAGAGACACCAACTAAAGATGCTCAGCGTGAGAAAGAGAAAGCCACAGAATCTGAGTCCACCAAAGAACAAGAATTTGCACAAGAGGCTGACCAACAAGAGAAACAAAAAGAGAAAGAAGCAGAGCCGGAACAAGAGAAAGCCGTCGAAGCTGCACAAAAGGCTTCTGCTACACAAGAGCTGGAACAAGAGAAAGAACCTGAGACAGAAAAGGAAGTGAGACCTATACCAGAAGAGACCACAAAGTCTGAGCCAGCACCTCTACTTCCAGACAGCAAGAAACAGCCGAGGCATCCACAAAGCCTCAGGAAGACAAAGAAGAAGAAGACAGACCTTCAACTCCATGCAAGAAGAACCAGCAACCACGACGCAGTAGAAGGATACACGAGAGGCTACAGGCACATCAACTCAACTAGCAAGACAGGAGGATTGGCAGTCTAATGACGAGGTCATACTGTAAGTAAATGAATACACAAGACAGATGTAGGATATGATGGAGAGACTCCGATCAGCAGCACTTAGCTGCAGCTCAAAGGCTAAAGAACTCGAGATGGTGATTGACACTCTGCAAGGAGAGTTAGAAGACCAAATGAACATCATCATTGATCTTCAGAGGAAAGTGAAGAAGATGAAGGCCGAAGCTGAACAACATCAACTAGCCAGAGATAGACAACAGAAGGAAATGGAAGAGTTAGGTGATCTGCTCACCAAGTTATCCGATGCTTGCAAGGCAAAAGACAAACAACTGACAAAAGTTACAAATGAACTTCTGAAAACAACCCTATCAGCTCAGAAAATTCAAATGCAGTTGGATGTTGCCAATGCCTCTATACAATATTCTGAATAGTGAATAAATGATCAGGCAATCTTCTTACGGCAAATAAGAGAATTTCAAGCCATAGCCTCGATCAAAGGAATCGATGAAGTAAACAAGGAACTAGAGAAAAAGAACAAGGACCTCGAGTTAGAATTAAACCTAGAACAATCTTAGTGCAGATACCTGGCATTGATGCGGGTCCAGAGAGAAGAAGAGCTCCTAAAAGAAATAGCTGAGCTCAAAAGAGTTAACCAATCCCTGAGGGAAGGAAAGTCGGAAATGCAGGAAGAGGCAGGCCCTTCAGAGCAACCACAAATAGATATACCCTCAGTCTCATTTGCTGAATTCAAGACACAGTCCACAGCAGACCTGAGTGGTGAAGATGATTTTGAGATAAACATCACAAATGCAGAAACAGTGCCTATGGTCCAACTATCAAAAGCTGAAGAGGACGCACTGAAAGAGAAGATCACATAGGAGGTGGATGAGCAGTGGAAGGCCATGATGGATTGGGAGTTGAGAGTTCTTCACTCTGTCAATGTCATTGAACTCACTCCCAATCAGCTCAATGCCAATGGCATCAACAATCCCTGCCATACCCCTTGATAAAGGTGGGGAATTACTACAGGTAAAAGAGAGGCTCTACAAAGACATGCAAGAAGATGACGCAGATAAAGACCACCCAAAGTGGAGGTTCATCTGGTTGAACAAGAATCCGAGGTACTTGATTCTATCCACAAGAGCACCTGCAGCCTTGCAAACAGATCCCACTTTTTGTCCTGTACCCAGAATAAAGACTTGGCAAGAGCATGAGGCACTAACAAAGAAGAGGCCAACCTGGCTGAACTACCCAAGACTGCCAGCTCCAGAGAAAGGACAAGCCACAAAGGAATACATGGTGAAAACCCTAACGGTCACCATGTCTTTCTTCAATAGTCGGATCTCTCCTGCGCAATGTTATATAAGATATGCCGAATGCTGCTCACTTGTATTGAAGTTTTTCATGAGCCAGAGCAAGCACGCGCCCTGTGGATGTCATTCCTTGAGGGAAATAAAGGAGTATGTGTTGTGGCTCATCAACACAGAAAATGCTAGTTCATCACAATTCTCTCAACATCTCATAACTCAAAAATAATACACAGAGATACTAACATCACACTGAAGATAAGAGATAGAAGGGATTGATAACTCAGAATTCAGGAACAAGAGTACTTCATTCAGGAACAAGAGTACTTCACTGGAGAGAAATCTATTTTTGCATTCCAAGAAATCTTGGAGTTTGCTGCATCACATCAAAATTCGAATCAAGTACTTGCAACATTGTTTTTAGATCAGAAAATTCCACTCCACCTATCAAAAAATCTCTATGTTGGTCCATAGGATCACTTCCATAGTACGTCTCAGGCTTCAAAATTGGATCAAAATCTTGCTCAGAATCAACAACAAACATATCAGCATCAATGCCATCTCCCTTACTTAAAACATGAAGTCTTCCACATTTAGGGTGACTACCCTGATCTGATTTTGGACACTCAGATTGACTCCCCTGATCTGATTTTTGGTGATGTTCAGTCCTATCTTGGTGAGTGGAAGCATGCATTGATGTTGTTTTTCCATCTTTCAATAGGTCAAGAAAACTTGCAAAAATAATGGTTTTTGCAACATCAGAGTATTCTCTAGGAGGACTTGGAACTAAAATCTGATATGGTTTACAAGCTGAATTTTCAAATCTGAGACTATCTGATGCAAAAACATTGCTTCTACACATGTTTTCAACATCATGGTTGTTATTTGGATGTATGTGGTGAAGAATTTTCCCATTTGGTGGAATTTTTTATGTCGGATTAGGGGTATCTATGGGTCCTTGGTGGCTCCTTTGGATCACTCCTCCCACTTGTACTCCCTTTCCCTGGCATGTTGACATGCCCATTGGGTATTCCCACTCGTCATCCTCATCCTCGTTCAACTCAAACACCTCCTCAAAAACATCCCTCAATTTCTGACATGCTTCTCGCAAACAACTCACTTTCTTCCTACTTGCACATGACATACGTCTTTCCCCTTTATGATCAACAAGCCACTCATATGCACTCTCCAACTCATACTCTAGGTCATCTAGCTTGTCTAATGCCCTCTCCATCTCTTCAAAGCATGATGCTTTATGCAAAATTTTTACAACTTTGCGAAGCTTTCTACACAATCTGACCATGCACCATTTTTTGCAATTCTCTCCCTTTGAGCACTCATCACCCACATACGGACAAGAATCCACCTCATGCGGCCTACTCATGCAAACCTCACATTTCTTCTTCTTCTTTTTACCCATTTCCAGAAATCAGAAATCACATAACCAGTTAGCCCTCATATTCAGTGCACCACACTGAACTGAGACTACATGTAATTTGAAAGTGGAGAGCATAGGATACAATAACTAGATCCACTCCCATCTTGACATATAGGTGCTTCATCATGCTATACAACTTCTAAAATCAGAAATTCAGGTAAACTTTGTGCAAAATTTGAAATAACTCTTACTTGAAACACTCCAAACTTCTCAAGGATTCTTGCACTGCGCAAGTTGTCTGAAATAAATCCCAGCTACAGTTCTGATTCAGCAGCACAAATAGAGTTGAATTCAGCAACTTCACATTTTGATTCAACAGCGTCAGGTTGAATATGCAGGTTTAGATTCAGCAAATTGGATCCTCTATCTTGCAGCCCTTCACGAGACAACCCCTATTGCCTCTCTCACTTGGTACTTTGCTTCATCTATTTGCGCTTCCAAGAAACCACATTGTCCACCATCTTCTCTACAATCGCAATCTCTCATGCTTCTCATGGCCCAAAATGTCAACACGCCACAACACTAGACCCACTCTCAAGCCTCCATTAGAGTGAATGGTACGATTCAGGGACAGTCCCCCGATTCTCTGAATTGCTGAAAATCTGAATCTACAGATGAATGTTGGGGATGGATGATGCCCCTCAAGGCAACATCAAATGGTCTCTCTGACATGCAGCATCTCCCAATGGAACACACAACCCAACTCACGCAATGCCGGCACAATAATACATCAGGCACAACAGCGAAACAGGCTCAGGAGAGAAATAGGCTCAGCAGAGAAACAGACGCAGCAGAGAGACAGACTCAGCAGGATCGCCAAATGTGTTGTGGTTCATCAACACAGAAAATGCTAGTTCATCACAATTCTCTCAGCATCTCATAACTCAGAAATAATACACAAAGATACTAACATCACACTGAAGATAAGAGATAGAAGGGATTGATAACTCAGAATTCAGGAACAAGAGTACTTCATTGATCAAGAAGAGCTACAACATTTCTGAATACAACTGCGCTATCACAACTCACAGAACCAACTTATAACCACCATACAAACAGACTGGTAATAACAACCTCAGTCTTGATATATCATAACTGTTAAATATCCGATTAAACAACATCCAACTAACTATGATCCGACTGACTACATCCGATGAAGCACTTCCGACTAACTACTAAATTGACACTCTGATATGCCTGTCAACAGTATGCTATGATCTTAGTGATCACCCTTCCGAAGAAGTACTCTATGACGTCTACGCCCGGTGTATGTTCTTACCATCTGTTAGCGGGTCACCGCGATGGACGTCTGCAACATACCTCTTTTGTACTAACATAATGTCAATATGCAAGGAAGAGACTCGGGATGGGGCACGGAGACTTAATGAGAGTGTCAATCTCACCAAAGTGAACTCAGGGGCTACTCTTTCTACGACACAAGCAAATCAACCACTTCCTAGTCAGACAATCAATATGCGTCCAATCTCACCACTCTAGGTCATCATGCCTTTTCGGTGTCCAAACGAATCCGTAACACCACGAAACTTAAGGAGAGGTATCAAAACACTTAAGGGCTCAATCCTACCAAGTTATGTCACCAACTGGAAAGGTACATAAATCACGATCCATCACAAAAAATGTGCAGAAAACTGAAACAGAAGTACTTGAAAAGGTCTTCCTTAAGCATAGAAACACTTATCCATGGTCAAAACATCAAAAAACAACCATTTTAACCTCCAAATCAATGCATTTAGCTCACAAACAATACGTCACAAACCAGAACAGAATTGGAAATGATTACACTTAGATTGTAGAGCAAAAGACAAGGAACACAATGTGCTATTCGAAAACGAGATTACCAGCTTAGAAGAAAAGAAGATTACAAGTTGAAGCAGCAAGAGGTCTCCCCAACTAATGATAAAACTCTCTCAAAACTAAGGGTTTTGACTTTTAAACGTTAAGGGGGCTTTCCCACGACCATCTGGCCTCTTACAAGGGTGTAGACTCAGAGGAGTAAAAAGGGTATTATCTAATTACATCATGATTACAACTCATCCTACGCTGAATTATATGGCTTTCTTCAAAACAATAGAGTTTTTACAGGGTTTGATGTGCATACGCATGTATGTGACTATATCCACCAAACATTCCCCCCTTCCTATTCATTGCACACCCTCGTGCAAGCTGTCTCTGAGCGAGTCTACTGCCTTCTTTCGAGCGTTGCAGTGAGATTTTTGAATTTCTAAGCTCGTGCTTCAATCTCGACTTTGGTGGCCAGCTCTCTGAAGGGATTATTGCCGAGGGTACTTTGGTAGGCGATGTGGCGAGCTGGCAGATCTTTTGTCATTGGGTTGAATATGGATGAGTCCACTTCAAAGAAGCCTGTCATGAAATCCTCGTCGAAGGTCTGCATGTAATGAGATGGTAGAAACATGACTCTTGCATTCAAGCCCATGATAACATTCCTGCTTGGGATTTCTGTCTCCATATTCCAGCAGAGCCCTCTTTTGCCTTCCACAAAAATCTGCCAGGGGTGTTCTCTGCTGCCTCTATATCATTGAAAGATGTAATGCATGTGATGAGAATTTTGGCAATCTTTACTAGTATCTGACGGGTGAGATCTGGGATCTCCTTCATCATTTGGATTACCCCTTTTAGAGTTTGATTCATGTAATTCTCGGATGGTGGGTTGTTATTGAGGGGCTTTGTAATTACTGGGTAGTTCAACACTACCGGTCTTTTGCTTTGCATATGTAAAAATTATCCGAGGATCGTCGTCTGTTGATGGGACAGTAGGTGGGGTCGATCCTGAGATGCTGGGGAGCATTCCTGTAATATGTTTCATCAGTTGGCCGTTGATCGAACCACTTTTTCCGCCAGAGGGGTTGATTATCTAGGATGGCGTGAATCTGAAGGGCCGTAACAGGAACCTCTCTGTAGTCCCCTCTGCTGTTTGGTTCAATTTTGGGGAGCATCTTTTGCTGCCATAATCTCACTTCTTGCCGCATCAATGGCATTGCGATCATCTCGTGCCCATGGTTTTTAACTACCTCATCTGGAGTGATCATGAGGAGGGAAACCGATTCCAGCACTTTCAATTCATATTGCATATACGCCTTGTGTGAAGGGTCCTTTACTTCTGAGATCTAGCACTGAATTTCATCCCTTGCCGACTCCAAAGTGGATGTCATGGCTGGATCTGTAGATTCCTGTGTGCCTTTCCTAGTGCTGGTAGTGGGTACCTGTGTTTGATGAGCTTCAAATATTGAATGTTCAAATTCACCTCCCTGCTCAAACTCCCCTTGGGCCTGCTGATATTTTGGTTGATCTGCTTTAAGAGCAGATAATTCCCCTCTTTCCTCAGTCAGTTGCCTTTTTAAATCTTCAATTTCCTTATCCTTGGCCTGTTGTAGGGCCCTATGACCTGCCGTCATGATCTGCCTGTCGTGTTTCTTTTGTTTCAGGGCTTCTTTTAACTCTTTGATTTCCTGGCCCAAGGAAGTAGATCCTGCAGTCGTCATTCAGGAGGAGGGTGTCTCTTGTATGGCCAGGAGGTGAGTTAGAGATGTGCTAACCACCCATATGAGCCTTGTAGATTTTCATTTTGTTCTTTTTCCTTGGTTAGCTCCTCCTCGAGGCGTTGCTGCTCGATCTGCAATGCGGAGTTCGCCTCGTTGAATTGTTGCACTTCCTTGTAATAGTACGTTGCATTCTTCTATTCTCTATGCAACTCCAATTGTGTCTGGAGTTTTGTCTTCTTTAGTGCTTCAATTTGTTGCTTTAACTGCAAAGATTTTGCTGCCGCTCTAGATGCTTCCTTTTTGTTATCTTCTAACACCAGCTCTCTTAGGTTGTAAAGAGCCCTTTGACATTGAAACTGCAGCTTGATCTGCTCTAAGTGAGCGTCAATGTCAAAGTACTTGACCAAATCCTCTCCTTCCTCCATGGTCGCTTGTGAGCGTGACGATCTTGGCCTATGCTGGTCTTTATGGCCCTGATCCAATTCCTCAGCCACCTCAACTTGCTTTTCTCTTTGTTTCAAATCTTTTATATCATCAGAGGTTGTGGCAGGCTTTGTTTGTGCAGACTCTGTTTCTTGATCCGTTTCCTTTACCTCCGCCCCTTGCTCTGACAGTCCTGCACTTTCTCCCTTCTCTTTTTCCAAAGTCTCTGGAAGGGGCTCAGCATCCCTGGGAGCACCAAGGTCTTGACCTTGTTGGTCCTGTGCGTCATGTTATTTCCTCTTCTTGTGTGTGATTTTCCTCCTTTTTGTGTTGATTAGATTCATCAGATGATTCGAGATCATCGACGCGTGGCTTCTTTGATTCTTTTGTTTGCCTTTGCTCCATCTTGCGCTTGAGTTCATTGTGAATGCGCTGTCGCATGGCGTCGGAAATTTCCCTTTTTTCTACCGGTTCCTGTCTCTTCTGTTGCTTGTTTCTTTGCAAAGCCTCTGTTTGTCTACATAACAACGGATTATTCTCGTCTTCATCCTCTTCCTTTTCATCATCCGCTTTTGTTCCTTGGATTTGGTGCTGATCTTCTTTTGTTGGTGGAGCTTTTCCCTCAATGCCTGAGCCTCTTCCATTGTCCTCGTGGCATGAGTAATGGGGATAGCCTCTGCCAAGTGCGCAGCCTTCTTCTTCAACCTGGTATATCCAAGTACGTATGGGCTGTCCTGTTCCTCTTCCAAGGACTGGTACTCCGACGGAGTGTCTCTCGAGGGGTCCAGTCTTCTCGTTGTCAGAGTCCTTGAGCGGTGCACTTTTCCTTGTCTGTTTGACTTCTGGTTTTGGCCATGTAGAGGGTCATGCCACTGGTCTTACAACTCTTTTAAATCTGTGGATCAGGTTGATCTGCGCTTTGGTAGGTGGTAGATCCTCGATCATTCCCAGTGCTTGATAGGCTGTACGTGTGAGCATTGGTCCCCCGTTCATGTAAGCTTTATTTCGTTGACTTCCCTTCAGGTTTGCTTTCACAATAGTGTCAAGAAGATAGTTTCCAAAGTCGCAATTGACCACCTGCCTTCAGCTAATCCCATTGCCATTACCACTGCCATATGCAACAAGGGTTTGGTATATCTAGGTGGCTTTTGCACCTTGGAATGTTGCGAGATAAGGCGCAATGGCAGTTTGGTTTTTGAGTAGATCGGGTCTTGATATGTCAGCTTGTGGCCTCGTTGCTTCAAAAAGGCTTTGTCATTGTCTATTGCCTTTGTTTTCTGCAATAGATTGTGCATCCCTTGCGGCAGGTGGAGGGCTTCATTGGTAATTTCCACTATGATCTTTACCTTGACGACTGCCCCATCCTTGTCTGCTAGAGTTGCTTCCCCATTGTACTGAATAGAACTTATGAGCTCGTCTGAAGTCCGTTCCCCAAGGAGGCAGTTGTAAGAAGTTGTCTAGTTGTAGGCACCTGCCCCCTGCTTGCACTTTTGTTCTTGGTGCAAAGTCCACATTTCCTGTGGATAGATTGTGGCCTTCACAATTTCTCCGTCTACTGCTTGAAACCTTCCAATGAAGATGTTCGCTGGAATTGCTTCAAGTATCTGTTCGGTGAGGTGAGCTTTCTCATTTGATGAGTTATCGGTTATCTCATAAGGAGCCACATTCCACCCCCTTTGTGTTTTCCTTCGAGGCATCCTGTTGCCAATTTTAGCAAGTGAAAATAGGTTTTAGCCATTGATTAAAATTGTCGAAAAGTGTAAACTTGACCATAGAATGAAAAAATGAGCACAACTTGGTCAAAACTACTCCAAATTTGACCAAATTTCACGAGTGCATCTAGGATTACTATAGGCACAAGACTGTGATGTGACAGATGGAATTTGGCAAAAAGGAACATGGATCGCGATCCATGTTGGAAAGCTTTGAAAATTCTAACTTTGGGAAGTTGTTCCTGGGTATATGGAGATGCTACTGAGAAATTTTCTCTGGATTTAGGACTGAAGGTACATGGATCGCGATCCATGTTGGGAACATTTTGGAAATCTGATGATACCATCCTGGTAGGGTTTACCTAGATTATGTCTTGGTCCAAAAATCTTGGGATTTGGATCATTGGTTTGACACTTGGACTAAATTTTGGAAACCATTTACAGCTTTAGACATTTTGGGCTTTTTAAAGTGGATTTTGGGATTCAAATGGTTGGAAACTCCATGGCTTGGATTTCTTTTTTCATACTGAATCAGATGGTGTGGTTTTTGATGAAATTGGGCAAAAAGATACATGGATCGCGATCCATGTTGGACAGAATTTTGATACAGTCCTTGTACACATTTGTTCCCATAGGTTTTCCTAGTACACTAGTGAAATTTTTTCAAATTTGGACATATTTTTCCTTAGTTTGCCCCATTTTTCAGTTTATGGCCATGTTTTTTCCGTTTTGAAAATATCTGTTTTTGGCAACCACTTTGTGGACCCATGTTTTGCCTGTAATCTATTACTGTTTTGATTTCTAATGATTTAGGCCTGTAGTTCATAGCTTGGCATGGTTCCTTGGCAAATTCCACCAGACATTGAATTCTTTTGAGAAGACAAAATGAACCCTGCAATTTTCACCATTTGCAAGTAACTTTTGCTTAGTTTTGATCCTACCACCATCCTTAGGTTATAATTGGGTGTTGATAGGCTCCGAGGAGAGTGTGAAATCTCCCAATTGACCTTAGCAGTAATTTGAAATTTTGTTAGGACTTTATCTTTAGCCATTCTTGATAGGTCTTGCTGGCATCCCAGCACCTGCCCTCTCCTGAGTTTTGTTTTCTTGGGATTTCACCTTTTTTCCTTTGAAAATGACCAAAAGACCCTTTGCAGACTGAAAGTAGCAATCTAGGAGGGTTTGATGATCTTTAGAGCACTTTTTGTGATCATTCTACAACACTAGTACCATTTGTATATTGTCCAGCTAGTGAGCCACTTTTATCCTGAATTTGACAAAAAGGAACATGGATCGCGATCCATGTTGGGAAGCATTTTGAAGAGTCAGTCATAGGAGTGTGTTCCTGACCCTCTAGTGTTGCTCCTGTAAAAATTTCCCTGTTTTTAGGGTTGTGGGAACATGGATCGTGATCCATGTTCCACCAGTTTTTTCTGTTGTTTTTGCCTTGGCTGATTCTATCAATTAGTTGGGGTTTACTGATGAAATATTTCTGGTTTTTGATGCGTTTTGGACTTCCCCATTGGCCATGTTAGTTTGCCGATTTTGTGATCTTGTACTGCTTTGATCTGTTGTTTTGGCACTGTTGATGCAGTATGGGACACACACACATGCTCTTGCAAGGTTAATGATCATACCTGGTAAATCTAGTGTAGTAAGATCCACTGAGGTGGTCGCAGTGGGCAGAAGCAACTCCGGAAACTCTATGCTCTTGTGGCTCTCTCTCTGTCTCTCTGAATGCAAATGAGCTTATGTTGCCCCATTTGGCTATATGTTCCTCGTCTACCCGGAATGCCCCATTTATACTTACTTTCATTGATCATATCTTATAGTTCATATCACCTACGGTTCGAACCGTTTGTCATTCTGACACTTGGTTTACAAATGGCGTTCAATCTGCAGTTTTGATCCTGCAGAAGTTGGCTCAAAATTCATCTTGTGTCAAATCTTTCCATATTTGCCATGTTTGAAGTCCTTGCTTTGAAGTTTCGGTGTTTTCTTTCAAAAGTCAATTCTGAATTTCCTGGCTTGACTTATCAAATTTTTGTTGATTATCTGTCGTTTTTTTGCTTTTTTGTAAAAGAAAATTATTTACAATGGTTATTAGTCGGCCAAAAATTAGCCAAAATTAGTGTAGCCTCCCTTATATACATACTCCTGTTCTAGTATTAGATGGTGACGATATGGCTCATGATTATGCCAATTAAGAGTATGTCAGGCTCTGAAAAACTTGCTATATGTTTTTTTAAAGAAACGGAAAGGAAAGGAGACAAAAAGAAAAAGAAAAGAAGTAAGATGATAATAATAGTATATACAAATGATAATCCTGCCGCATTTACCCCTTCCTAGAGTGAGTCGTCCGCGATGAACATGTGTCAGAGTGCATGGGAATAAAGCGCGTGTCTATGCATAGCCGTATAGTGTGGCTCTATGATGCTGATGGAGGATATGCATGGGGAAACAAAATGCCGTGCAAGAGATAGGTGATGAACATTATGTTCAGTGGCTGTTGGTGGCGAGGTTCCCTGGAAGCTGCATGGTTTGAACAATAGTAATTGGAGAAGATGGACTCTGTGTTTGACTGTGACCGGCAAAAGCGTTGATGCGGATGGTTGGGTTGCTTTTTGATATTTTTTGGTTGCCATCAAAATTGCTTAGGTTTGGATTCGCTAGAAGACGCATCGTGAAGGCGAGGTCGTTTTGATTGCCATACCTATTTGACTGTGTTTGGATGTCGAAGATAGTGGTTCATTGGGTTAGGTTGTGTGCCAACAACAGTGAGCAATTTGTTGTGGTTGAATGTCTGTGTAGGCAATGTAGGCTCACGTGTATTGGTTCGCCGTTTAGGTATCCACAATTGCCTTGGTTTGGTTTCCATGATTGATTTCTTAACCCATATTTTCTTGACCATGGTGGTGGAGTATCGCTGAGCTGGTACATGTGGTGATGGTAGAGGTTCCCATACATGGTCTGTTTGTACAAATGGTGTGGCGAAAGAGTTGCCCTCGTGTTCGAGGAGTAAAGTGTTGTACTGCCAGTTTGGTGTGGCTTGTTGATAAGTGGCATCCACGGCACTCCTAGAATGACTGCTTCATTAAGATGTTGATCTTCGACCACATGAAATCGATGCAGATAAAATGTTCCCTCAATGGTGACTGGTAAATTTATGTGGCCCAGACTGTCCATAGTGGCTTTGTTTGCTACTTTGAATTCCATAGTGTTGGGCATTAGAGGTTCCTACGTGATTTTTTTGAAAGTGGAATAGTTAACCACATTAGCTCTGGCCCTTGTGTCCATAAGGCTCGTTCGGTGGTGCCGTCAGCAAGTTGTAAATGAATACGTAGATCCATTCCTCCTAACCATGTAGCTTCCGTTTGTATGGATGCTATCGGAGCATTCACAATAGCCACTTCATGTTGGGATTTTTTTTGGAAGTATACTTGTTCTTTGCATTTCAATATTGTGAGTTTGGCTTTCTGATGTGCTTGTTCCCGAATGTCCTGTGCTTGACATCTACGCTGAGCTGTTGCATGGAGTGTTGCGAGTTCGTTTGGTGTTAGCGGAAGAAGATATTTCTTTAATCTACAGCCACTCGTCCATTTAGGCATCTCCAACCCTGCTAATGTTGCAAGTTTGATGGCACCACTTTGCGATATATCATGTATTACAAAAGGCCCCATTCCTCGCTTTTTGAGTTTTTTACAGTGTTGTTTGAGGGTATACATGAGAACGTAATCCCCTTTTTGAATCTCCTTTCCAATCACGTGTTGATCATGAAAATCTCCTTTCCTTTTTGAATCTCCTTTCCAATCACGTGTTGATCATGAAAATCTTTCATATGTTTTTTTTGAGCATATATCCCAGCTATCGCCCTAAGTCTGATTTCATCTAATTGTTCTAGGGTGTCTAGTCTCTCCGATAGCTCATGGCCCGTCCATCCGAACTGTGTTTCCACTCATAGGGATTTGATTAGGAATTCCAATGGTAGGATCACATTAATCCCAAATACCAGGTTAAAGGAAGTCGTTCCAATGGAAGTTTTAAAAGCTACTCGGTAAGCCCATAAGGCTGTGTGGAGCTTTTGATCCCAATCATTTTTTGAGTCGCTGACTATCTTGGTGAGCATGGTGCATAAGATTTTGGTGGTACTCTCTGCCTGCCCATTAGCCTGCGGATGATAGGGTGCCGATTTGTGATGGACCACCATGAAGTCGTCAAGAAGGCTTTCAATGACATCGTTCAAAAAGTGTGTTTCCCTATCACTCACTATTTCGATTGGTAGTCCATACCTCGTAAAGACTTTTTTGAAAAGGGACTAAGCTGTAGTTCTTGCATCATTTTTTTGGGTTGCTTTTGCTTCCACCCATTTCGTCATGTAGTCTGTTGCTACGATGATGTATTGTGAGTGAGTCTTGTATCCTGGAGGTATGATGGGACCAATGAAGTCAATGCCCCGTTTGGCAAAAGCACGTACGCCCATCATTGGCCTTAGTGGCATTTCATCTCTCTTTTGGGGTGGTTTTGTGTGTTGACATTCATCACATCATTTGACATATATATCTGCATCCATAAACATTGTTGGTCACCATATGCCTGAGTGTAGCACGAGCCTTTCCATTTTATCAGCAGAGAAATGTCCCCCTGGATGTCCTGAGTGTTCTTGATCTAGGATAATGTAATATTCGCTTTCTGTAGCACACAGTTGTAGTTGTTTGTCCTTTCCTCGCCTATACAGTTGATTGGCAATGAGAAGATAGTGTTTGGCCTCCTCTTTGACATTTCTCATTCTTGGTTTGCCCCATTTCACTGAAAAAGTTTGATTTTTTAAGTAGTCAACTATGTGAGCACTCCATTTAGGTGCTTGTACTATGCAAAACATGGTGACATGTTCCATTGGGGGTTGCATTATACAACTATCGTAGGATTTTACATATGTATGGACATTGTGTTCCATGTTTGGCCAGTAGACTCCCAGTCTCTATAGCCGTTGGCCTGTCTGTGTTTCACCATTGTGAAATCTCGTATTTTGTATATGAGCTTGTTTGAGGTAGTAGGTGGTATCTTCGGGCTATACACATAGTCTCAGTATCCCATCCTTACCGTGTTTGTACAACCGTCCCGCTAAAAGCTGGAGATTTCATGTTTGATGGTTGGATAATTGATGGTTGTCTTTCTATCTGCAATGAGCCAATTGTGAGTAGAGGAATGACCTCTTTGCTCCATCTCGGTACCATTTTGATGTTAAACAAATATGAATCAGGAAGGTCATCATCGACACCCTAAGGTGCTTCCCCATGAAATAGTCATTAAAGATGATCTGCTCTTTGGTGTGTGGTCTCTTTTTTTACTACCACCGTGAAGTCAAACTCAAGCAGCAGTATAAACAAGAGAACAATTCTTCCAGTGTTGCAAGGTTTGTTTACTAGATATAGCAGTGCTTGATGATCCACGAAGAAGACAAACTTGTTTACTAGAAGGTAGTGTCTAAATTTCTTGATAGCATAGATCATTCCCAGACTCTCTCTTTCCGTGGTGGTATAATTTCTCTCTGTGTTGTTTAGTTCTCGGCTAGAGTATCAAATGGGAAAATCCATTTTCTTCTCTCTTGGCTGGGCTAATATGCACCCGATGGCATAGGCTGATGCGTCCACATGGACATGAAAGATTTTGCTCCAATCAGGGGCTTGCAAAATTGGAGCCGAAATTAACTGCTGCTTCAATTTTTGGAAAGCCTGCTCACATTCCTTCGTCCATTCAAACTTAGTTATGAAGGCATACAATGGATTAGCTATTACAACATATGGGTGAAAGCATGGGTTGGTGGTGCAAAATGTAGTGTCCTTGACACCTCTTGTGAGTCACTCTTGGATGGTGTTTTGTTGGCAAAAATTTAAAAGCCAAAAGATAAATATTTAATATTTCTAAAGGCGTTGTGCCAACAACTCTAATGGTTCTTGATTTAGTCGAATGCAAGACTCTCTACCTACCCTTTCAGTAGTCTACGAGCTCCCTCTCTCTCTCTCTCTCTCTCTCTCTCTCTCTCTCTCTCTCTCTCTCTCTCTCTCTCTCTTGCAAGAAGAAGGAAAATTGTAGCAGGAACTTGTGGAGAATTGTCATAAGGTGTGGAGACCAAAGGTCCAAGAGATCGGGATGGAGATGTTGCAGCAGGAGATTGGCCAACAAGATGTGCCCGAGCAGCAGCCTCCACTCGATTGTCACCTTTTGTGGAATGTTGATTTCAGCAGCTTGGGAGAGCACGTTCCACACCAGCAACAACCTCCACACAATTTCCATGTTGGATGGCCGGCCATTGCTTGTGGTGTCGGATGTTTTGAAGAGAGGATTGTGCAAAACGAGCCACCTCCAAGTGCACTGCAGGGCTCTGAGTACTTTCAGCAGCATGCACAATACAATCCACTTCATGATGACATGACTCAAAATTACCACAGGGATGACTCAGTCACAATTCGCCATGAAGGTAACCATCGGATGCGAGAATATTGGTCTATGATGAAAAGAGAGAGCCATAGGAGACAACGAGAAAGTGATGCATCAGGTTCAAGGTCAACAGAAGATGTGAATCAGGTTTGCATGAAAGTCTCAAAATGCTAGCAGTAAGCAACAAAAGGCATGACTTGCGATGCTAAGAAAACCGCCTTTCAATGTCTCCTAGGACTGCCATCTTTTAGACGTTTGCATCATGCATCTGAGAAGTCAATACTATCCAATATTCGGGCACAATTACTAAAGTCAAAGCATCCATGTCTGAAGAGGAGCTGAAGATTAAAAGATATGTTTGCATGATGTTGGTGAATAGTGAAGGAGATCCATCAAGGTCTATTAGCAACTCCAAGATGGCCAGATTTATTGGATTGCATCGGTGAAACTTTACAGCAGCCAATTCAAGGTTAAAAGAGGCTGAGGTTGGCGCATTTCCTTTGCAATTATGTAGTCGTCAAGTACCTCAAAGTTCCACCATCACACAAGCGACAAAAGACCTTGTTTTTTCCTTTTGGCAGAAAGAGACAAGAGTGTCACCAAACAAAAAAGATGTGTGTCGAAAAAGATTGGGCAGAAAATCTTACATAAAGCATCCAATACATTTGCATTATGATTCACAGGTATGCTCCTAAAGTTTCATAGGTATGAACTTTGGATGTAGAGAAAAGTCATAGAGTTCCTTTCAAAGGTAGTCATGGAAGTACCATGATACTATAAAAGTCTCTTTAGGTACTCTGGATCTTTGAAAGAGTCTAGAATACCTTGCAAAGGTAGTCTTGAAAGTACCATGCGAGTCTAAATGGGTCCTCTAGGTACTTTGGAGGTAGAAAAAGTTCATAGAGTTCCTTTCAAAGGTAGTCATGGAAGTACCATGACAGTAAAGAGGCTCTTTAGGTACTCTCGACCTTTGAAAGAGTCTAGAATACCTCGCAAAGGTAGTCTTGAAATTACCATAGAGTTCTTTTCAAAGGTAGTTATTTACCATAAGAGTGAAGAGGTTCTCTAGGAACTTTGGAGGCAGAGAAAAGTCACATAGTTCCTTTCAAAGGTAGTCATGGAAGTACCATGATAGTATAAAGGCTCTTTAGGTACTCTGGACCTTTGAAAGAGTCTAGAATACCTCGCAAAGGTAGTCTTGAAAGTACCATGTGAGTTTAAATGGGTTCTCTAGGTACTTTGGAGGTAGAAAAAGTTCATAGAGTTCCTTTCAAAGGTAGTCATGGAAGTACCATGACAGTAAAGAGGATCTTTAGGTACTCTGGATCCCTGAAAGAGTCTAAAATACCTCACAACGGTAGTCTTGAAAGTACCATAGAGTTCATTTCAAAGGTGCTCTAGGTACTTTGGAGGTAGAAAATTTCATTGAATACCTCACAGAGCTTTTACTTTGATGGGTTTTACTTTGAAAAAAAGTCTGAGCCTTTGATGGGTTTTGTTTTTTCTTGCACAGGGTGAGCTTTACATGAGGTTCCAAATGCAATATCCACACATCAAGATCTCACTCAGATGTTTTGAGGGATTGAAACCTTGGCTTGTTCGTAAGTTGAAGGACCGTTAAACGTGCTGCTGTATTGATCATATTCAGATGATATATCTCAAGGAAGCATTCAACCACATGAGACACAGTAAGACATGCATGCACGGCGATGGGTGTGGTTGCATGTGTGCTATATGCTTTCCAAAAGAGGCTCCAAGTAAGTGTGAAGCTGCCACGTACACATACACCAGTGTAAGCACATTGACTGAAAGTGTGTTATGTGAAAACCAATGGACTCCGCATTTCATAAGTTGACTTGCTTGAAGGGAGAATGTCCTCAATGTGGGTCGAAGAGATTATTGCTTTGTCCAAATGAAACACTTGAAAGTGCAACCCAAATTTCTGTTAAGGTGTTTGAAGACGTTGCCTCAACCCATTCTCAAGGCAAGAAGCGCAAGGATCTTCACGTGAAGGAAATGGGATGCAAGGATTTCATAACTTTTCTTCAAAATCATCTGACCACTTACATCCGACACAATTTTATTGCCCGGTGGCAATCTCAGCAGTTCAAAGATTGCATTCATAGGTTTCCTAGGGATGTAGTGGTCTTTGTTATTGACTTTGCGGAAAATTACTCATTTAAGGAGCAAAATGAAATCCAGTCAATGCATTGGTACTCTTCACAAGTCACCATCTTGGTGCACATTACATACATTCGAGACTATAGTTTTAGGTACAATGGTTTGACTGGCATTGAAATGCTGTGGAGTTTCTTTGCCTCGGGCCACGACAAAGGGGAGCATGATGGGGCAGGGACAGTTGTTAAGAGGGCTTTAACACATGAGCAGTTAAAGGCTGATGCATGGCACATGAAGTGTGCCAAGGATGTTGTTGGCTTCTTGAAGCATAAATTTAATGATGAAAGTGGTCACACAGGGGTGAATAGGATTTTTTGGGAGGTCCAAGCAACAAAGGTGCCAAGGGAGAAGAAGTGGAATTGCAAGCGAGTTGAAGGTTCACGATCAATACATTGTGTCAATGGATACTCCAAAAGCGACAAGTGTGCACTCCGTTCCAGACTTCTCGCTTGTTTTTGTGAATTTTGTATGTCCCAGCGTTGGAGGCGATGCTTGAACAACACACATGTTGAGTACTGGGAGTATCTAACACTTGAGGCATTAGATGGTGACAGTGCAGAAAGTGAATATTTTAGCGATGACGAAGGATTAGATCTGTTGATGTATGGTGGGCATCATGACGCAATTAGTGATGCTCTATGCATTGGTGATGCCTTTGCCACCAATGCTAATGAAGATGGAGCTGACTTCTACCTTTTGAGGTGCTCAAGGAGAAATACAAAACAACAAGAGCCTTGAGTGATTCCTGGGGAAACATACTTTCTGCAGGGAGCTATTTGGTTGAGGGGTACTATTACAAGCTAGTGGAAGGTGCCGAGCATATCTATTACATGCCTGCTAGTCAACCAAAAGTACTTCTTGCATCACACTTGGTTAGATCGATTAAGATACCCTTGGAATCCTTAGAAGGAGAGCCACATAAGTTCAAACTCGCTGCAGAAGTATACGAAAATGTGTACAACAGTATGCCAATAGTGATATAGGTTGTTGCCCAAGTAACTTGTAGAAGTATCGGTAATTAACTTCAAAGTACCATGCAACTATTCCACAGGTGGTTTTTGTAAGAGCCTATCATAGGTTTCAAAACCTCTTGCAGGCCAGTCCAAACAAGTACTTGTAAACTCTTTTGTCTACTTGAGTAACAAAAATAACATTTCAATTCTGGAACACAAAGTACCTGTCATTCAGCCCAAAGTACTTTACAGGTAGTTCACAAGCACTTCTAAAAGTTTATCTACCGGCCCGTAGTCCTCAAGTGGTTTCTGTATGTTAAGATATGTAAGTAACAAGCACTTGTAAAACCTTTTGTATGCCATCCCAAAGTACCTTATAGGTTCTTTACAGTTCTGACAACCAAAAGTACCTTACAGGTAGTTCACAGGTGGAAACTGTATTAAACTATGTAGGAAACAAGGACTTGTAAAAGTTGTTGTATGCCAGCCCAAAGTACCTTATAGGTTCTTTACAGGTCTGACAACCAAAAGTACCTTACAGGTAGTTCACAGGTGGAAACTATCTTAAACTATGTAGGAAATAAGGACTTGTAAAAGTTGTATGCCAGCCCAAAGTACCTTATAGGTTCTTTACAGGTATGACAACCAAAAGTACCTTACAAGTAGTTCACAGGTGGAAATTGTATTAAACTATGTAGGAAACAAGGACTTGTAAAATTTGTTGTATGCCAGCCCAAAGTACCTTATAGGTAGTCCCTGGGTGGTTTTTGTACACAATAATCTATTAAGTTTTGGTATGCCAACCCAAAGTACCTTACATTGTAACTGTTTTAAATTGGGAAACAATAACAGAATCAGAAAAATAACACTTCGATGCTTGGACACTTAAACAGTCTTAAACTACTTGAATCAGAAAAATAACACTTCAATGCTGGGACACAAAGACAACGCATCCAACCAGTTGGAATATATTACATCTTCAACAATTTGACATCAAGTCATTACATGAGTTATAATGGCAATCAAAATGAAGCCAAAAAATTGGTTTCCACATGGAAAGTAGCATATAAATATACAAGGTTCCGACACGGGTTTAGTTTAGTTACAAAAGGTACATAGAGGATCTGTCATCCTAAAAAAAGACGTCCCTTGCACTCTATGGACATGAGCTATGGCCCACATAAGTACGCATCATACAATGTCTTTTCAAACCCTTTTGCAATTGTTGTGAATACATACTTGTCGTCATCAGTAGGTTTTGGTTTGTTGAATGTGTCCGCCAAGGCATGACGATCTGTAGCATGCTGCCACCCTTCTAGCCAGGCCTTTAGATCTTTTGACAAGTATTGGCTGGAGCGGTGCTCAATACCAGGCACTATGATGTAAGTACCATAGGGATTATAATGACATTTATAGGAACTGTTGTCAATTAAAAGGACATTGCTGGTATCATATCGATGCAGCTTCGCCAAAAAATTCTGCAATACCTTGAAAAATGTTGGCCTTCCACCACCAAAACAGTAACTACCCACATCACATAACTGTTATCCAGCCCATCCACTAATATAACTCTGAACCTAGGGAAAACATCTTTGAATTCTTGAGCCCACTCTGCTGAGCATTGCACTGCTCCATATGTAGACATTTGCCCATGTTACAGCCCATGCAATAAAATCCTATGCATCTTTCGGAACAAACAGGTACCTACCATCTGCCTCCTCATGCTTGACAAATGATGTAGCTTCAATATCGAGGACAGATGAAGGTCATGCTTATTGGTGTACATGTAAGACAAAGTACACCATCAAGATCTAATATGAGGGTTGATCGAGTTGGATCATCATATGGCAAGGAGGAGATAGCTGGGGGAATGTACTTTGGGGGATCTCTGATGATGATGATTTCCTCTACGGGCAGCTTGAGGGTCCCCTTTTCCTTTGGACACTCTGTAAAAGACAGCATTCAACATTGAAAAATAAACATGAGGCAATATTTGACATAAAAGCAACAAAAACATAGAGGCCGACCAAAAAAAAAAAAATTGCATTCAAAATCAAGAATCACATATTCTTGTATTACAATTGAAGAGTCACAATTTCTTGCAAACTCGAGGCTTGGGGGGGTGGGAAACACTAGAAGGATTGCGGAGGGGAGTACTCTTTCTGGGAGTCTTCTTCACGGCAGGAGCTGATATGGGTGCTTCCCTCTCTCCCATATCTCCATCTGCATGATGAGCATGGTGCTTTGAACATGTGGACTCTGAAGGTCTATTCTTTTTGGAAGATCCACCTATGTCATAAAACAACACATCAGCCCCATGCAGACATTGCATAGAAGTTGACAAGTCCAATACCATTACCACTTACCATCACTATTTTTCTTGCGCTTCTTTGACACCTTCACCATGTCACTCAGAAAGATGGGAGAATCTGGATTCTCATCACCAGCTACCATGCGCTGCACTTCATCCACTCCCTCTTGTGCTATTGCCTCCGCATCATCAACCGTTGCATCTTCCTTTGGACTGCTTTCGCTTGGTTGTGGCTCAACTGCTGTTGTGCTTGCAGGGGGGTCTACCTTCACAACTGAAGTGCCCTCACTGGATTACACACTATGGGCTTCAGGAGTAGATTGTAGCACAACCTTTGGCACGTCATCTTGTATCGGTGCCACACAAGGAATATGGCCAGAACCTGCAAGCACATCAATGAAGTTCAGGCTTATGCAATCAACAGATACTTGAAGGCAACCTGAACTATTCTTGGATTTATATGAGATTGGAAGCAACGATAACCAACCTGTATGCAGGAGCATTGATTTAAGTGAATCTGGAATACTACTCTTGCAAGAGGCGTCCGCACATACCGTCTCTGATCCAAGCCAGGCAGCAAAACACAGAGCATGGTATGCATGACCACATGATAGCGTGTATACACAAACCACATGGGAAGCCATGAATGCAAGACCACATGCAGCACATAGTCCTGGAACAGAGAATGTAGCCTGCAAGTGGCTCAAGTGCTGGCCAGCTGTGTCGGAAGCAGTAACATTGTGTCACCAGCCTTCACTTGCTCCAACATGCTCTCACAAAAGGTGATCTGTTGCACACACGTACTCACTGATGCTTCCAAGTCATTCACTTCTTTCTGCATGACCAATGAAGAACAAAAGGCCCACAGGGATTAGATATGAGAACCACCATTACAACACAAAGTACCATGGCAAGTACCTTTAACAGAAAAAACTACCATAAAAAAGTACTTTGGACACTCTAGAAAACCGCCAAGGCGATTAAAAATACCATGGAAAGTATAAAAGTACCTTGGAAATTACCACCATAACAGAAAATTAAAAACATCAAGGCAAAAGCTACTACCATAACAGGAAAGACTATAATGATAAAAAAGCCACCATGACCAAAAACAAAGTACAATGACAAGTTTCTTGGACACTACACACTAATAAGCAATGACCGTACAACCACCTTAATAGAAAAAACTACCTTTACAAGTACCTTGGGCACAACCACAATAACAACAAACTTCCTTAAAGAAACAATCAACCATAGCAAAAAAAACCATGAAAAAGTACCTTGGGCACTGCCACCATAACAGAGATGGCTTTCCAAAAAACCTCTAAGGTAATGACATATACCATGGATAGTAGAAAAGTACCTTGAGCACTACAACAATAGCAAAAGAAAAGTACCATAGAAGGAAATACTGCCATGAAAAAACACCACCATAATCAAATGAAGCACCATGACAGGCATTTTGGCCATTACATGATACCTGGAAAAATAGCCATGACCCCTGCACCTGTCATGGTAGGAAAAACTACCATGACAAGTACCACAATAATAGACAATCTTCCATGGAAAAAACAAATACTCATAGCAAAAAAAACCACCATGGAAAAGTACTTGGTCAAAGTCACCGTAACAAAAAGAATGTAAAAAGAAACTACCATGCCAAGTACCTTGGGCACTATTACCATGATAGAATCCCACAATAGAAAAAAATACCATGTCAGGTATGTTGGGCACTTAGCACCATAACAGAAATAACTGGCATGACAAAAACAACCATCTAAATAGAAAAGAGTACCATGTCAAGTACCTAGGGCATTACCACATAAATAGAAATAACTGGCATGGCAAACAAAACCACCTAAATAGAAGAGAGTACCATGTCAAGTACCTAAGGCATTACCACATAAACAAAAATCCTGCCTTGACTTGGTCAACACATACCTGGAGACGATCCACCTCATCTCTTATGTTCGAGCTACTTGCATCGGCCCCAAGAGCTGTGAGTGCACTAGTTAGAGCAGCCATCTTTCCTTCAATCACCAAAAAATCAGGGTTAGTATCGACAAGTCCCTTCATGTTGGGCCACAATATCTGGAGCTCTTGCAATTGCCCCTGAACCACTGCCGTGGCTGAAGATGTCCTTTGTATCTTCCGCATATTTTGGTTCCTGTCTTGTAGCTCTACTCTCACATTATCCAATGTTGTGTTCAAAAACTTTAATGCATCCCGTTTTGCATCCAGAATCTGCTCCACCTGTGCTTTTACTTGTTGGCTTATAAAGGAGGCACTAACTAGAGAAGTGCTGCCAGATAAGAGAGCATTTTGCCCACTTTTATGACTTGCCCTGACATTGTCAAGATGAAGGGGCTGAAGTGATGTCCCCTCATTATTCTCCAGCCAAATCTTTACTTTCTTGTCAATGCCACCCGGAAGCTTCTTGCAATGGTCCAAAACCTGTTCACCAAAAGCAGCCCATGCAACCTTTCGACCTGCAGGATCTTGCCGAGCAGCTGAGCATCGCTCGTACACAAACAACGTTGCAAACTTGTGTGTGATCTCTTTGTTGGCTGGCATGCTTTGGTAGACTTTGTGAAACAGTAACCTGCATTCGTCTACAAACTAAGGTCGCATCATATGCAGAAAGATTTTAGAGCCCTTCTCCCTTTTCTTCATGAAGACCGACAACCAATCCTGATCTGTGACATCAACCTCACTGAGGTGCTGGTAGAGCTTGCCCTCCAAGCTTAAGCCATCAAGCTTAAGCCATACTCCTCATGCAACTCCTCTCGTGTGTAGCAAAATCGAGTTTGCTTAGGGTATTGAATCCTCGAGGAAGATCTTGCTGCAAAACACATTTGACATAGTAAACAAACATTGAAAAGAACATTTCTACAATTGAAGAGACAGAGTTGATATGTACCAATGCTTTTTTCGCCGATAGTTTCAGACTTTATGCCCAATGTTGTGGAGCTCCTAGGGTTGCTACTGGATGAAAGCATGCTAGCTGAACCACCATCAGCTCTGCAGCCATGGTGCACTTTCGCGGTGGAGTCTTCATATTACTGTACAAACAAAAAAACACAATCCATGATTCACAATGTCCTCAAACAAACACATTGCTCAACTACAACGAGAGAGAGAGAGAGAGAGAGAGAGAGAGAGAGAGAAGGGGGGGGGGGGGATTACAGTACCCGGTGAAGATTGAGGTTGCACAGAGAGGGTAGGAGTCCGCACTTCTTCCTCACTTTGTTCACGCAGGGTGCATGAAGATGCAGTAGCGCGTGGGTAGCTTCCTGCTGTGTAGAATGGCATGCAAGAGAAGTCACAGTCACCTTCTACCCGTAAACAATGTTCAAAAAATGATGGCATTCTTGAAGTGGCAGCATTTTCCATTTCTTGTAATTTTCCACGTCCCCGATAAATTATTTGAAGGGAACAAATAAAACTTGAGAAGTACTTCAAAAACCACCTAGAAAAGCCCTTAAAACTGACCACCATTTCATGCTTTCACCCATACATATATATGAAATTCCTATAGTACCCGCAATGCCCCATAAATGCTTGCACTTCTTTTATCTTCATTGGTCTTGGTAGTGCAGCAATTACTTGTACCTTTTCTTGATCAGTTGAAATTTCATTTTTGGACACAATGTGACCCAAAATTCTACCTTGTCTTACCATGAAGACACATTTTTCCGGGTTTAAGCAAACACGATACGTTCTGCATTTTTCAAAGACTTTTCCCAGGTGAGTGATGTGGTCACTTCATTGATGAGAGTGAACACAAAGAGCATCCATGTAGATCTCTAGAAATTGTCTGAGATATTCTTTGAATGCGTGGCTCATTAGTCTTTGAAATGTAGCCGGGACATTGGTCAAGCTGAAAGGCATTATCCTGTAGGCAAATACACCCCACTCTGTCACAAAAGAGGCATCACTCTTAAGGGGAATCGTGTGCTGGCAGATCTCAGGATCTATCCCCTTTAGATCTTTGTATGACCATGCAAAGACATCTTTATATCGTCTGAGCGTATCGACTAGAAGTTGCTCTTCCTCTTCGGTAAGGTCCGTGGCAATGTATGCCGGTTTAGGCTCTTCACCTGGTTCTACTAAGTTCATGCTTTTGGTGTTTTCAGGCCCATCATATGAAATTCCTGGTTCTTTGGAATCTCATTTGGGTTTTTTCACCACGATCTTCCTATCTTGAATTGTATACTTCTTATAGTGGGAAGGTGCATTGAATTTATCATAATTTGATTCCTCAATAGTTTCTGTTTCTGTTGTCTAAACTTCCTTCAAAGCTTGCTTCCATTCATTATATTTAACTTTGCGCTCCATTTTGGACAACTTAATTGATTTTTTGGTATTTTTCTCTTTTTTTGGTTTTTGTGTGTTTGTTTTTTTCGATTTGGTTTTGGTTGAGTCCGGTTTCATGTATTTCTTTGATATCCTATCCTTGAGGCAGTCATTCGCTTCTACTAATCTTAAGTACTATGTTTTGTCAGTTAATAGAGGTATTGAGTCCTCGTTGTGCTTGCTTTGGTTGTTTCTGCGTTTATCTCGATACCTGCATTGTCTTTGAGGGTTTTGGTTTGGGAAATCATAGTAGATCACCCGTCAATCCTTCTGTTTGATGCTCTGACTTGAGCTACTAGACAACTCGTCGTCCGCGTTATCCTCTAGCATCTTATCAGTCGAGTCTTGAAATTATTCTTCATCCGTTTGGTCAAGGTCTCTATAGAGATTTCGTCCACTATGCATCGGCAATCGGCCACCCCATCCTGGTCAGGGACTTCTCCCTCTGTCTTCAAAGATAGGTTGACACCCATCATCTGGAGTGGAATGATATCATACCCTTCCTCATCACAAAATTTGGTGAGGGTCACCTCAACAAACATCAAGAGTAGCTAGTATTTGTTGCCATCCAAAAGGTTCGAAAATCTCTTCTTGAAAAGGCTCTGGTATGTATGCCTCATCTTATGCAGTCCTATCAAGAATGCAATTTTCCTTTTTTAGACTTCCACTTTCGAAGCTTCTCCTGTCCACTGGTGAGCTTTGCAAGCCGGTATTCCTCCTTCTTGGTCAGTTGTGGAATGCAAGTCTTGTCTTGGGGTTCTTTCTATGTCTCTATAGCTATGATCTGTGACACTAATTTTCGTAGTGACATCTTTGTTCCTGAGATAGATGTAGTCGTAGCCCCAATCTTGCACCATTTTTGAGCTGACGCATGAATGGTCTACCCAGTATGATGTCGAAATTGCTGCTCTCATCGAAATTCATAATAGCTAATGTGTGTTCATATGAATTTCCACAAGAGGTTACTACAATCTGCTCCAAGATGCCTATGGGTCTTTCCAGATACCCATCTACCAATTGAAGTTTCATTCTCGTTTTTCTGAGAACAGGTTTTTCCCATTTTTTCCACATGGCTTTGGTAGCTATGGCTATTCCAGCCCCGCTATCCAAGATTGCTATCGACTTAATCTCTTTGTACTCCACCAGCTAGGGTAGTATTTCCTTCTTCACCTTCACGATAATCCCCTACATTGTTTACGGGTACTGCAGTGCTCATGTTTAGTTTGTTTCGAGGGTTGTGTCTTTAGTATGTTTAGAGAAACCTCGGGTGAAAGAATTACCAGACCTATTTTTTTTTTAAAAAAATCAACCTCTTCCCAAAGATGCGGGCTGATATGCATTAACTCTGACAGAGTCAGTGTACAACGAATAGGGGATGACATCAGCTCGTGAAGAGCTTTAGTATCCATCATCTTAGGATTGGCTTTCCATTGAGATGGGACTTTCCTTACCTCCGATCAAGTTTTAGGATTACCAATAAATGAAGGTAAAGTCTTCAATGACTACGATTTATTGTCTTCCGATATTGTTATGCCTGCATCGCCATACAATGATCTGATGTCATTTGGGTAGAGCTCATGCTCCAGGAGGATTTCTGGGATAGGAGCTAACACAAGTGTGGCACTTCCATCTTTTCTATTCCTGATCTTTTCCCATAGCTCTTGAGGCCATTGTTCTTCTACCTCCGGAATTGGCATTGGTACTTGAGAATGCGTTCCATCTGTTGTATTGGCTACCACCCTCATATCCGATGTTGTTTCGTCTACAGGATTTGGTAGGTTATTCTCTTCAATTCCCTACCCCTATAACTCTTGAATCTTTTCTCGGATTAGTACCTCGATTTTTGGACCCGTAGGAACTGATGGTTCCATAAGCGCTTGAGCGGCCTGGATGAGCTCCTTGCACATCTTTAGCCTCTCTTTTTCATAGCCTGGATGAGGGTACGTTAACCACCTATCCTCTTGGGTTTGGTTAGGCTTTAACCTTGCCTCGTAAGCTTTCAGAATCGCGTCCAAAGGTTCAAACACCTTGTCTACCAAGACTGACCCTTCTGATGGCAGATCCGATGGTTTTTTTATCTCGTTGTTGCCCTTAAGGTCTCTTTCCCTTTTGAGTTGTTCCCCTTTTTTCAACAATTTGGTTTCCAAGGCCCTTTTTTCCTTTTCCCTTTTGGCTTTCATCTTGTTTCGTTTGGCCTTCCAGGATTTTCTAAGGGTTCGAACAGACAAATTGTCTATCTCTGTTTGGCTGGCTGGGACGTTCCTTGCTGCCTCATGTGCTTGAGCTCTAGTGACCATGTTTATTGGAATGTTCGGTTCTATTTCTGATCCACTCAAGCTTGGCACAATCCCCATTTTGTTCATGGTTGTTTTTCCATTGTTATTGGGGTTTTTTGGACAGTGTGGAATGAGATGGTCGGTCGTGCATCCGTCACAGAATCCAAAATGTTTTCTTTGTTTGGACAAACTCTAGATCAGTGGTCACCGCCACATTCATAGCATGGTCCTACAGGTGGTGGAGAAGCTTGTGGAGCTCCCATTGGTTGTCCTGTTCTAGGAGGGTAGCCCCTAGGTTTGTAGCCCTGAATTTCCATGAACATGAGCATATTCTCATCGTCCAAATAATGGTTTTTATTTGGTTGTGCTATGTATGAGGGTTTGGGCATTTCTTTTGGAATTATCCATGGATTATGTCCCCCTGGAGCATATGCATTCCCATCCAATCCCCTCTCATAAGTATTGTCTGAATCTTCTCGATATGAGACTACTTGGACCATACTTGATCAGAAGGTGGTTCTATGGGTTGAGAAATCCTTACCATAGCCCTATTTTCCTGGGGTAAGGGAGGTTGATGTCCCAACACGGTTTGAGCTTTTTCGTGCCCCAAGATTGCGTTATTTTTTCCCACTTGGTACCTTGGAGGAGGCCAAAATTGTTGCCCCCCATGTGGTCCGTATGGTCTCTCTCTAACATAGTTTCGATTATAGAAACATTCGTGAGTTTCATGGTTTGTCCATTTTTGTTCTGTAGCACACCATTTCAATATTCGTTGTGCGTTTGCTCATGGCCTTTGTTGAAGGTTGCACCACTGGGTTGGATGATCTCCTCCACAAGTATCGCATTTTTGGGTGGGCAGTTGTCATGTGTTTGGGTTCGTCCTGTCTCCTTGGTTTATCCTCGTGATCACTTCCTTGTTCATTCAATCAACGTCCGGCACAGTTGGGTTTGGCCCTCCCAATTTTGTCATGGACTCACTAGTGGTTGAAGAGGGGCTATTCGTCCCCTGATCTGTGTCTTCAGTCACCTCCCCATCTGCCTTACAGTTTGTCTACAAGATACAACGCCTCTTTTGTGACTTGCTCAAAAGTTACACATGCCTTCAAGTGCAAGTCCTTTTTGAGCGTGTCATTCGCAATCCTTCTATGAAAAGGACTGATAGTCTTTCATCCTGAGGTAGTTCTTGAGTAGGGCATATTTCTATGTACTGCTTGAAACGAAGCGATGCTTCCTTCACTTTCTCTTTTTTCTTTTGCCTAAATGCATAGATCTGGGAGACAGTGTTATGCTTGATCCCTTTTGAGTATTCCTCAACGAATTCTCGGAGAAGTTTCTCGATACTTGGGAATTTCAAGCTATTTAATGATTGGAAGCAAGTCAAGGCAGTACCTTCTAATGTCAACCTCGGGGGGTTCACTATGTGTAAAACTACCATATCACGTGCATTCAAGACATGTTTGTAAAACCCCTTATTTGTGAATTTTGTTAAGAATATAATGTACCCTTTTCTTTTAAAATCTATAAGTTTTTTTTAAAATTTGAAAAAATAATGCCCTTCTCTATATATATTTATGTAATTTTCAAGAACTTTAAATACCCTTCTGTTGAACTCACGTGATAGGTTACATTTTTATTAGGTGACCTCCCCGGGATGTCAACCCAAATCCTTCATATTGAGTGTGGAAATCAGTTACCTGTTCCGCTCCCAACACTTATTTGAAGATTGAAACATGGGCATACGGATCTCCGGATCCATTACACTTTTTGGGTACACATTTTTCCACCTGAGATGGTCGCATACGTCTGGCCTTTGCAACCATTCTAACAACTCCTGGTCCACCTAGTGTGGCTTCTCTAGGTTCATAATCCCCTCTTGGTACTAGCAGTGGTATCTTATCCGCTATACGTTCATCAAGTCGATCTCGTGTAATAGTCGGAGGGATTCCAGTGGTGTAAGTGATCTCACGAACAGTACTGCCCCTATGTGTGTTCATGGAAGCCCCAGAAGTTGTCGATCCTAAATGTCCTGTTTTTGGGACTCGTTCATGTCCATAAGAATCCTCTACGCTGGTTCTCAAGGGGCTCACGAGTACAGTCTCAAGTCTGGTGTGCGTAGTCGTGGTTTTTACCTCTTCAAGATTTACATAATATTGGTGAAGTGGTCCTCCAAAATATGTATATCTCTCTAACTCCTTTCGATCCATTGGAGAGTACTTTGTCCATACTTGTCCATTATGACCACTTGAATACTTACGCCCTCTGTGTACATGTAAACATACAAGTTTTTTTGGTGTGTCAATTCTTTGATGCGGGGCTCGTCGCATCTGTAATAGAGTGTTTGCTCTTCATTATTGAACTTATAAAGCCCCACATATGTGTTGTCTGTGTTAAGGCGCTCTGTCTCATTAGTGCGTCTGAGTATCGCGTTTTGTTTCTCCATTTTGGGTGGTGCATCGGCCAGTTCACCATCTACCTTGTCCTTGGTGCCGGTCATTCCTCATATATCCACAATAAAAGGGTTATGAACCACCAGGTACATTACTCCCTCTCGGTCAAATATCTATCCCCATCATAATCAACATCTACACGGTCTCTGAACTCTCTCGGCTTATTTTCCAACTTAACACAGTAGCGGTCCATTCCATCCTTATAGATTTTGGCCTTAAGCACATTTTTGAATTGAAACTTCAAATAAAAAAATTTTACATCAGAAGCAGGCCGAGAAAGACCTGCACCCATCGAAGTTGTTCCCTTAGGGTTTGACTTGTTAGAATCTTCAGTCATGAGGATGTATGATCTCTTAGATGAAGTGTCAGAGAAACTCTCCTCTAAAATGGGTTCCAAAGGCGGCAGTGGTCTCTGGTTCATAGTTTCTTCTGTCGAGTGATTACTCCCTTGATCAAAGATGCTGGGGTTCCTATTCTGGAACAATCTTCCTGACCACAAATTCATGAAGAATTGGTAATACAAAACCCAAACCGAGTTACCTCATTAAATAGTTTGAATCTCCCATTTGATCTTGCTTGCAAGGTAGTATCTTCCAGTACCTACAACCTGTCAAGAATTTGCTTGATAGCTGTGAGCTTACAACCGTTCTTGTTAGTTCTTGCTTTTAATCGACAAAACTTAGCACACAATTCCCTACACAACCTCAACAATTTGGGTCCAATTTCAATTTTGAAAGATGCGCCAGGTTGCTATGGACTAGCTCTTTGTATGGTAAGTTTTTGTCTCTGTTCTGACTCAGAGGTACATGGATCGCGATCCATGTTGAGAAGCCAATTAAACTTTTGTTGCCATCATGAGATTTAACATGATTAAGAGGTCTTATGGTACCAAGTTTTTTGGAAATGAACCTCTGGATTGGAGGCTAAGTTGATTTTGTCACTTTGCCTGAGCTTTTGTCAGTTCTGAGTTGTTGTGATGGTTTCTTGCACCCAAATTCAACTCTGGAAGGACCACTAGACTCTCTGTGATGCCCTCTAGCTACGGTACCAGTTTGGTATCTATTTGTGTCAAGGCAACATGGATCGCAATCCATGTTCCTTTGTGTCAAAATACACTTTATTTTGTCCCACAGCTAGTCCTTGGCCTAGTGATGCTGGCTATATGGTTTTTGGATGCTTTAAAGCGTTTTAGAACAGTCAAAAGTCAATTTTAGGGTTTGTTCCAGTGGTTTTTCCCTTGATCTGAATTTTGCCCTCTTTTTGAAATTTTTTGATAAGGGTCCTTTGGGAGAAAGTGTTTCAATTGTTACCACTTCCCTGCTTTCCTTTCATCAGCTCAAAATTCCAAAAAGCTACATGGATCGTGATCCATGTTTGGAAAGATTTTGGATTGACACTTTGTGAGCTGATCACACAAGGTATGATGATGCTATTCCCCAAGTCTTTTTGGATTTGATCAGTTTTTTACAAGTGAGAAGCAAGTTTTTGTGTATGTTTTGCAGTTTTTTTGCAAACAACTTCTTTTCTAGTATTTTGACCAGCTTTTTTCACTTTTTGTCTATGGCTCCTTTTGGAAAAGTTGTTCACTTAGTAATCAAGAGTACACTGATAAAGTCTCACAGTTGATCCCAATTCTCATCCTTTTTTGAATTTGGACAAGTAAAAGTTCAGTCTTTCATTGTTTTCCCCTTTTTTCAAGGTTTTGCTCTGCTTACCCCAATCTCTTGATTTTTCTGATCTTTTAGCACTCTATTTTTGACCAAACTCAAGGTTCTTGTTGGAATTAGGGTTGCAGAGAAACGCACACAGCTTGGAGAAGACGAAGGAAGCTCAAGACACATAATAGAGAGTGTGTTTCTTAGTATGAAATGGAAAGATAGATAGCCCTAGAGTGATGGACGTATATACAATGCACGGGGGAAAAAATTTCCTAAAGAAGGAAAAAATGCCCCGGCTATCCTAGTGTGTTCACACACATCACTACCACATGTATACGGTAACAAATCCCCCCTGGAGTGATGCGGTGAACGAGAGCTGAAACATCAGTAAAGGGAAGTGCCATGCCCTGAGGACATGATCAGTCCACAAAAGGGAGTAAGCCCAAAGCTTTGCGGAAAGCTTCAAGCTTCTCACGAGACAATGCCTTTGTGAAAAGATCTGCAAGGTTGTCATGTGTTGGCACATAAGCCAAGCTGATCTCTCCTCCTGCTGATCTCTCCTGTTGAGAGCCTCTCCCTGACATAGTGGTAATGCACCTCAATGTGCTTTGTGCGAGCATGAAAAAATGGGTTCCTTGCAAATGCCAATGCGCTATGACTATCAGTGTAGATAGTGTTGGCAGTGTCCTTTCCAACACCCAAATCAGCCATAAGGTGTCTGAGCCATACACACTCAACCGTAGTTGTGAAGACTGCCTTGTACTCAGCCTCACAACTCAAAGTGGCCACAGTAGGTTGCTTCCTGCTCAGCCATGATATACATGAACTGCCAAGCATGAAACAAAAACCAATTGTCGACACTCGCGTGTCAAAACAACAAGCCCAATCTGAGTCCGAAAAAGCATGTAAGTCTGGCGGCAATGATCCCCCCTTGGGATAAAACAAGCCAGGATGTAAAGTGCCACTAAGGTAGCGGAAAATCCTCTTGACAGCCTGCCAATGCTTAGACCCTGGGCTATGCATGAATCTGCTGACCTGTGAGACTGCAAACTAAATATCTGTCCTCGTGTTGCATACATAAATGAGGCAACCAACAACAGTTTGGTAAAGAGTGACATCAGCAGGATTGCCAGCATCATGTAGACTCAACTTCAAACCTGTTTCCATGGGAGTGGCAATAGGTTTGCAATCCTCAAGTCTAAACTTACATAGCAATGTCTCTATGTAACTTTTCTGACACAAGGCAATACCACCATCACATTGCTTAAACTGTATACCCAACTAATGATGCAACATCCCCAAATCTTTCATTTTGAAAGTAGCATTCAAATCAGCCTTAAATTCAGCAATATGTCTCTCATTTGGTCCAGTGATCAACAAATCATCAACATAAAGAACCACAATGAGAAGTACATCACCCTCACGCTTTACATACAATGTGCTTTCTGTTGGACTGTTACGAAAGCCTCGTTTAACCTAATGAGTGTTAGCTTTCTCATACCAAGCATGAGGAGATTGCTTCAACACATACAAAGCCTTCTTACATTTGCACATTTTGACCTCTTGTCTTTTTATGACAAACGACGAGGCTGCGCTACATAAACTTCCTCAAATATGTCACCATTCAAGAAAGCAGTAACAATGTCTGATTGATGTACATCCCAACCAAAATGAGCTGCCAATGCACATAGAAAACGCACAGTAGTCATACGACAAGTGGGAGCAAAAGTCTCTTCATAATCTATGCCTTTTTGGTGTGCATAACCCTTTGCAACAAGTCGAGCCTTATGGCGATCGATCTCACCATCCGGCTTGCGTTTCAACTTGTAAACCCACTTCGTACCAATGGCCTTTTTGCCAGGAGGCAAATCACATAAAGTCCATGTGTCATTTTCTATAAGTGCATCATATTCTGATTGCATGGCTCCTCAACATCATGTAAACTAGACACAGCCAAAGCATAACAATCTGATGCATAAGATGCATGGCGAGAGCCTGAAGGAGTATGACTAGACAAAGGTGCATCCAATTTACTGTCACGCAAAGTGTGTACCATCCATTTTGGCATACCTCTAGCCTGCTCATTTTCAGCCCTTTACTCATCAAGTACATCATGTACATTTGCATCAGTAATAGGCTGATCTGTAACATTTTCAGAAACCCCCATAGGCTGTACATTTGCCTCATTGGAAATTACATCCGTATTTCCACCACCGAAAAGAGGCAACAAAGTGTCATAAATGTCCTGTGAGCTTACATTACTGTCTCTAGTACATGACAGCAAGGGCTGAACAGAATCTTCCACAAACACTACATCCTGTGAAACCAGAATACATTTTGTTTGCGGATGGTACAACCTGTAACCTTTGCTTTCAGCACTATAACCAACAAAAATACATTTGGCAGCCTTATCATCCAATTTTTTACGCTGTGTTCGTGGCACCAAAGTATATGCCAAACAGCCAAAAACACGGATGTGCTCAATAGAAGGCTTTTTATCATGCCATGCTTCATATGGAGTAATAGACTGCAAAGCTTTCATAGGACACCTGTTAAGTACATAAGTGGCACACATGATGGCCTCAAGGCAAAAAGAATGCGGCAAAGCTTGACTTTTGACCATACATCGTGCCATTACCGTAAGTGACCTGTTTTTCCTCTCAGCAACACCATTTTGCTGACATGTATAAGGCACTGTACATTGGTGTTTTATCCCATGACTATGAAGGAGTACGAACGAAAGTGCGACGCAACAGAGAGTGCGAGAAGAAGAGCACGACGATATGGTGAACTCGCTCTACTGTAATGTGTAGAGCATAGTGAGTTCTTATTAGATTTTTACAAAAGAATATGTGTACATACCTGGCGGCCCGCCCACTGACCTGGGCGACCACATTGGGCTTTATACCCCAACAACCTCCCACTTAAAGTCCAATGTGGTACTTTAAGTGTGAGAGAAGCTACTATACAAGCTAATATACAAGAGATGTAGAGAAGTGATGTACTACCCTACACCTAACTGCTTGCGAAAATGCGCAAAGCTCTCTGAGGGAAGACCTTTTGTAAGTAGATCATCAGGATTTTCTATGGTGTGAACTTTGACAAGGTGAAGTTGCTTATCCTCGAGCATTTCCCTGATGAAATGATACTTCACATCCACATGCTTTGTCTTTGAGTGATAAACTGGATTGCGAGCCAATTGTATAGCACTTTGACTATCACAATATAACACATGCATCTCTTCTTTGATTCCCAAATCTGTTACTAGTCGATTAAGCCAAATTGATTCTTTGCATGCCTCTGATGCTGCAACATATTCAGCCTCTGTAGTAGACTGAGTAACACAATCTTGTAATCTAGAACGCCATGATACTGCTCCACCAATGTAAAGACATACCCTGACGTAGACCTTCGGTTGTCTAAGTCACCTGCATAATCTGAGTCTCTAAAACCCTTTACACTTAGCTCTTGACTCCCATAGCATATACGCATACTCTTTGTAGCTTTCAGGTATCTCAATATTCCTTTCACTGCCTCCCAATGTTTCTTGCCTGGGTTTGACATGTATCGACTTACTACTCCCACTGCAAATGCAATGTCTGGGCGAGTAGCAATCATTGCATACATTAAACTACCCACTTCAAACGCATATGGAATCTTATCCATTTCAGCCTGTTCTTCCTCAGACACAGGACAATCTTGTTTGCTAAGTTTCACATATGGTGGCAATGGAACACTCAGTGCCTTTCCCTTCTCCATATTGAAATGTTGCAAAACCTTGTCAATATACTCTGTTTGAGATAGCCAAATCAACTTCTTTGATCTGTCTCTCTCAATGCGCATACCAAGTATATGACTTGCCTCACCCATGTCTTTCATGTCAAACGATTTTGCCATCTTTGACTTCAAAGCTGAAATTTCTTCCATTGCTTGCCAGCAATCAACATGTCATCCACATACAAAATAAGGATCAGCCAACTACCATCCTTAGCCTTCTTTGTATATAGACAATGATCGAACTCACTACGTTTGTAGCCTTGAGAAAGCATAAACTTGTGGAATTTATGGTACCATGCCCTCAGTGATTGTTTTAAGCCATAAAGACTCTTTAACAACTGGCATACCCAATCTTCCTTGTCTTTCTCAACAAACCCTTCTGGCTACTGCATGTAAATTTCCACATCTAAATCACCATGCAAGAACGGTGTCTTGACATCCATTTGGTGCAACACCAAATCTAATATGGCAACCAATGCAAGAAAGCATCTCAATGTAATCATCTTGACCACCGGAGAGAAGACTTCATCAAAGTCAATGCCTTGTTCTTGCTTAAAGCCCTTGGCAACAAGCCTTGCTTTGTACTTTGGCTGACTATCATGAGCGGTGATCTTATACCTGTAAACCCATTTACAAGGTAGAGCCTTTTTTCCCTGTGGTAATTTAACTAGCTTCCATGTCTTGTTTTTATGCAGAGCTGTCATCTCTGACTGCATGGCCAATTGCCAATTCCCGGAGTCCTTCATTTGCACTGCTTCCTTGTAACATGAAGGCTCATTGCAATCAGTCAACATGACATAGTTCATAGATGGAACAAACCTATCAGGAGGTTGCGTGACACGTCCAGATCTACGCACAATATGTGGCTCATCAGGCTCAGCCACAACCTGTGGTTCCAATCTATCCTGTCCTTGCTCCTCTTGAGCCCTGACATTTTGTCTTGCACGTGCAGGTCCATCTTCTTGGAAGACAACTCTTCTAATCTCCTCAACCCTCTCTGGTTTAGAATGATATTTGGATTCATTAAAGTGAACATCATTGCTGCGGACAACCTTTCTGGATTTGGGATCCCAAAGTCTGTACCCCATCTCACCAAAATTACCATAGCCTAGAAAGATGCACTTTCTACTCTTTGGCTCAAGTTTGTTCCTAAATTCCTTTGCAACGTGAGTATATGCCTCACAGCCAAAGACTCTGAGATGCTTGTATGAGGGCACCTTGCCTGACCATACCATCTCTGGCACTGAATCCTTCTGCAAAACCTTGCTAGGAGATCTATTTACAAGATGAACAGCTGTTGATACAGCTTCAGCCCAAAACCCATTTGGCAGCTGTGCATTAGACAACATACTTCTGACCTTCTCTTGTATGGTCCTATTCATCCTCTCAGCAACACCATTTTGAGGAGGATTGTAAGGAGCAGTAAGTTCATGTTTTATACCTTTTGACTCACAAAAGTCCTGAAAGGCCTTTGAAACATACTCTCCACCATTGTCAGTGCGTAAGCATTTAAGCTTCTTGCCACTCTGATTCTCCACAAGTGTCACAAACGTTTTGAAAACACTAAACGCTTCATCCTTGTGCTTGAGAAAGTAAACCCATACTTTCCTCGAGTAATCATCTATAAATGTCATAAAGTAAGAAGCTCCCCCTAGAGATAGGTTAGGCATAGGTCCACACAAATCACTATGAACAAGTGCCAACTGTGTATCTCTTCTACTTCTTCTATGCTTATGTGGCTGTTGTGTTTGCTTACCATACAGACAATGTTCACAGAATTCAAAATCATTAAATGAAAAGCCAGGAAAATAACCAGAACGAGACAAGATTTCCATTCCCTTCTTGGACATATGTCCTAACCGGCTATGCCACAAAGAAACGTTCGGCTGCTCGGTTACATTGATTACATTTTTAGAGACATTTGATACATAAATCATGTAAAGTCCTCCAGACTTTACTCCATGTGCTACTGTCATAGAACCCTTGGATATCTTCCACATGTTCTTTCCAAAAGTGGTGACGTAGCCAGCATCATCAAGTAAACCTGTGCTGATCAAGCTCTTTGTAATTGCGGGAACATGTCTCACATTCTTCAGCGTAAAAGAAGAGCCATTTTGAAACTTTAATTGAACATCTCCAACACCTAAGATCTCACATGTCTGCCCATTGCCTAGCCAAACATGATCTTTAGTGGTCACATAAGAGGTAAACCACTCCTTGTTTGGAGGCACATGAAGTGATGCCCCTGAGTCTATAATCCAGTCACTCAGTGCATTTCCATCAGATGCTGTAAGAAGAGCTGAGTCCATTGTATTCTTCAAGAAGTAGATGTCTCCTGACACTAGACTGTCATCCTCTGCAACAATGTTTGTCACATTTATTTCTTGAATCTTCACTGAGGACTTGTTCTTCTCACCGTGGTCTTCAGCTTTCTCTTTGCCTTTTTCTACTTTCCATTCTCTGCAGTCTCTTTTCATGTGACCCTTCTTGCCACAATGGTAGCATTCTATGTCACTCTTGCCTTTAGCACTGCGGGACTTGCTACGAGACTGATTCCTCTTTCCACCTTTGTACTTTTCTTTGGTCCTTCCCCTGACAACTAAGGCTGTTCCTTTGCCTTTGTCCATTGTCTTTCTATTGGTTTCTTCAGTAAGCAGACTTCCTTCTACACATGCTATGTTCAAACCATCTGGAGGTGCAGAATTACTCAAAGCTGTGCGAAAAGTGTCCCAACTTTCCGGCAATGTGATCAACAAGAACATAGCTCTAACAGGTTCATCAAACTTGACACCTTGAGCTGACAACTGACTATAGATTGTGTTGAATTCATTCAGATGATTGGATATAGGTGTCCCTTCTTTCATCTTCAAGTCAACAAGCTTCTTAAGCCAGTATACCTGTGAAGCTGCACACTGCTTCTCATAAAGATCACTCAGCTTTAACCATGCTTGATAAGCCGACATCTCGTCTACTACATTGAAGTAAACGCTTTCTGCCAAAGTCAGCATAATGGTAGAAAGTGCCAATTCACCCATTTCGCTCCATTCATCTTCGTCCATATCTTCTGGTTTTATCCCCTTGAGCTTTATAGCTTTTATCTACTTCTTTTGTACCAACACGTGCCAAATCTGCTTCTTCCACAATGGGAAATTGGTTCCATCCAGCTTCTTGATATTGTAAAGAGCAGTGTCCTGTGATCCAGCCATAGCTACGCTTCACAGTGGTTTACTTTCCTGGGAAAAATTCAGCAGAGTTTCCCCTGTAAACTGACCTCTGAACCAATATCAACCTGTCAAATGAACGAAGAAAGCTTCAGATTCTGCATAAATTTCGGCAGAGTCTCCTTTGTAAAATGGCTCTGGTGTACTCAAAAAACAGCTCAAAAAACACTGTCTCTCTGACACTGTAAGCTACGGGTAAACCTGTCCTGCACCTGTACTGTCTCTCACTGTCCTGTCATTGTCCTGTAAGCATAGACTGTGACAATGCCTCAATGGCAGTAAAGCAAAGATGCAATCCCAACTGTCTAACTCACAGTCAATACATCCTAGCTGCCTATCTAAGGGTGCTCAAGGGATCGCTCCAAGACCTGTATCACCGAAAGGATCTCAACATTCGAGAATCCCTCAGCTCAATAAAACCTCACTCGACCCTCAACAAAGGCTGCAGTAAATCTGACAGTACATAGACTTCCCACAAAGTCATACATCCACAAATTTCCCACTGTATGTTGTAACCGCTGCGGCGGTTGTTTGCTACGTGACTCACAACCAGCAAACCCTCAACAGACATACATCATCTCTGACAATACATCCCATGTGGAAGTACCTGCAATGTCAGGATGAAATCTGGAATATGAAGCAGCAAACACAAGCTACATGATGAACTAGTGGATGTCGCCTATAGTCTGTGTGTAGATGCGCCCGTGTCGTATGTGACATTGCCTCCAAGAACTGTGAGCCGTCCTTCGATGTGTAGACAGCCACAAATCAACACTCTAGGAGTGTCGATATCCTCAGCACCTGCAGTCGTAGGCCGAAAACCCCAAATTTGCAGAGTCGGATCTGCACCCGCTGAGACCACGTAGTCGAAAATGGCCTGCACAGAACTTTGTCGAAGCCAAACGGTGACCGAGATGACCTCAGAATGAAATTCTGAGAACACCAAGCCCTTTGGGCTTTCCACAAGATTTGGGGCTGTGTCTTTGCCTGTCGAATTTCACTTCAATCTGAGCTGGTGACTCTAGCCTCCTGTAGTGCTGCCCCGAGCCTCGATCTGAGCTCTGATACCAGTTGAAGGAGTACGAGCGGAAGTGCGACGCGAGAGAGAGTGCGATAAGAAGAGCACGACGATATGGTGAACTCGCTCTATTGTAATGTGTAGAGCATAGTGAGTTCTTATTAGGTTTTTACAAAAGAATATGTGTACATACCTGGCGGCCCGCCCACTTACCTGGGCGACCACATTGGGCTTTATACCCCAACAGACTAGCCAGGAATGCATTAAATTCATGAGACATATACTCCCCCCCTCGATCGGAAAGGAGGGTACCCATAGTACATTTCGAGACATTTTCAGCCATAGCCAGAAATTGTTTGAAGCGCATAAAAACTTCGGACTTCTCTTTAAGCGGGAATACCCATGCATGCCTGGAGTAATCATCAATGAAAGTCACGAAGTACAGGTAATTTCCCAAGGACGGAGTTTGCATGGGCCCACAAACATCATTGTGCACAAGCTGCAACCCACATGTGGCCCGAACTGAACCATCCTTTGGAAACTTAGATAGCTGTGTCTTACCCAAAATACAGCCTTCACAAACATGTTTGACAGGTGCTTCAAGAGGCGGCAAAGAAGTAACCTTGTCAGATTTCTACAGACGCAGCAAACTGGCAAAATTCAGATGACCAAAACGTGCATGCCAAAGTTTTGCATCTGAAATAGCCCTTGAATCTGCAACAGCATTTGCAAAATTTTGTCCACACGTGTCATACAAAGTGATCTTATACAGCCCACGGCACAAAGGCCAGATGCAACAATTTCATCACCAAAACTGAGATCATGAATTGTACATCTGTCATCCATAAATTTGACTACAAGTCCAAGTCTAGCAAGTGCGGATACAGACAAGAGATTCTTCTTGATCCCATGTACACAAAGTGCATCAACAAGTGTGAAGGAACTGCCATTGCAGCAGTAAGCACAATCCTTCCAACTCCCTAAACTGGATATGAGACATTGTTGGCACGAGTGACTGAATTCCCATGAGGGACAGACTCGAGAGAGGTAAACAATTCACGATGTGAGGTAATGTTCTTTGTAGCACCACTGTCGAAATACCACACATGTGAATCTGCAGCAACTGACAAGCATGCATCATGGACAACAGGATTGTAAATGAACTCTATGCTAAAAGCCCATTCTGCATCAACATCAGCATTACAGTCTCTTTTCACAGAAGACTTAACAATGGTTGCATTTGTAGTGGAACCAGCATTTGCAGTGGAACCACCCTCTTTCTTCTTATCCTCTTTGGCCTTCAACTTAGGACACGACTTGATCAAGTCATCATCAGCTTTACAATAATGGCAACGCATCTTCTTCTTGCCCTTATCACCAAAATTGCCACACAAAGTGCTACCAGTAGAAGCATTAGGAACAAAAGTTTTTCCACTCGTACCAAAACCATAAGAAGTGGCTACATTACTGTTACCACCATTTCTTTGAGAAGCAATAAAAGCCTCTTCAACTGCACGCTACCTAGTCCTGCTTTTTCTAGAAAGTGACTCTTGCAACAGCAATGTGCATAATGCATCAAACTTGACAACTTGTGGATTTCCTTGGGTCATCAGTCTCCAAGTACTAGCAAAAGTCTGGTAGGAATATGGTAAGGCATCAAGAATAGTTTGCACAAGGGAACTGTCTGAAATGACTTCTCCTACAGAAATAAGTTGCTCATTGATATCCTTGACACTAGAAAGGAAAGTGTCCATATCATCTTCCTCATGCATAATCTTCGACTCCAGCTCTTTACGAAGAAAAGCAATTTTAGCCTCATTGCGACTTGCATAAAGACCAGCCAAAATATCCCAAGCCTGTTTTGCAGATTTTGCTGAACGGATGTGAGGAACAATGGTGCGCTTCACAGACAAGGCAATCAATGCATGAGCCTACGCATCCTTAATATCCCAATGAGCTTGTTCTGCCGTAGGCAAAACAACTCTAATAGCAGGAATCCTTGCAGCAAGACCTGCAACATCCTCAACATCGCCTACATCCTCAGAACCAGGACGTACATCAATGCCCTGCACAATGTTCCAGATGCCCTTTGACACAAGAACATGTTGCATCATATAAGCCCACATAGGATGGTTGTCCCCATCCAACCTGTCCTCAGCAGCAAACATCTTGAACACATCTGTGTTGTTGTTGTCAGCCATGGTAAATGATGCACCTGATGTGAAAACTGACCGAAAATAGGAGGAACGAAGCGAGAACAACACGTGCTATATAGCACAAACCGTAGAATACTATAAGGCACCTGTTATGCAGAAAACGGCACTGACAGAAATTTTGCACAAAATGACGAAATAGCCTGTGCACTACTGTCTGTAGTGGAAACGGAGGCCGAGATGAGCCTAAATCAAAAATCTGAGCAGACCAAGGTCTACGAGATGTCCCAAAGTATTTGTTGACCTGCGAACGCTCGCCAAAGCTCACTAAAATCGGAGAAAGTGAGCAAGCCTGTATTGGAGCAGCTGGCGACTAAGCCTAGGAGGACGCAACCTACTCTGATACCAATTGCTGGAATAGGTTTGTAGAGAAATGCACACAGCTTGGAGAAGACGAAGGAAGCTCAAGACACACAATAGAGAGTGTGTTTCTTAGTATGCAATGGAAAGATAGATAGCCCTAGAAAGATGGGCTTATATACAATGCACGGGGGAAAAAACCTCCTAAAGAGGAAAAAAATGCCCAGGCCATCCTAGTGTGTTCACACACATCACTACCACATGTATATGGTAATTGTTCTGATGCCTGAGAACCTGTTCTAAGCAAAGGAAATAGATTCAGCATATTTTACCCAAAAGGTACATGGATGGCGATCCATGTTGAATAGGATTTGAAAGTTTTTAGCACAAGCTTTTTCAGCCAATGTTTTTATCCCCTTCTTGAAAGTTTTACTGGGTTTGGTCCAGTTTTGAAGCTCTGACCATCGCTTCTTCAACTTTTCAGAGGTATGGTTTTCAACTCCAAAATAAGGTTTTTGACAGTTTTTCCCTCGATCCTTTTGGCCCCAAATGATGGTGTAATTTGTTTCCAAACCTACTCCTATAACTAAAATCAATCTGCAAACATAACTGAACTTAACAATACAAAAATAACAACAAAGTGTGTGGTGGAACAGCCCTTTCCAAGCATGTTAAAAATCAAAGAACGAAATACTATCTTGTACTTCACTCACAGCTTTCTTTACTCTTAAGGAATAGCACTGGCTAGTCACAGACTCCAGTCTCTATCAAGCACTAAACGTACGTCTAGCTACTTCACTGTCTATGTGTAAGCGGAATGGGTATCAAAATCTTGAAGGGAGAATTTTCTTTTCTTTTTGTACACTGAGTCACTCACCACCTAAGGATCGGTTTCCCCGGCAGTGGCGCCAATGTTAGCGGGTCGCCGCGATGGACGTCTACAGCATAGCTCTTTTGTACTAACATAATGTCAATATGCAAAGCAGCGACTCGAGATGGGGTACGGAGACTTAATGAGAGTGTCAATATCACCAAAGTGAACTCAGGGGCTACTCTTTCTACGACACAAGCAAATCAACCACTTCCTAGTCAGACAATCAGTATGCGTCCAATCTCACCACTCTAGGTCATCACGCCTTTTCGGCGTCCAAACGAATCCGGAACACCACGAAACTTAAGGAGAGCTATCACAACACTTAAGGGCTCATTCCTACCAAGTTATGTCACCATCTGGGAAGGTACATAAATCACGATCCATCACAAAAAATGTGCAAAAATTTGAAACAAAAGCACTTGGAAATGTCTTCCCTAAGCATAGAAACACTTATCCATGGTCAAAACATCAAAAACAACCATTTTAACCTCTAAATCAATGAATTTAGCTCACAAACAATGCATTGCAAACCACAGCAGAATTGGAAATGATTACACTTGTATTGTAGACCAAGAAACAAGGAACGCAATGTGCTATTCCGAAACAAATTATGATTACCAGCTTAGGAGAAAACAAGATTACAAGTTGAAGCCGCAAGAGGTCTTCACAGTGCACGTTTTTTATTCTCCCCATCTAATGATAAAACTCTCTAAAAAACTAAGGGTTTTGACTTTTAAAAGTTAAGGGGGCTTTCCCACGACCATCTGCCTCTTACAAGGGTGTAGACTTAGAGGAGTAAAAAGGGTATTGTCTAATTACATCATGATTACAACTCATTCTAGTCTGAATTACATGTCTTTCTTTGAAACAATAGAGTGTTTACAGGGTTTGGTGTGCATACGCCTGTATGTGCCTATATCCACCAAACACCATCACATACTATGTTGGCATTCGAGGAAGCTTTCTACACGGAATTCTTCACTTGGCGAACGAAGATATTTGCGCCAGTGATCAGCAACCTCACCTCAAGATTTGTAGGCTACTCAGCGATGGAGCTGAAAAACAGAGTGACCATGCAGTTTCTGCAAGTGCCAGATAAGAAAGAAAAATCAGATACCAAAAGGTACTGAATGTGCTTAAAGACCGCCTCACCAGCTGTCAGCCCGAAGACTATTTCAGTCCATAAACTCATAGGCTATGGGTTTCCCTTCTTAACTTAGGACACCACATACAGCTTGTCCACTAGCATCGGTTGATACTAAAAAGTCCGGCAGTCGTAGTACCGGTGCATTTACTAATACTTCCTTGAGTTTCTCAAACTAACTTGGGCTGCTTGAGTCCATAATAACTTTTTGGTTTTCTTAAGATGATTTGTCATGGCTGAGGCTGTCTTTGCATAATTCATAATGAATATGCGGTACCATCCTATGAGTCCAAGAAATCCTTAGATCTCTCTTATGGAACTCGGTGTAGGCCAATTTACGACATCTTCAATCTTTTGCGGGGTCCGTTGATACACCTTCTCTGGAGATTATGAAACCAAGGTACTCGGGTTTTTCTATGAAGGTACACTTACTCTTCTTAGCATAGAGTTGGTGTTGGTAGAGAAGTGCTAGTACACGCCGTACATGTCCTTCATGTTCTTCTACATTCTTAGAATAGACTAGGATGTCATCAAAGAAAACAAGAACAAAATCGTCTAAATGTTCTCGAAAGATCTCTCTCATCATGAGCCTATTGAATGTAGCAAGGGAATTTGTGAGACCAAAGGACATGACCGTGAACTCATAATGACAAAACAAAGTGTTAAATCCTGTCTTGGGAATATCCTCTTCCTTTATACAAATTTGGTAATATCCAGGCCTTAAATTAATTTATGAGAAGATGGACGCACCTTGTAACCTGTCTAAAAGTTTGTCGATCCGTGGTATACCATACTTGTTTTTTATGGTGACTTGGTTGAGCCCTCTGTAATCAATACAAAGATGGAGTGTGCCATCTTTCTTTCGGTTGAAAAGGACGGTTGTTCTCCAAGGTGAAACACTAGGATGTATAAATCCTTGATCAAGTAACTGTGAAAGTTGTTCTTTAAGCTCAGTAGCCTCTGGTACAGACATCTTGTAGGGTCTACGGGGTACTGGTTGGGCTCCGAGCTACTAGTTGGGCTCCTGGAATAAGCTCAATAGCATGATCAACCTCTCGCTTAGGTGGTAACTCAGTGAGTTCTTTTGAGAAGACATCATTGTACTCAGTCAACCATTCTGGTTTGGTCTGGGTGGTTCGCTTGTTGGTGGAGTTTAGCTTGACCTCATAAACCATTTTTTTCCTCCTATAAGCCTTTAATAGTCTCGTGAAAGTGACTATCTGAAGTTTTGGTTGCCCTCTAATACGTGAAATTGTTACTCTCTTGTTATCTCCATTCTCAAAAGATTATTTAAAAGTTGGGTCTTGAGGTATTGCCACGTAGCATTGGCGGGTTCAATGTGGTCCCCTCTATAGTGATCCTTCCACCAAAGTTTGGATGTCTTCTCTAACTTAAAGCGAGCCATGGTAGCCTTGCTCTCGTTTGTGGAGTGGGCTAGATCAAAGTAGTCCTCCATCTTCTTAATCCATTCTTGGAGAGTCTTTCCAACATTGCATCCTTCACCTCAAAATTCCTAGCTTGGGACTTTTAAAGCATGGCATTGATGTCACATTTGATTATTGTCTAAAGAGCATTATGGCCAACATCTACATGGCCATTTGGGTTGGCACTCATGGAGGCATTCTTCGGGGCCATTTCTTTAAGTTAGCTACAATCATTATGAAAAACTCTTGAGATACTGGATTTGAGTACTTTTAGTTTTGTAAACATAGCTTCATCCGATTTTACTAAAACAATTTTCATAAGCTTGAAGAAACAAAAAAAAGAGAAAAAAATATTGGAGAATTTAGACTAGTATAAATTAAATGTGGCCACAATTGTAGTCTAAAGATACTTAGGGGCTACATATATAGAAACGGCTTCCATCTTCCAGTTTGTACATTCGGTTATTGGCTCTTCATTATCCCATTGAGAGGTGATGGACATGCCATTATCAAAGGTTTCTAGTGTGTACTGACCAACTTCATCTTCACCATCATACCACTCTTCACTACCACTTGTGTCACTCTCTGTTAGTCTGTGGATCTAATTGACATGAGCTTTTCTCTCACTTAACTTCTAACTAAGGGATGTTCTTGCATACACTTAACTTCTCACTAAGGGATGTTCATGCATACTGCTGAGAGGATATACGGGAATATTCAACCAGAAACAATGAGGTTTATCATAAAAGTCAACGACTATTGTTAAGTTAAGGGGGTTATCATGCAGGATCTTTCCAAACATGTCCTTAAAGAGATTCTGGGGTACATGATGGAAATGGGTGGTTCCATCACGTTCTACCCTATTCTAAACTCTAAAAATAATAATCTTGCATAAAGGCCTTGTGAGCTAAGATAGTTTCCCTATGAGGGTATTTCAAGAGAAAGTAGGCATCGATGAAAGGTACTCTTCGTCCCATCTTGAGTTCTCCTGAAGCTTTCTTCATTCTTGCCCACCTCAAATATAATCTCCAATGTCGAATAGAGACATCATGCCTAAATTTTGGTTGGCTTTGTATGTAAGTGTTTTATGCTAGAAAGGTATTGAAGACTACAATCCTATCAATTCCTTGTCTGGGTAGACACGGATGACCTCCACTCCCCCGCATACAAAGAATCCTGAGACATACTTCAAGAGTATCTTCTCGTACGAGTCCGAAGGAAGTGTAGCCAAGCAACTTATAGTATCCATCTTGTATTCATCTTCAAGGCATTCGAAAGAATTTCGGAAAAATAGGAGGTCCTCATCATAGTCTAGGCTCGGCTACAAAAAAAAAAAAGCTTGATTCTTAGTAACTTAGTTGAGTTCAACTTATGGACCTAATCTGTAACTGTAGCATGAGTAGAGTGTGTGATAACATTGAATGAATGATCATGAAGGAAAAGGAGAACAAGTTGTGTATTTATACAATTAATTTAAAACGTTCATTTGCTACCTTTTTTTCTCCCTTGAGTACTCTTTGTTTATTAGAGTTTGAATATACATACCATAAAATGTCAATAATTTCTATGATAACAATCCATAAATGTCAATAATGATCCATGAAATGATAATAATCCATAAAATGACAATAATCCCTATATGAATAGATGTTAATCCTAAGGACGTATATATACTAAGACTGTAGAAGTCCCCCATGTGGCATAAGTTGTATAACTATCCCATGTGGTGATTGAAGTCTTCTGAGTCGAATGGCTACAGAGTGACCAATCAATCTCTAACCATCCTGGAGATGATGGTAGCTCCATCGCAAGAGTGACATGTGTGGATGTCTATGTTCCTGTTTTGTCTTTCTTGTGAGCCTTGCTCTCCCACTTTCCTTTGCAATCCTGAAGTCACATGTCATTGGCAGATTTCTTTGTCAAGTCCTTGAATCCGTAGTACTCCAAATCCTCTTGTCGTAGATCCCAACTATCTATGCACGCGTGATCATTGTAGCAAGTAGGTCGACAGTAGTCGTTGAAGCTAATCTTAATGTGTACAGGGTTTTCGTGGTATAAACGTCCAAAGTGCACGTGAAACATATGTTCTGAATAAACATAAACACAAAATGTTTTAAAATGTGGATAATTGACCTCATCCTTGACAGAGTAGCGAGTGCTATAGCGAAAGCGTATGCAATGATGGGTGTTGTACATCCATCGTACTAGTATGTCATGCATACAAAGCAAAAAATAGAATAATAAGCCCCTAGACTCAATGACCATCTCAACCATGTGAGTCCCCTGGTATACGTTGTGCACGATAACACTAGCATGGATACATCACAGTGCACCGTTGTGTAAACTGTGAGCTTATATCCACGTAGGGTGAAAGATATATGACAGTAGCATTGTCAATCGATAATACCTTTGCACAGAAGATAATCCTTGCTTCTTGACAAACCTACCCTTTTCTCGAATCCGGCTTAAACCCATATATGCGAATTACTTGAAAGTGGTTGGCTGTCTCACACGCATGCCTTCATGACTTCGTTTAGTGTGAATCTCTATTGAGAAAGCTTGCAGACATGCTGCAAAGACTCTCAAATTTGTATGATGATAGCATATTCCGAACTTCAAAATTGCTATTAAGTATGTCATAGAGAGAAGCCTTGCTTCTTAGATGTCTATCAGTAAGATGAGATAAAACTGATACTGAATGTTCATAGCAAACATGGACGCTTGCTGACACACATGTGTCCAAGTAGAGAAGAATCGACCATTTCAAAATTTTATAGAGAATTGGCCTTGTCGAAACGTGTACTTTATTGAGAATCGTGATATTGCCAATAGCGATAGAGATAGCATCTACAACTTAGCTATCAAGTATCAACTATTGCCAAATACTGCTTGATCAAAGCAACAAGGTAACATATCTATTGACTGCCCTTGGCAGTGAAAGTCATAGCATCCTATAGTATGGTTGTTGACTTGGGATTTAGCTCATACCTATGGATTTTGCTTGTCCTCTACAAGCTATAGATTCTTGGGCGTGATCATGCACCCAAGACATATATAGATAGGAATCTATTCCATGGTAGTCTTGGTGGACGAAGCCTTGCTCCCTGGGTAAAACATGATTGATGTACCCCTTTTAGAATCGACCTTGTCTCGACATGGCATGTGTTACTTGTACTGCTAGGCAACCTTGCCTTGTTGGAGCACCATAAAGCCCTTGTATGGGTTAGCTTTGTTGGAGCCTTGCTTCTTAGTGTGGCCCTGCCTGTACATGCATGTAATTCTCCCCTTCCGACATAAGTAATGGTCTCAAAGCTCGTGTTGCAAAAAAATTTGCAAAATGGAAATGATGAGAAACATCTCTTTCAAGTTCATTGTACTTACCTGCCATCAAAAATGTCTACATTGCCATCTCCATCAGAGATGAAGCAGTCGTCGAATTGGTAACTGCTACATGCATCATATGCATCAAAGTTTTGCAAATTACAAAGATGTTGTTGCATTTTGTCGCATGTCTTGCATGCTGCTCCTAGCCGAAAATGTCGTGCCCTTCATAGTCTTTGTTGATGAACTTCTCCCTTGTCTAAGGTTTCTTGTAATGTTGAGTTTCCTCGATCCTCGATATCTGTGTTGATTTTGGCCTTACCTTGGCCAATGTTAATTCATACAGAGGCTTTGTGCTGGCTTTTAATTTTTTGAGCCTACCTTGCATGAATTGTGTAATCGAGCTGCCATGGTGCTTGAATCGGCTTCTCCTCGAGACAGGCTCAATCCTTGATTTCCTTAGCAATGCCGACTATCCTTGATTGCACGGTCGTGAATGAGAACCGGAAAAAGACTGGAAAACAGAAAAAATTATGCAACTGAGAAAAATTTATGCAAATCATGGCGCCCTTGGTGGTGGCTATGGTGTCTCATCATCGAGGTGTAGAGTTTCGAAGCTTGGTGTGCTGCTTCACCTGGAGCTTTTTGAATCCCCGGGGGTGAATGCCCCTTAAGACCCTTGAAGGGTAGTTAATGTTTGACTGGGGTGGCCCCCCCAAGTGGAAAACAAAGAAAAAAAAAGCCACGGTGACAGCGGGCAAGCGACTGCGCAGGCTGAGTCCGTGCTTGCTTCATCATGCAATGGTCGACGACCTATGGCCCTGTGACGTAAAAGACTCCCCCGCTTTCTGCAAATCCATAGAGCCGCTCTGTGAGAGCTTTGGAGGTGGCTGACCTCGCCTCGCTTCCCCCTCCTACGGGTGCTTGCACATAGCTCTCAACCCTCGACCTTCGACCTCGCTTGCTAAGCGGCCATGCCTGCGCAATCTTCCTACGGCTGCTTCTTCTCATCCATACGAGGCATGCAAACCCCCCCCCCCCCCCCCCCCCCCCCCCCCCACCATCTTGAAGACCATGCCCTTGAAGAGGGATAGAGAGAGAGCAAGACATGCAACCAACCATGCAAGGCCCCTTTCCTCCATAGCTCCGATACCAATGAAAGACCATAGGGAATTAGACATGCCAATAATCACCCAACCATACCTATATATAGGCCCTTGGCCCTCTGGCTCTTAGCTATGTATAGCCCCTGTACCGCATGTGTATCTATCTGCCCTTGGCCAGGGGCGTGCCCTCCTATAGTACTATCCTCGGCATGACAATGCATACCAAACTTGAAAACAATAAATTGGAGAGTCCTAGACCATTTATGGATCGACCGGGCTACCCATCCACCCGCTCCTCTACAGACGAAGAGAATCTTTCTTCTACAGTGTGGAGACCGACACGCATCACCATCACTCAAGCCATGGGCCGCTACGGACACCTTCACAAGCCTGAGCTTCAAAAGGATCTCATACCCACCAGTGAGACAGAGATCAGTTGTCGACTGGTGAGTTTAGGCAAACGGCCTCTTCATGATGCTACACTGATCCTGGACAAAAACAGGGGAACATCCTTGACAACAAATGGGAACATACCCGGCAATACTTATTCATTATCAATTTATATACAGATGATCTAACTCACTGGTTGGCATCATTGTGTGGACCATATAAAGATGTTGCAAGTAACCATACCACATGTCAATCCTCCTCAATGCAATCATCAATATACCATACATAAAATACTTTCACTCATGACATCATTCTCAATAGTTCATTACAACATTCAACCGAAACATTCTATGATTCCTTCTTACCATCAAGGAATCAAGTTATCTCCCTTGCAATCACGATTTGGCAACAAGCAAGCATCACAATGTATTTTCCATCGTCAAGATGTCATGAGCTTGCATGTCCACATGTTCGAACCATACATGGTCTAAACTATATCCAAACATTAAAAAATCAATCTCTTTTTGAACATATAGAACAATGCAAATTGGTACCATAACCATATATCAACAATCAAAATTAAATTCGGACTCTTGTTCTCTCCTTAGAATGCATGCGAGAAAAAAAACGTAGACAACAACCTATGGACTTGGCATACAACGTGAATCTACCAAAATATGATTTTGAAAGTATAATTCAACTTATCTCAATATCCTAATCGTGCTTCAACAAACAAAATTGAATTTGGATAAGTTTTAGTAGTTTTATCCCATGCATCGAAAACGCAAAACTAGCATGCAAAACTGGCAAAAATTTATAATTCATATCTCTATACATCAAAATTTAATTTTGAACCTGTAGACCTTTTCTAATTATCTTATTATTAAGGGTTAATAAGTTTCACCACATTCCAATAACAAAAACTACTAATTTATCCATAAAAAACAGTTTCCCTTCTTCTCAAAAACCTGTCTAAAACAGACCACTGCTCAAAAAATTTGAAATAACTCAAAATTAGTGCAGAAGTAGGGGTCAAGAAATCAGAGAGGATAAAATTTTGATCATCCTTTCGTGGATAGAATTTTCATCCAAGGTCTATAATAGGAGATATTTTTAATTTATCAAAGATGTTTTTATCATTTCTGCAGAATCTCACTTTTGAACATCTTCTTACCTTGATCCTTCCCACACGCATGCCTGATTCTTTATGCGCAATCAGCCATAAATCATTGGTTAAACCACATTACAATGGAATACTTATGGGCATAAAGTTGGAAGAGTAATCTTATGATTATCTCTTATGTAGATGTACGCTCTCTGCATAAGAGGAGACGAAAGAATCGCATACACATTTCTCTTTCAAGGAGACAAACACAGACAATAATTCACTATAATTCAATTTTTTTTGCAACAATTAGGAACGGAAAGGGTGTGTTTCTCAAATACCTTCTCTAAGTAGTGAAGAAGAGAACTCCCACGAAGAAGGTGACGACTGCCTACTAGCGCCTCTCCGAGAGATCACTTGCCTCGTGAAGAAGAAGATGGGAGAAGCCGAGTAGAAGCCCTGCAAGAAGCTCTCTATGCTCACCTCTCTCTGTAGAGACTTTCCTCTCTCTGTACGATGCTCTATATCTCTCCCAGAATTGCTCTCCCAATTTCTAGCGCTAGTTTTTGGCCTCCTCCTTTTGTAGTAATCTCCACAAACCCACTAAGATTCTCTTGAGTTATTGTGTGGTCCAATTGCTCATGCTATTCCGAGTTCTTGTTCATAGTTTGACTACATGGCTTCCTTTCCCACGTAATCATGACTTCTTGCAATCTATTTGGTTCATCACTCGTAATACTCGGGTTACTCATGTTGGTTAATTTGTCTCGTGATTGGTTGGTCCATTAGCACTTAATTAATTTCACTTCTTTTTATTTTTTCTAAACTTAAGTGACCAATTTAAGTTGGAAAATACTTTTACAAAATAATAAATTAATACTCATGACACCACTAAGAGTACTTTACACGCCTCCAAAGAAGAAGGATCAAGACAAAAGGAAGAAATTTTGGTTGAATGATACTCCTTAACTAATGATAGGGCTTAACTGAAATTTTGAAAACACTCCAAAATTCAAAGAAATGTGTGATGGAAATGTAAATGGTGGGAAAAACCTCCAAACAGAGATTCAGATGGGCGATTGAGTCAGTTGCACTGGTAATTACCAAGGCCAGTTACTACGATAATTGATACAGTACACACTCAATCAGAGGTCCAGTTCGAGGGCTATAGATAGGGTTCACTACTAAGTTTTACGGATCTATCTCTGATCACTATGACTCTTCACTATCATTGATTTGTATCTTGGAGCTCTTTATGCCCTTGTATCTTTGTAACTCTAATCAAGCTCAGAGCAAACTTGGCTCACATTGTTGTACTTGCTTACACTAATCTGAATATATTTTAGTTTCCAGTCTCAGTTTCAAGTTCAATTTAAATTTCAATTCCAGTCTCTACGTTTCATTTCACTCTTGTGTGATGTGAGGTCGTGATCTGATCTAAAGTAACTCTAAGTAACCAATGTAGAATAGTTGTCATAAGTGTTCAACTCATTCCATGTATGCATCACAAGACAAAGAGGGCGTGTGCAAAATCTCTTCTTGTTCTTGTAAATGTTCTCTATCTCTCTCTCTCTCTCTCTCTCTCTCTCTCTCTCTCTCTCTCTCTCTCGTCTGTTTGCAAGGGAGGCGCACCAAGGGACCACAGGGGGAGGGAGTGGGTCGAGGGTTGTGAGGCTTACGAGAAGCATTAGAGATGTGCAAGGATGCAATGGAGGCAGGATGCTAGTGTTGGAGTTGCGTTCTCCCTTAATGCTTCTCGAGAATGAAGCTGCATTGTCGCCTCCTTATTTTGTAGGTTGATGTCGATATGCAATTGGACCTTGCAGTGTATGGAGGATGCTATTGCAATGCAAGAATGATGATGAAGCGTGCCATGGCGGAGAGTGCACGGAGTAAGTCAAGACAAGACCTTCCGCTTTTGCCTTAGAATTTGAGATTTGAAAAGAATCTAGGAGCCTAATTAATTGGTTAACTCCGAAGATTCCTTCCACCTCCCCTTTGCAACAAAGTCCATTGCTTGTTGGTTCCCACATTGCGTCCGCCCTCACCCTTGCCACTCTCGAGTGAATACCTCCCCCCCCCCCCTCTCTCGCGTCCATCTAACTGCCTCCTTTTTGTTGTATCTGGACCTCTCGCACAAATCCCCACCCTTGCTTCCGTTGTTGCATCCATCCGCAATGGCTTGAACACTTTTTAGTCTTCCTATAACCATCCAATTTTCCCACCTTTGGCCTTTTTTGTTAATTTATGGAACCTTAGCCTATAGAAGTCTAAGGGAGCTCAACCTTAGGTCTTTTAAGTTCCATTGATGCACATTGCTCTTTTGCAGACTGCCCCCCTTTGGATCCCTATTTTCCCTCCGTTGAATCCCTGTTGAGATCGGTATGGCAGCCTTACCAATATTCTAGCTTTTACTCCCCTGCTACTTTCCCATATTAAATGATCAGTTTAACATGAGAAAATCATTTGGGAGAATTAGGTATTAGTTTTTATGACACATGATGAGTTCAACCAAGCTAGCCACAACAGAGCAAACCATCACATGCTTTGTAAGCGAGCACACGACAAAAAAGAAAACCTCTACTGCATCCTCAACGCTCGCGCATTGTTTCATGCCACCCATTTAGTCTCCCTGGTGTTGCCATGGCTTCGCTTTGACTGCCCCCTAATTGGACTGGAATTTACTCATGGTCGCCTGGTCCACAGTGTTTGCCGCATTTCTCTCTTGCCACCTGCCAAGCCCCACACTTGCCTGGCCCCCACTCCACACCTACTTAGCGTCAAGGCCAGAAAAATAGATTTTCCCTAAGCACTGAAAACAAGGGAAAAGTTTAAATTCTCCCATTTTTAAATTTGAAGATTTTGTCTGTAAAAACTCTACAACTTGTGTAAATTTTCTTTCAATATTCCCCTTAATGACTTAATGAGACGATTTTGGCACACTTACTTACTAATTTAGAGTTGCTTCAAATACAAAGGAAGCATAATTGAGTGGAACTTTCAATCAACCTTGCCTAAATTAAATGATTTGCTCATACATTTTTATTATATAATTGCTTTGCTAATAGATTATATATGTATGTGTATGTATGTATATATATATATATATATATATATATATTATATATATATATATATATATATATATATATATATATATATATATATATATATATATATATATATATATATATATATATATATATATATATATATATATATATTCATTATTATCTTCAAAGGTCAAATATGATATATGGGACCAAAAGAGGCATATCATGCATGTGGGGTCTCCTGTTATTATTTGACACCCTACCTATCAAGTGGGATCAATGGCCCTTATTATTGGGAACGACACAATTAGTTTTGCATCGTTCGATGGTAGATTAATCTCCCAAGTGATCAACATGTCATCCCATTTAAAGTGAACCCTAAGTAAACTTAATGTGAACACCAGGTGACCGCCAAGCGATCTCCTTGTGAACCCATCTATTCCAAAGTGATTCCTCTTAGATTCCATCCATCCCAAAGTGATTTCCAAGTGACACAATGTGATCCCCACCCCCTCATTTTTGCTACTACCACTTCAAGTGATGAGTGATAGCTTAATGGTAGAGTCATAGCCTCTGATGTGGTAGGTGGTAGGTTTAGGTCTCAAGGACTCAATCTAGCCAGAATATTTTTATTTTTGAGAATAAACGGGCGGTCCATATCATCCAAAGGTCATGGATTGTCGATCCCACCTAGAAATGTGGGTGTCAAATAGTTCCGAGGGTGCATGGAGCTGATGAGTGAACTCACACATCTAGTCATCCGTCCCTCCACTCCTTTTCTCTGTAGACCGAGGGCTACACTCTCACAAACACACTCTCTTTCGCTCTCGCTCTCCCTCTAGTAAGAGTGGCATAAATGTTCCTCTAGATTTTAAAACACTCAAGCTAGCAAGAATCGTATCCACTTTACTCTCTCACCCCAATAAATACTCGTGAACAACTAGATTGGCTTCTGAAACCCTCAACACAATGGGAGCTTTGCGCTTTCGTAACCTTAGTTAAGGGTGGGTTTTTCTCATGAGCAATTGGATTGGCTTTTAAAACCCTCAAAACTAGGGGAGCTTTCCAGTTTCGTAACCTTAGATGAAGACCTCCAAAATCCATAGCGCTAACAACACTACAAGAGGGCTTCAGATTTTTTGCAAAAGGACACGAAAATGCTTCAAATTTGCAAGTGAGTTTTTCCACTAGCACTGCTAACCCAAAGTGTGGCTGGACTCTTGGTTGCTATTAGATATTCACGGTCCCTTCATCTACTTGCTAAAATCATTGAAGTGAAGGGTGACCTTTTGTTGTGAATTTAACTATAAGGGCGCATTTGCATGCTATAAGAAAACAGTGTTTTGTTGACACAAGAGGTCTTTGGCAGATTCCCATTAACTGTGTTGCAAGTGTCATCGTCTTCTCCTTTAGGTGGTGGTCACACGAGGCTTAGTTTCTAGTTATCTGCACTAGTTACTAAGCCTCCTTTCTGGTCATGCGCTAATAACTAATCTTGCTTAGTACAACTATGCATGCCTTGTTCAACTATGCCGAAATTGGCATAGTTGCAAAACGCGAAGGGGAATGAATTAATGCACGCAGAAGCAAAACCGCCAAGCGCAGGTTTCTCCAGCTTTGCCTCAGAAATGGCAGAGCCCAGATCCATTCCACTCTCGCCACGTAAGGCATGCAAGAGTGTGTAGCTTTATGTCTACGTGTAGGTCCTCACAGTTCTTGTCAGATTCTATCGAGCCATCGACTAGTCGCCACCTTGCAACCTCGAGTTGGCAATCCTGCACGTACTGAGACCTCTCACGTGACCACTCAAACCTTAAGAAACTTAAATTTTTAATATAAGTTCCCTTAGTTGGCATAGTTACCCATTACGGATAACTATGCCTCGTGTGATCACGCCCTTACTACACTGCATAGGACGAGAGAAGGTAGAGAGAGGAGGGCAGAGTTTTACCAACTCTGTCAAAATTGGCCGAGTTGTTCACTAGCTGACAAGTTTGCCCACGCCAGCAAAACGCTGCCCACAGCAGCGTGCGAATGCGCTCGCGGCTCGAGTAATTGGCGGAATTTTACGGATAAGATTGACCGACTGACGAAACATAAAAGGGTTGACTTTATAGAGCAACAACCAAATTGACCGACGAAAGATGCCAAGTTCACAAAGTAAAGGCGAGGGGCAGAAGGAGGGTGGGTGGGTTGACGAGGAAGAGACCGCACTGAATGCAGGGCGTCATTGGCAACTGGTGATCAGTGGTCGCTGAGCAGTGAGCCGAGGGGAGCCTGGGAGGGCGGCGAGCACTGTATATAATATGGGGTAGAGCGACGAAGACGTGATAGCGACAGTTAGTGAGAGAGGACGTTTCAGCAAGCATACTTTACAGTCTGTACTTAAGGTATACAATGGCAAAGGGGGGGCGGGCTCTACTAGTGGCGGCTGTTGTAATGATGATGCTGTGCGTGGCCTCTGCCGATGTGTGCAGCAACACTGTGAACCAGATCAGCGGCTGCCAGAGCTACGGGCTGGGACTGGTGACGCGGCCGTCGGAGCAGTGCTGCGGCCAGGTGACGAAGCTGAACCAGCAGACGCAGGGCAACATCCCCTTGCGCCGCCAGATCTGCAGCTGCTTCAAGGACTACATCAACCTCCTGGGCGTCCAGCGATTCAACTCTCTGCTCTCCATTTGCCAAGTGAAACTCGGCTACACAATCTCCGCCAGCACCAAATGCAGCCAGTATGTCTCTCTCCCCGCTCCTCTCTCTCTCTCTCTCTCTCTCTCTCTCTCTCTCTCTCTCTCTCGCAACGCGTCCTGAGTTCAAAACTCCTCTATTGGTTCTTGTGTGTGTGTGTGTGTGTGTGTGTGTTTTGTGGTGAGACCTCCCAAGTGTCCCTCTTATTAAAGAGGTCTCGAGCTCAAAACTCGTCTTACAGATCTTTGAGGTCTCTTTCAAAACCTCTCCCCTCTCTCTTCATATCTTCTCTTTCTCTCTCTCTCTCTCTCTCTCTCTCTCAAAATTGATTTGTACTGATACTTTGTTGTCCACTTATGCTTTGCAGGATCCGCTAGGCGCCCATCAACTCCACGTTTGCGTATAAAGAGCTTTTTGTATGGTCTCTCTCTTAATATGTAATAAAAACTCTTTTCATATTTAGAAGACCTTTCTCATGGTCAGCACGACAAAGTGGATCTATTCTCAACAAATTTTTCTTGTTTTGAGTTGAAAAGCTTGCACACTCTTGTCTCTTCTCTCTACTAAAAGCTTGCACTCTCTTGTCACTTCTGTCAAATAGCAAATGCTACTTGTGACTTGAAATTCTCCCGGTGTCCATGTCAAAATTTGAAGCTTTTACTGGTAATTACACTAAAACTTGTGTAAATTTGTCGGTTTTCTAAAAGGCAAGCTCAAAATGTAATCGGGATTTTATAATTTCAGTCGGTTAAAATACTCTAGACCCCGGTTTTTTTCTAACACTGCTTGTGAGAGTCGAATTGCCATTTTTGTCAGTGAGCTTCACAAAGGGAGCGTTTGAACAAACTGGCATAACTGTTGACAAAAGGCAAACTCTACCCATACTTGTGGGAAACCTACCTTTGATGAAAACCAACTTGAGTCGAGGTTCTAAGTAGGGTGCCAACCAGTATTTAAGGTATCTTTCTACTATTTGGAGCAATTACGGTATACTCAAAATCACATACAATCATATCATTCAACTTTCACATATCCGGCTGTAGTGTAAATTTCTCGTTGGAATGAGATATCTTAGTTGTAATTTCATAAAATATTAAGTTTGAAGCCAAAAAATTTTGGGCTTTATCTATCTATATACTAAAATATGGGGAGCCAACCAAACAATGGTTGGGCGCTCCCTATCTCCCACACCTCTCTCTCTCTCTCTCTCACACACACACACACACACACAAAAGTTCACTATGACGTTCATAAAGGCTATTGAAAAGAATTTTATAATAACTAGCTCGTGCGGCCCGCCTACGGTGGGTCTCGCTCACTCTTACTTATAATATACAATGGTAAGGTCTTTGGTGGTGGGAGTGCCTCCGATAGTGCTTAGGCATGTCCTACATAAGGCCTACATTTAGAGACAGAGAGAGAGAGAGAGATGTGCTTGATGCCCCCACGTGTACATACACAGCGGTCGGGGGGGGGGGGGGGGGGGGGGTACGTGATGCATTTCTACCTTGTTTGGGTCGAGCAGATGGTGTCCTTTCTTCTTGTCTATGCAAACTTCTATTCTGCTCTCTCTCTCTCTCTCTCTCTCTCTCTCTCTCTCTCTCAATTCCAACTCAGTTTTAGCTAGATAGGACACACAAAGAGATGGAGAACTAATGGTTTGGTCTCATAGGTCATTTTGGCCTCTTGAGTACGTTAATATATCATTTCGTATCTCTCATGTGGCAATCAACTTCATGCATCTTACGACATTAAAACTCTCTTCTTCTTCTTCTTCTCTCTCTCTCTCTCTCTCTCTCTCTCTCTCTCTTCTAGCTCAGTTCTAGCTAGTAGCACTTCTAGCTTCATTTTATATTTTTTGGTATCTAGACATGGTATTAGATTCAAATTAAGAAAAGAGTATAGATAGGAAAAAAACCGAGAGATGGAGAACTAATGGTTTGATCTCATGGGTCATTTCGGCCTCTTGTTAATATATCGTTTTATTTCTCTTATGTGGCAAACAACTTCAAAATTTGAAGCATTAATAGGAGTCTCCCCCCTATGTCGCTGTGTGTGTGTGTGTGTGTGTGTGTGAGTTCTTGCTAGTGGCACATCTAGTTTCATATTATTATTATTTTTAACCCAGACATGGTATCAAATTCACCAGCTTGTAATGGTTTGGTCTCATATGTCATTTTGGCCTCTTGAATACGCGAATATATCATTTCATTTCTCTCCTCCTCTTCTTCTCTGGCTAGAACTAGCAAGAGTCTCGGCCGCTCGTTCTCTCTCTACAAGTCTCTCTCTCTCTCTCTCTCTCTCTCTCTCTCTCTCTCTCTCTCTCTCTCTTTGTGGACTTTAAGAAAGCCTTTGATATGATTCCACATAACAATTTGTGGAGAAGGATGGAAGAACTCCAAGTGCCAAGTGAGTTTATGCTTGCGGTTTCTTGAATCTATGAGAAGGTGATTTGTCAATTGCGCATGGGAAGAGAAATTTCAGAAATTTTTGTAAGCACTATTGGGGTTAAACAAGGATGTGCATTGTCACCAACTCTCTTTGGTCTATGCATTGATCAATTGGAACAAATGGTACTTGACTTTATGCAAGAAGAAGGCATTGAAGAGGTCACTATTTGCAATGCGGTAATCATGCTTTTGTTGTATGCAGATGATGTAGTGCTTCTAGCACACACTTTAGAAGATGCACAAAAGCTTATGGTTGTCCTTGAGAAATTTTGCTTGCATAGTGGGCTGATTGTAAATGAATCCAAAACAAAGGTTATGCTTGTGAAAACCAACCATAAGGAGAAGCCATGCATTGTGTACAACAACGAGACACTTGAAGTTGTTGAGAGCTTTAAGTACCTTGACCTTGAGGTTCCATCCAATCACAAGTGGCATGAATGTGCTATGCGTCGTTTGGAAGCGGGAAAGAGAGCATATTATGCATTTGAGAACATGTGTAATGCGGGAAACATCAAGTGTTGGGTTCTCAAGAAGTATCTTTTTGATGCATTGGTGACACTGGTTCTTCTTTATGGAGTTGAAGTGTGGGACGGGAGCATCTCAAAGTCTACTTGGAAAGAGTTTGAGAATGTTCAAAAGCGTTTTCTTACAAACTTTCTCCAAGTTAAGACATAAACACCATATATGCTCCTACTTCTTGAGTCGGGATCTCTTCCAATTGAGGTTATGGGCATGGAAAGGGTTGTGGAGTACATGATAAAGATGCGTCAAAACCCCTCACATCGACTTCCTACAATTGCATGGGAAGCAAGCAAAAAAGTTCAAAAGACGCATAAAAGCAAGATCTTGAGCACGGGATGGATGCAAGACATAAAGAAGTGGTTTGGGAGATGGGATGCATTACACTTGCTACATGATGCTTCAATTGACTCTCAAGTGAATGAAGCTTTTCTACAACGCCAATGTATTACGGCTTGGGAGAAATCCGGTGGGTCACGCTTCATACATTACACCACCTATATTGCCCCCAACTACAAAACCATGTTCTTCGCTGAGAGAGGAAACCATACTCAAACTTACATGTTTGAGCCTATTCCCTTGTCCGCGATACGCACTATCGCAGCAATTCGGCTTAGCTCCCATTTCCTTCGATGCGAGATAGGGCGTTGGGGCAATGGAGAAGAGTCAAATCGATTGTGCACATTATGCTCACTGCAAGTTCGAGAGTCTGAGTACCACACACTACTAGAGTGCTCAGCTTTTGATCACATCCGAACTTGCTTCTCTCACATTTTCAGCCATAACTTAGACCTACACACTTTCCTCTCCCAGCCAAAGTGTGGGCTCTCCATTGCGACTCTCATCACTACAATTTTGGAGCATCGAGAATCACTCATCAGCCATACACATACTACATCACATGTAACTTTGGTCCCATAGGTCATATTTGACCTCCGAGGACGATAATAAAATCTATCTATCTCTCTCTCTCTCTCTCTCTCTCTCTCTCTCTCTCTCTCTCTCTCTCTCTCTCTCTCTCTCTCTCTCTCCCCATTGTGTGTGTCTCTCCGTCTCAATGTATGGAAAAGTGCCCTCAGCTTAGCCTTGAATTGGTTGAAAAATCAAAATAGCAGGTTGAAGCGAGGGAAAGAAGGAAAAAGTTTGCTTGGCAAATTTTAAAAAACATACTAAAATTTCAAAAATGCTGATTCTTTTGAAACATCTCACGATCATTTCATTACAGTAGACATTAATATTATCATTTCATTTCTCTCCAATTTGGAGCATTGACATGAAGAAGTTAATATATCATTTCATTTCTCTCCAATTTAAAGCAGCAGAATCACTCGCTCTATGTCTCGCTTCCCCTATGCATAACCCTCTCTCTCTCTCTCTCTCTCTCTCTCTCTCTCTCTCTCTCTCTCTCACACACACACACACACACACACACACATACACACACATACACACACACGCGCGCGCTATAGCTCTCTCTCTCTCTCTCTCTCTCTCTCTCTCTGAGCCGTTTTTTGACCTAGTAGACAGCAGTTCACTCTTTTGACCATAACTTGCGCATCCGAACTCCGATTTAGGTGATCTATAGCCTCAATCGAAGAGCACGAAGCCCTCTACGCATTGATGTAAAGACAGAATTTTTTTGTGTAATGGAAGGGTTTTCTGCAACAGCATCTTAGAACTGAAAAACCTGTCAAAACTTTGCGTTTTGTTGCCGACTTGAAGGCAATGTCAGACAAAACTTGCAAGGGTGGAAAAGCCACACTCGCCATGGAGAATGATGCAAAATCTCCAAGGAATTTGGATGCTAATCCAACCACATCATCTACAACAACCGAAGCAATGATCATGGCTTACTTGATCTCGTTACAAGAAACCGTCAACAAACAAGGTGAAGAGTTGCGCGTACTTGCAATGGAGAATGGTACTTTAAGAGTTCTCGTTGTGGAGAATGAGCACCTCAAGAAGGTTCTTGAAATGCAAACAACACACTTGATGCATCTTGAGAATGAAGTTCAAGAATGTAAACGCTCTCTTGTTGACATGAATGTATTGAAAGAGCGCTTGAGCAAAGTTGAGAGTGATCATGTATTGAAAGAGGAAACAATAGATACAATACGACATGATGTATGTGAGATGAGAAATGCATCCAAATCATGGGCTGATATATGTAAGGATAATGTGGTTTCTACATCTCCTATCACGCAAGCCGTTGTCCAAGCAAAGAATGTAGAGAATGTGGACACTCAAGAATTGCACGAACGACAAAAACGCTCAAAGAACATAGTCATTCGTGGAATCAAGGAGGAAAGCATGGAAACACCCCAATCCCTTGTAGTTGCTATTGAAGAGTTTTTTGCTACACACTTTGGCATGTCAGGAATCATGGATTACGGTGCACATCGAGTTGGAAAACAAGGAGTCCCTCGCTCGGGAGAAAGACCTATTGTATGTACCATGGCTGATGAGGTAAAGAGAAAGATCATCCTTGACAATGGTTGGACCTACCTCAAAGGAAGAGATTGTAATGTATATGAGGATCGCAATATTATGCAACAAAATGTACGTCGCAAAGCGTATGAGGAAAGAAGCAAGAAGGTTAAGGTATCACCTCAAGAAGAAAAGCCACTTAAGGAGGATGCAAGTCCACCCAACAAATAGGGACACATGATCTATGAGACCAACTCACGCTTGCGAATAAGCTTTTGGAATTGTAACGGGTATCCATGGAATGCAGGAATTGGCATTGATGAGCTTACCAATGACTCCGATGTGATACTTCTTGTCGAAACATGGGAGCATGATGCGCAACGAATTCTTGGATTTGACAAATACGATGTGCATTCTTTGATGTGGGCCAAAAATGCAAAGCAACGAAGAGGCCAAGGAGGCGTAGCATGTATGACCAAAAAGGGTTTGAAAGATGTTTCCATTGTCAAAGAAGATAAGTATAAACGCTACTTATGGCTGAAAATCAGCCCACCAAATGGTCAAGTCATGTTTGTGGCCGGTTGTTACATTCCTCACTATGAATCCAACTTTTATGCTTGCTTGAATATGGATAGAGATCAGCCCTTTGTTGAACTAGAGGAAGACATTGCTCATTACAAGGATCAAGGTGAAGTCATTGTTTTTGGAGACATGAATGCTCGCACAAATATGCTACAACACCACACACAACAAGTAGACATGCCGCATGTCTCAAGAAGAATGGATGACTCATACATGTATAATTGAAGTTCTAATGATGCAAAAGAAGTGGATCACTATGGAAAATCACTTCTACATATGTGCAATAGTACCGGAATGCTCATTGCAAATGGTGTATCTCTATGGCAAGGCACCAATAACTTTACATGTAGAAAGCACAACGGTGCTAGCGTGATTGACTATATGTTGTTCTCGGAAGCCACTCTAGAATGCATACAAAGCTTTACACTTGGTGAATGGAATCCGGAATCGGATCATAGGATGTTATGTATTGACCTCAAGTGTGGTAAACGGCCCGAGCATGTAGCCTCCAATCATGATGTGAATCATTTATACCTACGTCTAGACTTCAAACGAGCACTTATATATGCTGATATGGTGGACCAAATGTTAAGCATGATAGAGCATCAAGAGAGCCCAACATTAGAATGCAAGTGGAAAGTTTTCAAAGAAGTAATTTTCTCTTGTGCGAAGGAATGCTTTTCGGTGAAACACATGTCTTGCAAAAGGTCTAAGAAGGGTAGCACCAAGAAGAAATGGTTTGACATGGAATGTAGTCAAGCCCGAAAACACTTGCTAAGATTGGATGCAATCAAAGACAAGGAAGTTTACTTGGAATGTTCACACACATACAAAGCACTTGTTCAAAAGAAGAGGAGAAGGTGGGAAATCAAAAAACAACTTCTTTTAGCACAAGAGAAAGCACATGCATGTGGCAAGTTTTGGCAAAATCTAAAAGGCAAGCGCGTTGAGAGCTTTGGTGACTTGACTCTTGAGGATATGTATCTGCATTGTAAGAATCTCTATGAGCAACCCAATGTTGATAAGATGGAGTGTTGTAGCTCCCTTCCGTTTATGTCTCCTTTCTTTACCATTGAAGATGTATGCCGCGCGCTTGAGAAACTTGCTACTCGCAAGGCAGGTGACCTTCAAGGTGTCAAGGCTGAAATGATTAAATGGACAAGCAAGACAACACGATATTGGATATGCGATATGTTTAACCTTGCACTTCAGTATGGCATGCCTCATGATTGGAGTGCAAATTGGATCAAACCTTTGCACAAAGGAGGAGATGTAAACAATGTGAACAACTATCGCACTATAATGGTTGGTTCTTTAATGGCAAAGTTATTTGGATGTATCATGGAGATGAAGATAAGTGAATGGGCTGAAAAGAATGGCAAACGTGCACTTGGCCAAGCAGGTTTTCGAAAGCATCATAGCACTATTGATCACCTTGTCACTCTTCGAGTTCTTATGGAAGCGTCTCGATTGAAAGGAAAAAATTTGTATTGTTGCTTTGTGGATTTCAAGAAAGCTTTTGACATGGTACCGCGAGGAAATCTTTGGAGACGTATGCAAAGCCTTCAAGTGCCGAGAGAATTTATGCATGCAGTCTTTCGCATCTACCAAAAAGTGATATGTCGATTACGTATGGGAGATGGAATTTCAGAATTTTTTGCAAGCACTATTGGTGTCAAACAAGGATGCCCACTTTCCCCAACCCTCTTTGGGCTACTCATTGATGAATTGGAATGCATGGTTCTTGACTTTATGCAACAAGAAGGCATAGAAGAGGTTAAGATTGGAAATGCGGTGATCATGCTTTTGCTTTATGCCGATGATGTAGTGCTCTCGGCACATACCTTAGAAGATGCACAAAAGCTTATGAGTGTTTTGGAAGGCTTTTGCCTACATAGCGGGCTGATCGTGAATGGATCCAAAACCAAGGCTATGCTTGTAAAGACCCTCAATGATGAAAATCCATGCATTGTATATAACAATGAGAAACTTGAAGTGGTAGATCACTTCAAGTACCTTGGCCTTGAGGTTCCATCCAATCATAAATGGAAGGATTGTGCAATGCGTCGCTTGGAAGCCGGAAAGAGGGCCTATTATGCATTTGAGAACATGTGCAATGCAAGAGAGATCAAGTGTTGGGCTCTCAAAAAGTACCTCTTTGACACATTGGTGACACCGGTGCTTCTTTATGGAGTGGAGGTGTGGGGTGGAAGCATCGGGAAGTCTACTTGGAAAGAGTTTGAGAATGTCCAAAAGCGTTTTCTCACCAACTTTCTCCAAGTCAAGACACAAACACCCTACATGCTCTTACTTCTTGAGTCCGGATTGCTTCCCATTGAGGTCTTGGGTATGCAAAGGGTTGTGGAGTACATGCGTAAGACACAACGTAGCCCTTTGCATCGACTTCCTAGAATCACATATGAAGCAAGTCAAATGATTCAAAAGACATGCAAGAGCAAAATACTAAGTTCGGGGTGGATGCTTGATATCAAGAAATGGTTTGGAAGATGGGATGCATGTCACTTGGTCAAGGATGCGTCGATCGACTCCCAAGTTAATGAGGCCTTCTTACAACGCCAATGTATCACGGCTTGGGAGAAATCCAGAGGTTCTCGCTTCAGCCATTACACCACACACGTTGCCCCAAACTACAAATCTCTCTTCTTCTCGGAACGAGGTAACCGAACCCATTCCTACATCCTTGAGCCCATCCCGTTGAGTGCGATCCGCACCATTGCCTCCATTCGTCTTAGCTCCCATTCTCTACGCTGCGAGACAGGACGTTGGGGCACTGGCGAGGAGTGTCATCGACTTTGCACCATATGCCCTCGTCAAGTGCGAGAGAGTGAGTACCACACACTACTTGAGTGCTCAGCTTTTGACCACATTAGGTCCTCTTTTCCCCATATATTCAGCCATGATCTCTCCCTACATACCTTCCTCTCCCAACCACGATGTGGACTCTCTATTACGACGCTCATTTCAGCCATTTTTGAGCATCGAGAGTCACTTATGAACTCCACTCACACCACGTGACATGTTCATTTGGTCCCATAGGTCATATTTGACCTCCCAGGACGATAATAGAACTATCTATCTATCTCTCTCTCTCTCTCTCTCTCTCTCTCTCTCTCTCTCTCTCTCTCTCTCTCTCTCTCTCTCTCTCTCTCTCTCTCTCTCTCTTCGCACTTTGTGTCTAGACAGGCGGAAAAGTCTCTCTCTCTCTCTCCATTCGCATGCTTGTTGTTGCAAGGCACACTGGCCAAGTAGTAACGTGAGACGTGCATGTGCAGTAACATGAGATGTGTAGTCCCGTGATGGCATGCGCACACAAACACACACACACACACACAAACACATAATAGATTGGACTTAATCCCAAAGTTAGAGAAAGCACACAATTTCACACACACGAGCACACACGCACACATTTGGGATATACGTATTGATGAGAGATGCTTATCGAAACAATGACACATGCAACTACTTCACTCGCAAAAGAATGATGGACGGTGATGCGGACGTGTACACTTTTTATTTACAAGTCCAATTGATCCTTTGTATAATAAAGCTGGAAACAGTTAAGCAGGGTGCAAAACAACAGATGTAAAAATTATTGTACTCCTCAATATCAATCATTGTGGATAAAGGTTTTTTTTAGCATTTTATACCAGTAAACCCGTGGTTTTTTTTGGCAGTGTATACCATTCAAGTAATCAAAAAATCTCCACTTGCAGTGACAAATTGAAATTTTAAGGTAATATGGTATTTTGTTCCAAGATAAGGTGCAAGACCAGTTATTTCAGGAAGCAAAATACTGCTTGTCTTCGGTAATAGGTGAATCAAAACCCCCTTTTTTTACATAACAATTGAGTTTTTTTATGGGTATGTGTTCAAAATCTCCCCTGTAAAATGCTACTGTTGGAATTAGGGTTGCAGAGAAACACACACAGCTTGGAGAAGATGAAGGAAGCTCAAGGCAAACAATAGAGAGTGTGTTACTTAGTATGCAATGGAAAGATAGATAGCCCTAGAGTGATGGGCATATATACAATGCTCGGGGAAAAAACCTCCTAAAGAGGGTAAAAATGCCCTGTCGGTGCTAGTGTGTTCACACACATCACTACCACATGTATATGGTAACAAATCCCCCCTAGAGTGATGCGGTGAACGAGAGCTGGCACATGAGTAAAGCGAAGTGCCATGCCCTGAGGACATGATCAGTCCACAAAAGGGAGTAAGCCCAAAGCTTTGCAGAAAGCTTCAAGCTTCTCACAAGACAATGCCTTTGTGAAAAGATCTGCAAGGTTGTCCTGTGTTGGCACATAAGCCAAGCTGATCTCTCCTGTTGAGAGCCTCTCCTTGACATAGTGGTAATGCACCTCAATGTGCTTTGTGCGAGCATGAAAAACTGGGTTCCTCGCAACTGCCAATGCGCTCTGACTGTCAGTGTAGATAGTGTTGGCAGTGTCCTCTCGAACACCCAAATCAGCCATAAGGCGTCTAAGCCATACACACTCAACCGTAGTTGTGAAGACTGCCCTTTACTTAGCCTCACAATTCGAAGTGGCCACAGTAGGTTGCTTCTTTCTCAACCATGATATACATGAACTGCCAAGCATGAAACAAAAACCACTTGTGGACACTCATGTGTCAAAACAAACAGCCCAATCTGAGTCCGAAAAAGCATGTAAGTCTGGCGGCAATGATCCCCCCTTGGGATAAAACAAGCCAAGATATAAAGTGCCACTAAGGTAGCTGAAAATCCTCTTGGCAGCCTGCCAATGCTTAGACCCTGGGCTATACATAAATATGCTGAACTGTGAGACTGCAAACTGAATATCTGGCCTCGTGTTGCATACATAAATGAGGCAGCCAACAACAGTTTGGTAAAGAGTGACATCAGCAGGATCGCCAGCATCATGTAGACTCAACTTCAAACCTGTTTCCATGGGAGTGGCAATAGGTTTACAATCCTCAAGTCCAAACTTACATAGCAGTGTCTCTATGTAACTTTTCTAACACACAACAATACCACCATCACACTGCTTAAACAACCCCAAATATTTCATCTTGAAAGTAGAATTCAAATCAGCCTTGAATTCAGAAATATGTCTCTCATTGATCAGTAAATCATCGACATAAAGAACCACAATGAGAAGTACATCACCCTCACGCTTTACATACAATGTGCTTTCACTTGGACTGTTACGAAAGCCTCGTTTAACCAAATGAGTGTCAACTTTCTCATACCAAGCACAAGGAGATTGCTTCAACCCATACAAAGCCTTCTTACATCTGCACACTTTGTCCTTTTGTCCTTTTATGACAAAACCGCGAGGCTACGTTACATAAACTTCCTCAAATATGTCACCATTCAAGAAATCAATAACAATGTCTCATTGATGTACATCCCAACCAAAATGAGCTGCCAATGCACATAGAAAACGCACAGTACTCATACGACAAGTGGGAGCAAAAGTCTCTTCATAATCTATGCCTTTTTGCCGTGCATAACCCTTTGCAACAAGTCGAGCCTTATGGCGATTGATCTCACCATCCGGCTTGCGTTTCAACTTGTAAACCCACTTTGTACGAATGGCCTTTTTGCTAGGAGGCAAATTACATAAAGTCCATGTGTCATTTTGTATAAGTGCATCATATTCTGATTGCATGGCAGCCATCCAATTTTTTGAATTATGTGCTTCATCAAAAGACAGAGGCTCCTCAACATCATGTAAGCTAGACACAGCCAAAGCATAACAATCCGATGCATAAGATGCATGGCGAGAGCCGAACGGGTACGACTAGACAAAGGTGCTGTTATAGAATTGACATTTTATTATTTTTTGCAGCTGACAGGTGGAAAAGACTAGACCCAGCTTGTCCTATGCGAATGGATCTGTATATTAAGTACATTTTATTATTCAAGTGCTCTTTTATGAGCTTTGGCCATTTATGACCGGTCGGCCAGTTTGTACTCATTTTTGACCATTCAAGAAATCTATAAATGAAATACGTGCAAGAGGGAAATGGTCACTCTTGCACGCGGGGAGATTGCACCCAGTGTCTGCGTTGCTCTTCTCTCCTCTTCCCTCTTCTCTCTCGTCATGCCGGCGTAGCACTCCGCTCTAGGAGGTGTGATTGCATGCGCTCTCTTGCCCTCTCCCGCTCTCTGTCTCTCTCTATTTGCGTTGTGCTCGATTATGGATTTGTGAGAGTCGACAGGTACGTAGATTTAGTTTTTTATGTCTTGCTATGTGCTATTTTTGAGTATTTTGCAGGGCAGCCAGGCTTCTGGCTGTAGCAGTGGTATCAGAGTTGAGGCTACATTCTCGAGATTGGAGATTCTGATAACCAAAAGCTAAGTACTCTTGTTTCCTTCTGGTCTTCAAAATTTATAACTCTTTTTTTTTTTGCATAAAATCTGGCATTAGTTCTTTATTAATTTGTAATTACTGGAAAATATCTGAATAAGACAGTAGGAATGACAATTTTTTTCTATGAGCAAAGCTTACACAATATTAACGTATATATATATATATATATTAACAAGCAAGATAAATATCGTGATCTTAGGATCTGCATAGTAGACAACGAAGCAGAGTAATAGGAGAAGGATTGGAGGTGTTATGTCATAAGAAGTAGAGGGAATTAAAAATAACATAAATTTTCTTTTAGCCTATCCGTATTTTCTCATGGGATCCTACCCCAAGTTAATTAGGCTCCGAATTTATAATTAAAGAGGGTATTTCTTTGTAATACAAACGTAGAGCAGCATGGCAGACAGAGCTCGCGTGCAGCGTGGATGCAGTGGACCTTTACAAAATACACATGAACACCGGCCCCTCCAGCAGTCGACGACTACCTGCCAAGCCAGCTATGGTGATAGAGCACATGCTACTGTGTGTGTCTGTTGAGGATTCTGCCGAGCCAGAAATGATAGAGTACGCATGCAATAGACGAGGTAGTACCTCTTTGTGATCAAGCCATCAGTCTCTCTCGACTCGTGCTACCAACCACAGTTGCCTCTCTCAGGCCATGCGAGCCACATCCTCTTGATGCCCATGCAGCGGGTCTCGCTTTCCTACCCCAACCACCCATTCACTCTCTTTCTTTCTCTGTCTCTTGCCGCCACCCAGAATTGGTCTCTTTGTATCTCTCTTTTGCTGACGACCCCTCTTTTGTTCACCAACTATCACTCTCAGACACGTTTGCGCATTGCCCCCCTCTCGCAGACCTTCCACAACTTGGCTACAGCTGCCTTGCAGCATGGTAGCACTAGTGACACCGGCTAGTGTTCCAACAGTGCCGTTCCCCACCCACCCCCGGCCGCATGACAAGTTTCCTCACCCACCTGATAGCCTACCCTCACTTTTCAGAGCCACACAAGCGTAGCCCAGTTCAACTAGCTATTGCGCTTTACTACACATGCAAACACTGCATGGAGTTCGTTGTAGAGATCTCTCTTTCTCTTTCACTCACACTCACACATCCACAGCCTTACGCTGCCAAACCACTACCGTTCACCAGCTCGCATGGAGTAGCAACCTCCCAATCCAATCTGTGGTACAACATCCTGCAACAACGTGAAACCTCTCTCTCTCTCTCTCTCTCTCTCTCTCTCTCTCTCTCTCTCTCTCTCTCTCTCTCTCTCTCTCTCTCTCTCTCTCTCTCTCTCTCAACTGCAGCCACTCTGAGACTCTTGGAGTCTCGATGCATGCAGTTTGCCAACCCTAATAACAACGCATGGAGTTCATTCCGAGTTGTAGTTCGTGCAGTTTTTTAAGTTCGCAGTTTTTTTACGCCACACACACAACCGGTGATCGATTTTTTCCCTCAACAGTCCAACACTCTTTTCTCTCTCTCTCTCTACCACACACACACACAGGTCACGGAGAGCTCCTCTCAGACATGGCCTGGGCCTCTTACCTACAATATGTGGCTATCTTGCTTCTCTGTGTGCTCTCTTTCGTACTATAACAAACTCCCATGCACACTCCTCTCTATCAGTGCCACCATGCCTTGTCTATCTCTCATCTTCCCCTTTTCAGTTCCTTTAGAGCATGGTATGCCATCTGCTCTTTTACAAAGGCCTCCGATGCACCATCGTGATACAAGTTGAAGGTTTTGATAGCAAGTGGCACTCCAATGGCAGCTTTACCTTCAAGCACACTCGCGTGACACGACCTGTAAGACCAATATCTTTCATGCTGTACACAGGCAGCTTGTGGAAACTCTCAGATGTAAAGACATCCGTGTAGCAATTCGATACATCAAGATGGCTTCTCAAAGACATACAAGAGTGCAGCAAAAGGAGCCCAACAGCCCCTCAACATGGTACAGTGATGGAATGCCCAGAATATACCGATAAGCCATCTGACGAAAAATGGGCGGAGACAAATGGCGAGGCAGATGCAGAGCGGTGTCTTCTACAAGAAGAAGAACACGAAAGAAACCACCCACTTGGGCCATCTCTCTCGAAAGCATCTTATCTCTCTCCCTCTCAGAGCTACGACGCAAGAACGAAGTCTCTCTCTCTCTCTCTCTCTCTCTCTCTCTCTCTCTCTCTCTCTCTCTCTCTCTCTCTCTCTCTCTCTCTCTCTCTCTCTCTCTCTCTCTCTCTCTCTCTCTCTCTCTCTCGCATTGCAGCAGAGATCTCGGTAGCATGAAGGTCCAAGGACACGACCGGAGTAGAATCTGCAGGAGCGCGTAAAACCGGATGATTGCTTCCAGAGGCGAACATTGACGAATCTCGGGAAGGCCCACTGCAATACTTTCTCTGACGATGCTTTTAGACTGCACCTTTAGATTTAGTTTTTGTTTTTCACTTTACTTCATTTTATTTGGTACCCAGACATTGTACTCGATTCATACGGTTTAGTCTCATCGGCCATTTTGGCATTTTGACGTCGGGTAATATAACATTTCATTTCTTATCTGTCTCTCTTCCCCGTCCCACTACGACTGCACTATGTCGGGCATCCTCGGGCATTCACGACAATGCTGATGATGATTTTAGCATGTAGATTTTAGGCTTTTGCCTTAGCTTCTCACTTCACTTCATTTTATTTTTATACCCAGATATTGTAATTACCTCCATCGACATTGTATCATATCTAATTTTGGCCTTTTCAAGGTGTTTAATGCAACAATTTATTTCATTTCATTTCTTGCTCTCCTCATCTACTGCATCTGACTCCCCCCCACGACAGTGCCAGAAGTACACACTGACGAAGCTATGGAGCGACCGTTGCAATACTTTCTCAGACGATGCCCAATGTACAGCATCCTCAGGCATTGACACCGACGCTGATGACGATTTTTTCAATCTTTTGTTGTACTACATTTTATTTTGTACCTAGACATTGTATTGGATCCATAAGGATTATATCAATTTGGTCTCATAAGCTTTTTGCAGACAGTTAATACATTAAGGAAGTCATGCTGTCCTTAGTAAGCATATGTGCTTGTATTTTTTATCATCAATTCCGGTGTTCTCTTGTTGCATAAACACATTCAAAATAATACTAATCATAATAATAAAAATCATCACCTTACGTAGGTTCCATGACTATCATTGGCCAATTCAAAAATTGATGACCACATTAAAATTAGAGACGATAATCACGATCCCAGACCTTGGTTGCTGAAGTCAGATACTCATCGGCTGCAAGGTATCCACGGGACTGCGCAATTTGGGACGATTAGGCTCATCGACACAACATGATATGGAATTATATCAAATCATTATTATAATTTTGGCTAGGCAGTGATAATTTTTTCATTACTGGTTTTTGCATAATGTATTTTCTACTCATTTTTCTGCTTGCCGCCTGTAGTAAGAATAAAAATAAAAGTGGATACAATTAAATTTTTACACGCCTTGGGTCACATTAAGGCAAAGAATCCTTCCACATTAGTGATTGGTCCTTTCCTTTTATCTCATATAAATAGTCAGAATTTTCTAACTATGTACAATTCGTAAACCTTAAAGCAAGGACATCCTTAACCAATACCTCGTGCTAGTTGCACAACACAACCCCATTTTAAAATTGTTTGATTTTGACCAATGCAGGTAGCAATATTGCATTTTTTTCTAGAAATCTCTCACTCTCACGTAGCACATGAGCTGAGTATTCTAACAAGATAAATTGAAGCGTTTGCTTTTTGATTTCAAGTATGTATTGAGACACAAATGATGGGATAGAAAATGGTGTTTACAAGAACAGAATTTCAAGTAGTACGAGAGTTACACTGCTCAACACATGAGTTGAAATATTACAAGACCCTCATGCTCGCCACACACAGGAATTTTTATCGAGATGATTTGTCAATAAGCTATGTAGTTACTCTAGTGAGCTAAGGTGCTTTGGGATACTGAACAACACTTTGTAAGTACTTTGATATACTTCAAAGTGGTGTCACACAAAAAGCTAATATTTTTATGTCTAGCCTAGTCCATTGGTCACCAACACGCAGATTCGTCGATTTAGGCAGTGTGTAGATACTCATCTTGGTGCAGATCCGCCAATTTAGACAGCACATTGATAAATTGCAAATTCATGTTTTTTTTAAACAATATCAAATGCAGATTTGCCGATTTAGGCATCATTAATGCAGATTCGCCGATTTAGGCAGCACGTCATATTGGTGTAGATTCGCCGATGTAGGCAACACCAATCACACAATCATGCTGCAGCGGCTGGCCACCACTGTAACTGGTATGATTTTGTTACTCGGGTACATAATAAAAGTGATTTGGATTTGGACTTACATTGTGGAATTGGAATTGGATTGGTATTTGGTATCTGGCGATTATTACAGCAGTGTTTATGAGACTTGACATTATGCGATTGATGATGAGTGTGACCAATGATATCCTGATTCATTAGGGTATGACATATATTGCTTATTCTAGTGGTATGGAACACTAGAATAGGTAGTATGTGGATGACGGCAGGCATAAGCAATGTTGTCTAAATTTTATGGATTTTTTTCTTTTACTATTTGATACAAATTTCTAATCATTGTTTTTGACAAGTATTGTTTGCAGATTTTTACCTTCGCAACTGAGGACAGTTGCTTTCCAACGGAGAGGTATGTTATAGAATTGACATTTTGTTATTTATTGCAGCTGACAGGTGGAAAAGACTAGACCCAGCTTGGCCTATGCGAATGGATCTGTATATTAAGTACATTTTATTATTCAAGTGCTCTTTTATGAGCTTTGGCCATTTATGACTGGTCGGCCAGTTTGTACTCATTTTTTACCATTCAAGAAATCTATAAATGAAATACGTGCAAGAGGGAAATGGTCACTCTTGCACGGGGGGAGATTGCACCCAGTGTCTGCGTTGCTCTTCTCTCCTCTTCCCTCTTCTCTCTCGTCGTGCCGGCGTAGCACTTCGCTCTAGGAGGTGTGCTTGCACGCGCTCTCTTGCCCTCTCCCGCTCTCTGTCTCTCTCTATTTGCGTTGTGCTCGATTATGGATTTGTGCGAGTCGGCAGGTACGTAGATTTAGTTGTTTGTGTCTTGCTATGTGCTATTTTCAAGTATTCTGCAGGGCAGCCAGGCTTCCGGCTGTAGCAGGTGCATCCAATTTACTGTCACACAAAGTGTGCATCAGCCATTTTGGAATACCTCTAGCTTGCTCATTTTCAACCCTTTCCTCATCAAGTAAATCATGTACATCTGCATCAGTAATAGGCTGATCTAAACATTTTCAGAAACCCCCATAGGCTATACATTTGCCTCATTGGAAATTACATTCGTATTTCCATCACTAAAAAGAGGCAACAAAGTGTCATAAATGTCATGTGAGCTTACATTACTGTCTCTAGTACATGACAGCAAGGGCTGAACAGAATCTTCCACAAACACTACATCCCGTGAAACCAGAATACGCTTTGTTTGCAGATGATATAACCTGTAACCTTTGCTTTCAGCACTATAACCAACAAAAATACATTTGACAGCTTTATCATCCAATTTTCTGCGCTATGATTGTGGCACCAAAGCATATGCCAAATAGCCAAAAACATGCATGTGCTCAATAGAAGGCTTTCTATCCTGCCATGCTTCATATGGAGTAATAGACTGCAAAGCTTTTGTAGGACACCTGTTAAGCACATAAGTGTCACACATGATGGCCTCAAGCCAAAAAGAATGCGACAAAGCTTGACTTTTGACCATACATCATGCCATTTCCCTCAGTGACATGTTTTTCCTCTCAGCAACACCATTTTGCTAAGGTGTATAAGGCACTGTACATTGGTGTTTTATCTCACGACTAGCCAGAAATGCATTAAATTCATACTCCCCCCCTCGATCGGAACGGGGGGAGCCCATAGTACATTTCGAGACATTTTCAGCCATAGCCAGAAATTGTTTGAAGCACATAAAAACCTCGGACTTCTCTTTAAGCGGAAATACCCATGCATGCCTGGAGTCATCATCAATGAAAGTCACAAAGTAAAGGTAATTGCCCAAGGATGGAGTTTGCATGGGCCCACAAACATCACTATGCATAAGCTACAACCTGCATGTGGCCCGAACTGAACCATCCTTTAGAAACTTAGAACGCTACATATTACCCAAAATACAGCCTTCACAAACATGTTTGACAGGTGCTTCAAGAGGCGGCAAAAAAGCAACCATATCAGATTTCTGCAAACGCAGCAAACTGACAAAATTCAGATGACCAAAACGTGCATGCCAAAGTTTTGCATCTGAAATAGCCCTTGAATCTGCAATAGCATTTGCAAAATTTTGTCCACACTTGTCATACAAAGTGAGCTTATACAGCCCACGGCACAAAAGTCCAAATGCAACAATTTCATCACCAAAACTGAGATCATGAACTGTACATCTGTCATCCACAATTTGACTACAAGTCCAAGTCTAGCAAGTGGGGATACAGACAAGAGAATCTTCTTGATCGCAAGTACATAAAGTCCATCAACAAGTGTGAAGGAACTGCCATTTGGAGCAGTAAGCACAATCTTTCCAACTCCCTGAACCGGATAAGAGGCATTGTTGGCACAAGTGACTAAATTCCCATGAGGGACAGACTCGAGAGAGGTAAACAATTCATGATGTGAGGTAATATGCTTTGTAGCACCATTATCGAAATACCACACATGTGAATCTGCAGCAACTGACAAGCATGCATCATGGACAGCAGGATTGTAAGTGCACTTTGTGCTAAAAGCCCATTCTGTATCAACATCAACAACACGGTCTCCTTTCACAGAAGACTCAACAATGGTTGCATTTGTAGTGGAACCAATATTTGCAATGGAACCACCCTCTTTCTTCTTAGCCTCTTTGGCCTTCAACTTAGGACACGACTTCATCAAGTGATCATTAGCTTTACAATAATGGCAACGCATCTTCTTTTTGCCCTTATCACCAGAATTTCTAGACGAGTTGCTGCCAGCAGAATCATTAGGAACAGAAGTTTTGCCACTCTCAGCAAAACCATAAGAAGTGGCCGCATTGCTGTTACCACCCTTTCTTTGAGAATCAATAAAAGCCTGTTCAACTGCATGCTGCGTAGTTCTGTTTTTTCTGGAAAGTCACTCTTGCAACAGCTATCTGCATAATACATTAAAATTAACAACTTTAAGATTTCCTTGGGTCATCAGTCTCCAAGTACTAGCAAAAGTCTGGTAGGAATCTGGTAAGGCATCAAGAACAGTCTGCACAAGGGAACTGTCTGAAATGACTTCACCTGCAAAAATAAGTTGCTCATTGATATCCTTGACACCAGCAAGGAAAGTGTCCATATCATCTTCCTCATGCATTATCTTGGACTCCAGCTCTTTACGTAGCAAAGCAATTTTAGCCTCATTACAGCTTGCATAAAGACCTGCTAGAATATCCCAAGCCTGTTTTTCAAATTTTGCTGAACGAATGTGAGGAGCAATGGTGCGCTTCACAGACAATGCAGTCAATGCATGAGCCTGCACATCCTTTACATCCAAACGAGCTTGTTCTACCATAGGAAAAACAACTCTAATAGTAGCAATCCTTGCAGCAAGACCTACAACATCCTCAACATTGCCTACATCCTCAGAACCAGGACGTACATCAATGCCCTGCACAATGTTCTAGATGCCCTTTGACACAAGAACATGTTGCATCATATAAGCCCACATAGGGTAGTTGTCCCCATCCAGCCTGTCCTCAACAGCAAACATCTTGAACACATCTGTGTTGTTGTCAGCCATGGTAAATGCTGCACCTGATGTGAAAACTGCCCAAAAATAGGAGAAACGGAGCGGGAACAACACGTGCTATATAGCACAAACTATAGAAGACTATCAGGCACCTGTTATGCAAAAAACGGCACTGAAGGAAATTCTGCACAAAATGACGAAATAGCCTATGCAGTACTCCCTGTAGTGGAAACGGAGGCCGAAATGAGCCCGAATAAAAAATCTGAGCAGATCGAGCTCTACGAGTGTACCCGAAATTTTTGTCGACCTGCGAACGCTTTCCAAAGCTCACTGAAATCAGAGAAAGTGAGCAGGCGTGTGCTGGAGCAGCTGGCGACTGAGCCCGGGACGATGCAACCTGCTCTGATACTAATTGTTGGTTAGGGTTGTAGAGAAACGCACACAGCTTGGAGAAGACGAAGGAAGCTCAAGGCACAGAATAGAGAGTGTGTTACTTAGTATGCAATGGAAAGATAGATAGCCCTAGAGTGATGGACGTATATACAATGCTCGGGGGGAAAAACCTTCTAAAGAAGGAAAAAATGCCCCGACGGTCCTAGTGTGTTCACAGACGGTAGAACACATACATGTGGTAGTGATGTGGCCACACACATGACTACCACATGTATATGGTAACAGCTACAATCTACTAAAATCAACACAACATAGTTAAAACATGGTAGGTTATTTATGGACATACTTGGACCCAAAAAAATAGACACTTTAAACTATTATACAATGGTTGTTTTGGACATTGAGGGTTTTTTTTTTTTGACAATTGATATGCATTAAAACAGTTTGATAATCCAAAATAATGTACCATGAGTTATGGGTACCCGTAGAATGTAATACCTAATGCCTTCCAAAAAAATAGTGTAGGCTTTAAAACAAAATCCCTGGCAAGGTTAAGCAAAAATACGGTGAGACTGGCTAATACAAACAAACAAGTGACAGCATGTCACAGTTAAAGCGCAGTTCTGTGCAATACTGCTATAAAATAGCATGCGCAACATGGAAGCAAAACCAACGCTGAGAAAACTTTCTCTGCAACGCATAGCTCCAAAGCACTACCCGAGAAGCACTATCATACACACCCACACAATAGGGCAAGCGCCACATCCAATTGATCGACAATTCACAACACACACCCACCCACACAGCAGTGCAATAAGCAAGGCACAACTGCCATAACCAGTTGGTCGGCAACAAGCTACGACGCTTCCTCAATATACACCGAAAGTTGCAACTCCCAGCCTGACGAGCTGCAGGAAAGCACATCACAGAAGGTAAAAACCAGTGTTCTGTAATTCGTTTTTTGAGATATTTGTATACAAATTAAATATTAACATAAGTGCCTTTTATGCCCACACACATACAGCACGTTCTCTTAGCATAGTAACACATTCCTTGTCTCAAAACACCACACACTGCTAGAAGCACAAGAAAGGGTGTCTTCAGATAGATTTTTAAACACATGAAAGAGAAATAACTAGGACATATGCACTAGCTATTTTAATTTATGCCGCAAAAGTAGGACGTATTTGCGTTAGTAAAATACATAAGTAATGGTTGCACATGAAAAATAGTGGATTTGCACGCATATATACATGCATAGAGTTGAAGTAGGGATTCTCATATCGGTTTAAACAAGAGGAAATTCCACATACATAGACATGCATGTAGCAGGTTCAAACAATAGGGTATGATCAATAACCGACACAAGAATAAACAACATCGGCACGAACGGGGTTGAGTATTGGAATGCTTATACTGTAATGGAAATAGACTATGAACTTGAGAGTAGCGGAATTAGAAAATTAGGTGAAGCACTTTTGAGAGATTACTTTGTGAGCATAGCGGGTGAACTTAATTGATCGTAGCAACATAAACATGGTACTTAGTTAACTTGGCATGAACAATACTGTTGCAAGAGAGAGAGTTTAGAGAACATGACAATAGTTGAGGACCGGATTCATATGGATCCAGTCCCCCTTCCAGTAGGCATTTGTATTATAGTTTCTCCCATTAAGAGAGACTTGGTACAATACAATCTTTGTGTTCCTTGTGACTACGTGATGCAATGAAGATGGAAAGATTCATGCATCACAAGCATAACATAAACTTGTAGAAAGCATTAACTATCCCAAGCCTCAGTCCCAAGGCCTCAAACACCTTCAAAGGTGGAGAGAGCTAGCGGGGAATGAGGATAGGGAAGAGAAATAAGAAACATTTCGTAGGAGAAAGAAATAGTTCCTCAATTATCATTACTCTTCTTGCTAGCATACACAATAGCATAGTAATGAAGATGGAGAAGATGGAAAACTTAAGATTTGAAGCATGACTCTTGGTTGGATTTGCATTCCATAGCCAAGAGTGTTGGTGTAGGCTTTCACTCTCACAAGCTTGGAGAATGAGGTGGTGTTCCTCCACTTTCACCAAGTGAGAATGGCCTTGCAAATGAGTGTGTGTGGAGTATATCCCCCTAGCACCCCCCTTCCTTGCTTTGGGCAAAATTTCTACATGCTACAAGCTCATTGGACCCCTCTCCCCTTAGCCAATCACATGCAGCATGCATTCAAGCACATGGGTAGTCTTTTGACAAGTGTCCTCCTTACCCCTTAGAGAGAGAGAGAGAGCTTGAAAATATCTAGATATTTGTTAGATGAAAGTAGAAGCTCATTAGACCCCTCTTTAGCTCAACCAACAGCATTCAAGCACACCATGTGGTTAAGCTTAGTGAGAGTCTGACATGTGTCCCATGTGCTCTTTTAGAATTTCTCTAACTTTGAGATTTTTATGCACAAGAAGTTTCTCAAGAAGCTTCCTCATTAAGTGAGTAGGTTCTCTTTTTGACTTAAGCATCTTACCCCCATGCATAGGAAGCTTCTCAAGCAACTTCCTCATTAAATATGACGAGTACCTTAGTCATCAAGCATGACAAGCACCTTAGGTGGAGTTCCCACCTCAAGCACAACCCTAAATTGTTTAAGTTTAGGTCGGGTTACCACCCGGGTTACCACCTTAAGCACAGCCCTAGCTTGCTTAAGTTTAGGTCGGGTTCCATACTCCCTGAGATATTTCCTCTTAAGGAAATAAAACCCAAAACATTGCATGTCCAAGAGATTGAACCATATGTCCCCATAGCCCAAGTCTCTAGAGCTTCAACTGATGTAGTTGAAATAAAGCTTGAGACACACAAGACCCATCCCAATATAACAAAGGAAACATACACATGGGTCCCTAAAGATTCTTTAGCGACCATAGCCAGTGCTAAAAGACAGGAGCCTGGTAAGAGACATCCCATTCACCCCAAGAAATGTAAAGAAATGTTGCCTTGGATTCCTAAAAAACTATTGAAAGCCCAAGGCTACTATGAAGGAAATGATCAAATCTGGGTTGCAAAACGTAAATTGTGCTCTTACTTGTCATCGGGCCCATGTGAGCTCAATCCTGTGCTCCAAAACAAATTGAAGATCGCGGAAAGGAAAAAATCAAGAAATGCTACACACCTGCTCCAGAGCTAGTTTGGGTACCGAAGAAAGAACGATTTGTTCCACCTAGCTCAAGAACAGGGAAATCAAATGAATCTTCTTGCTCTTCATGTAGTTCCTATACGAAAATAGAAGCTTCGACACAACCTCCACCTACCATTGTATATATCCATTAAAGCAAAAAAGAGTTTGCACCTCCCGTTGTAAGTTCACCACCAACAACAACGTTGCAAATAAAATCATGGGAGAGTACATTACCACCCTTGCAACTAGATGAAATGCATAGGGCGGTCGAAAACTATTGGTTAAAGCCTTCACCTATAGCAACTTGGAACAACTGGTTTCAAAGGGTGACGACATCATTTCAACGGTATGATCTACCCAAGGAAGGGGGGAGTGTTTGCTGACATCTATCATTCACTTGCTTCCCTCTCAACCTTCCTCCTTGACCTCTCAATCTCCAATCTTAGGGAATGTATATATAAAGCCTTATACTCACAAAAACAAGATAAAAAGTAAAAGAGCAAGAGCCATAACACAAAATCATAAAAACACATTATGCACAAGAACACGGCCCTTGTAATATTTGCACTCTAACCATCATCTATTTGCATGTACAGATATGGCTAGTATGCTAGAGTCATCCACTCCTGCCTTGGGTGAGAGGTACCCTCGTTACTTTTCACAAATGTTTCACACGGTCTTTCCGGTGCTTGCTTGTGAATGGGATTTGGTAGGTACGTTAGCATGTGAGAGGAATTTTGAGGAGTTAGAGTGGCTGATACGTCTCTTGACCACGATTGATCCATACTTAGTAGAGAGAGTTTCTCCCATTGCACAAGCCTACCCTTTTGACCAAGATGACTATAAGCGTCTAGTGACCTTCTTAGTAAACATGGGTACCTATGATGAAGAAGAAGATCTACATGACTACATGGATGGCACATATGGTCTCATGGATGGTGACTTTGTTTATCTCGACGACGAGGATAGGGGTTTAGCCTTAGGGTTTCCCCCCAATCTCTACAATATCCTATTGTTGACTCTCTAGGGGGAGTGCAAATAATTAGATTAGGGTTCCTTATGTTTTTTTGTTGTGTTCAATAAGTGTTGGTACCTTTTCCCACTGATGTGCCTCCTAGAGGTATTCCTTGTGTTTCCTAGTGTGTACAGGAACGTGTTTCTGTTGTTAGGATTTGAACCTTCATGGAATTTTTATCTCGACTCACTCTTCAAATCAAGCGCGACCATCAACACAAACAGGTGTTTCTTGTCCATTAGCATTGCCCCTTATCTTTTTTGCATCTATGTTTGTCTGCTTTGATTGTGATTGGTAGCATAATATTTAGTGCCTTTGTTTAGCACCAAACATTAAATTCAATGTAATTTTTTGTCATAATCACTTGTCTAGGTTTAAAAATCAAGCAGTTCGACTAAGCTAGTTTGACCAAGTTAGGTGTTACAGATCTTCTCTTAATACCATGGGGAATGCCTTCCAATTTAGGTAGGATTCTGTGAAATGTACTAGGGCTTTCTATTGGGCTTAGTTCCTATTGACCTTTAGCTTAATTATTATAAAGGGAGTTTACTAGTGTGATGAGCCTGGGGAGGGTAACAATGTTATATGTCCCCCCAAAGTTACAAAATTAAAATGCTGAAAATGAACAAACAAAAAATCAAAGTGCCACAATGTAAAATCTTAAGCTAGAAGAGAAATCTTAGCTTGATTTGGTACTTCACTCACATGTATCGCCTATGTTACTAGAGCCCTAGAGGTTCCCAGTGTGGGCGCTTTTCCTTGAAAAGCAAAAAACCCAAGGCATACAAAATAAGCACACACATCAAAATTTAATCACTGTGAAAAATCTTTGGGGGGTCAAAGAAAAGGTAATCAGTCAGGCGATGATTTCATGACAAATTCCTTTTATCGTAGCTTAACTACAAGGTCTTCTAGGTATAGCCTCTAGTCAGCCCTCGAACATGAAATACTTGGCTCTCGCGTTAAACAACTTAATTGACCAGAGAAAATTAAGAAGCTTACCCATGGTATTAATAGTCGAACTCTAGTACCTTTCGACTGTTAAATTAGCGAACCCAAACTTGTTTAATTTTTACCTTTACATCTGTTTATGCATTTGATTATATTGAAATTTAATGTTTATTGCTGACAAATGGTTTAAAATTCTATTACCAATCAATTTGTCTGCCTAAAACTGCATATGATTTTTAATTGTATATGAGAATGCAATTATTATGCCAATGTTGTTTGATTTTGCAGTGACTGAAGAAGGCTAAGGACATTCATCTCAAATGCTCTTCCACCTCGACGAACATGCTGCAACTCAATAGCTTCCGAGGATGGAATCTACATCAGGAAGGGGGGCATGTTAACCCTCATAGCTCATGGACACCCTATCACCTACGAAGGATGTTGTATTATTTACTTGGTACAGTCAGGTACCGGGCTTGTCGGTCCAATAGAAAAAGGGTAAGAGTGATCGCCGATGAGAGGTGCACTCTAACTGGAACATTCAAGGGATTAGTTGGCTAAGCATGGGCGCCTAAGTGTGAATGGGGTGAGCTCATATAAAAGTCAACTAAACCTAAAATTCACTCATTCTCTCATTTGTGCAATTGAAGAGTGCTCTTGCTCCATCTCCATCTTCTTCTTCTTCATCTCCTTGTGTGTGTGTGTATGCGTGTGAGAGAGAGAGTGTGTGTGCGATCGAGCATTGCGGCGGCACGACGGCGGTGAGGCGGTTGAGTGCGACATAGCGGCGTCTCCCTCTTCTTCGCGGCGAGGAATCCTCCACGACAGGAAGCGTAGAGCGGTGAGTGACACACCAACGCCATCTTTGAGCTTACTATTTTAGGCTTGTTGTGTGCTTGGATCCATTTGTGGCTCGCACACGGTGTATCGGCAAGTTCCTTGCATTGACATGTGCGACAGACGCACACAGTTAGCTTCATTAAAGACCTCCAATGGTTAGTGTTAAAAGTCCTTTGACCTTAAGAAAGCTAGGGTTGAGCTTGAAGATGGCAGGGCTAAGAGTTGGTTTCTATGTTGTGACACCCCCTGTCCCCCAATCAATAGTGCATTTGGTGGCTATCATGCACATGCGTCCTTATATTACCCTCCATAGTTCCGACAGGCATGACCAAAAAGTCTTGAGATACAACTCCATTGTCATAACTGACAAAAGTGTGTCAGATTCCAAAAATCGAAGTTTTTTTCTTGTTGACACCCTTGACTTGGATAATACTCTCCAAGAAAAACTCACTTTTCTTTTGATAATATAAAGTTTATTCTCTTGTAAGACTTGAAATAATTCCCTGGAGATGTTGCTTGTGTTCGTCTACTACTGAATTAGAGTAGATGATTTTATCATCAAAGAACACTCCAGTAAAGGTTTTGTGAGGCTGAATAGCTTCTCCATCAAGCAACTAAATGTGGATGGTGCATTGGTCAAACCAAAAGGTATGACAATGTATTTATAAAGACCAAATGTAGTGTGAAATGTGGTCTTTACAATGTCTTGATCAACTATCCTTATTTGATGGTAGCCACTTTTTAGGTCAATCCTAATGAGGTAGGTCGAACCTTATAGCTTATCAAATAGGTCCTCTACCCGTGGAATGGGAAACCTATTCTTGATAGTGATCCTATTTAGTGCTCTATAGTCAACACACATACGATATGTGCCGTCTTTGTTTTGCACTAATAACACGGGTGAACAAAATGGAGATGATCTAGGACTAACAATGCATGCCCTTCTCAACTAACTCATGCACTTGCCGCATAATCACCTCTTGTTGAGCTTGAGAAACTCTATAAGGAGGTTTATTAGGCGGTGAACTTCTTGGAAGAAGTTCAAATGCATGGTCATCATTGCCTTGTTTTCAGAGATATTTCACAAGGGATGTCGTCAATAAAAACATCTTGAAATCCCTTGAGAAAAAGAGAGTAACTCTAATTCCTTGTGATTGTTTATATTTTCTTTTGCTAAAGCATTAGGTTCATTTTGAGAATCTTTAACAAAAATCATGTACACGGAAATAGAGCTCTTTATTGACTTATTGAAAGCTTGTGTATGTACAATGGGCATGGTGTTACCCAACTCCTTAGCGTCTATGTACATATCTTTTTCCCTGAACCTAAAGTAGATTTGTCTTTTAGGGAATTTAACATTGACAGCCATGCGATCAAACCATGGTGCCACTAGGATTACATCCTTGTGCTTGAGAGGAGAGATAAAGAAGTCCTCCTTGTTGACATAGCTTTGGACATGGAGCCTCAATTTCCCAATTAATGGAGTGACTGAGGCTTCTTTCCCCTTGAAAGCACATTCGACAGGTAGGACATCTCCCATCTCATAGGATTGGATGCCTAGCTTCGTGGCCAACTCTGTGGATATGAAATTGTGAGTAGAACCAGGGTCAAAGAGAATAAAATCATCATGTTCTCTTACCTTTCCCCAAGCATGGCATAGGGGGGATCCTTTGTGTTGAGCATCCTCTTCTTGGATTTAGACCAAGATAGCTCTAGGAGGCTCATTTTGTGTATTATTGTGGGGGCAAGCACGATAGGCATGCCCTTGCTCCCCGCACTTGAAACAACGATTATCTTTACAATAACGCTCAAGCTCTTTAGGAGAGAATTTATTTTTTCCTTTATAAACTCCCTTCTCCTTAGCTTTGTTGTTTTTGGCGTTTCCTTTAGGAGACTTTTGGACATTGTCCTTCCCCTTGGGCTTGTTATTATGGTCCTTGTTCTCCGTGGGCTTAAGATTTCTCTTAGCCCCTTGCTAGAAATTTATTTGTGAAGCCAACAACAGATATGGTGTGTGGCCTTTGGGAGTTGACATACTCCGTCATATCTTCACTTAAACCCGCACAAAATTGTTTCTTTTGCTCTCCAAAATCCATCTTTTTGAAGACAGTGGCTTTGAGATGTGTAAGTCCCAAAACTTGTCTACATATTTGTGAATAGATTTGTAGGGAGAGAGCTTTAAGCTTTGCCATTCGTTGAGTACTTTGTCTTTGGCATCGGCAGCCAAAAACTGCTTCATGATGGAAGCTCTTAAAGCTTTCCACGTTTGTGGGGCTTCACCGTTTTCCCATAGGCTAGACCACCATTGCCTGGCAGACTTTTGAAAATGCATAGCTGCATGGTGTAGCTTAGAGGACTCCATGAAGCCCTCATCTCCAAACACCACATCTAATTGTTGGATGAAGGCCAAGACTTTGTCTGTAGAACCAAAGGTGCCATCGTAGGTAAGGAAAGAGATGTTCTTTCCTCCCTCTTTGAAGTTTTTGAGCTTGGACGACCTCTTCCATGCGGCATAGGATTTCCTATGGCCTCTTCTTTTTGGTGGCTCAAAAGTTGCGCCATCACTTTCTTCAAAAGAGGAATAATTTAAGGAGGATGGAGAAGAGGGTGACCTCCTTCTTGCCTTTTTCTTCCCTTGTTCCTCCTTGTTTGCACCATCAGTTTCTTCATAAGAGGAAGAGGATAAAGAAGATGGAGAAAAGACTGACCTCTTTCTCACCTTTTTCTTCTCTTGTTTTTTGTTGTCCCTCTTTGAATTATGGTGTGGAGAGTTGTGTGATGGTCTTCTCTGTTTTGGGAGGGTTGGAGAGAATTTTTCCGGCTGTCTTCGTGGAGCCATCTCCGCCGAGGTGGCAAGAGACTCACTTCTTTCTCGTTTTTTCCGTGGGGGCTCTACCATTGAAACTTGAGTTCTCCTTTGGGAAGGAGATACATCGTCAAGTAGTAGATTTGTGAGCCCTTCGTACGGATCCTCTTCTTCTTCCCTTATCGGAGAGAGGCCTCTTTTGGAAGTCTCACAAAGAGGCTTCCTAGGTACTCTCTCTTCTTGGTGGGGAGTTTGGAGAATTCCATGAGCACATAGCTGCCATTGCACTTCACTTTGGAGGAATGGATTGCCCATGGCTTGTAGCTTAGTAATGAGGTAGTTAACAAGCATAGGGGCATCATTAGTAGCCTGTTCATTAGCAAAATCAAAGCTATGAACATTAATTTCACTCTCTTTACTATTGTCAACCATTCTAACAACTTTTAGGTGTAAAATTTTTAAGCATATTTTGGCACTTCAAGCCCTAGTTTCTACTCCTCTTAACCCCTTTAGAAAAGCACTCAAGTTCCTGTACTTGTGGTTCGAATATCATTAATCGCAAGGAATAGAAGAGAGGGTCTTTCACCACCACAAAATTACTGGCTCCTGTCAATCTTCTAATAGCTCAATAGTGGTTAAGCCATAGGCAATGGTTAAGCCATAGGCAAGCCCCATAGGACTCCATTATTAAGACCATAGCTCTCGACGGTGATGCCCCGCTATCTGCACGAAGCAGGCAAACACTGCAAGGCTAAAACATCCCTATTCTACTTACTCAATTGCAATTAATAATACCAACCATTTTTAGTTAACTTGAGGACCTCTCTTCTTGAGCAAGAAAAAAGAAACCTTGTGCTCTAATACCAATGTAACATTCAATGGTCTAGTAACTTGTGTGTAGCGGAAAGTAACATAGACATAGTGAGCATTCCATTAGAATAGATTCCTAATGAGCATTGCAAGAGATCTTGGATGGAGAGAGCAACAAAAGCATAACACCTAGCTAGACAGGCATGAACAATACTTCAAAAAGAGAGAGAAATTAAGCTATTGACAACAATTGAGGACCGGATTTGTGGTCCCCCCTCCAAAAGGATTTGTATTATAGGTTTCCTCCATCAAGGGAGACATTTTACAATACAATACTTTGTGTTTCTTCAATAACCTGCTGGTGCAATGAAGATGGAAGCTTCAAGCACCAAGCTTACACTTGAAAACACAACGTCAATTCTGTCACGGTCTCAGACCCAAGACCTCACACACCTTCAAAGATGGTGAGAGCTAGCAGGGTATGAGAGTAGATCAAGAGGAAGAAGGAGTATTCTTATGAGAAAGAAGTATGTCTCTTCACATAATCACTCTTAATAGCTTATCATAGCTTAGTAATTAGCATGGTAGAGGAGATGAGCATGCATTGGAGCTTGGCTCTTGGTTGGATTTGCATCACAAAGCCAAGACTTGTTGGTGTAGGCCTCCCTTCTCACAAGCTTGCAGTAGGTGATGAGCTTTCCATTGAAGCTTGAGAAGGAGATAATCTTCTTTACTCCACACATGAGATTTTGTGAGTGTGTGTATGATAATGCCTTGCAAAAATCAACCCCCTCTCTCTCTTGGTCGACCCCTGTTGTTATTTGCTCATGCTGGCATCCTATTGGCCCCTGTAAAGCTTAGCCAATGACATTTAAGAAGCATAAGTGATAGCCTTGTGACATGTGTCCCCCTTTCCCCTTTTGTGAGATTTTTAGGTAATTAAATAATGCAATTAAACTCTCATTGGACATCTTAGTCTTTTGGCCAATAGGAATCAGGCAAGCCATTAGGCTGCTAAATGCTCATTGGACTCCTTGGGAGACTATCCAATACTCTTCTAAAGAGATTAATTTTGGTTGGTTCTTTTATCAAGTGTTTTTAAATGAATTAAACTAAATTTACTCTAGCCTAATTCTCATTGGTCCACATCTATGGCCATCCAATAGGCTTTGAATGCATCTTGGGGGCAACTGGGCTAGGAAGCTGACATGTGTCCACTATGCCCTTTGTGTAAAGGGAGCTTGGAAGAGTGTGTGTGTGTGTGTGTGTGTTTCTCTCTCAGCCCCTACAAATTGGGCTCTCCCCCTCCTAGATAGGGATGTGGGAAGACTTTTGAGTCTTCCCACAAGCATCCAAATTTTTGACCATTGAACATTTTATTTAATTTAGGAACCTTAGCGATTTGGAAGTCGTAATGGGTTGAACCTTAGGGTCTTTGAAGCCCATTGTTGCACATTGCTCCTTTGCAGATGGTCCCCCCTTTGGATCCCTATTGTGACCGGTTTGCTATCTTAACCAATATTCTAGCCTTTTCTCCCCTAGCAAATGATCAGTTTAACATGAGAAAATCATTTAGGAGAATTAGATATTAGTCATTATGAAAAGTTATCACAACTAAGATGTACCCAAAAGAGTACCTCTTTCCACTTTCCATGAAAGTAACTGGCCAATGTAACTCATCAACAAAGTATAAGTCCTTGACTTGTTATCGTTCTGTAACAACCCCACCATAACTGTGGATCAAGGTTGAGAACCGGGTTTAAACATAAAGGGATGGTTTTTCTTATGGTAAGCAGACTCCAACTAGAGAAATACATGCTTTTTAGTTGGATTGCTTGGTGCTAACGTACGTGCTTTGCATATTCTTAGCACAAGATTACACTTGTAATTTGTTTATCCCCTTTGGATTAATGGGAATACTGAGGTGTGTTTCTCCAACGTTTAAAGACAGTCTTCCAAAATGATTGGTAAATAGGGATCACAATACCTTATAACATTGCTGAGGAATCAACAGTGTTATAAAGAAACCATCTTGGTTAACATAAAAGATCCACAAGTACCCAAACCAAGCCATAATCTCTATTGGTGAGTGTTAGATCTATGTCATTAATGTGCATGCTGCTCCAAATCAGCCTTTGCTAAACACTAGGACCCATAACACCTAGTGTACATGCATTTAGCAAAAAGAGATCTGAAACTTCATATCTATGATCATACTTGTCAATACTTATGGCAATTGTGATGCTCATAGCACACATGAAAGAGGAGTGTAAATAGTTTTGAAAATAAACTAAATAGGTTCAATTGCAATCATTTGCAAGCCTTATTGAAACCTTTAAATCGTAAGAGAATGTGAAACATAAATTACTTCTAGGTACAAACAATGAAACATTTTCATTAGCAACACATAAACAACCATCCGTTAATGTTGTTTAGCAGAACTTGTAACCTTAACAAGTTGTTCTAAGTATCTAACAATTCCTCTCCACTGAAATTGTTCTTGATACAACGTGATCAAAATGGTCTTATTGTAATTGAAATTGGTAATTATTTATTTATTATAGCTGATAGGTAGAAAAAGCATTAGCAGTTCATGGACTATGCAAAACGACACCATATTTATGTATATTTTATTATTCAAGTGCTCTTTATGAGCTATGGACATTGATGTTTGGGAGACCAATATGTACATACTTTGAACATTTAAGAAATCTATAAATAAATACGTGCAAGAGGAAAATGCTCACTCTTGCATGAGGGGAGATTGTATTTAGTGCTTATGACCATTCTTCTATCCTCTACTCTCGATGTGCCCGCATAGCACTCTGGCTCCTGCGGCCCCGTCTTACTATCGGACTAATCAAATGAAGAAGAAAACTGAGTTGTTTTGTGTCAAATGTCGTTGCCTTCTGCTTGCATGCCGTACATAGCCAATGCAAGTTTCCTTCCCTTGATCTTCGACACTTGCATACTTGCTTGCAATTTTGGATTCATGATCTTTGTTGATTTTGAATCATGTTGATCCTTCCTTGCCCAAGCTCTTCGCTTGTTACAAACTGGCCGCTCTTCATTATTTCTTTACTTTGCATGCCTTGCATGCTTTGTTGTAGCCCGTAGCAAGGTGGCCTACCTTGGGCAAGGCAGCCCTTGCATGCTTTGCACGCCCTTCATGGCTTACCCGTGATGTGGGAAAGGCCCCTACGGTGGCCTTAGAGGGCACCCTAGTAGTGCCCACTATAACAGAAAAAAACAATGTGACTTTGACCCGCAACCATGGAGAGAAGATTTTGGCAGCACAATAGGAAGAAAACTCGCTCGTCATGCTCGATACAAAGCTCTGTTGACGACAGCAATGGATTGGAAAATCTACAACAACCCCACATGCACCCTTTTGGTGTTAATCTCGCCTTTTTTTGTGAAGGTCGCTTGATGTTGCCTCCTTTTGCAAGGGACGGTATTTCGCACCTTTTTTTGAGCTTGCTTGCCTTCGTCATCAACTTAAGGGGTCTTTCCCATGCTATGGCATGTCGACCAGAGAGCCACACATAGAGAGAGAGAGAGAGAGAGAGAGAGAGAGAGAGAGAGAGAGAGAGAGAGAGAGAGAGAGAGAGAGAGAGAGAGAGAGAGAGAGAGAGCCTATTGGGAAGGGAGTGGGGTATAGGAGGGCCTCTTTATTTGGAAGTTTAAAGAAATGCTTAAAGCTTAAGTCAAGTTTGACCAAGCCTAAAGGAGAGGACAAAAAGGCCTATGCTGAGATTTTGAAAAATACCATTTGTATATTTTGTGTTTTGAAAATAGGATACTTTAACACAAAAGAGAGGTGGGTAACTAAATTTTAAAATGTCTTTCCTCATCTCTCTCCTCTCTCTCTCTCTAACATATAAAACACTCTCTCTCACTTAGTTCTAATTAAAAGAAGCACTTTTCAGCCCCCCCACCCAAAAAGCAGATTTTGCATATTCTCTCTCTGCATTCTCTCTCTAAAACGTGAGCCAACTCTTTCTCTTCCCCCCCTTTTCTCTCTTGTCACTTCCACCTCCCAATCATGAAGAGGACATTCTATGCTGCCTACATCTGACAGAAAGTGCAGATCCTCCAAGGGTGCAGATCTACTCTCTCTCTCACTCTCTCTCTCTCTCTCTCTCCCCACTCCCTCCCTCTCTCTCTCTCTCAGGCTCTCACTCCTCCCATTCTAGCTTCAGGTGAGAGCAATGGAGGACTCCATTACCTTTGTGTGCAGCTGCATTTCTATCTCTATATCCCTCATGATCAATATTTTGAATTCAAAAGAGATTGAGGTACATTCCCTCTCTTTCTTCCCTCCACAACATAATCCTTCTCTACTATCTCTGAGTACCTTCCACTTTTGTCCTCCATAGCCATATTTTCCTGCTTGCAACAGTCACCATTACACATTCTCTCACTATTTTTCTTGATTAGCTAACAAACATGTCATTCAATCTCCCTCCACTGCAAGACATTACTAACAAGCCAAAATGATATCGATTAAACGTTGATTTGGAGTAGGAGTATGCTACTGTGCGACCTGGCACATCGAATCCCAATGCTGCAGGTCAGCTACGAAGCATTGGGTGTAAGTCAATCAACTTATGGGCTGATGGCCACATTTATCCAGGTGATCCAATGACTAATGCACCACTACCCTTTCGTAATGTCACTGAGCTTCTGTGTTCTATTAGAGATGGAAGAGGCGGACTGTTTGGCTACTGCTGGAGATTGTATTCATCTTTTGTCAATGAAAGGGAAGCAAGTAAACATCTCTTGGCTGCCTATTCATCACTACAAGAGAAGTCTACAAAAGATCTACAACAATTTAGAGAGGAAGCCAACAAGAAGATGAAGCAACTGAACGATGAGATGGCGAATCTCAATGAAAAAGTACAGCAACAAAAAAAAGAGCAAGAGCGTCGACTAGACAATTATGTTCAGCTACAACACACTTCACGCAATATGCATCGGTGAATTGATCATCTCACACACATTCCCCTCGGCTACCACATTCGTAAGCGCAAGAGACAAGCGATGTCCTTGCTATCCTCAAGTGGTGGAGCTCGAAAGAAACGTGTCCGTCAAAATCGATAAGAATACTGATGCAAGATTTTGATTTCCTATATGTTCTACAGGTTTTTGTAATGGTAATTCAATATGCAAAAACTTGGGTCGAATGATGATGGGAATTGATGATCCCAATGCTCAAACTATCGGACGTGCTCTGCTGCAACATATCATCAAGCCAAAGGAGTTGGTTGAGCTACTAGATGATTAATCCAATGCTGCCACTCCTAATCTTTTGTGGCAGAAGTATTTCAGTGAGCTAAAGGACATTGTGTTGCCTCAAGAGATGATGGAGGTGTGTGATAGCGCAGGAATAAGTTTCAAGGCCTATGAAGCTTTGTATAAAAGTGTCACACTTGGTCATCGAACGAAAGGTTTGTTTCGGTTTCTACCAACGCCTTACAGTGTCAGTGTTGCAAAAAAGTGCTCCAATAATGATGTTGCAAGCTTGTTGCGCGGATTTCAGTATGTGAAGGATGACATGCCATTAAATGACAACAAAGTATTCCGCTACAACGAGTTCAACAATGTGTATGTTGACTTGTTGAAGCTCCAAGAGTCAATGATAAGATTTTATGGGTTGACACAAGAAGAGTGTGATGGGAAAGTGATATTTGTTATGAAACTTGATGAGTGCCAAGTTGTTAAAGGTCAACGGCTCGAAAGGGTAAGTGTTATGTTAATGAGCAGGGCCTTGGTGGATGTTGATGTGGAGCTAAATGCCAATGATAAGGGAAACACTTGTTTAGGTGTTCAGTCAGAGAAAAAAATTTGGTGGATGGCAGCTTTTCATCTCCCACATGAGACACATGAGACTCTCAAATGGTATTTTAATCACACAGCAATCGTTGATGTCATTCGACAACAGCAAGAAGAACAGAGATTGCATGTTTTAGGTCTGGGAACGTTCCAAGTTGAGTGGCATTTGGCAGGAGACTTGAAAACACTCAAGTGTATAATAGGGTGCAATCAAGGTGCAATGACCCTCTTTCCATGCATTTATTGTGCTACCACAATAAAGTCTCAATGGGAACTGATGGCAAGGCTGCAAAGGCCAGCAAGTTGGAAGGTGGTAAGGGTAAGGGAGACAAAGTTACAGTCAACTCTGCAAAAGGTGTACCCACTACACAAGCAGTGGGTAAAGCACTACAACAATGGTTTCAAGGTATCCTCAGTTATGAACAGCAAGTACCTCCTAATCGAAACATGGATGATCCAAATTGGGAGCCTATTCTTTCAATACCACTGATAAACTTGCATGTGTGCACCCTTCATGCCCGTCTACGAATTCTTGACAAGTTGCTTATGCTCCATATATTAATTACGCTTGGAATATGGAGCCTGTAGAAAGAAGAGAAGAATGTATACAAGAACTAGAATCTATTCTATTGTGTGTTGGTCTACATGGGGGTGCAAGTGAGCTATCAAAAGACAAGAAGGTGTCTGGAAATACACAAGATCACCCTAATAAAGTTTGTATGGTGGTAGTAAAGCTAGACATTTGCTTTCAAACCATTCAAACTCCCAAAGTCCCAATGAGTTTTAGTTGTGGAAAAAGGTGTGTGGCATTACCACCTACAAAGGTAATGAAGCAGCCCTAGGAATTAAGCGTGCTCGTGTGTGGCAGTCTACTGATGATATTTTTTGTCTTCTCGAAAAGGCAAAGCTAACCGATGGTGGTGAGATATCCACCGTAAAGTATGTAATCAATAGTTTTACAGCACAAACGGTGGATGCTTGGGGAGAGACACACATAACACATTACATGGTGTGTTGCACATTTGATATTTTCAATTAAAATACATTTGTATGCGCAACTAAAGTTTTTTTTTCAGCACATTCTTTTTGCACATAGTTCTTTTTTCCTCGACATTTATGGTTCATTAGGCATTTGGAGAAGCCAAGGGATGGAGCACTCACACTATCAAGCAAAAGTAGTGTATTTTAAAAATACACGACAAGGAGGTGGAAGAAAAAAGAGCGATGCCCTTCACGAGATGTTCAATTGGTTCTACAGAGTTTTAGCAGGGAGAGAGAGAAAAAAGACAAGAGAACAAAGAAGTTTAAAATGTAGAATAGAAAAAGTGGTTAGCTTAAGGCAATCACAATCATATCATGCTTCAAGTGCAAAAGATCGATTCCAACGCTGGTTGGAGACAAGGCGGCGTGATGGCAGGCGTTGGATGGAAATTTAATTTCCTTTTGACACTAACCATTTCTATTGTAAACATGCATTGTCATGCAAAGTGATTTGTAAAGGCGACAATTATTAGTCCATGGTTCAAGTTTCATCTATTTTGGAGTCTTTTTTAATTTTTAATGATTTTATTGAGTTTTTAAAAACTTTTAAAACTTTAAGTACTATGTAAGTCAAAACTCATACCTCAAAGTTCATTTCTTGTTTGCACATTTTAGAAAATCCTCTCAAGCCCAAACGTACACGCACGCATATCTTGCACAACATGGACGATACACAAGAGCACACCACCATGCACAAGGATGACACCACTACCACTAACAACACTGCAAATCCGCAACCAACACCTCGTACAGAATCCACCGCTTCAAATCCACAGCCTTAACCACAAGAACTAGCTCCTAACACCCAACCACTCCCCCAACCTTCAACTAAGAGGATCAAAACACCATGTGACAGATTTGGTGATCTCCAGCCACTACAGCATGCAAATTGCACACCTCTATCGGACCTCGGAGCATTTGCAGCTTATGACAGACCAACATAGGAAACATGACCTGGAGCTCATGCAATGGCAGCAATTGAAGATCAAGCAACGGCAGCAATTGGAGATCAAGCAATGGCAACACCTGAAGCTCAAGCAGCCGCAACTACACCGCGGAAATTCCCTCCGCGAATCAAACAAAGGGTGATCAAGGTAATATCGGGTGATCCTGTTTCAATAGCACGAGATGCCAAGAGGAGGAAGAGAATAAGAGACTTGGAGAAGAAAGAGGCAGCAGATAGAAAAGCACAGAAATTGCATGAAGAACAAAGAAGGCAGAGAGAGCAGGAAGAATGGCAGAGAGCCGAGGCTGAGAGAGCCCACTTGGCTAATTTACAAGCACGAGAAGAGGCCAAGAAGAGGACAGGGCTCAGGCCACCCAACAAGCAAAGGCTGGGAGCTCTAGACCATCAAAAATTCCTCAGAGAGAAAAACAATGTGCGGAAAAGAAAAAGGACAAGCTCACACCTGAAGAGCAGCAAGCCCACGAAGAGAGGAGGAAGAAGCATAAAAATGACCCTCCTCAATGGGCCAAACAAGCGGCTCCTCCACCACCACCAACAACGTAGAAGAAAAGGCGATGGAAGCCTGGAACAGTTGCTCTACGTGAGATATGGAAATATCAAAAGAGCACAGAGCCAATATTACCAAAGGTAGCTTTTTCTCGGGTGGTAAGAGAAATAATGGACGAATATTCAGATTCAGTTACATGTATACAGCATGCGGCTCTTTTGGCTTTACAGGATGCCGCCGAGGATATTCTGGTGCAGTTGTTCCAAGATGGTGTATCTTGTTTGGTGCATGTAAAGCAAGTTACATTTAAAAATGCAAATCTAGCTCTAGCGCTCATTCTGAGGAATGAAGGGTGCCTCCATAAGAATTAGTTTTCCCATGTAATCTTTGTTTATCAGATTTGTAATCTTTTGATATAATATAAATGACTCGATTTTCTCTCATTCGGTGTCACTCTAATAGTTAATTGTGTACTTTCTATTGTTGTAGTATTTGAAATTATCAAGTAGTTAGATTTCACCTCCTCGATCATCCAAGCACCCGTCTGACGTGGGACGCCACCGGTGAATAATTTGTGAAACGGAGCCGTTTCGGGTGGGTACGAAGGCCGTGGGACGACCAAAAGCCACGGCTATGACCGACGACGCCGAACGGGTCACAAAAAATCCCTGTGCGCCACGGCGCGCATGGGGCAATTTTGACCCAGGTCAAAACTGCCCCATGCGCGCCGTGGTGCACAGGGCTTTTTTGCGGCCCGTTGCAGGTCTTCGGTCATAGCCGTGGCTTTTGGTCGCCCCACGGCCTTCGTACCCACCCAAAACGGCTCCGTTTCACAAATTATTCACCGGTGGACGTCCCACATCAGACGGGTGCTTGGATGGTCGAGGAGGTGTGAACGCGTTGAAGAAAAAGATTTATTGGCCAATATGTGCAATAGAAAAAAAAAGTACATGAAGTGACAAACAAAAGACAGAAGACAAAATTATTGTATAATGCTCTGGATATTACATCATGGCTGGTTGGATTTCTTGTTATTTACTCTTTTTGGTATAGGGCGAATGGCCGACTTGACACCAAAAGTTTTGACAATCTCCTCTGGGGTTGTCACCCCTTGACCTAGGCTTAAGGCACAGTGGGAGAGGACTGACCCAGGGTGCTTTCCTGTAAAATCATACAATGAGGCCTCTCGATCCACCAAGATACACTTGTGAGCATTAAGGGTAAGGGAATCTTCAGCAAGGATGGCACTTGATGCCTTGCACTTGAGAAACTCCATAGAACCATGCTTGGAGAACTCTGCGTGCAACTCAAAGAATGGATGGACCCAGATGGCCAAGGTAGTGCCACAGGGAGCTATTTCTACCCATAGGATTGCTGCGTGAACCTCAAGTACGCATTGCAAACTTATCAACATGGTATGCGGTCTACAAAACATTTTAAACAACTTCAACACTTGCTATAGGAAACAATTTACTATCGATAAAGTTAAAAAGTGGATACCTCGGTTTCCTCATCCATCTCTTCAAGATTTTTCCTTGTAAGGTCGATGCTAGAGCGATCTTCTCCACCCATAATGATCAACGGTTTGTGTGGAAGAAAAGCACTTTTCGGGATGCTTTCATAAAATGAGGCGTATGCTTTGGTTTCCATAAGTGTATTTACCACGGTTTGTACCAAATTCTGTTCGTTTTCACTAGGGAGGAATGACAGGCTTGGTGGGAGACCCTGGTCTTCAAAGTCAATTTGAAAATTGACCTTCTCTTGCCTTCCATTGGGATCTTTCATGCCCGCATAGATAGCGAGCACTAAGAGCGACTCATCTTCTCTGAGTCCTAGTGTCTTTGCAATGTCATCAAGGAACAAAAAGTGACAACCATCCACCACCACTGGATGCAAAGTGAGAATTTGGAGGTCAGGAGCTTCTTCCAGCACCTCATCTCCCTCTATCATCCCCTTCCTCCTTATTGGAGCTGGGATCTTGCAAGAGGACAAGTGCTATAGATGCTTCAGCCTGCTCATCAACCTCTTCAACAAATTCATTTGATTCCTCCACAATGGTTACAGGAGGTTTCTTGTCGGCCTTTTCCTTTGATTTTCCCTTCTCCATGCCCTCAAGCACAAGCAATACCAGAACCATGTCCCAAGAGATGAATTGGGTGCGTATGCACCCCAAGCCCAAGTCTGTGAGGTCATCCTCATCCTCTGTCCTGTAGTCCCACTCAGTAAGCCCTTTTATAAACCTCAACAAGCGATAGCAAAAGTTTTTGTTAGCCGCATAGAGGTGTTTGAAAAAATCCACTAGAAACCACGCCATGTTAGATCCCTCGAAGACTATTGCATATTCTTCCATGTGCTCCATCATGTAGTCAAGAAAGCTCTGGAATCCCTCTACATGAAGGTTAACAGTGGCATGCATGTCAATCGTCCCCTCAAACACACTGACTAGTTCATGTGCGCGATCTGCAAGTCCTATCTTCTCTAATTGTGTGAGATGTGCATCAGAAGATGTTGCCATGGGTCTGTTCATGAAGAAGATGGGAAGAGAGCTGAAAGCTTGTGTTTTGTGAATGTGAGAAATGAAGTTTAAAACCTACAAAGTGACTTTTATACTCAATGTCACTTTTTTAAAACACTTCAAATTAACATCAAATTAACTTAAAACTATAATTATAAACAAAATCACGCGACAAGCATTGAAAGACACCAACATTGAAAGTCTTCACGCTCGAAACTAAAAAACTTGCATATTTCAAACTTAATCTTGAACAAATTAAAAAATGAGACAAAGATTCAAAACGCCATATGTATTAATGGGAGGGAAATTGTTTTAGGTACAAGCTTTTATATTAATACATCACGGAAAACCAATGTTTTCACACAGAAAGCTCTTCTCTTTTCTAGAACGAACAACCTTTTCATTGATTACAAAAACATATTGATTGGGCAAGGTATATCTAATATTAAGATACTCACGAAGGTGACTGAGATTCCAGTCCTTATTCACCGAGATGTCATGCACTGCATTATTATGGAGGCATATTTGCATATCAATTGATTCTCTAGAAGCAACATCAGAGTCTAGTGCCTCCCATTCTCCCTTCTTCAGCTTCCATCTTCTGTAAGGAAAGAAAATTGACAAGCGCTGCTTCGCAATATGGTATCTGCACACCACATTCTCAGCAACTACAGAGCACTTGATTGTATCTCCCTGGTGGTTGACCACCTTAGTCTGCCATCCAACTGCAAGGAAACTATTGATCACACTTTCCCATTTGCAAGTCCACATTGTTGGTGTCCTGTGAACACCTTGCAATCAAAAGGTAAACACGAACACATGAAGGAACATAAACAAGTTAGGGAAGCTTTATGGGAACCATAGGTGCACTTCATTGCTGAATACACATCCGCCTCGATTCTCCTTTTGGTTGCTGTGATCAAGGCACTATTAGGCTTAGGCCATTCGTACTCTACAAGGCTGGTGGATGAATTGGAGAAAGATTACCATACCCAGTTTGCCTAGGCGTTACATAAGTATGATTATAAAAAACAATTCTCCTGAGACAAGCTCCATGGATGGACAACCAGCATAGAGCAGCTTACCAAGGTCAACGGGATGGTCTCAAAAGTTCCTGCGAAGGATTCTAATGGCTCCCACTCTACAAAATCAGATGGAAATACATCTGCAAACATGAACAAGCAATGAAATCCTTGTAGACATCAAAGCAATATATACAAAACAAATACAAAATATACAATCTAAAAAATTGATAGAGGACTGAAATTATAGTTTGCAGGAAACCTCGATGGAGCCATTGTTGTCTCTAGCTTTAGTTGTGAAGCAACATACACATGTTGCACCTTTGCAAGACGCTTGCAATCATGGGTTTGCTTGAACTCCATGATCCTTCCCTTCCAATGGTGTGCTCGAGAATCCATGTGTCTCCTTGAGACCTTGTGTGCACCTCTTGAGCTGGGCTGCATTGTCACCCACATCAATCGTTTGAACTCCATCGTCACCCAACATCCACTATCGTCTTGTACATTGCTGCATGAAATGGAGTCAATGACACTCCTAGGTCGTCGAGTACCCAATGATGCCATGGAGAATAATGGCACAACCTGCAGACAAACACTTATGATTAGAGATTGCACATCCATGTTCTCAGTCGTATAGAGCAAGATTCTTGATGGTACATCAGACGAAGGATGCCACTTACTCCTATGCTGCTCCACTTGCTTGTTGGCTTAATTGGAAAGATAATGTTGCAAAGCTTGAGCGGAAAGTAGATCCTCTCTAGAGAGAGAAGGAGCAAGAAACCTGTTGAGGAAAGAAAGAGGGATGATCTAGCAGAAGAATATGCAGTAGATCTTCAGCTTTAGGTAGAGGTGTTTAGTGAGGCTCATGGAGAAATGGAGAACTTTAGCTTGAGGAGAATGCAGTAAGCTTGAGGAGGGAAAGAAGGTTCAAACTTCTGCTGCAGAGCTTTTGGGAGGGAAAACTGAAAGTGAAGTGAAGAGAAGTGAGAGATGGTACAGTGGAGAGAGAGAGGGAGGGAATGATCAACACATTTTTCGAGGGACCCTTTTTTAGGAGACAGGGGGGGAGAAACTGACAGCCACTAGAGAGAGAAAGTATTGGTTTTTACTCAACTATTTAGAGAAAAGTTCATTTTTTTGAAATTATAAGAGATTTTCTCTTTGTATTTTGTAAAGAGCACAAGTTTGACCACTTACTTTTAGGACCTGGCCATTTCAATCCACATGGCATCCACCCATTTTCCCCTTCCATAATCTCCTTTTTCAGTCCACATGGCAAATAAAGAGGCCCCCCTAGACCCCATTCCCTTCCTAATTTGGAGGGAGAGAGAGAGAGAGAGAGAGAGAGAGAGAGAGAGAGAGAGAGAGAGAGAGAGAGAGAGAGAGAGAGAGAGAATGGAAAGCCATGCAATGCACCATGACCCTTCTCCTTCCCTCCTCCATGGCTCTCCCCTCCCTTGGCTTGCCACTTGGTCTTGGGTGAAAGCATGTTAACCTGTCATGCTTTTTCGTGTCCCGGACAATGCTAACTAGCACAATTTTGACATATGCTAACTAGTACAATAACTTGAGCTACATCTCCAAGATCTATGACATATGATATATCAATAGAAAGCACTTGAAAGAAGGAATCCAAATGTACAACCTCCGAAAAATTTTGATATTATGTGTAAAAAATTTACCGGACACCCAACTTTTTGAAGATGTGCTAACTTGAAACTGCTAACTAGCACAAAAAGCGCAACAGGTTAACATGCTTTCACCCTCTTACCCTAGGCCTGACATCGCAAGAATGGATGACTGTTCTTGGTTGCGTAAATGCAGCAGGTCAAGCAATCCCATCTTACTACATCTTCAAAGGAAATATAATGAAGGACAATTACATTGCAGAATGTGAACAAGGAGCAGCCATGGCAATGCAACAAAAAGCATGGATGATGGGGGAGATTTTTAAAGCATGGCTAAATCACTTCAAAAGTGTAATCATGCAAGAGATGAGCTTTGAAAATTGACATCTGTTGATTTTAGATGGGCATGGTAGCCATGTCTCTCTACACGTGGTTGGCAATGCTCGTGATGCCAGCATTGACTCATTGTAACTTTGCATTCACACACATCTCACAAGCTCCAACCTTTGGATGTCTTTGTTTTCAAATCTCTAAAGGTAAAGTTTAGAAAAGAAAGGGGCATATGGCAGCAAAGAACATCACATTCTCAGGCCATTAAGAGTGAACTAGCCCTATTTTAGCAAAAAGCTTTGAAGTCATGTTTAACCGAAGCAAACATGAAGTACAGATTTAAAGCAACTGGAATATGGCCACACAATAGAGATGCACTGAAATTTGCTAGAATTCATGCAATCACATTGCAATTGTTGAGGAACCAAAAAATTCTAATGATGGAGGTGTTTCTCCGATCAACCAGGACACAACCCATTACAATGATGAAAATATATCTCAAGTGCCAAATAGTCCACTAGACTCAGTCATGGAATTCTAGCTAGTATCTTCGTAAGAGTTAAGGGCGGCCTTGTCAAAACCAACACCTTTTTATTTCCTCCATTGTCGAAACCTTTGTTCCTTGAAGTGATAGCTACCACTTGGCGTTTATATTACTCACATGTGACAACTAACTAACTTTTCATATTCAACCACGGGTGAAGCCCAATAGTAGACACATATACAGGAAATAACCCACAATTTCACTCCCCTCAGGGGCATGATGTCCCACCTCCATTAGGAGACCCTCTAGAAAGACGCCAAGCTGATGCCATCTTATGCCACCTCTCCCTCTCCTCCGGGGATGGAATCCATTTACTAGCCTTCTCTGATGGGGTAGGTAATGGACACTTACATGGGCACGTGATTTGCAACATGTTGGCAAAATGTTTCCAAATTTATGTGTTCACATTGAATGTTTCCATTAAAAATTTGGCAAAATGTTGCTAACAAGTTTCCTCGGCAAGTTTCCAAACGGCTCCATGTCATAGCCCTTTGCGGAGGAAGATGGCAACCACAAGAAAAGACAAAGAGGAAAAATGTTCCTCATTAAATGGAGGAAAAGACAACCCTTTTTTGCACTTCTTTCTCACTTACTTTTTCCTTTCATTTTTCTTAGAAAAGAAATATCTCCCACTCTCTAACATTTTTAGATTTTTTCCATGTTAACTCAAAAAACCAAGTTGTCAGTTGTGGCAACTTGTTTGACAACCATACTCTCATGTGAACTAACTCTTAGTGTCCATATCTCATGATACTTGCAAACCCTTGGAGGTCGGGAGCCATTGGGGAGCAGGTATTATGAATGAATGGATACTATGTGGTCCGCCGGGCTTTAGGGTTTTTTTGGCGACCCCGCAAGGAAAACGTAAATGCTCGATGGGCTTTTTGTGGGTTTCCAGGTTTCTCTCACCTGGCTTGTTTGTGATCATGTTAAGTGTGATTAGGTAAATGGGTGAAAGCATGACTGGGTGGACACCAAAGCTGTGTCCGGGACATCACTATTTGGCAAATTAATAGCTGTAATATGTTTGACAAAGATAGAAGAACCCAAGGCGTGTGATATATCATTGGATAGCTCTTGAAGAGGATAATCTAAAAAGCTGTTTGGCACCAAATTTAGAATTAATTTGCAAAAATTTTACTGCACACCACATCTAATAGTGCAACTATTCAAAACCAGTAATCAACCCATAAAAGTGTACCACCCAGTCATGCTTTCACCCAAATATGTTAATAAAACCTTGTGATCACATAGAATTTTAGGTGATTAAGTAAACATTAAATTCCTGCATGTGATGCTCCACAAGCCCAAGTATGCTACCTCTGCCGATGATGTGTCTGTGCAAGCAGTGGCGAAATATCACTACACACTCAACATGCAATCATTCCACCTAACATTTGGATTGTATCCTTGATAAAGTTTCTCAATTGTGATGACCTCTTGCCGTCTTATTTGGGAAACCTCATCAACAATGAATGTCAAGAACAAATATGGTAGTCTCCATGTGTCCACCATTGTTATGAGGTCTCTCAAGTTCCATCGATGCCACAAAGGAGTACCCGACATTGTGGACGGGAGATTGTATCAAATAATATGCTTTATTGAAACATGGATAGATGTAGTGTTATGTATTCATTTATAGTTTTCAACATCCTTTTGCAAAAATATACTATTTGTGGAGTTTGCAACCACGACAGCTTGTTTCAATTGGTACATCATGAGTAAATATGGTTTGAATAATGTGTAAATAATGTGTACACAAAAAAAGAAATTGTCCACCCTTACTCTAATGTATTTGTTGAAGTCCATTTGAACTTGGTAGTTTCCTTTTTTTGCAAGAAAGAGGAAAGGGTATATCCCTGATTTTAATGTGATATCATGCACCTAAGATTCACGGCTGATTGTTCGCTCGCTCAGATGAGCAGTGTCACGTATTTGGATAGAACCAAACTCATGTTTGTCTTTTGTACTAAATGCAGTTCTCTTTCTTGTGGTGAATAAATTTTACAAAATGATGATTTCACATTGTACTTCTTCTTGCTGCATTAGCTCAAACAAATCACTCTCCCAGTGCTCCCTTATGATATTATCTACAGCTGATGCTGATAAAACACAAATAGATGTCCTCTTGTTTGGTTGATTAGTGATGCACCGGTACCTCCTATGAATTGGGTTGTTCTTTATGTTGTATGCTATCATTGTTGCTAGTGGCATGTTTGTAAGGAGTGAAGTTCAGTGACACATGTTTTGCTTCACCGACCAATCGATCAATGGATTTTCAAGTAACGACCTTCTATAAGCAAACCTTTTGCAACCGTAGTCATTGTTCTCGTGATTCTAGCTATGACGTTGATGACGATAAGGAGCTGCACAACTAGTTGATTTGTGTTTAGGATGGCTTGTATATAGCCGGGATACAAGATGACAATGCTGCTTGTTCTTAGACTTTTTAGGCAAGTGGGACAACAACTCCAATTATTGTGGCATTATGCATTACAGATGTTGCAACAGGGTTGCGTTTTCCAACTTTGTGCATGCTTTGTTAAGTTGTTGTACTAGATATCTTTCTTTGATAGATTGCAAACAGCATAGCTTCCACAAATGCAAATATTGTGGGCCGTGACATTGCATTTTTCTTGTCAAGCCTGATAAACACCGTGCATGTGAAACAATGAAGAAACAACAAGACAAAGCAATTTCTTTTGCCTAATCCTGGACTAACAAGCGGCACCTTCCCGCCGTCTTTTGCGGTTGATGCAAAGCATTGTCGCAATTGTCATCGTGAGGGTTTGCAGCTAAATGAAAATGTGAACACAACATATACAAATTAGTTTCATGCAAATTAGAAGGGATCAATAAAGTGAAATTGGGGGACAAAAAAATCTCAACACACTATTGCAAACCATAGTGAAACCTCTAGCTAATACTCAAGAAGGGTATGCCAATTTGGAGACAAGTTGGAATGAAAGCACATGATCTCTACAAATGAAAAGAGCACAAAAGATAAAATGACTTTTCTAGACATGGTGGAAGAAATAAACACACATTTTGGAGAGGGATGCAAGCATTGTTTGTGATGCATGTCTAGATGTTCCAGCTCTCAATCTAATTTAGTGAGCGTCTTCCTTTCAGATCAATTATCTCACAGGTAGTCTTTGATGATTTTGTTTTTTAGGGCCTAAATTTTGACAAAGGCCCTTGTTTGCATGATTTCAAGCTTGTAGTAGTAGACACAAAATTGTTTGCAAAAAATGTCGAGGTTGATTGATGACCCATGCAAGTGTATACACCTCAGTTGATTTTCTCCAAGGGCATGTAGATCTGGTATTCAAGAGTTCAGCTGCTCACCATGGCCTAATAGCATTCTCTTTCAGCTTGAAAATATTGGTTGGCCTTCTCTCATACGGTGGTCAAAGGGAAAGACCCTAGTCTTATAATGCCTATTCGTGAAATTCCCTCTCTTGTGAAGTCATGATGTTCCAAGGGTGAAGGTCATTGTGAATAATACCGTGGTCATGTGCAAATTCCAAAGCATGCACTTGTACATGAATCAAAGACAAAGCATGCTTGATGATGTTCTTGCATTGACATAACTCCAGTCCAACTGGGTTCTTGCAACTTTCCTCATCCATGGCAAGTAAAATTTTATTGATGATTCCAGAAGGTCACAGGTACACACTCCATCAAATTTCCAAGTGAAGGCCCATTGAAATAAGGGAATATAAGTACCCATGGTGATTGAAAAGTATGTGCGAAGGCATGCACGATACCCTGGTGGTTGAGGTCAACACTGCTCTTGATTGCGAGCAACTTGAATTGTTCCTTTGCTGAACTTTGAATTCCTTACAATAGTACACGTTGGTAGACAAAAGGAAAGAAATCCATTTGATTTCTGTAATCATAAGTGTCTCCATATGAGCCAAGCCCTAGTTTCCTTCCTTGCTTTATAGCCTTGAATGGAATGCCCAAGGCGATAGAGAAAATTGAGTTCAACAGAGTTTTTTGAATATGCAAACTAGACATGGAAGCTCTTCTATCTCCAAGGTTCTCCTTCTATAACTTAACGATGAAGGTGTTCTATCTGTCAATGTTCCTTGGGTAGGTGGACTTTTCCTTCTCAATCTTCCAATAGTTGTACCAATGTTGTAGTTTCTCCATTTGTATGCCCTCTAGCAAGTCACCTTGTAGGTCCAGGGCACATTACTAAGGAGAAGGTGTTGCACATTGCCAATATTGGCACCCTCAAACTTGAAGGCTACTAGGTGAACCACTTCAAAGAGCAAGACTTGTAGGCACCGCTCATCTTGCAAGGTTGATGTTATCTTGTCCAAACATGAGGGCCTCCACTACCTGCACTAAGTATGTGCGTAACCGCTTATTTAACTGTAGTGCTTGCTTGAGAAGCATTCTACCTACAAGCAGTGAAATGACGTTACGATGTGTTGGCAAAATCATTTATCACTTTAGAGTTCAAATGTGAAGCTAGATTTTTTGCAGCGATGACGAGTATTGTATCAATAGGGAGAAGGGAATGAAAATCAAGAAATTAGTATTTATAATCACATTTTTCCAATGAGATCAAACATCTCATAAACCAGTGTAGTACGTTGGGACTAGATCCATGACTCAAGGAGTTCAGTAAAGTATATGTAATATAGCATGTGAGTTCAACAGAAGGTATTCTATATTCTTGTGAAGTTACAGAAACATGTGTACATAAGGCCTTTAAGGGAATCCATTTTGGTGAATGCACATGATATAGGAAAATTTTACATAGTGAATGTCCCAAGATCCATGCTCATTACCTGACAGAGGGCCTCTAGATATGAGCTATCAAGAAGCACACTTGTTTTACATGGGATAGCAAGACAAGTGCAGTGACTGATGAGAATCGTGCTCCTACAAGGTTGCCTAACAAAAAGTGGTTCGGTGGAGCACGATGCATGGGAAACCAAATTGATGACCAGTATTGTGCTATGTGAGTCAATCTTTGGAGTTGGCAGGTTACGCCATGGAATTGTGTAAGATGTTGGAATTCACAAAGGTGAGGATGATCGAAGTGTATATAAATGGGAGTCCACAATATTATCAATCGAAAAGACAATTGATGTCGAAGCAATCAAGTTTTTGGAGAGTCATAGTGCTCTTTACATCTACTCTACATCAAAAAATTAACTCAATTGTACAATTCACGGCGGGGGAATTTTCAAACGAGAGGAAGGCCAAAGTGTATGTGAATGGGAGACCTTGGCATTTCCAATCGAAAAGACAATTGATGTCGACGCAATCAGGTTTTGGGAGAGTCACACATGCCTCTACTCTACATAGAAATAAATTCAACTTCACAATTTAGAACGGGGGCGTTTACAAACAAGAGGGCGAGACCATGACATTTCCAATAAAATAAATGATTGATGTCAAAGTAATCAGGTTTGTGGAGAGTCAAACACACCTTCACATCTACTCAACAACAAAAGTAAACTTTATTTTTCAATTAAATAGCAATGTGCATGCCCGTTAAGTGATATGCATACACTATAAGAGGAGTAGTCTATAACCGCTAGCATTGCCGCAGAAAAACAAAGGAAAATGGAGAGAGAGAAAATTGCGTGCACGGCAATATTCGTGGCTCAAGTCACGGTAGTGGTTTGAAAGCAATAATCGTGGTAATATCCATGGTAATATATCCGCTGCTATTACCATGTCAATTGCCGTTGGTATTGCCCTGCTAATTACTGTTAAATGCCCATTCAAAAATAAAGGTGCTCATTTTGGGTGGCCCAAATGAGCACCTTTATTTTTTACCTACATAAAACAATGAAACATCAATTGTTTTTTGAAAGAGTATACAAAAAAACAAAAGAATTAAAATTTAATTTACTTTACCTTGACAATCTAATGTGCAAAAGATCAATTGCATAAAAAAGTTACAAATAAAATGTAAATAGTTGTATATAGATTGTGCCACATTGGGACTTTACAAAAGTTTGGACAAATATTTTTCTATCTAATCCTCCTTGTTCTCGTCGTCATCCAGAGGTACATACGTTTGATCACCTTGACTCTACATAAATCCAAACCAAATTAAACAGTTATCAAAAGCTCAAAACAATTGATACAAAATTACTTGTTTAAACTTACCGCTTGTAGTGATCCAACCGCTGCGTATAATTGCTCACGAGAGATGTGGTTGTTCTTGAACAACTATTACCAAGTATCAAACTCTGTATGTTGCTCCCGATACTTGACCATCTCTCTGGTTGGTCAAGTAAGAGTGATATTTTCCTAAGTTAGCAATAACAATAACAAATCATCAATATTTATAATCACCGATTTAGGCTGTAATTTAATCAACTTATATATTTCTCCTTCCAGGTTGCCTTGCCTCCCAAGCCATAGTACATGGGAGTTTGTCTGGTGTGAGATTAAAAGAAGATCTTCTTTATTGTGCTTCTTGCATAACATCTCTTCAAAGAATCTCCTTGTTCGAGGGATTAATTTGCACATTGCATGCCTACCTCCATTCTGAGGTGCGATATTGTTGAAAGTTGTCCAACCTAATGCCTATCCCGTGGGGAGAAAGAGATAGGAAGAGAGAGATAATGATAGATAAGCTAAGGAGAAGAGAGTAGAAAGTAATTTTTGAATTTCATCGGCTTCACGTAAAGAAGGTCTTTTTATAGAACTCTACAGAAACAGAAGCTTACCCACACTGTGCACACCACAAAATGGTTGCCTTGTCTTCAACCATTTCTATTTATCTTCCTCCCTTTATCTATCTCTTTCTCCCCACGGATATCTCTATTTCTCTCTCTCTCTCTCTCTCTCTCTCTCTCTCTCTCTCTCTACCAACCAATCTCTCTCTCTCTCTCTCTCTCTCTCTCTCTCTCTCTCTCTCTCTCTCTCTCTCTCTCTCTCTCTCTCTATCTCTATCCCTATCCCTATCCCTCTCCCTCTCACATCTAGCAAATCTACCACACACATTCATTTGCAAAAAAGCTTACATACTACAACAACAAGCAAAAAGATTACGGTAATGTCACTAACCTAAGGCAAATGGATAAGGTCTCTCTCTCTCTCTCTCTCTCTCTCTCTCTCTCTCTCTCTCTCTCTCTCTCTCTCTCTTTGTTTCTTCATTTATGCATGTAAATGTGTGTGTGCGCGCGTACATGCGTGCACGTGCAACAATGTAGAAGCCATTAGGGGGGGGGGGGGGGGGGGGGGAGTGATTACCTTAGATTGTAGAAAGGTTGCCCGCTAAGTTGGGCTTCAAAAGACAAACGCGGTAAACCCCCTTTGATGGAAACGTCCAAACGAACCGAAGCTCCTCTTCGAACGGAATGTGTGTGTGTGTGTGTGTGTGTGTGTGTGTGTGTGTGTGTGTGTGTGTGTGTGTGTGTGTGTGTGTGTGTGTGTGTGTGTGTGTGTGTGTGTGTGTGTGTGTGTGCATGTTGTTGTGTTTGCGGGAGAGAGACAGTGAGCGTGTGGGAGGTGTAGGAGGGGGGAGGGAGAGAGAAAGAGTGAGGGTGAGGGGAGGGGGGAGGGAGCTTGAAGCAGGCGCAATGGCAAAGAGGAAGAAGGCATGGAATGCCGCAAAAATGCTGATACTTTGCCCTTCTTTTTTTAGGCGCCAGGGATTACCGCGACTATTACTGCGGGCATTACCACGACCATTACCACAACAATTACCGCCACTATTATCACACCACATCATTTCAACGGATACAAATGTATCCGAGGTTGTAGATGTGGTGTGTGTGTGTGTGTGGTGGGGGGGGGGGGGGGGGGGGTACAAACCATCGCCTCTACCCTTAGATATCAATAATTTTCTGTTTAACCTTTTAAGTTTTTTTATGAATGCTTTTATTTTTTTTATGAGTACTTATTTTTGTAGTACTTTTATATATTTTTTAACTTAAAGTACTTTTAGCTATTTGTGATTAAAAAATTAACCCATTTAGTGCACACACTGATTGTACTTTATTTATTTTTAAAAAAGGCACTCATTGCACTTTATTCGCTTTGACTATATAGTCTTTTTTTATTGAAATTTATAGATTTTTTAAATTAACTTTCTAATTTTTAGGGCACATATGACTAGATAAAATTTTTCTCTTTGATTATATATAGTCATTTTTTAATTGAAATATATCTATTTTTTAACAACTGTTTATTTTTTAGGGCATATATGACTAAATAAAAAATTTGTCGCATGTACAAAGGAAAACTCCCTTGTCCTTGCGCCAAGTGCAAAAGGAAAATCCCTCACTTGAGGCGCATTGCATTGGAGCACGTGGAGAACGAAGGGCTTTGGCATCCTCGAAAAAGCGCTCAAAGAGATGAGAGTGCCACTCACCCCTTGCTTGAGGAGGTGCCCCATTGGTCTGTGTTCGGTGGTGGTGCCTCGGCGCGCAAAGCTGAACGGCAGAGGCAAGAGCTATTGGACGAATTGGGTGCACCACATGGTGATCCTCCCATTAGCTCTACATTGACAACTCCTTTCCCCTCTCAGTCGCACTTTGATGCAGAGGATGAGTACATGTTCGACATATGTGATGACTTACTGGCTCATGAATGCAACTTGTGCGAGGAGGATTGCCAGCCATGCACTCAACGGGTAGCGACAACGGAGGACAGACTGATGGCGAGTGCCAGAACACCTCTTTATGACGGTGCAGAATACTCGGTGCTCCAGGCATCGTTGGAAGTCCTCAACTTGCAAGTGAAATTTGATTGGTGTCATAAAGTCTAATATCTAACCAACCCAAATGATTTTCTCATACTAAACTAATCATTTAATGTGGGAGAATAAACACTAACAAGGGTTAAGATATATACATGTGCTTATAGATCTATCACAACCAATGGTAAAGGGGCCCAAATGAGAGATGGTCTATCAAAGAGCAAGGCTCACCAATGGAGCATAAGACCTTAGGAATAGCTTCATTGAAGACTTCCAATAACTAGTGTAAAAGTCCTTTGACCTTAGGTAAGCTAGGGATGAGCTTGAGGTGGGAACCCGGTCTAAGCTTAAGGTGCTTGAGGTACTTGTCGTGCTTGATGACTAAGATGCTTGAGGTGCTTGCCGTGCTTGATGACTAAGGTGATTTTATTGTAACAAGTCCCTCTTGATGGAAGAAACCATAATACAAATTCCTATTAGAGGGGGGACCGGCTCCACATAAATCCGGTCCTCAATTGTTGTCATTTTCTCTAATTTCTCTCTCTTGCAAAAGTATTGTTCATGACAAGTTAACTGTGCGCTCCTTGCCGCACTGTCGAAGCAAGGGACTTGCCAATACACCGTGTGCGAGCCACAAATGGCTCCAAGCACACAACAAGCCTAAACTAGCAAGCTCAAGAGAGCAAAGGGTGTGTCACTCACCGCTCTACGCTCGCCTTCGTGGTGGATTCCTCGCCGCGATGAAGAAGAAGCTACAGTCGTGCCACGCTCAACCGCTTCGCCGCCGTCGTGCCTTCGTAATGCTCGATCGCACACACACTCTCCCTCTCTCTCTCCCTCTCTCTCTCTCTCTCTCTCTCTCTCACACACACACACACACACACACACACACACACACACAAGGAGGTGAAGAAGAAGAAGATGGAGATGTAGATGGAGCAAGAGCACTCTTCTATTGCACAAATGAGAGAATGAGTAAAAATTAGGTTTAGTTGGCTTTTATATGAGCTCACCCCATTCACACTTGGGCGCCCATGCTTAGCCAACTAACCCTAGCATGTTCGTGTTAGAGTGCGCCTCTCATCGGCGATCACTCTTACTCTTTTCCTATTGGTCCGACAAGCCCGGTACCTGACTCTAAATAATACAACGTTTATAGATCATAGGGTGTCCGTGGGCCGTGAGGGTTAACATGCCCCCCTTCCTGATGTAGATTCCGTCCTCGGAAGCTATTGAGTTGAAGCTGGTTCGCCGAGGTGGAAGAGCATTTGAGATGAATGTCCTTAGCCTTCTTCAGTCACTGCAAAATCAAACAACATTGGCACAGTAATGGAATTCTCTTAAAAAGCATATGCAGTTTTAGGTAGACAAATTGATTGGTCCAAGAATTTCAAACAATTTGTTAGCAATGAACATTGAATTGCAATGTAATCAAATGCATAAACAGATGTAAAGGTAAAAAATTAAACAAGTCTGGGGTCGCTAATTTGACGGTCGAAAGGCACTAGAGATCGAATATTAATACCATGGGTAAGCTTCTTAATTTTCTGTGGTCGATTAAGTTGTTTAATCGCGAGAGCCAAGTATTCATGTTCGAGGGCTAACTAGAGGCTATACCTAGAAGACCTTGTAGTTAAGCTACCATAAAAGGAATTTCTCATGAAATCATCGCCTGAGTGATTACTTTTTCTTTGACCCCCCAAAGTCTTTTCACATTGATTCAATTATGATGTGTGTGCTTATTTTGTATGCCTTGGGGTTTTTGCTTTTCAAGGAAAAGCGCCCACACTGGGAACCTCTAGGGCTCTAGTACCATAGGCGATACATGTGAGTGAAGTACCAATTTAAGCAGGGATTTCACTTCCAGCTTAAAATTTTACATTGTGGCACTTTGATTTTTTGTTTGTTCATTTTCAGCATTTTAATTTTGTAACTTTGGGGGGTCATATAACACTGTTACCCTCCCCAGGCTCATCTCATTAGTAAACTCCCTTTATAATACTTAAGCTAAAGGTCCCTAGGGTTAAGCCCACTAGAAAGCCCTAGTACATTTCATACAATGCTGCCTAAATCGGATTAAGAACCTAAGTAACCATTGATTATTAGGAAGGCATTCCCCATGGTATTAAGAGAAGATCTCTAACACCTAACTTGGTCAAACTAGCTTAGTTGGACTGCTTGATTTTTAAACCTAGACAAGTGATTATGACAAAAGATTACATTGAATTAAATGTTTGATAGTAAGCAAATGCGCTGAATATTATGCTAACAATCACAATCAAAGCAGACAAACATGGATGCAAAAAGATAAGGGCAATGCTAATGGACAAGAAACACCTGTTTGTGTTGATGGTCGCGCTTGATTTGAAGTGTGAACGAGAGAAAGGTTCCATGAAGGTCCAAATCCTATCAATAGCAACACGCTCCTGTACACACTAGGAAACAAAAGGAATACCTCCAGGAGGCACATTAGTGGGAAAAGAGAACTTCGCTAATCACTCAACTCTAAAACAGAAACACTCATATCGTACTAATCTTACCTACCCTCCATCACTCAAGTGATGAGGATCAAAGGTGTTTTATGGCATAGGTTTCTGTTTCACTGTACCAGATGTGACATGGGTAGGTCTGAGTCAATGTTTTGACTTTTAATGTGCATACTCATTTGCTAATTGCTCTTGCTATTTATTTTTTTGTTTTTTGTGAATATAAAGCTTTATATGTACATTCCCTAAGATTGGGAGATATAGAGGTCAGGGAAAAAGGTTGAGAATGAAACAAATGAATGATGGATGTCCACAAATACTCCCCCCTTCCTTGGGTAGATCATACCGTTTGAAATGAGCTTGTCACCCTTTGAAACCAATTGTTCCAGTTGGTAATAGGTGAGGATTTTTGCCAGTAGTTTTCTATTACCCTAGGTGCCTCGTCAAGTTGCAAGGGTGGTAAGGTACTCTCCCAGGATCAAACTTGAAGTGGTTCATCAGGTGATTCTTGAACACTGGGAGGTGTGGATTCTTTTGTAGCTTCATGGAGGTCCACTACTATAGATGGAGGCTGTGTAGAAGCTTTTACCTCTATGGATGTATTACATGATGAGCTAGAATCTTCATGGGACTCCCCCCTTCTTGAGCTAGGTGGAACAAATCGTTCTTTCTTTGGTACCCAAACTAGCTCGGGAGCGGGTGTGTAGCATTCTGTGATTTTTTTCTTTCCACGATCATTGATTCGTTTTGGAGCTACGGGATTGGGCTCACTTGGGTCAGGTGATAGGTAAGAGCACAATCTACGTTTTGGCACCCAGATTTGATCATTTCCTTGATAGTAGCCTTGGGCTTCCAATAGTCGTTTAGGAATCCATCGCAACATTTTCTTACTTTTCTTGGAGCGAGTGGTACGTTTCTTACAAGGCTTCTGTTTTTTAGCACTAGCTATGGTCACTAAAGAAGCTTTAGGGACCCACTTGTATGTTTTCTTCGTTACATTAGGACGAGTCTTGTCGGAAGCGATATGCATTGCTTGTAGCATATTTAAGGGTACAGGCATTTCATCCCCCTCAGGTGTTACCCAGGTCATCCCCCTATTTCCCCAAGTGTCTATGGTTGCTGCTAGGTGGACCCAATCCACATTGTCCGACTCAGTCATCCCAGGTAGGATATCCATATGGACACTCTTTGGGGGTGTGGGGTCCACGTGCGATGTGAAAGGAGAGTCCATTTCCCCACCCCCTTCGTGTGCTTCATTTGCATCAGGTTCCGAGCGAGTAGCTCTACCTAATGTTTCCATGAAACGGCTAAACATACTAGTACTAGGTTGTGGAGCTTCGGGAGGTGCATGGCCTTCTCTCTCAGTGTTTTGGGTAGGGTATGCTTCCATGATTTCTGAGTCGGAGGAGGAATCACTAGCGGCTATTTTAGGGTCTTGGGTGGTGCTACCTTGTGTCCCCGCTGAGGGTCTAGAGCCTATCGTGGATGGGTAATGGGTGTCCGTATGAACAGAGGCACTACCAATGTGATCGTGCTCTAACACTCGTCCAGAGCGTAGGTTCATATGACTTGATCCCCTAAAAGTGTCAGTGAGTGCCCATGAAGGCTGCTCACCTAGTATTTTTGGGTGTTTTGCAACCCAAGTCTTTCCTTAATTTGACTTTTTGGTCCTTTTTTTCTGACCCGGCTATAGAATAGAGCGTATAATAGCTCAAAATGAGCGTCCCGGTCAGAGGGTCGTGCCGTGCTTTACAGCCCTCCGTTTGGTCACTCTATGCCCTCAGAATCCCTAAAACTGTCAATTTCCAGTAGGGAACTAGGCCCAAACTAGAAAGTCTAAGGGTGCAAGTGGGAAGAGAAAGGAGGAGAGTGGAGGACTTGTCCCACATGCTCTCATTCCCTCTTGAGGAGGTAGGGTATATATATAAGAGTGAGTCTAGTATATATCATGAGACTGAGGACTGAGGCCTGGGCCTGGGCTTGGGCTTGGGCTTGGGAAAATGATCACGATCTATCTTTTATACAAACCAACCCGTCCGTTTTTAAAACTCACGTTTTTTATTTTCGAAAATTTAACCTCCCCCTCACTCGCGTTTTTATTTTTCGTTTTTTTTTTCAAAAAAAATATTTTTTTATTTTTATTTTATGCAAAAAATGCAGAAATTGAAAATGCAAAAAATGCAGAAATTGCAAATGCAAAAAATTTAACACAGAAAATGCAGAAATTGAAACTTGACAGAACCAGAAAATGCAAAAAATGCAAAAACGCAAGAAATGCTAACTATGCAGTGCAAACCAGAAAACGTAGAAAACGTAGAAAACGCAAAAAACAGAAATCTCCACACAACTACACACACTCATTCCCTGCCTTTTCTATGATAGAAATTGCACCACAAGAAAGCGTAAAGTGCTTAATCGAGCTTAGTGTAGGGCATTTCCCCGGCAGCGGCACCAAAAATGTGCGCTCCTTGCCGCACTGTCGAAGCAAGGGACTTGCCAATACACCATGTGCGAGCCACAAATGGCTCCAAGCACACAACAAGCCTAAACTAGCAAGCTCAAGAGAGCAAAGGGTGTGTCACTCACTGCTCTACGCTCGCCTTCGTGGTGGATTCCTCGCCGCGATGAAGAAGAAGCTGCCGCTACGCCGCGCTCAACCGCCTCGTCGCTGTCGTGCCTTCGTAATGCTCGATCGCACTCTCTCTCTCTCTCTCTCTCTCTCTCTCTCACACACACACACACACACACACACACACACACACAAGGAGGTGAAGAAGAAGAAGATGGAGATGGAGCAAGAGCACCCTTCTATTGCACAAATGAGAGAATGAGTAAAAATTAGGTTTAGTTGGCTTTTATATGAGCTCACCCCATTCACACTTGGGCGCCCATGCTTAGCCAACTAACCCTAGCATGTTCGTGTTAGAGTGCGCCTCTCATCGGAGATCACTCTTACCCTTTTCCTATTGGTCCGACAAGCCCGGTACCTGACTCTAAATAATACAACGTTTATAGATCATAGGGTGTCCGTGTGCCGTGAGGGTTAACATTAACTAAATACTATGTTTATGTTGCTACCATCAATTATGTTCACCCGCTATGCTCACAAAGTAATTTCACAAAAGAACTCTCTCTCTAATTTTCGCTACTCTCAAGTTAATAGGCCAATTCTATTACATTGGTATGAGAACATTTGGTTTTTCTTTTCTTGATTAAGAAGAGAGGTCCTTAAGTAGCCTATAAATGGTTGTTGTTGTTAATCATATTAGGGTAAGTGAAAGTGGGATCTATTATTGGTTTTGTTGAGCCCACTATGTGGGATATGGTGCACACCTCGGGGGCTTTGGACTTAATAATGGAGTCTTTTTAGAATTGCCTATGGCTTTACCATCATTGAGCCATAAGAAGTCCAAAAAGAGCTAGCCCTCGGCAACTCTCCTATGTTAGATCTACTCCACTACTCTTTATAATTAACCACTTTGAGCCATGGGTGTAGATATTTAAGAACAGATTTTCAAAGGCTAAGAGGAGTGGAAACTAAGGTTTTGAATTGGCAAAGTGTACAATAAGTACGTACACAAATTTTGTTAACATGTCTGACAATAACCAAGAGAGTAGAATGAACATTGATAGCTTTGATTTTGCACATGAAGGTGCTAATGATGATGCCCCCATGTTGGTGAATTATCTTGTAGCTAGGTTGTAGCAAGCTATGGGCAACCCTGATTTGCAAGCCAAACTTACTCAAAAACTTCGTGCTTATGGAATTTCCCTTTCTCTCCAAGAGGAGAGAGAGCTAAGGAGGCCTCTTGAAGAGAACCCCAAAAAAAGACTCTCTCGCATACGAGAGGAGGAATTCAAAGAGCAAGAAAGCAATGAAACTTTAAGTTCCTCTAAAGATGTGGCTCCACGAAGATGGTGGTCTAAACAATCTCCCACGCCTTCCAAGAGGAAAAGATCAACACACAATTCTTCTCCTCGTCATTCCAAAAGGGAGGAGAGGAAACAAAGGAAGAAAAGGGCTATAAAGAGGTCACCCTCTTCTACTTCTTCTTCACCTTCCTCCTCTTTCGACGAAAGCTATGGCTATTCTCCTAGAGAATACAAGAGGGGAGGACATTGCAAATCATACCCTGCATGGCAAAGGTCTCAAAAACTAAAGAACTTCAACTTAGGGAGGAAAGAGTATCTCTTTTATCACCTATGATGGCACCTTTGGTGCTACCAACAGAGTGTTGGCCTTCATCTAGCAATTTGATGCGGCCTTTGGAAACGAGGGCTTCACAGAGTCCTCCAAGCTATGCCATGTAGCTATGAACTTCCAAAAATCAGCTCGTCAATGGTGGGCTATCCTTCATGGAAATGGCAAAGCCCCAAAGCATGGAAAATTGTACGAGTTTCCATCATGAAGAAATTCCTTGCAAGAAATGCAAAGAATAAAGTGCTTACCAAATGGCACAACTTGAAGCTTCTCTCCCATGAGTCTATCCACAAGTATATAGACAAGTTTAGTGATTTACAACTCAAGGCTATTATCTTTCAAAAGATAGAATTTGCTAAGCAAAAGCAGCAGTTCTATGCGGGATTACCCAAAGAGATGGCCGAATACATCAACTCTCAATGGCCTGGTTCTATCACCGAAGTAATCCATCACACCATGGTTGCTTCATGCATCAATTTCCATCAAGGGGTAGATGGAATGTCAAGCCCATGGAAAACAAAGACAAAAATGATGCAAAGGGGAAAACAATTGCTCAAAATTCTTTCCAAGGCACTTCCAACAACAACAACAACAATCGGTCCAAGGAGAAGGGAGTTTACAAAGGCAAAAACAAACTCTCTTTTGAAGAGCTTGAAGCTTTTTGCAAGGACCATAAGTGTTTTAAGTGTGGGGAGCAAGGGCATGGCTATTGTTCTTGCCCCAAGAAGAATGCTCGCAATGAGACTCCTAGGGCTTCCACCATCGGAGCTCCAAAAGAGGATGTTCATTTGCAAAGGATCATCACTTTCCTATGCTTGGGAAAAGGTAAGAGAGCATGATGCCTTCATCTTGTTTGACCCTAGCTCTACTCACAACTTCATATTAATGGAGTTGGCCACCAAGTTGGGCATTCATGCTTTCAAGATGGAAGATATGGTAATGGCTGACACAGCTTTCAAGGGACAACAAGCCTCCGTTACTCCCTTGATTGGAAAGTTGAGGCTTCATGTCTAAAGCTATGTTGACAAAGAAGACTTTTTCATCTCTCCTCTCCAACATGAGGATGCTATCGGAGGGGCGCCATGGTTTGATCGCATGGCTTCCAATATGAAGTTCCGTGAAAGGAGAATCTATTTCACCTACAGCGGAAAGAACATGTATATAGATGCTAGTGAGCATGGTCGCACTATTCCACTTGTAAATCCTCTTGCTTTTGATAAATCAATGAAGAGCTCAGTTTTTGTGTACATAAGTTTTGTTAAAGAGTCTAGAAGATCCTAATGGTTCATCCTAATACAGATGCCAATGAGTGTGGTTGCACTATTCCACTTGTAAATCCTCCTGCTTTTGATATATCAATGAAGAGCTCAGTTTCTGCGTACATGATTTTTATCAAAGAGTCTCTAAAAGATCCTAATGTTTCATCAAACGTAAATGGTAAGAATCAAGAAGAGTTAGACTTATCTAACTTTCTAAAAGGATTCCAAGATGTGTTCATCGATGATATCCCTATGGACTTCCCTCCAAAACAAGGGGATGATGACCATAGCACTGAGCTCCTTCCAAGAAGCTAACCGCCTAACAAGCCTCCTTATCAAGTCTCACAAGCTCAACAAGAGGAGATCATGAGGCAAATACAGGAATTTGTTGACAAAGGGATGGTGAGGCCACAGTTCCTCTCCCTTTTGTTCTCCAGTCCTTTTAGTGCAAAAAAAAGATGGTATATACCGTTTGTGTGTGGACTATCGAGCACTAAACCATATCACTATCACAAAAAAAAATTCCCGCGCCTCTAGTAGAAGTTCCGTTTGATAAGCTACAAGGCTCTACCTACTTTAGTAGGATTGACCTTAAAAGTGGCTATCATCAAATAAGGATAGTGGATGAAGATATCCTAAAGACCTCGTTTCGCACAACGTTTGGTCTTTATGAATATCTAGTCATGCTTTTTGGCTTGACTAACACACCAAATACGTTCAATTGTCTAATGGAGAAATTTTTTAGACCTTACTACAAATTCACTAGTGTGTTCTTTGATGATATCATCATCTACTCCAAGTATTTGGAGGAACATAAGCAACATCTCCAAGTGAGTTTTCAAGCATTGAGGGAGAACAAGCTTTTTCTCAACCAAAATAAAAGGTAATTTTTCCTTCAAGAGATACAATACCTAGCTCATATTATCTCTCAAGATGGTATCCATATGGAACCATCAAAGTTAGAGGTAATAAAATCATGGCCTAATCCAAGGAATCTACATGAGCTACAAAGCTTTATTGGTATGTGCGCATACTATAGATGCTTCTTAGCAAAATTCTCTCAAATAGCAGAAGCACTACATGACTTAACTAAGAAGAACGTTAAGTATGTATGGATTGCTAAGGACCGAAACGCCTTTGATAAGCTCAAAGAAAATCTACCTCCCAACCAGTCCTCATGTTTCTGGATCTCTCAAAGCCATTTGAGGTCCAATGTGATGCTTGTGCTGATTGCCTTGAGGAGTTTTGCTTCAGAAGGGCATGCCATAGCATATGAGAGTCGAAGGCTCAATACCAATGAACGAGCCTTGGGAATTTATGAGAAAGAGCTTTTAGCTATTCTATATGCCCTAGACACATGGAAGCACTATTTATTGGGGACTCCATTTATTCTACGAGCCGACCACCAAAGTCTCAATTATTTCATGATACAAACCAAGCTTTCCGACAAACAAATGAGGTGGGAAATTTTTCTTTTGCAATTTAATTTCCATATTGTTCACTTTGCTGGTAAGGACAATCAAGTGGCCGATGCACTTTCACAACAACCAAGTTAATGCAGTGTCTATAGCTACTCACATGATCTATCCTCTATATGATAGATGAGTATGCTACTGACTGTGACTTTAGAGACATAATGTTTGCCCTTGCTTTGGGGAAGAAAGAGGAACCATTCACCTTGCAGGATGGTTATCTTATCCATGGAAATAGGCTATGTGTTACCCATTCCCATCGTGAGAAATTTATGTATGAATCACATGCTCCTCCCTATGCGGGGCATAGTGGCATTCAACCTACTCTTCAAGGAGTAGAGACGTATTTTTATTGGCCTACCATGAAAGTGGACATACAAGAGTATGTTTCAAAATGCATAGTATGCTAAAAGACCAAGTATGATAGAGGGAAGCAACCTGGATTACTCCAGCCATTGCCTACCCCAAATTCACCATGGGAGAGTATATCCATGGATTTCATCTTTGGATTTCCCAAGTCTATCCATGGGAATAACTCGAATATGGACAATAGTCGCCAAGTTGCAAGCACACTTTATTCCTATCAAAAAGACTATTAAGGCACACCAAATGGCAACTCTCCCCATATCTCAAATTTTCAAACACCATGGATTACCAACATCCATTGTTTCAGATAGAGATCCTAGAATGACCTGTAATTTTTGGAAAGGTCTCTTAGAAAATCTAGGAACAAAATTGAATTTCTCTTCGGACTATCACCCACAAACGAATGGCCAAAGTGAGATAGCCAATCTTACGATACTTGATCTACTCAAGACTTATGTTACCATAGTAGATCAACGCTCACAATGGGAAAAGTACTTACCTCTTGTAGAGTATGCCTACAATAATACTACACATACTTCTACAAGAAAAGCACCTTTTGAGATCATTGAGGGAAGACCTAAAAGTCCCTTCCTACTCAAAGTACATGGGAAGATCTTCGGTTGTCGATGAGTATAGCCATGACCTGCAAGAATCTTGTCAAAAGATTAAGGAGGCTATATCCATCTCTCAACAAAGGCAAAAAGCTGCTATTGACAAGCACAGAAGGGCCTTAACATTCAAAGAAAATGATTGGGTCTTACTTAAGTTTCCTAAGGCTCAATTGAGGAAAACGACGGGCAAAAATCCTACCAGCCATCAAAAGTATTATACTAAGCTAGCAAAAAGATACTATGGTCCTTTCCAAATCTTGAAGCCCATCAATGAGATGGCTTACCAACTCAAGTTGCCCAACCATTGGCGCATACAAAATGCCTTTCATGTGAGCCTACTCAAGCCCTACAAAGAAGAGCCACCAAGTGAACCAATTATTGAAGACCCTCCCGAAGTTGAAGACCAAGAAGAGTGCTACAACCCAAAGCTATCCTTCGGCATGAAGACAAACTACTACAACATGGTAAGATTATCTGATGGTATCTTATTAAGTTCGAATATTCTTTTTGAAGATGCTAGATGGATGCACTTGGAATAGATCTTAAGGATAGTATGAAACTTGTCAATGCTTACAATGCTACATTACAGTAAGCAAATGTACAAATTTCTTTTAAATGGCCCATGTTTTTTTGTCTTATAAGACTAGTTCTCTTTATCATTGTGCACAAATTTAAATAGTATGCATGCTTAGAATCATGTTTGGGATGACGAAGTCTCTCAAACACCAAGTAGAATTTGTCACTCTACTTTGGAAGAATGAAATGGACTAAAGAGAATACATGCTTGCGGCAGCTATGTCTCCCAAGCGCCAAATGGATTAGTCATCCATCTTGGAAAGATGTCGTAGGGTAAAAACGGATCCTCTACCCGCTAAGTAAGATTGACTAATGACTAAAGCTTAATCTCTTCTACCTCATAGTCGAGGACGACTATGATTTCAAAAGAGAGGTGATGACATAAAATTCCATATCTAACCAACCCAAATTACTTTCTCATATTAAATTTATCATTTAATGTGGGAGAATAAACGAGAACAAGGGTTAAGATATAGACATGTGCTTATAGATCTACCTCAACACGGGCCAATGGTAAAGGGGCCCAAATGCAAGATGGTCTATCAAAGAGCAAGGCTAACCAATGGAGCATAAGACCTTAGGGTTAGCTTCATTCAAGACTTCCAATAATTAGTGTAAAATTCCTTTGACCCTAGGTAAGCTAGGGTTGAGCTTGAGGTGGAAACCCAGCCCAAGCTTAAGGTGCTTGAGGTGCTTGTCATGCTTGATGACTAAGGTGCTTGTCGTGCTTGCTGACTAAGGTGCTTGAGGTGTTTGTCGTACTTGCCGACTAGGGAGCTTGAGGTCCTTCTGGGAACACCACCCAAGCTTGATGTGCTTTGTCATGCTTGCTAACTAAGGTTCTTGAGATAAGGTGTGCCAAAAAGTCAAGATTCAATCCCTACAAGCAAGGGGAGAGCCCTACAAGAGGAGGGATGAGTGTTTGGAGGTGATAACAACATACAAGTACCCACCTAGCCAAGGCGCCCGTTGGGTCATCCGGCCAAAGTTTTGATGTGGTCACATTACTTTTCCGATGTTTAATACATCAAACCCTGTAAAAGCCTAATGTCAATCGTCTATGTCAAGTCTGAGTCAAAGATGTAATTTTTCCAGTGATGTATGTAAAGGTCCATGAGAAGTTGGTTGTCGGCCACTTTAGAAAGCCCTAGGTATATAATACACTAAGGCTAGTGGGAAAGGGGGATTATTTTTTGAAGATAAGGGACTACTGCGTTACATACAGAAGGCTACCTCTTTGCTCCAACTTGTAATCATCGCTTCTGTGGCTATGGTAATCCAAATTCAATTTTGTTTCTTGCATTGTGTTCCTCTTACTATGCTCTTCCATTCAAGTGTAAGCATTCAAGATTCGGTGAGGGTTTCAAACGCATCCGTTTAAGCCTTAAATCGTTGTTTTGAGAGTTTATATGCGTATTTTATGTTGTTTTGACCCTAGGAGAGGCTTTAGGGACCTAAAAATGACCCTTTAGGATCATTCGTTTACTGTTTTTGCGTACTGTGGGACGAACGATCGCGATCCTTGTACCTCTCCAGAATGTTGTGACAGTGATAGGATATGTTCCTGAGAGTCCCCTGTAGCTTCCCTTCAAGTTTCGTGCGATTCCGATATGATTTGCATGGTGAACGGGCGTGATGACTGTAGAGCTGTGTAGAAGGACATAGGCAGATTACTTGGCTTTAGTGCGATCGATTTGCTTGTAGAGTTAGTAGTTGCATCTCTTCGAGTTCACTTCATTAGGATTGACACCCTAGTGAGTTCCCATGCCTCATCCGAGTCGCTTCCCCTGTATCGATAATTTTATGTTGATGCTTGAGAGCTATGCTATGGACGTCCGTCGCGGCGACCCGCAAACATTGGCGCCGCTTCTGGGGAATGAATCTTAGGTGATGAGTGATCGAGTGCGTATTCAAAGTTTTCTTATTGTTCCAAAAGATAATTTCCATTCCATTTACATTTCAGTGAAGCATCTAGACAGGGGTTTAGTGCTTAGTAGAGTCTAGGATCGGTGGACTGGCTAGATCTACTCTTGAGAGATATAGGGAGTTGTGAGTGAGGTTGCTTTAAGCATTTTTTCTCTTCAAATTTCTTTGTATTGATTGAGTACTGATCCATCATCCATTTTTTATCCTGTTTGTTTTGTTTGATTCATTTTCTTATGTTCCTTCATTTCTGTACTTAGGAGTAGGATAAGTAAATCACATTCTAGTCAAATTTGAGGCAAAAGTTAGAATCAAGAAACCAGAAAACCATAACTTTGGCAAAAAGGCTATAAGACTCTGAAATTTTGAAAATCTGACCAAACAGAGCTGAAATTGATTCAAATCACAAAGTGGTGGCACTAAACACTGGGAAACACTTGTGAGAGGGAGCAGACAAAATTTCATCAGATTTGGCCTCTGTACTACGATCGCGATCGGTGTACCTCAGTGCCAGAATTGTACAAGATTTGACATGTGCCTTCCTGATAAGATTCTAAACAAGTTTGTCTAAAGCAAACACACCCAAAAACATCAAAAATCAAGGAAATCAGGCCACTTGGGTAAAACTAGCCTGACAGACCCAGAAACTATAAAATCTTGACTTTTGGTGATCCAAATGCAAAAAGACTTGGGGGATAGCCTTAAAACATCAGTGTCTACAAGCATGCCAAATTTGGTCTAAATTGGGCTCCAAACTACGATCGTGATCGGTGTACCTAAGTACCAGATTTCATCTGTGGGATCCTCAAGTGTATACAAACATAAAAGTCTAAAGGACCTAGGGTTAAAAACCACAAAAAACAGGTCAAAACCGTTGAATACAGATCCGAGTAAAAAACTGCTAAACTGGCATAGAAATTGACTTTCAGTAGACCAAAACACATCAAAACTGAGAAGAAAGCATACAAAGGGATAGCTTGTACACAGGACAATCCCAAATAGCTTTCATTTCCCAAAACAAACATCAAGATCAATTCAAACTGATAAAATTGGAAAAACAGGCACTTCCAACCAAAAAATGATAAAAACTTGACTTTTTCTTGTCCAAATTCAAAAAGATTTGGGGAGTAGACTGTACACATCATTGTCTACCATATCGACAAGTTTCATCCAATTTGGGCTCAAAAGTACGATCGCGATCGGTGTACCATATTGACATTTTGAGTTGAGACTTGGTGAGTAGGTAGCTGATAACTAGACAAACAACTTTCTCAAAAGAACCAGGGTCAAAAAACCAAAAGACAGTTGTCAAATAGGGCAAACACTGATCACTGATCGTTCAGACCAAAATTTTGAGAAAATTCAAGTTTTTGTGATCCAAATGCAAAGTGGGTTTGGGAATAGACTATTCATACCCTTGTCTATCAACTCCTAAAATTTCATGCAAAAAGGAGCTGGAACTACGATCGCGATCGGTGTACCCCAGTGACATTTTGGATTGAAAATTTATGAGTAGGTAGCTGACATCTAGTGCAACATATTTTCCAAAAGAAGCAAGGTCAAAAAAGTAAAAGAAAGCAGTCAAAAGTCTCAATTACACAATCACGCCAATAACTGCAAAACCACATGGGATTTGGGTTTTCATTGGTCAAAACATCTCCAAATTCAAAAATACAAAGACACTTGGTATCAGGAGATCAAGGGCTAGCTACTGTGCAAAAATCTTCAAAATCTGTGACATGGGGTCAACGATCGCGATCAGTGTACCTCTACATAGTGGGGATATCTGACTTCATAAGTTTGTAGACCTACTTGAGTACATCCCAAATCTCAAGTTTGAGCTAAAAATACCCTCTGGAGGCCAAGATACAAGCACAAAGTTCCTGTGTTCTGGTCCTGAGACTGTTTTGAGTGTTGTTTCAAGTGCAGTTCACTAAAAGTGCTCTAACTTTTGATAGACAACTCCAAACTGAGTCAGGTATAGCTAGGAAGAAAGCTAGAAAACTTGGTTTTAGAGCTGAATTTTACTAGGTTTCTTAATTCCAAACTTTTAGGGTACCCAAAACCAAGTTTCCAGAGACCAAAAAAGTCACAAATTCCTGACTTTTTAGAGACTTGACCAGGGGCAAAAAGGGATTGTGTGCACTAAGTCAAGGTGTTCTTATCAAGGACCATCTTGAGAGTATTGAGTGAGGATTAAACATGACAACTCATCCATCATTAGGGTTTCCCACTCAACTCAGAGCTATGCCACCTACACAAACAACCAGAAATACTGCAACACCTATAACAAGAGGATTGAGACAAGACCATGAGGCTTATCAATCATATCAAGCCAAACCTCAAGGCATGGCTCATGGATATTTTTCAAGTGATCATGTAGCTCACTGGAAGCCAAATCAATCAACTAAAATGCGGGAGTTTGGAAGAGCAAAAGTGGAAATTGTTGGAGACTTAGAGGAGAAGCATCCTCTAATCAACAAACCCAACGTGAGGTTCATCAAAACCAATGAAGCCACGAGAGTTCTAACGGATTACACTTATGATGGCCTTTATAGGTTACCTATTGGGGATCAAAACAACTTCTATAGATGTTTAAATTCCATCATTGAAGAGTTGACAAACTACAAGAACCTCTATGCCTTCACATACACAGATGACCAGGGAGTGCAAGTTCTAATGGTAGATAAGTATGGACGAGAGTACAAACTTATCAGCCCAATTGAGCTAAAAAGATATACATACATGGGTACTCCAATCTCTGCTTACTACTTTCAACCGAGTGTAAGCATACCAAGGTTTTTGGAGACTGATTTGCAAGAAGCTAACATTGAAACTATGGAATCAAATGGACCTCAAACATCCAAAATAGCTATTCACGGGAGTGTAGCTCCTACCTCATTGAGTGGAACCAAGAGACCACCAATTAGACTTTCAAATCCATCAACATTTCCAAAACATGTCTTAAAGGGGGTTCCACCAGGATTTGCTCCAAGACGAGAAGAAGGAACGAGGGATGTCTTTGTGAGAGACCCCAACACGCTAAGATACATGGTTGAACCAGAACCAATGAGACCATATCAATTGGCCAAATGTGTGAAGAAGAAGTATGATGGGTTAAGGGATCCATACGTACATGCATCCTTGTTCAAACAAGTGTTAAGAGCCGAACAAGTATTTTATTTTCATACACAGTATGAGGGATTTGGCTTAACCTTGGAAGGGATAGCATTGAATTGGTTCCAACCGTTGGACAAAAATGCCTTCTCAAACGTTGAACAACTGTTGCAAGAATTTGTTGTGGAGTTCTCTAAAAAGGGAATCAAGCATAACGCAGTGTCCCAAATCTATGCATTCAAGCAAAAATAAGATGAGAGAGTGAAGGAAGCATCGCTACGTTTCAAACAATCTATAGAGAGATGTCCGGAACGCGAGTTACCACAGGATGAAAGATTATCAATTCTCTTCATAGAGGGTTTGAAGAATTAAACTCTCAAGAAAGATTTTCACTTAAAAGGATGCACTTCCTTTGAACAAGTCACGAGAGAAGCATTATACCTAGTTGACAATTGTAAAGTCTATGGCAAGGAAATTGGTAATACAAAGATCACTATGGATTAATGACCAACCTAGATGAGCTAGTAGTGCAAGTAGCACAATAAATAAAATGGTGTGCCATTGAGCAAAAATGGACCAATCATGAGATGAGTGAGTGCTACTGTAATCAAACCTACACGAGGGGGATACTATTTGGACATCAAATAGAAAAACAAATGCCATTAACAAATCATCCATTATTTCAAAATAGGGTTGTATCAAGGGCTTCACAAAGAGCTGAGGTATCACAACCTAGGCTAGGGCAAGAACCTATGAGAAAACTCTATGTTAAGTATGGAGCCTGATTTACCCTTGTAATTTTCTGTGGTAAAAGCACACATTTGTAAGGCCCCCATTATGAGGAGAAGCCATCGTGCGTGAAGGAAAATCACTCACCGGAAACCAAAATTTTCACGGACAAGAATCAGGGGCAACTTTAAAGGCCGGAATATTCTTTTTCGCCGGAATATTATGGCTAGACGGCGGTCGGAAAGTGGTCGGAAAACAACCGGTCGGTTGGCCGGTGGCTGGAAGTCAATGGCCGATAGCCGGTGGGCGGAAGTCAATGGCCGGTGGGCGGTGGCCGAATTCAATGGCTGGTGGTCGAAAGTCAATGGCCGGTGGCCGAATTCAAAAGCGGACTTGTCTTCTCAAGGGCAGCCACACATGGGCGGATTGGAGGGTCCGATTTGGACTTATTCGCACAAGGGCGGCTACACATGGCTGTCTCTCATAAGAGAGGGCAACCCTTTTGGCCTATAAAAGAAGGCCATTTCTACACACATTTCATAGTGTGAAGTTGATGCAACAAGGTGAGTGTGAGGTGGTGAGAGTGAAGCAAGGAGGGAGCTCCATTAAGGGTATAATCCCTTTGTAAACTACTTCTTGTTTTGAAGTACTAAAGACATTGAGTGGCTGCTTTCTCGTGGACGTAGCCCACATTGGGTGAACCACGTATATTGTGTGTACTCTCTCTCTCTCTCTCTCTCTCTCTCTCTCTCTCTCTCTCTCTCTCTCTCTCTCTCTCTCTCTCTACTCTATAATCTCGTGTATATAAATCTGTCTCTCTCCATTAAGTAATCTACTCAATTATCTATTTAGCTACGTCTTATTTCCTAACAACTGGTATCAGAGCAAGGTTTGCTCGTAGCTCAATTATCTCAAGAAAAGGATTCCTTGAATTGAGTGGGAGCTATGGTGGAGGAAGGGAAGCTCAAGATTGAGAAGTTCAACGGCAAAAACTACCAACATTGGAAGATGCAGATTGAAGACTATCTCTACCAAAAGGACCTCTATTTGCCACTAGGCGGTCTTGCGAAGAAGCCCGCAACAATGGCAGATGAAGCATGGATTGTCCTTGATCGAAAGGCACTAGGAACAATCCGGTTAAGCTTGGCGTCAACGGTGGCCTTCAATGTTTCGGAGATGAAGACCACGGAGGACTTGATGAAGTCACTTGACGACTTCTACGACAAACCATCGGCATCCAATAAGGTATTTCTTATGAAGCGCTTGTTCAATCTAAAGATGGTAGAGAATGGTTCAGTTGCAGAACACCTAAATGACTTTAACACAAACATAAGTCAACTTCGATCGGTGAAAATCAAATTCGATGACGAAGTGCGAGCTCTCCTTATACTATCATCTCTACCGGATAGTTGGGACAGCCTTGTGATGGCTGTAAGTAATTCTATCTCTGGCACAAATACTCTTAAGTTTGATGATGTTGTGGGTGTTCTCCTAAGCGAGGAAATGCGAAAGAGAAGCACAGGATAATCATCAAGTGCTGCACTATCAGTGGAAACAAGAGGAAGGCTTAAGGAGAGGTTCAAAAACCAAAAGGGTCGTGATCGCTCAAGGCGGAGCAAGTCACGCACAAAGTCAGTTCTTGAATGTTGGAACTGTGGCAAGAAGGGCCACGTCAAGAAGGATTGTTGGTCCAAGAAGAAGAAGGAGACTGAGTCTCAAGACAACAAGCCAACAGCGGAGGCCAATGTGGCAGGTAAAGTAGAGCAAGATGCTCTAATTCTCTCATTAGACAATGTGTCTAATTCCTGGATAGTAGATTCCGGGGCTTCATTCCATGCGACACCACACAAGCAACATTTCCAAAACTACACCAAAGGTAATTTTGGGTATGTATACTTGGGAGATGATGAAGCTTGTGAGATTGTCGGCAAAGGTACAGTTTCTGTCAAAACTGCTAACGGAAATGAATGGAAGCTTAAAGATGTTAGGCATGTTCCTTCTCTTCGCAAAAATTTGATCTCTACAGGACAATTGGACGATGAAGGTCACAACATTGCATTCGGAAACAAACGGTGGAAGATCTCAAAGGGATCTTTGGTGGTTGCCAAGGGTGAAAAAGTCGGTACACTTTACTTGTGTAGTGTTAGCACGCAACCTTCAGCTTGTGCAGCAACTACAGAAGTTGACAGTGCGGTGTGGCACTACCGACTTGGGCATATGAGTGCCAAAGGAATGCAAATCCTTCAAACAAAGAAGCTTCTACCAGGTTTGAAAGAAGTGGACTTAGAGTTCTGTGAAGATTGTGTTTATGGTAAACAAAAGAGGGAAAACTTTCAAAAATCAGGAAATGAAAGAAAAAATAAAAAACTTGAGTTGGTTAATTCTGATGTTTGGGGTCCTCCAAGTACACCATCACTTGGTGGCTCATTGTACTATGTAACATTCGTAGACAATGCGACTAGAAAAACATGGGTTTATGTCATGAAGAATAAATCCGATGTATTTTCCATATTTCAAAGGTGGAAAGCCTTTGTGGAGAATGAAACAGGTACCAAGGTTAAATGCCTCAGATCCGACAATGGAGGTGAATATTGCAGCCAAGCTTTTGAAAGCTTTTGTGCTAGCAATGGCATTCGGAGGCAAAGGACAACCCCGAGGACACCTCAACAAAATGGGATTTTGGAAAGGATGAACAAGGCAATCATGGAACGAGCACGAAGCATGCAACTACATGTAGGCCTACCGCTTGAGCTTTGGGCGGAAGCTGTAAGTACGTCTGTGTACTTAATCAATCGGTCACCCTCAACGGCATTGGATGGGGGAGTTCCAGAAGATGCATGGACAGGTAAACCGGTGAATTATGCATTTCTCAAAGTGTTTGGGTGTGAGGCTTTCATGCACATAGATAGAAGCCTAAGATCAAAGTTAGATGCAAAGTCCAAAAAGTGTTTCTTCATTGGCTATGGAGAAGGAGACTTTGGGTATCGCCTATGGAATCCTGAAGATGGTAAAATCTTAAGGAGTAGGGATGTAATTTTTAACGAACAAAATATGTACAAAGATTACTTGGAAAGAAAACAAACAAAAGAAACAGGTGATGAGTACATGGAGCTTGAGGACGGTGAAGACTCAAGGACTGCAAACGGTGACAATGTGCAACAACGTCAACCAAATGAGGAGCCTCAACCTATTCCCCGAAGATCTACAAGAGCAAGTAGACCTCCAGAAAGGTTTGTTCCTTCCTTCAACCATCTCTTGATCTCAGATTCTGGAGAGCCGGAATCATATGAAGAAGCTATGCAACATGAATCCAAAGAAGAATGGACGAAGAGCATGCAAGTGGAGATAGACTCACTACATCGCAACCAAACATGGGAGTTGGTTGAGTGGCCTAAAGGTAAGCGGGCACTTCAAAACAAATGGGTGTACAAGCTAAAGGAAGAAGAAGGTGGGAAGAAAAGGTACAAGTCTAGGCTTGCGGTAAAAGGTTTTTCTCAAAAGAAAGGTATTGACTTCAATGAAATATTTTCTCCTGTTGTAAAAATGAACTCAATTAGGCTTTTCTTAAGCCTTATGGCTGCTCATGATCTAAATCTCGAGCAAATGGATGTAACTACGGCATTCCCTCACGGTGAATTAGAGGAGGAAATCTACATGCTTCAACCAAAGGGGTATGAAGTAAAAGGTAAGGAGAAAATGGTTTGCAAATTAAAGAAGAGCTTATATGGTTTAAAGCAAGCATCAAGACAATGGTACTTGAAGTTTGATCGATGGATGTTGGATCATGGATTCACAAGATGCAACTCGGATCACTGCGTCTACACGGAGAATTTGGGAGATGGGAAATTCATCATCCTAATGTTGTATGTTGATGACATGTTGATTGCAAGTGCTAACATGCAGGACATCAAAGACCTAAAAGAGGAGCTGTCCAAATCTTTTTCAATGAAAGATTTAGGTGCTGCAAAGAGGATACTTGGTATGAAAATATCAAGGGACAGGACGAAGAAGACAATAAATCTATCTCAAGAAGATTACATCAAGAAGGTACTAGAAAGGTTTGCAATGCAAAATGCAAAACCAGTTTCTACACCTTTGGCTGGTTATTTTAAACTAACGAAGGATATGTGTCCAAAGACACAGGAGGAGATATCCTATATGTCTAAAGTTTCATATGCTGCAGCGGTAGGTTCTCTAATGTATGCTATGGTCTGGACAAGGCCAGACATTGCACATGCAGTGGGAGTTGTGAGTAGGTTCATGGACAACCCAGGTAAAGAGCATTGGCAAGCTGTGAAGTGGATACTTAGGTATCTAAAAGGGACACCAACAAATGCTTTGTATTTTGGAGGAACTGATATTTTTCTAGAAGGGTATGCTGATGCAGATATGGCAGGTGACAAAGATACTCGAAGGAACACTATTGGCTATGTGTTCACGCTTGGAGGCACAGCAGTAAGCTGGGCTTCAAAGCTGCAGAAAGTGGTTTCACTTTCTACCACGGAAGCAGAGTATGTAGCAATGACGGAGGCAAGCAAAGAAATTCTGTGGCTTCACAGATTCTTAGAAGAGCTTGGATTCAAACAAGACAATTGTGTCTTGTACAATGATAGCCAAAGCGCTATCCATCTTGCAAAGAACTCAGCCTTTCATTCAAGGACAAAGCACATTGAGGTGAGATATCACTTCATACGCACTCTTTTGGAAGAGGGACAACTAAAGCTAGGAAAGGTGCATACAAGTGAAAATCCTGCAGACATGTTTACAAAGGTGGTCAACAAGGAGAAGTTGAGCTTTTGCTCATCTTCAATCGGCATTCAAGGATAAGAAGCCAGAATGGAAAGCAGTCTCACAGGTTTGGTTTGGAGATCAGTCTCCAAGTGGGAGATTGTTAAGTATGGAGTCTGATTTACCCTTGTAATTTTCTGTGGTAAAAGTGCACATTTGTAAGGCCCCCATTATGAGGAGAAGCCATCGTGCGTGAAGGAAAATCACTCACCGGAAACCAAAATTTTCACGGACAAGAATCAGGGGCAACTTTAAAGGCCGGAATATTCTTTTTCGCCGGAATATTATGGCTGGACGGCGGCCGAAAAGTGGTCGGAAAACAACCGGTCGGTGTGCCGGTGGCCGGTAGTCAATGGCCGATGGCCGGTGGTCGGAAGTCAATGGCCGGTGGCCGGTGGCCGAATTCAATGGCCGGTGGACGAATTCAAAAGCGGACTTGTCTTCTCAAGGGCGGCCACACATGGGCGGATTGGAGGGTCCGATTTGGACTTATTCGCACAAGGGCGGCTACACATGGTTTTCTCTCATAAGAGAGGGCAACCCTTTTGGCCTATAAAAGGAGGCCATTTCTACACACATTTCATAGTGTGAAGTTTATGCAACAAGGTGAGTGTGAGGTGGTGAGAGTGAAGCAAGGCGGGAGCTCCATTAAGGGTATAATCCCTTTGTAAACTACTTCTTGTTTTGAAGTACTTAAGCCATTGAGTGGCTGCTTTTCCGTGGACGTAGCCCACATTGGGTGAACCACGTATATCGTGTGTACTCTCTCTCTCTCTCTCTCTCTCTCTCTCTCTCTCTCTCTCTCTCTCTCTCTCTACTCTATAATCTCGTGTATATAAATCTGTCTCTCTCCATTAAGTAATCTACTCAATTATCTATTTAGCTACGTCTTATTTCCAAACACTCTATTCGTTGAATGAGGACACTCTGATGTTCATAGCCAATCAAGAGCGTAGACCAGAGACCGTTCTGGCTAAGCAAGAACAACCATCAAATGCACCACCAGTGACTCAACAAGATGGACCATGCTACAAGTGTGGAGGTAATCATTGGGCCAAGAATTGTTCTCGTGTAGAGATAATTGGATATTTTTTGGAGTGTGCCATTACACACGTTGTTCCAAATTGTCCAAAACACCCAATAAAACAAGGAAAAACAACAATGAATGTTGTGGGAGTGTTACCCTCACCAAGTGGATCAGAGGCAGAACCCAAAATTCCTGTGAAGGTAGTGACGAGAGCCCAAGCAAAAGAAAATGTTGAGGACCAAGCTAATGAGGAGAAAGATCAACAACCCAAACAAGGGGAAACAACTAGTGTGTCAGTGAGGACTGGGAGAAAATCCTGGAAAGCCAAAAGAGATAGAATTAAAGGAAAAACAATTACAAATCAAACTGCACTACAAACAAAATTACAAGAGACAAAGGAGCAAGTAAAACAAGAACGGAAAAACAAACTGGTGGTGAGCGATAAGAAACCAAGGAAGCCGTCTTCCGGAGGATCTGTGTTGGTAGACAAAGTCCTAGAGCCGTTAGATGCTGCACTGGAAGCATATGAGGCTAGATTGAAACCCAACCAAACCCTAGAGCAACGAGGGATGAAATATCCTCATGCTGAGGTAGAGACTGAGAGGTTGAAAATGTGTAAGGAATTGCTAAAAACTGCACAGGCAATGATGGAGCCTGAAGCACCAATTCCACCTCCAGGAACAAAACCAAAAAGTGTTGGATTTGAAATGCCTAAGGCAAAGGTTGTTGAAACATTAACTCAAAGAAACATTGAGCTAGAATCACAAAAGGATGTGCAAGCAAAGACTGCAACACAAGAAACCAACAACCTAGAAATTCAACTAGATAATCAAGTAGTGGCCAACACCACTAATGATGCAAGGTCAAGATCACAATTTATGGCACCTATCCCAAAGATAGATGATCCATGGCCAAATAAATTGTGGGAAGCAATTAGAAGTGCAAAATATGGAAGTGCAACTTTCCAATCTGCACCCATAATTGAGGTCAATATAGGGCATGAAGTCTATCAGGGAGACATTCAATCTCTAAATGGAGATGGAGGGACGGAAGTTTCAATTGAAAGCAAACCAGAGTCCTTGAAGACCTTACCCTCATACATTGGAGAACATGAGGCAGACTCGGAGACTAGAGTGGTGCCATCTCAGAGGAAAGCCATATCCAAGATGATGGATACAAAGAGTATGCAAGAGTTGATGTCAGCTCCAATACAATGCACCATTAGTCTATCTAAACTGCTTAAGATTAGACCACATGTATGGGATAAAGTAGGCAACAATTTGGGGAAGATGGGATTAAAGATACCTCTTCAAGATCTACCCTCAAATGAACAATCAAACAAAACTCAACAAGAAAGTGCAAACTCTAAACCTGTGCCAATAAACAAGGTGGGGGAATGTTGCGAAGGAGAAGAAGGAAACACCACCTTACGTGTGGAATACAAAGGAGTTAAAACATTGGCTATACTTGATAGTGGGGCTGGAGTAGCCATAGCCACAAAAAACATTTGGGAAAAATGGGGTAGACCGGCGCTTAGGAAAACTAGAATGAAGTTGCAACTTGCAGATGGATACACGAAAAAATCTCTGGGTATCCTAGAGCAAATTATTGTGACTTCATGTGGAATTGAATATGAACATATATTTGCAATAGTAGATTTTGGAAAAGGGAACAATTTTGATATCACTTTAGGAAGGCCTTTCATACGTCAACTTAAGATGGTTCAAGATTGGGGCTATGACTATATTTACTTGAGACATAAAAAGATCACCACAAAAATAAGCATAAAAGACCATAGCTATAGAGATGTGAATAGAACTCCTTTAGAAGAGATTGACTCTACTATAGCCAATGGGAAAGAGATACCTGCATGGCTACAAACCAAACAAGAACTTTGGATGTGTGGTGCTTCGAAGTGTGGAAGCTCAGTGAACGAGGATTGCATCCTAGAAAGATCAATGAACGATGAAGCTTACATACCGGAACCCTTTCCAGAGCAATTATTTGAACCCTTTGGATGGGATCAAATACTGGCGACTCTTGATGTGTGTGTGAATGAGGTGACCTCGACTAAATTTTGTGATGAGGAAGGGTATGATATAACTCCCGTATTTACGATAAAGGTGTTGAAGGAAGCTAACGATATCTGTGAGTGTGAAGGCAGAAAAGGTGAAACAGATAGCTACGTCATGGAGCATGATGCCAAAGTGCACATGAAGAAAGCAGAGAAACAACAAGAATATGTCATCATTGACATACCTGAAGAATCGACAAAAGTTATTTCAAAGAAGCAGAGTTCAGAAAAAGTGAAAATGAAAGCAAATGAAGGAGAAAAGATTCCAAGTTCAACAAAAAATCTTCAACAAGTGCAAGATCAAGACAAGAACAAGGACAGGAAAGAAGATCGATTGTCTCCTACGGCGATCAAATTCGGCATACGCGGAGAAACAAGACTCAAAATCACATGTTTAGCTGTGATAGATCCAGAAGCAACAAAGAATCTAATGACTTATGGAATATGGATCATGATGGGAAAGCCACCAATCAATGAGCTAGAAGAAACAGTTTACACAAGTTCAAAAATGTTGATTCCTAGCTTTGGAGTGGCAGAAGCTGTACTCAAATTGAGTACCGGGGAGTATAAAGATACTTTCCACATAATCAACTCCCATCATATCAAAGAGAGTCTGGTCTTGACAGAAAGCTGGAGGAACATCTTCTTTCAACAACAATCAAAAGCTTCAACAACAACAACAACGGTAAGACTCCATGAAGCTTCTCAAATCCATGCAGAGAAGAAATCGCCAACCATCGTGGAAAAAGGTAAAGCAAAGGTAAACATTGAAGTATATCAACCTCACCAGACGACTTTACCTTCAATGAGCTTCCATCAAATCTCCCACGAAGCCTCTACATCAAGAGCCACACCATCAACAATGCAATGGAAACCAAATCAAAAAGTCTATCAACCAAAGTTTCCATCACAAAAAATCATCCAGAAGAAGTCGAAGAATTTCAACCAAGTGTTGGTATCCGAAGAGCACATCCAAGTCAAAGACCCAGTTTGGATACATGAAACACGGGTTCAACCACAACAACAAAAGGTGACAGGGTGGGTAGCATCAAATGAGTCAATCATTGCTCAAGGCTACTTCGAAGGAAACATTAATGTTTGGGCCAAAAAGCCTAAAGTCACAGCCTGGATGTACTCACCTCAAGAAAGAAGTTCTACAATGAGAGAGCCAAGCTATCAACGAAATAAAAACAACTCAAGCAGGAGAAAGAACAACAAAAAAGGACAGAAGAAAAGACCTTCCAAGAAAGCAACACAACAAGTATGGGTACCAAAGTCAAAATTCAATGAAGCTACCCAACACAAACAGATGCAGCAGCGGATGATTCCAGTGAAGCTACTTGAAGCACAAGGATTCTATGAAGGTAACACCCAAATATGGTTACCCAAAGTAGTTGCTCAACCTAGAGCCACTAAGACCAACCAAGTAGCAAAGGACCCCACACAAATACAATCAACAACAACAAAGAGCCAATGGGGACTAAGCACAACCAAGGGAGAAACAATCTCAAAATGGATCCCTCGTCTTCTACTACAAAATCAAGGCTTTTACAATGGAAATCATCAGGTTTGGATACCAAATCCTAGTGTCCATCAAATTATAGAAGAAGATAAAATGCCAAAGAGGGTCACACAAGGACCAAAAACAAGATGGGTTCCAAAATTGCTAGTGGAAACTCAATCACAGAGAACCCACACATCTCGACAATCGCTTCTCATGGAAATTAATGCAACAGCTACATCAAGCCCTATCAAAGCTGAAGGACTTGTTTTACAAAGAAGTATCAACATACAACAAGCAAGTCAAGAGGAGCCAAAATATGCCAACCTACTCAACAAAATGATGGCATTCAAAGACCAAAGCAATGATAGAGGCCTTAATCTGAAGAACTTATGGCATTGGATTTCAGGCCATGAACAGGTAAGTCCAAGTCGCCATTAAAAATACATGGCATAAAAGTCAAGAGTCGGGCAGATGAGCCACTAAATGAGCAAGGCATTAGTCCCAAAGCTTCAAGTAATATTCTCTGTGGTCTAAGAGTCTTAGCTATTCTAGGTACTGCTCAAGGTGGAGGAGTTGAGCATATTTATGTTGTGTCGCTCATGTTGGTATAGGTGAACATAAGAGTCCAAGTCTATGTATTTTAAGTTTAGTAAAGTGAAGAAGAGAGTCAAAAAGACACTCACGCACTACGCATAGTGAGGAATGAGTGGAGAAGCTTCTACATCAAAAACCCTTCTTGGAAACGTGCAAGCTATTGAGACGTCCTTTCATGTCACATGTGCTACATTTGTTCCTTGAAGCACCCATCAACTCCATCTTTTACACTACATGCTTTTGTTTAAAAACTTATCATAAGCATATAGAGTGTCCCATAATTGGCACTTACATTAGGCACTCTTCCTTTGTTTCTCCCAAGCACTCACCTCGCATGACAAGTACTTCGAGTCAAAATGCTCAACTCCAATAAGAGCGTATACCAAAGGCACTTTTTTCCCACTGGGTTTTTCCCTTTGGTCATCCAGGTTTTAAGACCCTAATTTAGACCTCATCATAAACTTCTTGTATATATTCCTTCTACATCAACAATAAGGAAAGGGCTACCCAAATCACTCAACAACAATTTGGAGCAAAAACAGCAAGTCTCCATATGCTTATTAAGAGCATCTTTTATCTTCAAGGGTGACAACAAAGCTCCATCCAACAATGGCAAGTCAAAGAATGGCCTACAACATCAAGCAATGAGAAATTTAGTAAGCGATCTATCCACAACAACCAAAAATAGCTCACACAGTGCTTCAACATTGGTGACCTATTGCAGACAACTCAAATTGCAGTGGACCTTGAAAGAATATCTATCATAAAGTCCACGCCACAAAGAGGATCAGTTCTACATGATCAAACACTTCAACATCCATCTTTACGGCGGCTAAGATTGGCAACCAAGATGCGAATGCACAACAAGGAGAAACGTTGCCTCGATAATCAAAGCTCAAATCATGTATCAACAAGATGACAGCTATGCATCACTCAAGGAAGGGGGGAGCGTCATCAACGCCAACGCATTTCCCAAGATGAAGACCAACCTTGAAGACAAAGCTGAAGACAACCCTATGACAAGACTGCACAAGGTCGTGTCAAGGGACGACACGAGCTAGGAAGGGGGGAGTGTTTGGAGGTGATAACAACATACAAGTTCCCACCTAGCCAAGGCGCCCGTTGGGTCATCCGGCCAAAGTTTTGATGTGGTCACATTATTTTTCCGATGTTTAATACATCAAACCCTGTAAAAGCCTAATGTCAATCTTCTATATCAAGTCTGAGTCAAAGATGTAATTTTTCCAATGATGTATGTAAAGTGTTGGAATTAGGGTTGCAGAGAAACACACACAACTTGGAGAAGACGAAGGAAGCTCAAGGCACACAATAGAGAGTGTGTTACTTAGTGTGCAATGGAAAGATGGATAGCCCTAGAGTGATGGGCGTATATACAATGCACGGGGGAAAAAACCTCCTAAAGAGGGAAAAAACGCCCCGGCGGTCCTAGTCTGTTCACACACATCACTACCACATGTATATGGTAACAAATCCCCCCTGGAGTGATGCGGTAAACGAGAGCTGGCACATGAGTAAAGGGAAGTGCCATGCCCTGAGGACAGGATCAGTCCACAAAGGCGAGTAAGCCCAAAGATTTGCGGAAAGCTTCAAGCTTCTCACGAGACAATGCCTTTGTGAAAAGATCTGCAAGGTTGTCCTGTGTTGGCACATAAGCCAAGCTGATCTCTCCTGCTGAGAGCCTCTCCCTGACATAGTGGTAATGCACCTCAATGTGCTTTGTGCGAGCATGAAAAACTGGGTTCCTCGCAACTGCCAATGCGCTCTGACTGTCAGTGTAGATAGTGTTGGCAGTGTCCTGTCCAACACCCAAGTCAGCCATAAGGCGTCTGAGCCATACACACTCAACCGTAGCTGTGAAGACTGCCCTGTACTCAGCCTCACAACTCGAAGTGGCCACAGTAGGTTGCTTCTTGCTCAACCATGATATACATGAACTGCCAAGCATGAAACAAAAACCACTTGTGGACACTCGCGTGTCAAAACAACCAGCCCAATCTGAGTCCGAAAAAGCATGTAAGTCTGGCGGCAATGATCCCAACTTGGGATAAAACAAGCCAAGATGTAAAGTGCCACTAAGCTAGCGAAAAATCCTCTTGACAGCCTGCCAATGCTTAGACCCTGGGCTATGCATAAATCTGCTGACCTGCGAGACTGCAAACTGAATATCTAGCCTTGTGTTGCATACATAAATGAGGCAGCCAACAGCAGTTTGGTAAAGAGTGACATCAGCAGGATCGCCAGCATCATGTAGACTCAACTTCAAACCTGTTTCCATGGGAGTGGCAATAGGTTTGCAATCCTCAAGTCCAAACTTACATAGCAATGTCTCTATGTAACTTTTCTGACACAAGGCAATACCACCATCACACTGCTTAAACTGTACACCCAAGTAATGATGCAACAGCCCCAAATCTTTCATCTTGAAAGTAGCATTCAAATCAGCCTTAAATTCAGCAATATGTCTCTCATTTGGTCCAGTGATCAGCAAATCATCAACATAAAGAACCACAATGAGAAATACATCATCCTCACGCTTTACATACAATGTGCTTTCTGTTGGACTGTTACGAAAGCCTCGTTTAACCAAATGAGTGTCAGCTTTCTCATACCAAGCACGAGGAGATTGCTTCAACCCATACAAAGCCTTCTTACATTTGCACACTTTGTCCTCTTGTCCTTTTATGACAAAACCGCGAGGCTGCGTTACATAAACTTCCTCAAATATGTCACCATTCAAGAAAGCAGTAACAATGTCTGATTGATGTACATCCCAACCAAAATGAGCTGCCAATGCACATAGAAAATGCACAGTAGTCATACGACAAGTGGGAGCAAAAGTCTCTTCATAATCTATGCCTTTTTGTTGTGCATAACCCTTTGCAACAAGTCGAGCCTTATGGTGATCGATCTCACCATCCGGCTTGCGTTTCAACTTGTAAACCCACTTTCAGCAACACCATTCTGCTGAGGTGTATAAGGCATTGTACATTGGTGTTTTATCCCACGACTAGCCAGAAATGCATTGAATTCATGAGACATATACTCCCCCCCCTCGATCGGAACGGAGGGTGCCCATAGTACATCTCGAGATATTTTCAGCCATAGCCATAAATTGTTTGAAGCACATAAAAACTTCGGACTTCGCTTTAAGCGGAAATACCCATGCATGCCTGGAGTAATCATCAATGAAAGTCACGAAGTACAGGTAATTGCCCAAGGACAGAGTTTGCATGGGCCCACAAACATCACTATGCACAAGCTGCAACCTGCATGTGGCCCTAACTGAACCATCCTTTGGAAACTTAGAACGCTGCATTTTACCCAGAATACAGCCTTCACAAACATGTTTGACAGGTGCTTCAAGAGGCGGCAAAGAAGCAACCATATCAGATTTCTGCAAACGCAGCAAACTGGCAAAATTCAGATGACCAAAACGTGCATGCCAAAGTTTTGCATCTGAAATAGCCCTTGAATCTGCAACAGCATTTGCAAAATTTTGTCCACACTTGTCATACAAAGTGAGCTTATACAGCCCAGGGCACAAAAGCCCAGATGCAACAATTTCATCACCAAAACTGAGATCATGAACTGTACATCTGTCATCCACAAATTTGACTACAAGTCCAAGTCTAGCAAGTGCGGATACAGACAAGAGATTCTTCTTGATCCCAGGTACATAAAGTGCATCAACAAGTGTGAAGGAACTGCCATTAGCAGCAGTGAGCACAATCTTTCCAACTCCCTGAACTGGATAAGAGGCGTTGTTGGCACAAGTGACTGAATTCCCATGAGGGACAGACTCGAGAGAGGTAAACAATTCACGATGTGAGGTAATGTGCTTTGTAGCACCACTGTCGAAATACCACACATGTGAATCTGCAGCAACTGACAAGCATGCATCATGGACAGCAGGATTGTAAGTGCACTCTGCGCTAAAAGCCCATTCTGCATCAACATCAGCATCACAATCTCCTTTCACAGAAGACTCAACAATGGCTGCATTTGTAGTGGATCCAGCATTTTCAATGGAACCACCCTCTTTCTTCTTAGCCTCTTTGGCCTTCAACTTAGGACACAACTTGATCAAGTGATCATTGGCTTTACAATAATGGCAACGCATCTTCTTTTTGCCCTTATCACCAGAATTGTCAGACGAAGTGCTGCCAGCAGAAGCATTAGGAACAGAATTTTTGCCACTCGCAGCAGAACCATAAGAAGTGGATGCATTACTGTTACCACCCTTTCTTTGAGAAGCAATAAAAGCCTGTTCAACTACACGCTGCCTAGTCCTGTTTTTTCTAGAAAGTGACTCTTGCAACAGCAATGTGCATAATGCATCAAACTTGACAACTTCAGGATTTCCTTGGGTCATCAGTCTCCAAGTACTAGCAAAAGTCTGTTAGGAATCTGGTAAGGCATCAAGAACAGTCTGCACAAGGGAACTGTCCGAAATGACTTCACCTGCAGAAATGAGTTGCTCATTGATATCCTTGACACTAGCAAGGAAAGTGTCCATATCATCTTCCTCATGCATAATCTTCGACTCTAGCTCTTTACGCAGCAAAGCAATTTTAGCCTCATTGCGGCTTGCATAAAGACCTGCTAGAATATCCCAAGCCTGTTTTGCAGATTTTGCTGAACGGATGTGAGGAATAATGGTGCGCTTCACAGACAACGCAATCAATGCATGAGCCTGCGCATCCTTAACATCCCAACGAGTTTGTTCTGCCGTAGGCAAAACAACTCTAACAGCTGCAATCCTTGCAGCAAGACCTGCAACATCCTCAATATCGCCTACATCTTCAGAACCAGGACGTACATCAATGCCCTGCACAATGTTCCAGACACCTTTTGACACAAGAACATGTTGCATCATATAAGCCCACATAGGGTAGTTGTCCCCATCCAACCTGTCCTCAGCAGCAAACATCTTGAACACATATGTGTTGTTGTTGTCAGCCATGGTAAATGTTGCACCTGATGTGAAAACTGCCCGAAAATAGGAGAAATGGAGCGGAAACAACTTGTGCTATATATCACAAACCGTAGAAGACTATAAGGCACCTGTTATGCAGAAAACAGCACTGACAGAAAATCTGCACAAAATGACGAAATAGCCTGTGCAGTACTGCCCGTAGTGGAAACGGAGGCCGAAATGAGCCTGAATCAAAATTCTGAGCAGACCAATCTCTTCGAGCTCTCCCAAAATATTTTTCGACCTACGAACGCTCGCCAAAGCTCACTGAAATCGGAGAAAGTGAGCAGGCGTGTGCTGGAGCAGCTGGCGACTAAGCCCGGGAGGACGTGACCTGCTCTGATACCAATTGTTGGAATTAGGGTTGCAGAGAAACACACACAGCTTGGAGAAGACGAAGGAAGCTCAAGGCACACAATAGAGAGTGTGTTACTTAGTGTGCAATGGAAAGATGGATAGCCCTAGAGTGATGGGCGTATATACAATGCACGGGGGAAAAAACCTCCTAAAGAGGGAAAAAATGCCCCGACGGTCCTAGTGTGTTCACACACATCACTACCACATGTATATGGTAACATAAAGGTCCATGAGAAGTTGGCCGCCGGACACTTTAGAAAGCCCTATGTATAAAATACACTAAGGCTAGTGGGAAAGGGGGATTATTTTTTGAAGATAAGGGACTACTGTGTTACGTACAGAGAGCTACCTCTTTGCTCCAACTTGTAATCATCGCTTCTGTGGCTACGGTAATCCAAATTCAGTTTTGTTTCTTGCATTGTGTTCCTCTTACTCTGCTCTTCCATTCAAGTGTAAGCATTCAAGATTCGGTGAAGGTTTCAAACGCATCCGTTTAGGCCTTAAATCATTGTTTTGAGAGTTTATATGCGTATTTTATGTTGTTTTGACCCTAGGAGAGGCTTTAGGGACCTAAAAACGACCCTTTAGGATCATTCGTTTACTGTTTCTGCGTACTGTGGGACGAACGATCGCGATCCTTGTACCTCTCCAGAATGCTGTGACAATGATAGGATATGTTCCTGAGAGTCCCCTGTAGCTTCCCTTCAAGTTTCGTGCGATTCCGATATGATTTTCATGGTGAACGGGCGTGATGACTGTAGAGCTGTGTAGAAGGACATAGGCAGATTACTTGGCTTTAGTGCGATCAATTTTCTTGTAGAGTTAGTAGTTGCATCTCTTCGAGTTCACTTCATTATGATTGACACCCTAGTGAGTTCCCATGCCTCATCCGAGTCGCTTCCCCTGTATCGATAATTTTATGTTGATGCTTGAGAGCTATGCTATGGACGTCTGTCGCGGCGACCCGCAAACAATGAGAGAGAACACAAACAAACTCACACAAGGCATGCTTGGTACAAAGAAAGAAAAAGGGACACTTGTCAAGTTCCTCCTTATGTTTCCCTCATGGTGTGCTTGAAGCTTATTGGTTGGCCACCCAAGGGATCCAATGATAATTTAGGAGATTTAATTAATTGTTTTTACATTTATCAAGTCCTCTCTCTCAAAGGGGAAAGGGGGACACTTGTCCCAAGGCTACCCTTGTTATTTGATTTACCTCTTGCTTGTGATTGGCTAGGCTTAGAGGGGTCCAATGAGCTTCAAGCATGACCTACAAGGGGGGGTCGACCAAGGAAGCCAGGGGCTTGCTTAGGGGGTATACTCTCCCACACACACTCATTGTATGAAAGAGCTCCCTCTCCTTCTCCAAGCAAGTAGAGAGGTTGAGAGCCTACACCAACACTCTTGGCTATGGAGTGCAAATCCAACCAAGAGCCATGCTTCAATGCTCAAGCTTTCCATCTTCTCCATCTTCATTACTATGCTATTATGTATGCTAGCAAGAAGAGTGATGATAAGTGAGGAACCAATTCTTTCTCCTATGAAATGTTTCTTCTTCCTCTTCCCTACCCTCATTCCCTGCTAGCTCTCTCCACCTTCGAAGGTGTTTGAGGTCTTGGGATTGAGGCTTGGGATAGTTAATGCTTTCCTCAAATTTTATGTTATCTTTTTGATGCATGAAGCTTTCCATATTCATTGCATCACCTAGGTCACAAGGAATGCCAAGATTGTATTGTAAAAAGTCTTTCGTGATGGGAGAAATCATAATACAAATGCCTATTGGAGGGGGGACCTGCTCCACATAAATTTGGTCCTCAACTATTGTCATGTTCTCTAAATTCTCTCTCTTTTAAAAGTATTGTTCATGCCAAGTTAACTAAATGCTATGTTTATGTTGCTACCATCAATTATGTTCACCGACTATGCTTACAAAGTAATTTCACAAAAGGTACTGTCTCTAATTTTCTCTACTCTCAAGTTAATAGGCCAATTCTATTACAGTTGAAGCAATGGAAGTGTCGATGCACTCCCTGGGTAAGTTTGAAATATGAATTTTTATACATTTCTTTTGTCTTATGGCACCGCCTCCTTGCAATTGTAAACATTTCGCATGTTTGTTGTAGTTTGATGGGCTATATGTTGCCAAAATATCACCACATGCCTCTAGATTTTTTACGAGCTACATTGGATGTCACTGCACTTGGAATGGAGCATGAGCACATCCATGTTGCATCAATGATTGCAGGGAAGCACGATACAATCAGGAGTGAGCATAGCACACCTATTCTTAAAGGTATCAAGACATTTTTCTCTTATTCCTCACATTCAACACATGTTTAAAAGCAGGTCTATCATGGAGCTTCTTGCGTGGCACGCCAACCACCGCTCAAATGATGGAATGATGTGTGTCCTTTCCCATTCACCTTCATGAAGGCACATCAAAACTCATTGGCCAGAGTTTGGGTTGGATCCTCAACACTTGAGGCTTGGGTTAGCAAGTGATGGTGTCAACCCCTTCGGCACTAATTCTACTTCATGGAGCACTTCGCTTGTGGTGATCATCAACTACAATATTCCACCATGGGAGACAACCAAGAAGGGAAATATACTTCTTTCCTTGCTTGTGCCAGGGAAGTACAAAGTGTCAAATATTGGTGTCTACCTCGAGCCTCTCATTGAGGAGTTGGAGGAGTTATGGAGAGGCATTCCTATTGTAGATGTCTCACTTGCAAAAAGGGGGAGAGAAGCCATTGTGAGTGGAATCCTTATGTGGACTATGCACGACTATCCTAGGCTTGTAGAGATTTTTGGTATATCCTCTCTCTCTCTCTCTCTCTCTCTCCTCTCTCTCTCTCTCTCTCTCTCTCTCTCTCTCTCTCTCTCTCTCTCTAGCCCTCTATCTCTCTAACGATATGCTATGTATGCAGGGTGTAATGCATGTCCTACTTGTGGGCCATCATTGGTGACAGAGACGCCCGATACCTTGTGCAAGGTAATATATCCAAACAACCATCATTTCTTACCCCAATGTCATTGCAACCATTTTGGAAGAGCACTATAACAACAATCTGGCTTCATGTCCTGCACCAAAAGGTATGTCAAGGTTTTCATATTTTTAAGGCTTCCATATTGGAAGGACTTAAAAATACAACACCTCTTGGATCCCATGCACATATTCAAGAATGTAGCCCAAACACTATGGGACCACATTATTGGCAAGAAGGACTCTTTGGGTGCGAGGGAGGATTTGAGGCTTTTGAAATGTCTCCCCACCTCTACTACTCCACGCCGTGCCCCCAATGGTAAGTTTACTAAAGCACCATGGATGCTAGCCAAAGACGAATTAGACAAAGTGAAGGGTACCATGCTTCTATTCTCACACCAACAGGATACATGAGGTCGCTAAAGAGAACTTTCACAAAAGTGAAGAAGGGTGGAAGCGTTCAGTTGTATGGCTTGAAGTCCCATGGTTGGCATAAGATGCTTTAGGTAATGTCCCTCTCCCTATTCTATCTATAGTTTGTGTGTATGACTTTCTCTCGCTTTCTCTTCTCCTGACTTACATTGTACTTCATTCTGCCGGTGAGTATGTGTATATGTTGGGACAAGAAAGTCAGGGATGCTATTTTCAAACTTGTAGATCTAGTAAGGTATAACACAAGACTCCACTCAGATACACTTCTTTAATGTACACAATAATCTCAACTAGTACTTATTGTATCCTTGTGTGTTTTCTTACAGATTTGTGAGCTCCAAGGAGATTGAAATAGATTCTATCCATGTTGCTCAAACACTTGCAATAGAAACTATCTGTGCCATTGAAGATGCATTTTCTCAGTTGGTCCTTCTTAGTCAAATCCACCTCTTGGTTCACGTGGTGGAGGAGGTCTCTATATATGGAGTAGTGCACGCACGATGGATGTTCTTCTTAGACAGCTTTTTAAAGACTCTCAAATATTTTGTGCGGCTATGGTCTCAACCAAAGGCATGTATGGCCGAAGGGTGGATCGTGCAAGAGGCATTTTTTTACATCTCAGAGTATTTGGCACAAGTTGATCCTTCAATGCCTTACATGTGGTCAGACGAGGAAGATGCAAGGATGACTTCACACTTGCCAAGTGGAAAGGGAAAACTACTTAAGATGGATATGAATCTGTCTCGAGTGGTCAATAAATTTTGTATTCTCAATGCAAACATTATGACCAAGTGGGTGGACTTGTGGATAGTGGCAAAGACAAGGTGTTTGCAAGAAAGAGAAGCATGGAAACAAGCACATGGAGGAAGGAGGGCACCCCCAGTGCCTAGAACCTTGCATGTTTCCCAGATCTCATTAGTGTGGAGTGGATTCATGAGATAATGACCGAAGCAAAAGTGCACGGAGAAGACATCATAAACAAAGAATGGGAGTATGCACGAGGCTACGTGCCAAAGGTAGAGTACTCATATACCTAAACCATATTGAAATTTTTTCCTTGATTTTATCTTTCTATTTGATCAAAGATCTTTTTCTATTTTGTAGTGCCTTTCCTTTAGCTGAATGTGGTCAAAGGGTCGTCACTTTTGTATGCGCCACATTGACGAGCGTAGAACCACCATGGATTGTGGCATCATTGGCAACTTTGACACAAATGATGATGAAGCCAGGTACTGTGGAACTACTGGAAGGATACTAAAGGTTAATTTTAGAACCTTTCATACCTTCATCTTCGAGTGCAAGTGGTTTGCAAATGTGTCTAGATGACATGAGAATGGCCTCTACATGGTGGAATCTAGTGTGCATCACACAGGGAGGTATGACAATTTAGTTTTACCGCGCAATTGTGAGCAGGTGAGTGACTACCTTTTTTATTCTTATTTGCTTGTAGCATTAATTATACTAATGCTACTCACTTTGAGCTTCTCTTCTATAGGTCATCTATATCCGAGCAATCCACATCCCAAAACTTTGGTTGTAATTCCCATAAAACCTCGGTGGAGAACCATTTTTTCCACTAATGAAGTGGAGACCATCTTCGACCCTCTTCCACCTCCTACTTTGGATGAGGTGGAGAAAGAGGAGAGGGAAATTGAAGAATCAAGTCCGGCAGCCGCAATTCTTAGCGAGGATGATTGTCATGATGATGAGATGGAAGGTGATGAATTCAAACACAATGAAGCGACAATTCCGTTTCTCTCTTTATTGATTTAGGAGCCATGGGCTTAGAATTGGATGACGCTTCATGTAGGGAACTTTTAGAAGATGATTCATAAACATTTTGCATACTTTAAGTTATGAAGATTTTTGGTCTTGTAGTGTCATAAAATCTAATAACTAGCCAACCCAAATGATTCTCTCATATTAAACTGATCATTTAATGTGGAAGAATAAATGAGACCAAGGGTTAAGATATAGACATGTGCTTATAGATCCACTCAAGATGGGGCCAATGGTAAAGGGGCCCAAATGAGAGATGGTCTATCAAAGAGAAAGGCTAATCAATGGAGCATAAAGACCTTAGGATTAGCTTCATTGAAGACCTCCAATAGTTAGTGCTAAAAGTCCTTTGACCTTAGGTAAGCTAGGATTTTTCTTGAGGTGGGAACCCAGCCCAAGCTTAAGGTACTTGAGGTGCTTGTCATGCTTGATGACTAAGGTTCTTGAGGTGCTTGAGGTGCCTGATGATTGAGATTCTTGAGGTGCTTGATGATCGATATTCTTGAGGTGCTTGTCATGCTTGAGATGATAGGGCTACACTTGAGGTGAGAACCCAGCCCAAGCTTGACAAGCTTAAGGGCCAAGCTTGTGGTGAGAACTAGGCCCAAAGTTGAGGGGCTTCAGGTGCCACAAAAGTTAATACCAATCCCTACAAGGAGGGGGCGATCCCTACAAGAGGGGGTATGGGAGAGAACACACACACACTCACACAAGACATGCTTGGTACAAAGAAAGCAAAAGGGACACTTGTCAAGTTCCTCCTCATGTTGCCTCATGGTGTGCCTGAAGCCTATTGGTTGGCCACCCAAGGGGTCCAATGATAATTTATAAGACTTAATTAATTCTTTTTAAATTTATCAAGTACTCTCTCTCAAAGGGGAAATGGGAACACTTGTCCCAAGGGAACCCTTTGTTACTTGATTTACCTCCTGCTTGTGATTGGCTAGGCCTGGAGGGTTCCAATGAGCTTCAAGCATGAACTACAAATGGGGGTCGATCATGGAAGCTAGGGGCTTGCTTAGGGGATATACTCTTCCACACACACTCTCATTGTGTGAAGTGCAAAGTGCAAGAGCTCCCTCTCCTTCTCCAAGCAAGTAGAGAGGTTGAGAGCCTACACCAACACTCTTGGCTATGGAGTGCAAATCCAACCAAGAGCTATGCTTCAATGCTCAAGCTTTCCATCTTCATTACTATGCTATTATGTATGCTAGCAAGAAGAGTGATGATAAGTGAGGAACCAATTCTTTCTCCTATGAAATGTTTCTTCTTCCTCTTCCCTACCCTCATTCCCTGCTAGCTCTCTCCACCTTCGAAGGTGTTTGAGGTCTTGGGATTGAGGCTTGGGATAGTTAATGCTTTCCTCAAATTTTATGTTATGTTTTTGATGCATGAAGCTTTCCATCTTCATTGCATCACCTAGGTCACAAGGAATGCAAAGATTGTATTGTAACAAGTCTCTCTTGATGGGAGAAATCATGATACAAATGCCTATTGGAGGGGGACGGCTCCACCTAAATCCGGTCCTCAACTGTTGTCATGTTCTCTAAATTCTCTCTCTTGCAAAAGTATTGCTCATGCCAAGTTAACTAAATGCTATGTTTATGTTGCTACCATCAATTATGTTCACCACCCTGTTATGCTCACAAAGTAATTTCACAAAAGTACTCTGTTTAATTTTTGGTACTCTCAAGTTAAGAGGCCAATTCCATTACATTGGTATCAGAGCATTTGGTTTCTCTTTTCTTGCTTAAGAAGAGAGGTCCTTAAGTAGCCTATAAATGGTTGATTTTGTTAATTATATTAGGGTAAGTGGAATTGGGATCTATTATTGGTTTTTTGAGCCCACTCTGTGGGATATGGTGAGATGGAAACCACAGTGGAGCTAAATAGTGTGACCGATGATCGTATGTGAGTGGTAGAGCCCATGCCACACTCTTTGTCTGGATCACTTTGGATGCAAGGTCATCCATTGAGACTCCTCTGAACATGACCTATGGTATAGAAGAATATACATATACAATTATTATAAAACAAGGTTGTGTATGATGGGCTTTACGTGCGTGGTTGTTATACTCGTGGTGGTAATGTCATTATGTTTGTATTTTAGGAACCAACCTAGGTATTTCTAAGCACAAAAGTACAGTTAAAACATGAGCACACACAAGTCACAGAGGAATGTGAGCCAACATGTGTTGTGGACGCTAAATTGGGACATCCTTCTATCCAAGCTTACTTTTTGGCTCTAGTCCCCAAACATGCCAAATGATGGAGGGAGGGCTTTGGGATCCACATGGCACTTGGGCAATTGATCCCATTAACACACATGTCACTTACTCATGAAGGTACTTGCATTCAACTTCTATCCTCAAGAAAAAGATGATTAGCAAGTCCTTGCTTGCTTGCATTCAACAAGAAAAAGACAATTAGCAAGTCCTTGCTTGCCTACAGCAAGCTAGCAAGTCAAAAGTGATGTACTAGTGGTTCTTAAATTGTTGGTACCTTGGCCAAATACTTATTGGCGTAGTTGTGGTTCCATCTATGCAAAGGAAAAAATCAAAATGACAATCTAGGTGGTTATTACCTTTTTAAGTAGAATCATGCATGTGCACTTTAATACTTATGTAGACCATGAGGGGAGCATAGGTAGGTGGGAGCTAGAATTTACATAAAAGGTTATATCCTCTCTCTCAATTAAGAAAAAACCACACCTTTACCAACAAACATGAGGATGGTTCTCAAGTTATGAAGTGACATATGGTCAATGGAGCTTTTAGTTTTTAAAGACAAAGAATGTCTCATTCATGGTGTCGAGGAGAACATTGCACCCTTGTCTGGAGCTCTCTATCCATGTATTCTTGCTTACTCTCTCTATCCATGTACTCTTGCTTACTAAGAAAAAGAAGCAATAAACCATCCCATACATTACATCTCGGAGGAAGCTTAAGATTTTCTTAAAAATTTTATTCCAAGGAGGATGTGGCTCAAAAGTCAAGTCAAATGTGTTCATAACATGAAAATCAAATTAGCTTACATGCTATTAATACAAAAGTTCTTTAATTATATAGTTAGCAAAGCTTAAATCTTGTTGAAAGTAATGATCATTGTAATGTTGGTGCTTTTGACTTACAACACGTCCAAAGTTGGAGAAGCCAATATTTTGTGAAGTGCACTGGGTGCGAAAACTGTGCACGGTACCCGCGGAGTGTGAGAGAGGAGAAGCAGGAGAGCATGCAATTTGGGTGGATCAACTCACCACATTATCTGTGAAAGAGACCCTTATTCTTCTATCTAGAAAAGAATAAGGTGTGTAGAAGTGATTTCACTCGGACGCCTCTGGTGATTCACGCCGAGGTAAGAGGCACACCAACTTTACCCAAACAATCTCACATTTTAAGGTGAATGTGCCAATAAGTGGTACTACTATAGGAAACAGTAGTATGTACTTGAGGTATAGGAGGAAAACTCGTCTCACCTATGTCCATTGGCTCTTACAAAGTTGATGTAGACCATTGTACAGGCTTTCGCGGTGTGCGCAAGCATATATCCCTACTAGAATCAGCATGCATACCCTATAGGTATCTTACAATGACATGCACTACTCCATGATACATCATGCTTTTGTCAGCCATCGCAGGACAATTTCAACTATAAACGGTCCCACTCCAACTGCTATATGGGTTGTACATGAGAGTCCCAAAGGCTGATGCATGTTACCATATACATGTGGTAGTGATGTGTGTGAACACACTTAGGACCACCCGGGCATTTTTTCCCTTGCTAGGAGTTTTTTCCCTCGTGCATTGTATATATTCCCATCACTCTAGGGCTATCTCATCTTTCCATTGCACACTAAGTAATACACTCTCTATTGTGTGCCTTGAGCTTCCTTCATCTTCTCAAAGTTGTGTGTGTTTTCTTGCAACCCTAATTTCAACAATTGGTATTATAGCAGGTTGCATCCTCCCTGGCTTAGTCGTCAGTAGCTCCAGCACCACATGTCTACTCACTTTCTTCAAGTTTTGTGAGCTTTGGCGGGCGTTCGCAGGTCAACAAATATTCAAGGTGTGCTCAAAGAGCTCAGTCTTCTAAGATTTTTTATTTGGGCTCATTTCGGGCTCTGTTTCCACTACAAGCAGTAATGTGCAAGCTAATTTGTCATCTTGTGCAAAAGAAAAATCAATGCCGTTTTCTACATAACAGGTCCCTTACAGTCTTCTACAGTTTGTGCTATATAACACATGTTGTTCCTGCTTTATTTCTCCTCTTTTTGGGCAATTTTCACATCAGGTGCATCATTTACCATGGCTGACAACAACACAAATGTATTCAAGATGTTTGTTGTTGAGGACAGATTGGATGGGGATAATTACTCTATGTGGGCTTATATGATGCAACATGTTCTTGTGTCAAAGGGCATTTGGAACATTGTGTAGGGCATTCATGTACGTCCTAGTTTTGAGGATACATGCGATGTTGAGGATGTTGCAGGTCTTGCTGCAAGGATAGCTCTTGCTAGAGTTGTTTTACCTATGGCAGAACAAGCTCGTTGGGATGTAAAAGATGTGCAGGCTCATGAATTAATTGTGTTGTCTGTGAAGCACACTATTACTCCTCATGTTTGTTTAGTAATATCTCCAAAATAGGATTGGGATATTCTAGTTGGTTATGCAAGCTGCAAAAATTGCATTGTTGCGTATAGAGCTAGAGTCAAAGATTATGCATGAGGAAGATGACATGGACACTTTCCTTGCTAGTGTCAAGGATATCAATGGGCAACTTATTTCTGTAAGTGAAGTCATTTTAGAGAGTTCCCTTGTGCAAACTGTTCTTGATGCCTTGCCAGATTCTTACCAGACATTTGCTAGTACTTGGAGACTTATGACCTGAGGAAATCCTGAAACTTTCAAGTTTGATGCATTATGCACATTGTTGTTGCAAGAGTCACTTTCCAGTAAAAACAAGACTAGACATTGTGAATTTGAACAGGCCTTTATTGTTGCTCAAAGAAAAGGTGGTAATAGCAATGTAGCCACTTCTCATGGTTCTTCTATGATTGGAAAATCACATGTTTCTAATTCTTCTGCTGGTATCAATACATCTGGGTATTCTCGTGATGAAGGCAAAAAGATGTGTTGCCATTATTGTAAATCTAATGATCACTTGATCAAGCAGTGTCCTAAGTTGAAGGCCAAAGGGCCTAAGAAGAAAGAGGCTAGTTCCACTACTAATGTTGGTTCCACCACAAATGCAGCTATTGTTGAGTCTTCTTTGAAAGGAGACTGTGATGCTAATGTTGACATAGAATGGGCTTTTATAATCCTTTGTACATGATGCGTGCATGTCAGTTGTTGCAGATTCACATGTGTGATATTTTGATAGTGGTGCTACAAAGCACATCACCTCACATCGTGATTTGTTCACCTCTCTTGAGTCTTTCCCTCATGGGAATTCAGCTACTTGGTCCAACAATGCCTCTTATCTAGTTCAGGGAGTTGGAAAGATTGTGCTTATTGCTTCAAATGGAAGTTCTTTCACACTTGTTGATGCACTTTATGTACCTAGGATCAAGAAGAATCTTTTGTCCGTATCTGCACTTGCTAGACTTGGTCTTGTAGTCAAATTTGTCGATGACAAATGTACAATACATGATCTTAGTTTTGGTGATGAAATTGTTGCATCTGGCATTTTATGTTGTGAGCTATATATGCTCACTATCTATGACAAGTGTGGGTAGAATTTTTCAAATGCAATTGTGGATTCTAAGGCTATTTCATATGCAAAACTATGGCATGCACGTTTTGCCCATCTGAATTATGCCAGTTTGCTGTGTTTACAGAAATTTGAGGTTGCTTCTTTGCCACTTCTTGAAGCACATGTCAAACATGTTTGTGAAGGCTGTATTTTGGGTAAGATGCAGAGTTCAAAGTTTCCAAAGGATGGTTTAGTTAGGGCCACATGTAGATTGCAGCTTGTGCATAGTGATATTTATGGGTCCATGCAAACTCCATCCTTGGGAAATTACCTTTACATCATGACTTTCATTAATGATTACTTCAGGCATGCATAGGTATTCCGCTTAAAACGAAGTCCAAAGTATTTATGTGCTTCAAACAATTTCTGGCTAAGGCTGAAAATTTCTCGAAACCTCCGTTCCAATCAAGGGGGGGGAGTGTTAAGTATGGAGCCTGATTTACCCTTGTAATTTTCTGTGGTAAAAGCGCACATTTGTAAGGCCCCCATTATGAGGAGAAGCCATCGTGCGTGAAGGAAAATCACTCACCGGAAACCAAAATTTTCACAGTCAAAAATCAGGGCCAAATTTAGGGGCCGCCCCCGAGACTTTTTTTTTTCCCTTGCCGGAATATGATGGCCAGACGGCGGCCAGAAAGTGGTCGGAAAACAACCGTCAGCTGGACGGTGGCCGGTAGTCAATGGCCGGTGGCCGGTGGTCGGAAGTCAATGGCCAGTGGCCGGTGGCCGAATTCAAAAGCGGACTTGTCTTCTCAAGGGCAGCCACACATGGGCGGATTGGAGGGTCTGATTTGGACTTATTTGGACTTCTGGCCTATAAAAGAAGGCCATTTCTACACACATTTCATAGTGTGAAGTTGATGCAACAACGTGAGTGTGAGGTGGTGAGAGTGAAGCAAGGTAGGAGCTCCATTAAGGGTATACTCCCTTTGTAAACTACTTCTTGTTTTGAAGTACTAAAGCCATTGAGTGGCTGCTTTCCCGTGGACGTAGCCCACATTGGGTGAACCACGTATATCGTGTGTACTCTCTCTCTCTCTCTCTCTACTCTATAATCTCGTGTATGTAAATATGTCTCTCTCCATTAACTAATCTACTCAATTATCTATTTAGCTACGTCTTATTTCCTAACAACTGGTATCAGAGCAAGGTTTGCTTGTAGCTAAGTTATCTCAAGGAAAGGATTCCTTGAATTGAGTGGGAGTTATGGCGGAGGAAGGGAAGCTCAAGATTGAGAAGTTCAACAGCAAAAACTACCAACATTGGAAGATGCAGATTGAAGACTATCTCTATGAGAAGGACTTATATTTGCCACTAGGCAGTCTTGCAAAGAAGCCCGCAACAATGGCAGATGAATCATGGATTGTCCTTGATCGAAAGACACTAGGAACAATCCGGTTAAGCTTGGCGTCAACGGTGGCCTTCAATGTTTCGGAGATGAAGACCACGGAGGACTTGATGAAGTCACTTGACGACTTCTACGACAAACCATCGGCATCCAATAAGGTATTTCTTATGAAGCGCTTGTTCAATCTAAAGATGGCAGAGAATGGTTCAGTTGCAGAACACCTAAATGACTTTAACACAAACATAAGTCAACTTCGATCGGTGAAAATCAATTTCAATGACGAAGTGCGAGCTCTCCTTATACTATCATCTCTACCGGATAGTTGGGACAGCCTTGTGATGGCTATACGTAATTCTATTTCTGGCACAAATACTCTTAAGTTTGATGATGTTGTGGGTGTTCTCCTAAGCAAGGAAATACGAAGGAGAAGTACAAGAGAATCATCAAGTGTTGCACTATCTGTGGAAACAAGAGCAAGGCCTAAGGAAACGTTCAAAAACCAAAAGGGTCGTGATCGCTCAAGGCGGAGCAAGTCATGCACAAAGTCAGTTCTTGAATGTTGGAACTATGGCAAGAAGGACCACGTCAAGAAGGATTGCTGGTCCAAGAAGAAGAAGGAGACTGAGTCTCAAGACAACAAGCCAACATTGGAGGCCAATGTGACAGGTTAAGTAGAGAAAGATGCTCTCATTCTCTCATTAGACAATGTGTCTAATTCCTGGATAGTAGATTCTGGGGCTTCATTCCATGCGACACCACACAAGCAAAATTTCCAAGATTACACCAAAGGTAATTTTGGGTATGTATACTTGGGAGATGATGAAGCTTGTGAGATTGTCGGCAAAGGTACTGTTTCTGTCAAAACTGCTAACGGAAATGAATGGAAGCTTAAAGATGTTAGGCATGTTCCTTCTCTTCGCAAAAATTTGATCCCTACAGGACAATTGGATGATGAAGGTCAGAACATTGCATTCGGAAACAAACGGTGGAAGATCTCAAAGGGATCTTTGGTGGTTTCCAAAGGAGAAAAAGTAGGTACACTTTACTTGTGTACTGTTAGTACGCAACCTTCATCTTGTGCAGCAACTACAGAAGTTGACAGTGCGGTATGGCACTACCGACATGGGCATATGAGTACCAAAGGAATGCAAATCCTTCAAACAAAGAAGCTTCTACCAGATTTGAAAGAAGTGGATTTAGAGTTCTATGAAGATTGTGTTTATGGTAAACAAAAGAGGGTAAAATTTCAAAAATCAGGAAATGAAAGAAACATAAAAAACTTGAGTTGGTTCATTCTGATGTTTGGGGTCCTGCAAGTACACCATCACTTGGTGGCTCATTGTACTATGTAACATTCATAGACAATGTGACTAGAAAAACATGGGTTTATGTCATGAAGAATAAATCCGATGTATTTTCCATATTTCAAAGGTGGAAAGCCTTTGTGGAGAATGAAACAGGTACCAAAGTTAAATGCCTCAGATCCGACAATGGAGGTGAATATTGCAGCCAAGCTTTTGAAAGCTTTTGTGCTAGCAATGGCATTCGGAGGCAAAGGACAACCCCAAGGACACCTCAGCAAAATAGTATTTCGGAAAGGATGAACAGGACAGTCATGGAGCGAGCACGAAGCATGCGGCTACATGTAGGCCTACCGCTTCAACTTTGGGCGGAAGCTGTAAGTATGTCTATGTACTTAATCAATCGGTCACCCTCAATGGCATTGGATGGGGGAGTTCCAGAAGAGGCATGGACAGGTAAACCGGTGAATTATGCATTTCTCAAAGTGTTTGGGTGTGAGGCTTTCATGCACATAGATAGAAGCCTAAGATCAAAGCTAGATGCAAAGTCCAAAAAGTGTTTCTTCATTGGCTATGGAGAAGGTGACTTTGGATATCGCCTATGGAATCCTGAAGATGATAAAATATTAAGGAGTAGGGATGTAATTTTTAACGAACAAAATATGTACAAAGATTACTTGGAAAGAAATCAAACAAAAGAAACAGCTAATGAGTACATGGAGCTTGAGGACAAGGAAGACTCAAGGACTGCAAATGGTGACAATGTGCAACAACGTCAACCAAATGAGGAGCCTCAACCTATTCCCCGAAGATCTACAAGAGCAAGTACACCTGGCTCCATTAGTCCCTACTACAATCGTAGAATCCGTTTCACAAAACGGGTCAACATATGACAAACAAATCAAGGAGAGCAAAAGTATGTCAACCTACTCGACAAAATGGTGGCGTCCAAAGACCAAAACAATGGAAGAGGCCTAAATCATTGGCTTTGAACATGTACATCCAAGTTGCCATTGGAGATACATGGCATAAGAGTTAGAATCGGATAGCTAAGCCACTAAATAAGAAAGGTGTTAGTTCCAAAGCTTCAAGTAATATTCTCTGTGATCTAAGCATCTTAGCTATTCTAAGTACTGTTCACGATGGAAGAGATGAGTCTATTTATGTTGTGTCACTCATGATGGGATAGGTGAGCATAAGAGTTGAAATCTATGTGTTTTAAGTGTGGTGAATGGAAGGACGAAGTTCAAAAGACACTCATGCACTGAGCACAGTGAGGTACGAGTGGAGAAGCTTCTACATCAAAAAACCTTCTTGGAAATGTGAAAGCTATTGCAACATCCTTTGATGTCATATGTGCTACATTTGTTTCTTGAAGCACCCATCAACTCCATCTTTCACACTGCATGCTTTTGTGTGACAAATTTCTCATATACATATAGATTGTCCAGTAATTGATACTTGCATTAAACACTCTTCCTTTGCTTCTCCCAAGCACCACCTTTCATGAACATGTACTTAAAGTCCAATTGCTCAACTCCAATAAGAGCGTATACCAAAGGCAATTTGTTTTCCACCAAATTTTCTCCCTTTGTTCATCCAAGTTTTAGACCCTAATCTAGAAACACTCATCACTCTCCTCTTATATATATTCCTTCTGCATCAAGTACTAGCAATAAGAAAATTTATACCCCTACCAATTGTCAAAGAATTTGAGTGATAGCTATAGATCTCAACCATGCTTGTGAAGAGAAACTCTTATCTTCAAGCATTAAAAAAATAGCTCCCAACAACAATGGCAAGTTGAAGAAGCGCACACAATAAACACTAGACAAGCAATGAAAAATTCAGCAAGAGAGCTATTAACAACAATCATAAGGAGCACACAAGGTGCGTTAAAGTTGGAGAAATATTGTAGAGAACTTGCATTGCAGTTGATCTGTGAGACTGAGGAAGCTGCTGTGAGGTTTCAGCTACCCTACCACCCTTTAAATAGGCCCTAGGCCATCCATATATAGAAACCCTTGTCCACACCTAGCAATCAACCCTTGGCTTGGGTCCATGACCCCCTGGGTTTTCCCTTGGTCTTATATTATTCCCCCCTTAAAGAAGCGTTTTCATCCTCGAAAATAAAAATGGTTGTTTCTTCATAAGCAAACTAATGTTTTCCATAGTGGCATCCATTAGGGATCCATCTGTTCATTTGTCCAGAACACAGTTCAGAAGGAGGTTCAATGGGACCAAGACTAACATCTTGACTTCCACATTGTTGTCCCTTTGCAATCGTCTTGTGTAACTGGCATAAAGCCGACATAGTGTGTATACTCCATTTAGAAACCACATGAGCCTGCTATACGAGTTATCACAACAAAGATGTATCGCAAAGTGTACCTCTTTTCACTTTCCATGAAATTAACTAGTTGACGTAACTCATCAGCAAAACTTAAGTCCTTGACATGTTATCTTATCGTCTTAGTAAACAACCCCATCATAACTAGTGCTCAAGATTGAGAGCCTGACTTAAACATGAAGAGACTAAACCTTGTCACAAACATGCTTTACCTTATGGTTAGCAAAGTCCAAGTAGAGTGATACATGCTTTCTAATTGGGTTGCTTGGTGCTAATGTACGTGCTTTGCATATCCTTTAGCACACGATTACTCTTGTAGTTTTCCTATCCTCTTTTGATAAATGACAATATCGAGGTGTCTTTTCCCATCGTTTACAAACAACCATCTATAATGACTGGTAAACATGGATCATAACGCCTTACAAGGTGGCTGAGGAATCAACAATGTTATAAATAGCCATCATGTTAATTGAAATATCCACAAGCACCCAAAACAAGCCATGACCTTTATTGATGGTTGTCAGATCTATGTCACAAATGCATATGCTGCTCCAAAATTAGCCTTTGCTAAACAGGAGGGCCCATAACACCTAGTGGGCATGCATTTAGCAAAAACATAACTGAACCTATATATCCATGATCATACTTACCAATACTTATGGGAATGTGATGCTCATAGCATACATGCAAGAGGAGTATAAATAGTCCTAAAAAGAAAGTAAATATTTTCTACTGTAATCATTTGCAAGCCTTACTAAAATGTTTGCACCATAATAGAAAGTGAAACATAAGTCACTTCTAGGTACAAACGTTGAAACATTTCCATTCATAATACATAGTCTTGCTATATGCATAAACAACCCTCCATTAATGTGGTTTATCCAAGTCCTTCTAAGTACTCAACAATTTCTAGGCACTGAAATTGTTTCTGATACATTGTGTTGAAAATGGTCTAGAAAATGGATTCCACCAGCACCTAGGGACTTTATCTTGCGACCCATAATTGATATGATGGGTCCCAAAGACTCATATTATCCATCTATTGAATATGTCTCAAAAAAGGATATCTGACAAAAGAACATCTTTCAAATACGAGATGTACTTGTGTGCGGAGATAAATGTAAACACTTTGTGACATGAGTGAGAGGGACCCTCGTTATCTTTACTTCACACTGACTAAATTGAACTCCTTGAGCTCCTAGACCATGTTTTATCTCATGTGACAACATGTGACAAAGAAAACCCTACATATAGGGCCAAAACTGTATAATGCATAAATGTATTTGGAACACTATGGCCCAAAATGCTTTGTTCTTACATGACCTTGTCATGTCACTGAAAAGCAAAATATATGAAATCATTCAGGATTATTCATCCAAATTGAGAAAATCAAGAAAAGAATATTCAAAAGGAGAATAAAACCAAATCATATGCATACTTGGAGGTCAAACATAACGTTGCACTTGTCCGTAGTCATGTGCACTTTGCAAACCTGAAAGAAACAACTGGAAAAACCTTGGGTGTTGCCTTTACAATCCAAAGCCCTTTGTTAGCTTTTGCAATGTCAAACCGCTTGGTTAGACTTTGCATGAAAACTACGCAATCTAGCAGCTAATAGTGACCAACACACTCTACTATGTGTAATAGTTATTGAAGTCAACTTTGGAAGTTGAACTTGTCCACTACCCCTTTGTAGCTTGTGGACTTCTTTCCTTGAAAGTTCAAGTGTGAAGGTTTTAAGAATTGTCCATCAACACTTAGTAAGTGATTTAGTAATCACGAGCTAAGTCTTACCCCACAACTGTGCTTGTATTGACACTCTAAGTGCTATAGACCAAATAGGAGATCCACTCAAGTTAGAATCATATTCACAATTGGATCTTTTCTAGACTTGAAAGTCCATAATCTTGGGTTTTTGTGAGTAGTCGTGCTGTTTGAAATTCTTGCTTCATCTATACACCTTGGTAGAGATAAGCTTTAAGAGTTTAAAACTTTCAAAAACACAACTTGATCTTCACACTTCAAGTATGTAGTGCTAAAATAACACCCCAAAAAATCAGTAATGGCAAGACTCTTTCTTATCCATTAGAATCAATGGGTACTCAATTGGATAGAATTGTTCAATCTTAAAACAATCATTGATGGATTACAAATAGATGGCTCTTAACCGTTCCAAAATAGATGGCTCGTAGCCCTTCAAAAAAAGATGGCTCATAGCCCTTTCTGTTACCATATCGACATAGAAATATTCTTGTAAAATCATGCCTAATTTCACTTTTTTCTTTAAGAGAATTAGAAAAGAGAGAGAGAGAGAGAATGCTGGGCTGAGGAAAATCCATTATTCTATTGTGATGTATGCCCCCCTATGTGTTGACATTGGTTGTGTCGTAACTTATCCTATAGACGCACAACAATGTGTTTGTACGACGCTCTCAACATGTTGACCCACATACCTTGTATGTGGTTGTGAATGTATTAGGGTGACTTAAATATGACACTTTTCCTGCAAATAAACATAAATTAAAAATGTTTTAAGACATCAATAACTTACCTCATCCTTGACAGAGTAGCGAGTGTTATAGCGGAAGCATAAATAGTAATGAGATGAAATTATGCTGACCTCACAAGCATGTCATGCTTGCAAGGTGTACACCCTCAGTGACAATGAAGACCTCTACAGATTCAGTCGATATCAAAAGTGCCTTGCACAAGTGAACATGGATACATCATAATTTTTTGTTATACATAAATTGTGAGCTTATATCCTCACTTTGCATAATTCCCACAAATGTGTGCCAATGTCTTTAATTCCAAGTCAACAGTAGGATCTTGGCACATATTAGAAGCCTTGCTTCTCATGAATTCTATCAAATCTCTTTACTTTGTACATTAGGCAATCCTTGCTAAATTAAAAGTTAAAATGTACAACAAGAAATTGGAAATTGTCTAACCTGGTTGCTTTGCTCTGGCTGAGTATTTTGAGTTTTCAAAATAATAACTCGATTGAATCTGGCTCATAGAGCCATATCTGCTATGCGAGAGGGATTTGTCGCATGCACCATATACATCATCTTGGCACATAATGAAATAACCTGCAAACACTTACCAAGTCCCCCCCCCCCCACCCCAAAAAAAAAAAAGAAAAAAAGTTTGTATGTTCATAGCATATTCCAAATGTGGGAAGTCTTGTCTTTGCATAATATATCTCACTAGCCCCACTTTGGATGCTACCATTGCTCATAGCTAACCAATGCTCTTGTCAATTTACAAATGTCATAGCAAAAGAAAGTCGACCTTGTCAATCATTCACAAAAAAAACGACCTTGTCTAATTGTAGATCTTATAGAGAAACAAAATAGTACTTGCAAGTTATGCATCTTGTACCTTCTTGGCTTGATGACTGTTATCCTTGATCATTCACAAATGTCTATTGCATACTATAGCTAATCAAGCACATGATTAATAAATAAAAATTAATTGCATACCTCATTAAATACGTACGTCAATGAGTCTTGCCATCATAATAATTGAATGAGTTGCAATCAAGAAGAAAATCACAAAATTCTTTGCCAAATACCTTTGCTTAGTTCTTATAATAAATCTATTGGTTTTCAATAGCTTTTCTACTTCTTGATGTCAAGTGCCTTGCCCGATTTGCAACCCAAGTGGAAACTTATGAAAGATTTAATGCTCCAGTCAAGCTACACAAACTTCCTTGTGAGTAGCCTTATACAGAGCCTTGCCTTGTTGGTTGTACATGCCTTGCTATGATCAACAAGTAATGTTATACCTTTGCTAAAGAAACCAAAGATCGTGTTAAAAATAAAGAGAGTTGCTTACCACACCTTGCCGTTGAATACATGCCCTAAATTTTGACAAAACCATTGCCACTATTGGACTCCAATCTACACTTTTCCATCTACCATCAGCACCTCTGTACCTTGCATGATTTGACAATGTGTTGAAATATGTGATGAATGCAAATCGGCACTGTTGAAATCAACTCCACTTGCCAGAAGTCTTGACATGATCTGCCAGTTGAGATCTTTTTATCGAGACTTCATGAAATCTATTACTAGCCAAACTCTTTGGCCATCTTAAGAGTTCGTAGCTAGTGATTCGTTCACGCATCTAGAGATCTCATAGCTCCACACGCGTTTTCCAATTGTGGGCACCCATGGGTGGGAACCCACTTTGGCCACTTAGTGGCATGTAATATGAAATGCCTTAAGGTTTAGGTTATGGAAAACCTACAACAACAATGCCGATTGCAATATAGAGGGAGAGAGAGCAATGTGCTGCTCAATTGGGCCCCCCATAGTGTTAAAATGTGCTCCATAATTCAACATCATCCAAATGAGCCTAACCTTGCCTACGTTGGTGCAGGTCGATCCCAAGAAGAAGATGTGTGTAAAGGGCTTCTCTTGTGCAGGTTTTTCTTGCAATTACCTCCTTGGTTTTTTGCTAAGTGTCCATACCCATGGCTAACACTGTTAGCCCTTTGCATGGTCCATGCATGCTTCACATGGTGCCCTTGCAGCATGCAACATGCCTTCCACAACTTGGTCCATCTACATCCTCCTCATCTTCCTTCATCCTCAAGGCACGAGAGAGAGAGAGAGAGAGAGAGAGAGAGAGAGAGAGAGCATCCATGAAATCACCATGCAAAGGTTTTTCCTTACATCCTCCATAGCTTGGATACCAATGTGAGACAGAGGGAGCTGCCGCCCGTGAGGTTTCATCCACCCTACCACCCTTTATATAGCCCTTGGCCATCCATATTTAAAAACCCTTGTCCACACCTAGCAGTTGGCTGTTGGCTTGGGTCCAAGACCCCCCTGGGTTTTCCCTTGGCCTTATAGGACCGAGGGAAAGATACATTGACAATTCAACTATTCAAAGAGGCTCAATTTCCAAAAAAACATGCAACACCACTAGCCATCTCACTACCAAAAGTGGCAACAAAAAGGAGAGTGCACAACAAATTGCAAAATTTTCTCAACAATAGAGACCGAACTCACGTGGAAAGAACACACAAGGGTGCACAAAACTGCCAAACGAGAAACTCTCGTATGGCCAAATGGTGCTCCCTTATGGCCCCTATTGTTGAGGGACCCTAGGGCCTTAGCATGGCCTTAGGGCCCTTTTTTACTGAAGGCATGGACAAAATCAATGAGCACTTGAAACTAGAGTCATTCTTATCAAGACCAACTGAAAAGCATACCTTGAGAAGTCCATGCTAGAAGAGCTTGAAAATGCAACATACACCAGATTGGGATACTTCCGCCCCTAAATCTTTGGAGACACCCAAGATTGAAAAATTGAAGGTTTACTTATCAAAATATTGAATTACCTTATCATAGCACAAGTTTTTTCTTTCTTGTTTTCAAAGAGTACATAAGAAAGACAGAGGTGATTATTCAATGGTTTTTCTTCAAGCTAGGTCTACGATATGCTCAAATACATCAACAAATGATACACATCTCACAAGAAGATCTCCTTCAGGAAGTCAAAGACCGATACATGAGTATCTACTTCGCGAGAACAGTATAAGTTTTTTAAAACTAGTTAAGTGTCATAGATTTATTTCAAATTTGGTATATTGTCAATATCAATTGCACAGCCTTGTTTTAGCCTCTCGATAGTCGGTTTACTGTCATGCTAAAGACTTTGTACCACTTATAGACACTACCACGAAAATAAAGTGGTAAGACCACCCTTTTTTGTTTGGTCGGGTTCTAGTATGTATCACATTGGTGGTTGTTTGAAGGAAGTACACACACACACCTATGCTATAGTCAAGGGGGGGACTTCTACTCATAGTTTCAGGTGATTGGACTCTGCCATGGTATGTCTGTCTCGAGTCCATTGTCAGTGGTTTGGGCTTGAGGGGGGGTTGTTGGGTGAGTTTCCAAGCCCAAGAAGTGTCAAATCCATTGGAGCACTACCTATAGCATGCATGCAGGCTTAGTTAGAGCACTACCTATAGCATGCATGCAGGCTTAGTTAGAGTAAAGTTTGCATGGCAAGGAAAAGCTTTATATGTAAGGTATTTTTTACAAGCAAAGAATAACATGCTATTTTTGTTCTTCTTTTTGTGTCAACTCCTTCTCTCTCTCTCTCTCTCTCTCTCTCTCTCTCTCTCTCTCTCTCTCTCTCTCTCTCTCTCTCTCTCTCTCTCTCTTTCTCTCTCTCTCTCTCTCTCTCTCTCTCTCTCTCTCTCTCTCTCTCTCTCTCTCTCTCTCTCTCTCTCTCTCTCTCTCTCTCTCATTTTGCTGCATATCATCTCCTCCACGCCATGGCATTTATCAGGCGGCATCCCCCATAGGTTCATATCCCTAAATATGGTATTAGAGATTTCCAAAATGGGTGCAAGGATCTTTGTTGAAACAATCCTTGGTTTGATGATTTCTGCGTCCACATATCGCACAAGATCTAGTGTTGGTAGTAGACCTGGTGGAATTGGCTGTTGAAGTGCAAGGGTTATCTGATGTGGAAAAACCTATGGAACGTGGTCAAGCTTCTCCCAATCGATGAAGCAGGCACTACAGTTGCAATAACTCGAGCCCTCTTTGCCGAGGAACAGAGGAATGATGAACAAGCTTTTGGTATCATTTTAACTTCCTTAGAAGACGACTTTATTCATTATTTGGATGATGTTGATTCTTCAAGTGCTGCCTGGATAGAGTTAGAAAAGCTATTTGGTGCAAAAGCTAAGTATTCAAAAATGAGTTAAAAAATGAAATTATATTCTCTTCGCATGCGTGAAGATGAAAACATTGCAGCTTTAGCTAATAGACTGAAGAGCATCAAAACACCATTTGAGAGGTTGCTCAGCAAGGATTTTTTGTGGCGTATCACCTCCAACATATGGTGGCAGTGTTTATCTGCAAAAGGGTTTTTTTGTGGCATATCACAAAGCATATCAAGGATGGCATCAAAGGTGGATAAGTTTAATGGATCTGGCTTCCACACTTGGCAAATTAAAGTCAAAGGCTATTTGATGCGGAAAAACCTATGGAACATGTTCAAGCCTCTCGCAACTGATGAAGCAGGCACCATAGCTGCAGTAACTCGAGCCTTCTCTGCTGAGGCAGAGAGGAAAGATGAAAAAGCTTTTGGTATCATTCTAACTTCCTTAGAAGATGACTTTATTCATTATATGGATGATGTTGATTCTTCAAGCGCTGCCTAGATAGAGTTAGAAAAGCTATTTGGTGCAAAAGCTAAGTATTCAAAAATGAGTTTAAAAATGGAATTATATTCTCTTTGCATGCGTCGATAGCCGTTTTTTTGGCTCTCATAAAATCTTTCAAGAAGCCACTTCACTCCACAAAAACACCCTAGCACAATGACTAGGCTCGCTTTTTCATTGTAAATAGCATGTGTGCGTTTAGGGTTTTTTATCACATTTTTTATTAAATCATTGAGTGAGTCATTGGGCTAGGAGACAAAAAAATGAATTTATAATATTACGGTCCTCTTTACATGTAAATATTTTATATCAAATAAAGGACCTAAGTATAAAGGTTTTTTTTTCAATTTTTTTGTATTTATATAAATATATATTCCTAGGTGTGCGTTATCAGGCCTAAGTATGTTAGCTTTCATCGCATGTCATTCCTTATACATATTTTACTATCATTCTATCCCTTAAGCTCTACTCACACAAGCCTTGAAAAACCTTTATGTGACTTCACCGTAAAAAATCACCAATAACCTTATCGGCTCCGTCATATTTTTTTTACATCCCTCCCAAATAAATATTCACAAGTACATAGGTTTCATCTTCAAATAAATTCCATAAAACACTCAAATTAGAGAATAATTGAGGGTCCCTTCCCTCATGATTTTCCTCCTTTCATTTTATATATTTTTTGCCACCATGCATCCCATGTGTCCATTTTTCATGACTAGCTAGCCTATCTTCTTACCCCACAAGTCTATATTATATTTGATATTTATCCTATACCATACATGTGTGCAAGCTCTGTGGCAATATTAGGTCATGGTTGATGTATGGAGGGCTCACTTGGAAGACTACAAAGGAAAAAGAATCAAATAGTGGTCCACTTCAAGCCTTGAAGTCTGTTGTGCCATTTCATGCTTGGTGGTTTGAGGGCTTGTTGAATTGTTTGCCTAAAAAGTCAATTGTAAGAGGGTGCTCGGTGAGAGGGCTCTCGTGACCCTAAGACAATTTTTGTATTGGCAACAAAGTCAAGTTTTGTGTTGTCTCTCAGTTTCTCACCAAGCTTTGTGTGCATCTAGTCTTTAAGGCTAAGACTCATTTGCTCAAGTTGATTTGTGCTCTTTACCTCACTCTGGTGTGGTGAATGCTTGTGTTTGGTGTGTGTGGCTATCTTGCAATCCCCTCTCTTTGTGTGTTTGAGTACAAGGAGATATCACGTGCGTCCTAGTTCACATCTACAACTAGGTGGTGCCCCTTTCTTGTTTGGTTTTTGGTTGTGGGTTGTTGTTGTCTTTGATTGTGCTTGCCCCAACCCCAATTGAGTAGCACGGGAGCCTTGAAGGGTGTTTAGAGGCCACTCTTCTTGCCGCCCGTCCCGGACCGCCTCAATTTTTTGGTGCCCCCATGGAGGATGAGCGGTTGTGTTATCATACACAAGGTAAGTCTTCAAAAACTAATTGTTTTTACATGAACAATCCACCACCTCCTAATCCTGCTCATGCAATTCTATTTCATCAGTTTCATTGGGTGCAAGGGATTAGGATAAATGTTCGGATTGATAGGAAAATCTTTTTTAGCAACGTATTGTATTCCTCTTTGGTGCTGAAGCATTAAGAGATATTCTACAATCCCCAAATCCTATTATACTCCCACTTGTAGACTATGATGTCTCTTTTGATGTGCATGTTTTTATCTTGCTTTAGCTAGATTAATGAATCAAGAGGAATTTTATCGTACATTCATTCCTTTGGCTAGACAAGATGTGCATGTAATAGTGGCACAAAGTTACAATGTGTTTTTCGTCGTATGTTTGAACCTAGGCAAGTAGCGGCTATCAATGCCTCAGTCAATCCGTTCATTTTGCCATTGATTCACTACGATCTAAGATTTGATGTTTACAATTTCATTCTACTTTGAAATTTGATTTTGCAAAACTAAAAATAAAAAGAAATTTTTGAGTAAAACCAGCAACATGGATACAACTAGGCAAATGAGTGGCTACCCCTTGTTCTTTGGAGAGCATGGGAAGGATGCATAATTATTCTTAACAAATTTCAAAATGTCTTGCCGTATCAAGAGGATAGTAACCGATCAAGAACGTGTAGAAATGTTTGAGGTAGTCCTTAGGAAAGATGCTAACACTTGGTTTGAATCTTTTCCTGAGGAAGTTAAGAGGAATTACATGGAAGTTTTGAATCGTTTCAAGAAATACTTATTTGATCCCCAAAACACTCAAAAATTATGGCAAGACATTGTTGCTCATAAGCAAAAAGACTTAGATGACTACTACTTGTACAAGCAAGTTTCTACATCTTTGGGTTTTATGGATACAAAATGTTGCTAACCCTGGTGATGGTGGAGAATTTCTAAAGAAGGAGAGGTTCATAGCCGGACTCTTTCCTGACCTTAAGGTAAAAGTTGAGGCGCGTGCACTTGCTACCTTTGATGCAGCTGAAACTAGTGCTGTTGAGAAATATAGAAAACTCAAGTGCTTAAGGGGAGAGGTTCCAATAGAAGGTCTTAGACCCAAAGGTAAGTCACAAACATCAACATCTAGGGAGCTTCCTGAGGTAACGGCGGAAGTGATTGAGAAGTTAAATGAATCTTTAAGCAGCCTATCAATTCACCTTGCACAAGCTGTAGGTCCAAAGGGACAAGCAAAGAAGTTTGAAGAGCGAGATCCACAACCTAGGAGAGTCTTGCAATGTTGGAATTGCGGAGAGTCTAGACATGGGATGTATAATTGTCCTTGGCCCCGTGGGGAGCCAGGGAGACCTAACTTGAATTACCCAGTGAGAATTCAGGTGAAGGAGATGGTCAACAACCGAGGCTTCTACAAAGACCAAATGGACCAAGAACACCTCCAGAAGGGGTGGAAGGAGTGGGCCACCTTTTCCTGACCCAAATGTCCATGTTGTAGAAGTCACACAATCCAAAGAGGGTGACATTGAAGCAAATGGCATCAAACGTGGGCAGGGAAAAGGTAAGGAAAAGGAAGGATTAACATCACAAAGTGACCATGGACGAGGAAAGAAAGCAAAGGAAACCAAGGAAGCCAAGAGGACCCGGCACCACATCAACCTTCAAGACTTCCCTCTTGGACATGGTATGGCTCCCTACAACCTTATGGAGGACATGAGAGGTAAAGGTCCAAGCATATCATGGCCTCAATTTCTTGCATTGTGCCCACAAGTTAGGAGGGAGTTAACAAAGGCAGTTAGCACTAGGAGAAGGACGAAAGAAAGTGTTCCCGTTGTTAAAATTGCACATGCCCAAAAATAAAGTGGTAAGACCACCCTTTGTTGTTTGGTCAGGTTCTGGTACACTGATGGTTGTTTGAGGGAAGTGCACACACATACCTATGCTATAGTCAAGGGGGGAAATTCTACTCATAGTTTCAGGTGATTGGACTCTGCCATGGTCTGTCTGTATCGAGTCCATTGTCAGGGGGGGGGGGGGGGGGGGGGGGGGGGGTTGGGCGGGTTTCCAAGCCCAAGAAGTGTCAAATCCATGGGAGAACTGCCTATAGCATGCATGCAGGCTCGGTTAGAGTAAAGTTTGCAAGGCAAGGAAAAGCTTTATACGTAAGGTATTTTTTACAAGCAAAGAATAGAGTGCTATTTTTGTTCTTCTTGATGTGTCGACTAATCTCTCGCTCTCTCTCTCTCTCACTCATACAAATTTTTGCAGACATCCTCCATGCCATGGCTCCCCACCACCTGCATACACCATAGCCACAATTCCCAACATAGTGTCAAATTGAGTCTACTCATGGTTTCAAGATATTGGACTATGCCATGATCTGCTGTCTGTCTCGAGTTCATTGTCAGAGGTTTGGGCTTGAGGGGGGTTTTGTTGGGTATTCAAGCCCAAATTTCGTCTGATGTCATCTAGTGGGAACAAGCCCTTGAGGCATGCAGTGAAGATCTAGTTATATTTAGAAATTTGCATGGCTACGAGGCTCTATATGTACAAAGTCTATTGAATAGAAATATAACTGGAATCAGCCATCGCCAAGCTTCTCTTTGCTTTTGCGGCCACCTGGGCTCTGATACCATATGTAGGGCTGCGAAGCTATGGGGGATACCGCCTTGGTAAACTTTGAAAAATCACCTAGAATCCTTGTGTTTTGAGATGCTTGTCAAAAACAATAGCTAAAATATGTCGGCTTCAAAAGCTTAACCGATATGCTGCAAATCGAGTATCGAGCAGAGATTACCAGAGGGTGGGAATCGAGTCTTTTGATTGAAGCCAAATAAGTGGCCAATTTTAAATAAAACAGTGTGAACACAAAAACAAGGTGGGTTTTTTGTACCAGCCAAAACATACACTATAGCTGCAGTAATTCAAGCCCTCTCTACCGAGCAACAGAGAAACGAGTACCACAAATCAGCTCTTTTGTACCAAAATTTGAAATAAACCTATGACACTTAATTGGTTTGAAAACTTGTACTGTACTTGCGAAGCAGATACTCATGTATCGATCTTTGACTTCCTGAAGGAGATCTTCTTATGAGATGTGTATCATTTGTTGATGTATATGAGCATATCGTAGACCTAGCTTGAAGCAAAACCATTGAATAATCACCTCTGTTTTTCTTTCTTGAGAAGCTTTGATTTTTGGAGTCGTTCTCATGCTTTCTTTAGCATCACCATCCAAGGCCAGGGTGCTGACCAAAAAATTTGAGGATTTGTAGCCGTGGATAATCATGGTATACCATCACACTATGTGTGAACTCTAGCTTCCATAGGAAAGTTTTAATCAAAACTTTGGTTTGTGAAATAACGTTCTGCAACAGTTGGCCAGCTCTTCTGAAGCATCACGTACAACTGCCAATGTGCTCTGACTGTCAGTGTAGATAGTGTTGGCAGTGTCCTATCCAACACCCAAATCAACCATAAGGCGTTTTAGCCATACACACTCAATTGTTGCTGTGAAGACTAACTTGTACTCAACCTCACAACTGGAAGTGGCCATAGTAGGTTGCTTCTTGCTCAACCATGATATGGATGCACTGCCAAGCATGAAACAAGCACCACTTGTGAAAACTCATGTGTCAAAACAACCAACCCAATCTAAGTCCAAAAAAGCATGTAAGTCTGGCGTCAATGACCCCCCTTGGGATAGAACAAGACAAGATGTAAAGTGCCACTCAAGTAGAAAAAAATCCTCTTGATAGCTTCCAATGCTTAGACCTTGGGCTATGCATGAATCAGCTGACTTGTGAGACTGCAAATTGAATATCCGGCCTCGTGTTGCATGCATAAATGAGGTAGCCAATAGTAGTTTGAGAAAGAGTGACATTGGCAAGATCACCATCATCATGAAGACTCACTTTCAAACTTATTTCCATGGAAGTGGCAATAGGTTTGCAATCCTCAAGTCCAAACTTACATAGAAATGTCTCTATGTAACTTGTCTAACACAAGGCAATACCACCATCACACTACCTGAATTGTATACCCAAGTAATGATGCAACAACCCCAAATCTTTCATCTTGAAAGTAGCATTCAAATCAGCCTTGAATTAAGCAATATGTCTCTCATTTGGTCCAGTGATCATCAATGAGAAGTACATCACCCTCACGCTTTACATACAATGTGCCTTCTTTTGGATTGTTACAAAAGCCTCATTTGACCAAATGAGTGTCATCCTTCTCATACCAAGCACGAAGAAATTTCTTCAACCCATACAAATATTTCTTACATTTGTACACTTCATCCTCTTGTCCTTTCTTGACAAAACCACAAGGCTGTGTTACATAAACTTCCTCAAATATGTCACCATTCAAGAAAGCAGTAACAATGTCAAATTGATGTACATCCCAACCAAAATGAGCTACCAATGCACATAGAAAATTCATAGTAGTCATATGACAATTGGGAGCAAAAGTCTCTTCATAATCTATGCCTTTTTGTTGTCCATAACCTTTTGCAACAAGTCAAGCCTTGTGGCAATCAATCTCACCATCCAGCTTGCATTTCAACTTGTAAACCCACCTTGTACCAATGGAATTTTTGCCAAGAGGCAAACCACATAAAGTCCACGTGTCATTTTCTATAAGTGCATCATATTCTGACTGCATGAAAGCCATTCAATTTTTTGAATTCTATGCCTCATCAAAAGATAGAGGTTCCTCAACATCATGTAAGTTAGACACAACCAAAGAATAACAGTCTGATGCATAAGATGCATGGCAAGAATCTGAACGAGTACAACTAGACAAAGGTGCATCCAATTTACTATCACGCAAAGTATGCACCAACCATTTAGGCATACCTCTAGCCTGCTCATTCTTAGCCTTTTCCTCATCAAGTACATCATGTCCATCTGCATTAGTAATAGGATGATTTGTAACATTTTAAAAAACCCCCATAGTTTGAATATTTGCCTCATTGGAATTTACATTTGAACTTCTTCCACCACTGAAAAGAGGCAACAAAGTGTCATAAATGTCCTGTGAGCTGACATTACTGTCTCTAGTACATGGCAGCAAGGGTTGAATAGAATCTTCCACAAACACAACATCTGTGAGACCAAGATATGTTTGTTTGTGGATGATACAACCTGTAGCCGTTGCTTTCAGCACTATAACCAACAAAAATACATTTGATAGCCTTATCATTCAATTTTCTGCACTGTGTTTGTGGCAACAAAGCGTATGCCAAACAACCAAGAATATGCATGTGCTCAATTGAACGCTTTATATCATGCCATGCTTCATACGAAGTAATAGATTACAAAGATTTCGTAGGAGACCTGTTAAGTACATAAGTGGCACACAGATGTCCTCAAGACAAAGAAAATGTGACAAAGCTTGACTTTTGACAATAGATCGTGTCATTTTTGTAAGTTACCTATTTTTCCTCTCAGCAACACCATTTTGTTGAGGTGTATAAGGCAGTGTACATAGGTTTTTTATCCCATGGCTAGCCATAAATGCATTAAATTCATGAGACATATACTCACTGTTAGGAAATAAGAGGTAGCTAAATAGATAATTGAGTAGATTACTTAATGGAGAGAGACAAATTTACATACACGAGATTATAGAGTAGAGAGAGAGAGAGAGAGAGAGAGAGTACACACGATATACGTGGTTCACCGAATGTGGGCTACGTCCACGGGAAAGCAGCCACTCAATGGCTTTAGTACTTCAAAACAAGAAGTAGTTTACAAAGGGATTATACCCTTAATGGAGCTCCTGCCTTGCTTCACTCTCACCACCTCACACTCACCTTGTTGCATCAACTTCACACTATGAAATGTGTGTAGAAATGGCCTTCTTTTATAGGCCAAAAGGGTTGCCCTCTCTTATGAGAGGCAGCCATGTGTAGCCGCCCTTGTGTGAATAAGTCCAAATCAGACCCTCCAATCCGCCCATGTGTGGCTGCCCTTGAGAAGACAAGTCCGCTTTTGAATTCGTCCATCGGCCATTGAATTTGGCCACCGGCCACCACTGGCCATTGACTTCCGACCACCGGCCACCGGCCAACCGACGGTTGTTTTCTGACCACTTTTCGGCCGCTGTCCGGCCATAATATTCCGGCGAGGGAAAAAAAAAGTATCGGGGGTGGCCCCTAAAGTTGCCCCTGATTTTTGACTGTGAAAATTTTGGTTTTCGCTGAGTGATTTTTCTTTACGCACAATGGCTTCTCCTCATAATGGGGGCCTTACAAATGTGCGCTTTTACCACAGAAAATTACAAGGGTAAATCAGGTTCCATACTTAACAATCTCCCACTTGGAGACTGATCTCCAAACCAAACCTGTGAGACTGCTTTCCATTCTGGCTTCTTATCCTTGAATGCCGATTGAAGATGAGCAAAAGCTCAACTTCTCCTTGTTGACCACCTTTGTATTCATGTCTGCAGGATTTTCACTTGTATGCACCTTTCCTAGCTTTAGCTGTCCCTCTTTCAAAAGAGTGCGTATGAAGTGATACCTCACCTCAATGTGCTTTGTCCTTGAATGAAAGGCTGAGTTCTTCACAAGATGGATAGCGCTTTGGCTATCACTGTACAAGGCACAATTGTCTTGTTTGAATCCAAGCTCTTCTAAGAATATGTGAAGCCACAGAATTTCTTTGCTTGCCTCCGTCATTGCTACATACTCTGCTTCCGTGGTAGAAAGTGAAACCACTTTCTGCAGCTTTGAAGCCCAGCTTATTGCTGTGCCTCCAAGCGTGAACACATAGCCAGTAGTGCTCCTTCGAGTATCTTTGTCACCTGCCATATCTGCATCAGCATACCCTTCTAGAAAAATATCAGTTCCTCCAAAACACAAAGCATTTGTTGTTGTCCCTTTTAGATACCTAAGTATCCACTTCACAGCTTGCCAATGCTCTTTACCTGGGTTGTCCATGAACCTACTCACAACTCCCACTGCATGTGCAATGTCTGGCCTTGTCCAGACCATAGCATACATTAGAGAACCTACCGCTTTAGCATATGGAACTTTAGACATATAGGCTATCTCCTCTTGTGTCTTTGGACACATATCCTTTGTTAGTTTAAAGTGACCAGCCAAAGGTGTAGAAACTGATGTTGCATTTTGCATTGCAAACCTTTCTAGTACCTTCTTGATGTAATCTTCTCGTCATGTCCCTTGATATTTTCATACCAAGTATCCTCTTTGCAACACCTAAATCTTTCATTGAAAAAGATTTAGACAGTTCCTCTTTTAGGTCTTTGATGTCCTGCATGTTAGCACTTGCAATCAACATGTCATCAACATACAACATTAGGATGATAAATTTCCCATCTCCCAAATTCTTTGTGTAGACGCAATGATTCGAGTTGCATCTTGTGAATCCATGATCCAATATCCATCGATCAAACTTCAAGTACCATTGTCTTGATGCTTGCTTTAAACCATATAAGCTCTTCTTTAATCTGCAAACCATTTCCTCCTTACCTTTTACTTCATACCCCTTTGGTTGAAGCATGTAGATTTCCTCCTCTAAGTCACCGTGAGGGAATGCTGTATTTACATCCATTTTCTCGAGATTTAGATCATGAGCAGCCACAAGGCTTAAGAAAAGCCTAATTGAGTTCATTTTTACACCATGAGAAAATATTTCATTGAAGTCAATACCTTTCTTTTGAGAAAGACCTTTTACCACAAGCCTAGATTTGTACCTATTCTTCCCACCTTCTTCTTACTTCACCTTGTACACCCATTTGTTTTGAAGTGCCCGCTTATCTTTAGGCAACTCAACCAATTCCCATGTTCGGTTGCGATGTAGTGAGTCCATCTCCACTTGCATGCTCTTCGTCCATTCTTCTTTGGATTCATGTCGCATAGCTTCGTCGTATGATTCCCGCTCTCCAGAATTTGAGATCAAGAGATTGTTGAAGGAAGGAATAAACCTTATTGGCTTGATGGACACTAGGCTTTGGCATCCATATCTGAAGATTACCATTGTAAAAGCCTTGCTTTTATAGTACAACACAAGGTATCCATTTAGAGATTGTATCACCTTTGGTTATGATTTTCTTCTATTGGCTCTTGGTTGTGATTGCTTGCCTTTGGATGGCACCTTGTGCTCTATGATTGATCTAAGTTGTCCTAGGTTGACCTACTACTTTTGGTAACCATATTTGAGTGTTACCATCATAAAATCCTTGTGCTTCGAGTAGGTTGACTGGAATCATCTGTTGCTTCACATGTCTTTCTTGGGTAGCTTGATTGAAGCCTGACTTTGGTACCCATACTTGTCACATTGTTTGTTTCTTTGAATGTCTCTTTTTTTTTCCTTTTGTGGTTGTTTTTTCTGTTGATTGAGGTATTTTTATTTCATTGATAGCTCAACTTTCTCTTTGTAGAACTTTTTTCTTGAGGTAAGTACGTCCATATTATTACCTTAGGATTTTTGGCTCAAACATTAGTGGTTCCCTGAAAGCAGTCTTGATCAATGATTAACTCATTTGGTGCTACCCACTGTACTACCTTTGGTTTTTGAGGTTGAACTTACCATTGGTGTATCCAAACTGGATCTTTGACTTTGATGTGCTCTTTGGATACTAACACTTGGGTGATTCTTTTTGGCTTCTTCTAGAGGCTTCATTGTGATGGAGACTTTGGTTGATATACTTTTTGCTTAGGTTTCCACTGCATTGTCAACGATTCATCTTTTTATGTAGAAGTTGTGTACAAAGGTTGATGGAGACTCATTGAAGGTAAAGTTGACTTGCAAGGTTGATCTACTTCAGTGTTTATTGTAGCTTTACCTTTTTCTGTTAAGGTTTTTGTTTTTTCTTTGCATGGATTTGAGATGCTTCTTGGATCATTATCATTGTTGTTGTTAAAGGGTTAAAGCATGGGTTGGTGGTGCAAAAAGTAATGTCCTTGACACCTCTTGTGAGGCACTCTTGGATGGTGTTTTGTTGGTAGTTTTCAAAAGCCAAAAGATAAATATTCAATATTTCTAAAGGTGTTGTGCCAACCACTTTAATGGTTCTTGATTTAGTCAAAGGAAAGACTCTCTACCTACACCTTCAGCAGTCTACGAGCTCTCTCTCTCTCTCTCTCTCTCTCTCTCTCTCTCTCTCTCTCTCTCTCTCTCTCTCTCTCTCTCTCTCTCTCTCTCTCTCTCCCCCCTGCAAGAAGAGAGAAAATTACAACACGAAGTTATAGAGGGACCTTGCAGAGAATTTTCATAAAATGTGGACACTATGGTCCATGAGATTAGGATGGAGATGTTGCATCAGGAGATTGGCCAATAGGTTGTGTCCGAGTAGTAAACTCCACTTGATTGTCACCTTTTGTGGAATGTTGATTGCAACAGTTTGGGAGATCACGTTCCGCACCAACACCATCCTCCACAGAATTTCCATGTTGGATGGCCGGCCATTGCTTGTGGTGTCAGATGTTTGGAAGAGCGGATACGGTGCACGATGAGCCACCTCCAAGTATAGTGCAAGGCTCTGAGTACTTTCAGCAGCATGCACAATACAGTCCACTTCATGATGACATGCCTCACAATTACCATAGGGAAGACTCGTTGATAATTTTCCATGAAGGTAACCATCAGATGCAAGAATATTGGTCTATGATAAAAAGAGAGAGCCGTAGGAGGCAACGAGAAAGTGATGCATCAGGTTCAAGGTCAATAGAAGATGTGAATCAGGTTTTCATGAAAGTCTCAAAATGCTGGCAGGAAGCAACAAAATGCATGACTTGTGATGCTAAGAAAATCGCCTTTCAATGTCTTCTAGGACTTCCAGCTTTTAGACATTTGCATCATGCATCTAAGAAGTCAATACTATCCAATATTCAAGGCACAATTACTAAAGTCAAAGCCTCCATGTCTGAAGAGGAGTTGAAGATTAAAAGAGCTCTCTCAATAGTGACAGAGATCCATCAAGGTCTATTAGCAACTACAAGATGGCCAGATTTACTGGATTGCATCGGCGAAACATTGTAGCAGCCAATTCACGATTAGAACAGGCTGAGGCTGGCGCATTTCCTTTGCAATTATGTAGTTGTCAATTACCTCAAAGTTCCACCATCACACAGGCGACAAAAGACCTTATCTTTTCTTTTTGATAGACAGAAACAAGAGTGTCGCCAAACAAAAAAGATGTGTGTCAGAAACGATTGGGAAAAAAATCTTACATAAAGCATCCAATACATTTGCTTGATGATTCACAGGTATGCTCCTAAAGTTTCAAAGGTATGAAGCATCCAATACATTTGCTTGATGATTAAGAGGTATGAACTTTGGATGTAGAGAAAAGTCATAGAGTTCCTTTCAATGGTATTCATGGAAGTACCATGATAGTAAAAAGTCTCTTTAGGTACTCTTGATCTTTGAAAGAGTCTAGAATACCTTGCAAAGGAAGTCTTAAAAGTACCATGCGAGTCTAAATGGGTTCTCTATGTACTTTGGAGGTAGAAATTTTTCATAAAGTTCCTTTCAAAGGTAGTCATGGAAGTACCATGACAGTAAAGAGACGCTTTAGGTACTATGGATCTTTGAAAGAGTCTAGAATACCTAACAAAGGTAGTCTTGATAGTACCATAGAGTTCTTTTCAAAGGTAGTTATTTACCATGAGAGTGAAGAGGTTCTCTAGGAACTTTGGAGGTAGAGAAAAGTCATAGAGTTTCTTTCAAAGGTAGTCATGGAAGTACCATAATAGTATAAAGGCTCTTTAGGTACTCTGGATCTTTGAAAGAGTTTAGAATACCTCGCAAAGGTAGTTTTGTAAGTACCATGCGAGTTTAAATGGGTTCTCTAGATACTTTGGAAGTAGAAAAAGTTCATAGATTTCCTTTCAAAGGTAGTCATGGAAGTACCATGACAGTAAAGAGGCTCTTTAGGTACTCTGGATCTTTGAAAGAGTCTAGAATACCTCGCAAAGGTAGTCTTGAAAATACGATAGAGTTCTTTTCAAAGTTATTCGTGGAAGTACCATGGCAGTAAAGAGGTTCTCTAGGTACTTTGGAGGTAGAAAAAAAGTCATTAGATACCTCACAGAGCTTTTACTTTGATGGGTTTTATTTGGAAAAAAAAAGTATGAGCCTCTGATGGGTTTTATTTTTTCTTGCACAGGGAGAGCTTTATAGGAGGTTCCAAATGCAATATCCACACATCAAGATCTCACTCAGATGTTTTGAGGGATTGAAACCTTGGTTTGTTTGTAAGTTGAAGGACCGTTCCACATGCTACTGTATTGCTCATATTCAGATGGTATATCTCACAAGGAAGCAATTCAACCACATGAGACACAGTAATACAGGCATGCACGATGATGGGTGTGGCTGCATGTGTGCTATATGCTTGCCAAAAGAGGCTCCAACTAAGTGTGAAGATGCCATGTACACATACACTAGCCTAAGCACATTGACTAAAAGTATATTATGTGCAAAACCAATGGACTCCGCATTTCATAAGTTGCCTTTCTTGAAGGAATAATGCCCTCAATGTGGGTCGAAGAGATTAGTGCTTTGTCCAAACAAAACACTTGAAAGTGCTGTCCAAATTTTAGTTAGAGTGTTTTAAGACGTTGCCTCAACCCATTCTCAAGGCAAGAAGTGCAAGGATCTTCTAGTGAAGGAAATGGGATGCAAGGATTTCATATCTTTTCTTTAAAAGCATTTGACCACTTACATCCGATATAATTTTATTGCCCGGTGGAAATCTCAACAGTTCAAAGATTGCATTCATAGGTTTCCTAGAGATGTAGTGGTCTCTGTTATTGACTTTGCGGAAAATTACTCATTTTGGGAGCAAAATGAAATCCACTCAATGCATTGGTACTCTTCACAAGCCACCATCTTGGTGCACATTACATACATTCAAGACGAGAAAGACCAGGTATTAAAATATACAATTTTTTACATTTCTGATGACAAAGATCATGACACACTCTTTGTGCAACATTGCTACGATGGGACATACAAAAGTCACAAAAACAAGAGAGAAGTCTGCAACAATGGAGTGCACTCTTGTCGCTCTTGGAGTATCCATTGACACATTGTATTGATCGTGAGCCTTGAACAACACACATGTTGAGAACTAGGAGTATCTAATCCTTGAGGCATTGGATAGTGACAATACAGAAAGTGAAGATTCCAGTGATGACAAAGGATCAAATCTGCCAATGTATGGTGGGCACCATGACACAATTAGTGATGCTCTATGCATCGGTGATACCTTTTACACCAATGCCAATGAAGATGGAGCTGACTTCTACCTTTTGAGGTGCTTAGAAGAGAAATACAAAACAACAAGAGCCTTGAGTGATTTTTGGGGAAACATACTTTCAGCAAGGAGCTATTTGGTTGAGGGGTACTATTACGAGCTAGTGGAAGGTGCCGATCATATTTATTACATGCCTGCTAGTCAACCAAAAGTGCTTCTAGCATCACACTTGGTTAGATCAGTTAAGATACCCTTGGAACCCCTAGAAGGAGAGCCACGTAAATTCAAACTCGTTGCAGAGGTATACAAAAATGTGTACAACAATATGCCAATAGTGATAAAGGTTGCTACCCAAGTAAATTTTAGAAGTACCAGTAATTAGCTTCAAAGTACCATGCAACTATTCCATAGGTGGTTTTTGTAGGAGCCTATCATAGGTTTAAAAACCTCTTGCAGGCCAGTCCAAACAAGCGCTTGTAAATGTTTTTGTCTATAAGTAACAAAAATAGCATTTCAATTCTGAAACAGAAAGTACCAGTCTGCCAGCCTAAAGTACCTTACAGGCAGTTCACAAGCACTTCTATTAAAATATTTAGGAAACAAGTACTTCTAAAAAAATTTCTACCAATCCAAAGTACCTTTAAGGTAGTCCTCATGTGATTTCTGTATGTTAACACTAGGTTGGTAATGGGACACTTTTATGTCCTGGGACACTTTTATGTCCTGTTAAGTGACCATTTTCCTTGAATTATGTCAAGAGTTTCAAAATGGATTTTGAGGTGCTATCTCTCTAGAAAGTTGTCTCATGAGCTGAAAAAAACTCGACATTTTTTTGGAATATCAATTCCATCTTTAACCTTGTCCTTGCACAACATTTCACAACCTAAACTGTGTGAAAAAACGGGTCTTGTTTTTGGCTTTTTTCAACTTTTTACAACTATACCACTCTAGAATTCATGTTTGTGAGGTCTATAATGCTAGAGAACTATCTTTAGTAGTCCTCAACATGTCCTGATGCTTCTAGGGAGAAATAAATGTTAAAGTTGTAAGTTATGACCAAATTACAAAAATTGTCAAATCCTAGTTTTTAGCCAATTTTAGCTCTTCTATGATTTTTTTGGTGGCTTTCATGATATCCAAATGCATTTTTGATTTTCTATGTCCCATATTGTAACATAAAGCTAATATTCCTTGATTTTTGGGGCACCTAATACCCTATTTTGCATAGTATACAGCAATGGTTGATTTTTTCAATTATAGAAGAAAACGAAACATTCTAGTATATCAAGTATAGCTTTTTCAATATTGTTAGTTTCTTGTGACAACTACATGCATTTTGTAGGTAGTAACCATATCTAGTCATAAGGATCAAATTTGGCTAGATATTGAATAGTTTTTATGGGATTCTACAACTCATAATGTTCAATCCAGTTTTTTCATGTTTGCTGTATTTAGCACTTCATCTTTGTCCCCAAGGTTCCCCTTGGTAAGAGATGTATTATTCTTTTGACATGCTCCATGGCTCCTTATAAACCTAAAGGACAATAGGGAACTAAGAAAACATGTATATATTATTTGTACTGAGCGTGGCTATAGAAACTTTGATGATAAGTTTGCAGAATGGTAAAAATTCAACTTTTTTGTACCTATTTCTTTTGGCAAAACAAAAAATAGTGAGTGAGAAGCAATCATGTGTTCTAATCACCAACCCATTGAAGTTAACTAGGGAATTTATCTCAAGTCCTACAAAAATCCCTAATCTTATTTTTATGCAACAAAACGTACGAAATGACTGTTTAAACGCACTGGTTCATCAACTTTGGAGGCTTGGTGTGACCAAAAGATGAGAAATTTTACAAGTTTTTTATTTTTTACATGTGTAGTAGGCCTTGAATTATAACCTCATGAAAGGATTTTACAAAATGAGTGTATCTACTATGGTTTTGGAGGTTTTTTTCAAAACCCTGAAAGGACACTTTTATGTCCTGTTAGGTTACCAACCTAGTGTTAAGATATGTAGGTAACAAGCACTTGTAAAACTTTTTGTATGTTATCCCAAGTACCTCATAGGTACTTTATAGGTCTCTCAGCACAAAGTACCTTAAAGAAAGTCTACAAGTAGGAAAGTGTCTATGAAATTATGAAGGAAAGAGGCACATCTAAAAGTTTTTTATATGCCAGCCCAAATTATCTTATAGGTAGTCCTCAGGTGGTTTCTATAGGAAACTATCTGTTAAAATATGTAGGAAATAAGCACTTGAAAAAAATTTGGTCTGCCATCCCAACTTTACAGGTCTGCCATCCCAAAGTACCTTACAGGTAGTTCACAGGTGGAAACTGTCTTAACCTATGTAGGAAAAGAAGGACTTGTAAAAGTTTTTGTATGCTATCCCAAAGTACCTTATAGGTAGTCCTCATGTGGTTTCTGTGAAAAAAAAATCTGTTAAGTTTTTGTATGCCAACCCAAAGTACCTTACAAGTAGTCCACAGGTGGTTTCTATAGGGAACTGTCTTAGACTGGGAAACAATAACAGAATCAAAAAAATAACACTTCAATGCTAGGACACTACAACAGTCTTAAACTACTTGAATTAGAAAAATAACACTGCAATGCTGGGACACAAAGACAACGCATCCAACCAAAAGGAATATATTACATCTTCATGAATTTGGCATTAAGTCATTACATGAGTTACAATGGCAATCAAAATGAAGCCAAAGAATTGGTTTCCAAATGGAAAGTAGCATATAAATATAGAACGTTCTGCCCCGAGTTTAGTTTAGTTACAAAAGGTACATAAAGGATCTGTCATCCAAAAAAAAGCAAGGGATGTCATCGTCGCTTGCACTCTGCTGTGGCCCACATAAGTACGCATGATACGATGTCTTTTCAAACCCTTTTTCAATTGTTGTGAATACATACTTGTCGTCATCAGTAGGTTTTGATTTGCTAAATGTGTCCCACCAAGGCACGATAATGTCTTTTCAAACCCTTTTGCAATTGTTGTGAATACATACTTGTCGACATCAATAGGTTTTGATTTTCTGAATGTGTCCACCAAGGCACGACGATCTGTAGCATGCTGCCACCCTTCCAGCCAGGCCTTTAGATCTTTTGACAAGTATTGACGGGAGCGGTGCTCAATACCAAGCACTATGATGTAAGTACCATAGGGATTATAATGACATTTATAGGAACTGTTGTCAATTAAAAGGATATTGTAGGTATCATACCGCTGCAACTTTGCCAATAAATTTTGCAATACCTTGAAAAATGATGGTCTTCCACAACCAAAACAGTAACTGCCCACATCACATAACTATTGTCCAACCCATCCACTAATATACCTGTGAACCTGGGGAAAACATCTTTGAATTCTTGAGCCCACTCTGCTAAGCATTGCATTGCTCCATATGTAGACATTTTCCCATGTAACAACCCATGCAATAAAATCCTGTGCATCTTTCGAAACAAACAGGTACCTACCATCCACCTCCTTGTGCTTGACAAATGATGTAGCCTCAATATCGGGGACAGACAAAGGGTCATACTTATCAGGTGTACATGTAAGACAAAGTACACCATTAAGATCTAATATGAGGGTTATTCGGGCTGGATCATCATATGACAAGGAGGAGATAGCTGGGGGGAATGTACTTTGGGGGATCTCTAATGATGATGATTTCCTCTACGGGCAGCTTGAGGGTCCCATTTTCCTTTGGACGCTCTATAAAAGACAACATTCAACATTGAAAAATAAATACGAGGCAATATTTGACATAAAAGTGACAAAAACATAGAGGCCGACAAAAACAAAGACAATGCGCTTATGAAACATAAAAGCGACAAAAACATAGAGGCCGACAAAAAAGTTTCTTTTGCATTCAAAATCAAGAATCAGAGATTCTTAAATTACAACTGAAGAGTCACAATTTTTTGCAAACTCGAGGCTTGGGAGGGGCACCATGGGAGGGGACATTAGAAGGAATGCATAGGGGAGTACTCTTTTTAAGAGTCTTCTTCACGACAGGAGGTGATCTAGGTGCTTCCCTCTCTCCCATATCTCCATCTGCATGTTGAGCATGCTGATTTGAACGTGTGGACTCCGAAGGTATATTTTTTTGGAAGGTCCACCTATGTCATAAAACAACACATCAGCCCCATACAGACATTACCTAGAAGTTGACAAGTCCAATAACATTACCACTTACGGGTGAAAGCATGGTTTGGTGGTACAAAAAAGGACCTATTTTGCTTCTACCGGGTTGGTACTTCTATATATGTCCACTTTGGAGGGAACCTTTTTTCTCATCTATGTTAAAGAATGGTAGGAGGGAAATTTGTATGATTTAAACTTTCCGTGAAAGAAAACGTGGGTGGGGCAATAAGTAATGCGAGTGGTGTTTTGAAACCGTGCCAAAAGTCCCATCACAAAACCATGCGTTTGTGAGTGGTGCAGTTGCTCAACACATTTTCCAGCTTTCGCCTTGCTCTCTTAGTACAGCGCCTTCTGCAAACCACTACAGTTGCAGGTAACAATCTCCCCGACTATTCACAATCAAGAAGATGAGGACGCCAGTGAGGAAATCAGCAACAAATCCTCACCGGACAATGGGAAGAAGAAGAAGAGGACAATGGATGCAAAATCCCCTCGGGACATCGACACCCCAAATACGAGGGCTAGCAAGGGGGCCTCCTTTGTGGAGAGGGAGAAACCTGTTGTGTCCGTGGAGACTTCATTTAATCCTAGGCCTCTTTTTGCCGATGATGAGACTCCACGGTCATCTACAACATCTAAAGGTAGGTGCTATGAGAGCTCTGCGTTTTCTGGTGATTTACCATTTTCTTTTCCATGCATGCAAGCTTCTGCATGTCTTTTATCTGATGAGGTCTGCATTTGCTTTTTTTGCATGCAGCAAGTACATGTGCATGTTTGGGATTTTCTTAGGAATTTAGGGTTTAGGCAAGTTACAAAGTTACATGGATAAGCTGCTCTTTAGATTGCTAACTTGCATGCATGCAAGTGCAAAAATCAGTATATGTTGTGCATGAGCATAGCACAAAGTTGAAGCTCAGTAGGGCTGTCAGCATAACCAAATTTGGTTAGTACCAAATTTGGTACTAACCAGTACCAAATTTGATACTAACCACTACCAAATTTGGCTTTGTACACAACTGAATTTTGCAATTGTCACCTGAATGAGATACATTCATTTCATTCCATGTGTTTTGTTTTGCACAACTGAAATGAGGCATATAGGGTGAATAATCAAGTATTTGGACTGCTGGAATGAGGGCATGTCTTAACTTGCATGTTGTTTCCACATCGCAGGAAAAAACAAGATGGAGGAGTACCCTATCTTGACAAAGTTCTGCTATACAGCACAAGAACGTCATGATGAGTATGGATTGAGCATGGAGGGGATGCTGCCAAAGGATCTTACGGAAGATGACATCCCCGATGACCAATGGCTCACTGTATTCAGGCATTCTACCCAGAAGAAGACAAAGATTTACTTAAATCACGTGCAGCCATGGCTTCAGGATGAATGCAGGTTCCTATTCCATAAGGTGTACCAAGCCCCACCATCATGTGGGGAGATCACTACAAAATTTGCCCACTGTTTTGCATATGAGAAGTGTCATGCAGCCACAAAGGACCCTGTGGGCCACAGGGTTGCCTAGGCCAGGTTTGGTGAGAGTGTATCAACATGTGTTCCTCCCGACCAGGAGGCTTGGAAAATAAGGTTGAGAATTGGCGAAAGGAAAATGGTGTGTCCCAAGGAGGCCACCCATCAAATACCAAGAAGCCCCGACTTACGCCAGTCGGTAGTATGCCCCCTACAAAGAAAGTCCCCCCACAGTGTCATGAGGAGAAGACACCTGGTTATATTGCGGACCTTGAAGCTATGGTTGGGAGAGTACCTCGGACATGTGTGGGGGTAGCCGATAGGCTGAAAGAGCTGACAATATCTCTGAAGCAGAAGAAGGAAACACTCTTGAGGGCGGAGGGTTCCAATAAACTTGTCAAGTAGATTATGGACGACAACAAGGAATATGAGACCCAGCTGGAAACACTGAGAGAGGCCAACACTGGCGATGATGCAAAAATCAATGCGATAGAAGCTGATTTGGCTGCCAATCGAAGGATGCTACGCCGATACAGAATCAGTGAAGATACGTGTTGAGCCGAAGGACAACACAGCCACACTTTTGCAACTATTCATTGTAATAAATTTCTTGCTGACATTATTTTTCATGGAGCCAATCATTTGTAATTAGCGAGACTCGATTGAGTTTCCAGATTGTATTCCATTCAAGTAGGCAAGATAGTTGTGCCCGCATTTGTAAGTAGAGATGATTTCACACCTCCAAGGCTGAGGTATAAAAGCCAACTTTTGTAAACCTAAAGGAGGACTTATCATTAATCAAAAGTTGAGTTTTTGAGCACCGTGAATGTGTTTGAGAGAGAGTGAGAGAGAGAGAGAGAGTCTTATCCTCTTGCTACGCAAGCTACGGAGCCGCCATTGGAGAAGCAACACCACCATTGTGTTAGCAACAGTGAGAGCTACGCACCGATACCAAGCGTGTGTGCATTCGGCTTCTACGCGAGGCGAGCTCCCACGAGCTTCTTTGTGAGTTTTCTCTTGATCTGTGTGTCGGAATTCAGCGTGCTATATATCGATAGAACCGCAGCGAGTAGAACTACACATTAGAACCATCAAAGTCGAGATTCAGTGACCTGTAATTTTCGACCTGTCTTCATACGCGATTATCGCACGGAGTGTTTGCAGGTTGAGATTCGAGTGTAAATTCATAAGGTACTGTCCTTACGTGGTGCATAGACTCCCCTTTGAGTTTGAGGCTGATTCGATGACTTTTGATCATGTTTCGGATAGCGTTTGCTCGTAGGACGGATTTCAGTCATTTGCGTTTTTAGAACTTAGATTTGATTTCCTTGGTAGTGATTGTCTCTAGAAGGTCAAGTAGGTGATTGACACCCATCTATTTGTTTCCATGCGCCTGCGGGTCAAGCTCCGTCCTCGTCTGACATTCTTGTTTGTTGGTTGAGTTCTCGCTATTACAGCATCCGCTAGCAAGTAGAACTACACATTAGAACCATCGAAGTCGAGATTTGGTGACCTGTAATTTTCAGCCTATCTTCATACGCGATTACCGCACGGAGTGTTTGCAGGTTGAGATTAGAGTGTAAATTCATAGGGTACTGTCCTACGTGGTGTATAGACTCCCCTTTGAGTTTGAGGCTGATTCGATGACTTTTGATCATGTTTCGGATAGCGTTTGCTCGTAGGACGGATTTCAGTCATTTGCGTTTTTAGAACTTAGATTTGATTTCCTTGGTAGTGATTGTCTCTAGAAGGTCGAGTAGGTGATTGACACCCATCTATTTGTTTCCATGCGCCTGCGGATCAAGCTCCTTCCTCGTCTGACATTCTTGTTTGTTGGTTGAGTTCTCGCTATTACAGCATCTGCTAGCGGCGTAACCGCCCAACATTTGGCGCCGTTGTTGGGGATGAGATCCCTAAGTAGGTGACCTTAGACTAATCCTACGAGGTGATTCGTTCATTTACTTTGTATATCTTAGTTAGGAAGGATCTAGGAGTGGTGGACTCTTATGATCTTAGAGAGGTTCTAGGGAGCATGTGGCTGGCTTGGGTCTTTCGTGATAGACAGTTTAGTTCAGATTAGATTGGTTTTGTTGGATTTTGAGTAGTTGTTGACATAAAAAGCATTTTCTCCTCCGTGTGTGGCAGTAAATATCTTTATATTTTCAATAGCAAAAAAACCATTTTATGATTAGAAGTAGCTTAGGTAGGACCTGATTTGATCCTGATCTAGAGCTATCAATTGGTGTTCTATTTGCTTGATGTGTTTGATTGCATGTTAGATCACTGAAAAGAGGATTTTATAGTGAAATATGCAATAAACAAAGTTCAGAGAAATTTTATGTGAGACTGAGTGTTGCTGAGCACTTAGGAGAGCTCTTGGAAGAGTTCTGTGTTGAAAAATTGGAATTTTGCAACTTTAGACATCATACGTGTATGATGTCTTAGGGGCTAAACATAGACCAAAACAGAAAATTTAACATTACCGGAGTGTTCAGAAGGGAACCTTTACTTTAAGATCAACATAAAACAAGGGCTTTAACACTTCTAGAAACTCAAAATACCAAGTCAGAGTACAAAAAACGCAAAGAATAGGGAAAATTGATTCAGAGCTCATTTTTGCATTCAGACTTGATAAAAACACTTGAAACTCAAAGATAAACACTTGGAGAAGCTTAAAATTGAAAACTGGCAAAATCTGGGAGAAAAGACATCATACGCGTATAATGTCTTTTGGCACTTGCTATAGTGATTTTTCAAATTTGACTTGACAACATTATTACAAACAATGTGAAAAGCTTAAATATTGAATCTTGACCAAAATTGAGCAAAAAGACATCATACGGGTATGATGTCTCTAACCTAATTCTCGGCATATTTTGATATTTTGCTAACAAAGATCCTTTGTACCAGTTGTCTAGAGCTTGTATTTCAAGTTTCATGTCATTTGGATCACATTTGACCCCAAGTAAGTCAAAAATCGGAAAATTGCCAAGAAAAGCCTAATCTGGTCATAACTTGCACAAAGAGAGTTCAAATTGAGTTTTGTGAGTGGGCAGAGTATAAGGGTGATATTGAGAGTAAGCAAAGCAAAAATATCCAATTTCTGTGAAAAAAGACATCATACGCGTATGATGTCTTGAGGGCTAAACAGAGACCCAAACTGAAAATCTGACATTACCAGAGTGTTCGGAAGGGGGGTTTTACCCTAAGTATGACTTGAGATAAGGGCTATAACGCACCTTGAAACCTAAAAGACCAAGTCAGAGAGGAGAAAAAACGCTAAGAATACGCGTATGATGACCACTTGAGTATTTGTGAGCAAATTTTAACTTTTGACCTTGCAAGCTGATACAACATACTGTTTCAATCATCCATAGCAAGATTGGAAGAGTTTGGACAATTAACTTGAGAGAAAACGGGTGATTTGAACCTAGGAGACTTAAAACCAAAAATCTAAGTTTTAAAGCAAAAAAGAGTTTCAAATTTTGTTTTAACCACATATATTTGATACTCTAGACAGTGTGAACACTTGACAGAAATAGATTTGAAATCTGGACCGGTAGACATCATACGCATATGATGTCTTTTTGCACTTCTGGAGGTGATTTTTAGTTTCTGACTTGACCAGTAGCTTGTAAACATATTCCACATCTCAAATATCAAGTTTGGATCAAAACTGAGCACTTAGACATCATACGCGTATGATGTCTCAAAGGTAATTTTGAGCCCAAAAATAATAATAATTAATTAAATAAATAATTTTTTTTTAAAAAAAAAAGACATCATACGCGTATGATGTCTTTTTGCAACTCTGGGGGAGATTTCCGAATTTTGACTTGACAAGTTTCTTGCAAACATAGTGCACAACTTACATATCAACTTTTGACCAAAATTGGGCAAAGTGACATCATACGCGTATGATGTTTCAACCCTAAATCTGGGGCAAATTTTGAATTTTTGCTAACACAGATCCTTTTGACTTGTTTTTTAGAGCCTGTGTTTCAAATTTCATATCATTTGGAGCACATTTGACTCCAAAAAAAGTCAAAAGTCGGAAATTGACAAGAAAAGCCTAATCCAACCTTAACTTGCACAAACAGTGGTCAAATTGATTTTTGTGAGTTGGTAGAGGGTTAGGGTGACACAGAGAATCAACAGAACAAAAATCTCCAAAATCTGTGAAAAAAGACATTATATGCATATATAGTCTTTTTTGGCAAATCTGGAACAGATTTCTCAGTGAAGTTGACAGAAGTCTTCCATCTGATCAAACAATCCCATTAACCAAGTGTCATTCAGTTTGGATCACTTTTGACCACAGAAACTAGGAATAACAAACTGCCAAGACTGAAAAGTCAGACTCCTCGAGAAGGAGTAATGTATTCGAGATCTGGCAGATATCTCCAGAACAACCAACAAAGATTAGCGGAACACGTCTCGTTCGGAGATTGTATGGAGATAAATCCATTAGCAACTCTTAGACAAGAAGCTACAAAAGGTCTTGGAGAACAAATTCTACGCTTAGGAGACCACATACATGAGGCCGACTCGTTCTCTCAGTACAGTGATTCATCACAGACAACAGAGTCCACGCCTAAGCCAACTACAGGATTTGATGTAGATCAAGAAAATCTAATAGAGGAGTTGGTTCAAATACTTGCTCCAATTGTTAAGCCAAAATTTAGGGAACCCATGTGGTATGAGAAAGATCAGAATTGGACCAATCACACAATAGAGGAGTGCTACTACACAGGGTCCGTGCGAGATAGACCCTATGAACGACCACTAGCACCAATACAAGCACCAAGGTATGCACACGAGAAATTGCTAGTACCCCCAGGTTTTGAGAGAGTAACACCAGTCGTCCGGGGACAACCACAACTTATGTCCGAGGTCAAACCTATAGGACTGAGAAACACAACAATGGTGGGCCAACCGAGGATGCAACCGCTAGTAATGACCCCAATGTATTACAATGAGCCTAGGAGATATTATCCTTTAGGAGCAGAAACGAGATATGGAGCACAGGGAATGGTAAGGCCAAAACAACCATTACCGCCTACGGCCCAACCAATAGAGGAAAGGTATAACATGGACGGAAAAACGTTGAGATTCATTGCAGAGAGAGGTATAGCACGGTGGCAACCTGCTTACGGCCACCAAGAAAAGCCAAAAGCCCTACAAACGAGGTTAGGCTGTAATAAATGTGGTGGTAACCATTTGATAAACGATTGTCCACACACAAAAGTTGTGCCAATCAATGTTTATTACCTCAGTTGTGCCATAGATCATTTCATTTGTGATTGTCCACAGAACCCAAATAGGGTAGCAAAGGCTGCAAAAAATATTGAGCCTATCGTACAGTTACCAAGCAGCTCCGAACACGATAATGTTGTGCCTGTTAAAGCCATGACAAGATTAAAAATGCAAAAAGATGTTGAAACCCCGTCAAGTCAAGAGCCTAAAATGGATATTCCAAGCGCGACACGAAGACAACGTAATACATGGAAAGCTAGGAAGTCAAGGATGAAAGTGAGAAAAGAACGTGAGGAAGCAATCCTAGCAGAAGAGTTAAAACAAACAAAAGACAGATTAGAGAAACTTGAGAGTTAAAACGGAATACGGGAAATGGACTTTGAAAAGTCGAAACTAAAAAACAGTAACACGTGTGAGCTCAGAAGGGTCGGTGTTAGTTGAAAAGATACACGAACCATTGGACGCACTAATGAGAGCTTACGAAGCAAGAGTAAAGAACACTCAAACCCAGGAACAACGTTGGTTGACATATCCGAACGCAGAACTGGAAAAGCAGAGACTAGAAATGTGTCAAAAAATGATCAAGACGGCACAAGCTCTATTAGAACCGCGGAGACAAAAACTAGAGCATGGGACCGGAAACCCAACTCAAACAAATGCTATCCCTTCACCACATGAACAGATAGCTGAAACCGCTGAAAGTGCTCAAAAAGATGAGAAAACGAATAGGGATGAACACATAGTGATGAACACAACTGATCAGGAGATGGAAAGTTTTCATCCTGTGATACAGAGGTCTTATAAAAGAGACGAAGATTATGATGAGTTTTGGAAACAAGTGAGAGAGGAAAACTTAACAAATGAGCTAAGTTTTCAAGCTAATCAGACAAATGGGGAAAAGGATATCAGGAACCCACCCATCGAGGAATTTGAGGCAGGATCTCAGATAGACCTAGATATGCACTCATACTGGGGAGATAGAGGCTCAGTTAGATCAACAGAGAGTAAACCTCAATCGCTGAATACCTTACCCTCATACTTAGGAGAGTATGAAGCCAAATCCGAGATTTGAGCACTTCCCTCACGAGGAATCTCTTCAGAGAAAGCCATGGACTCGCAAGGATTGATAGAGATATTGTCAACTCCAATGACATGCACTATCACCCTAGCTGAGCTTCTAAGACTACGACCAAATATGTGGGCAATGGTAGGAAAATGCTTAGAAAAATTTGGCGTAAAAGACCCAACTTCAAAGCTGCAAGAAGGGATACGAGAGCTGAATAAGCCGCAAAAAAACGCAAAACCGGTACCTTTGAACAAGGTCGGAGAGTATTGTGAAGGAGAGGATGGGAATACAACTTTACCAGTTGAATTCTAGGGAGTAAAAACGATGGCAATACTTGACAGCGGAGCAGGGGTGGCCATTGCCACAAAAGAAATATGGAAGAAATGGGGAAAACCGGCAATCAGGAAAACAAGGTTGAAACTCCAACTAGCTTACGGACATATGGAGAAACCTTTGGGACTCTTAGAGAAAGTCATAGTGACTTCTTGCGGGATTGAGTATGAGCATACATTTGCTATTGTTCATTTTGGCAAGGAGAGCAACTATGATCTCATACTGGGAAGACCATTCATGAGACAGCTAAAAATGGTCCAGGATTGGGGTGTAAGGTCTCTGACCCCAACCAAAAAGAGCACCCTTGTACCATGAAATGATCATAATGGAAAAAAAGTTACTATTTTTAGCAGTTTTCCGAATTCTGTCAGTGCCATGATGTTTAGAGCGTTATAAAGCTTCAAAATGTGAATTAAAATAATTTTTGTGAAAATTTTCCAAATATAGTAAGTTTTTGGTCACCCGACCCGTCTAGTTTTGACCGTCTCGAAAATCTACACCCGTATCCCGAATTTGAAAAAAAATGCATTTTCGAACCCCAGGGGGGCTGCTAAATATGGCAGGTACTCGGTCTAGTACGCCTTAGTTAGAGCTCAGTATAGCAATTTACGGCATCAAAATCCGACTCGTATGGCCCATTTTAGCCTAAAACCAATTTTTCATAAAATTGTCCAGGGAGGCACCGGGGGCCCGGGGCTGTGTGGGAACAAGTTCCAGGCCACTCCAGACCAGCTTTAGCAGCTAGGGGGCGCCCTCTTGCCTTGTGGGAGTCTTTAAGAAGTTTCCAAGCTTGCAACTAAGTGTGAGAACCAGTTAACTAAACCAACAGGACACTTGGTGGATAGGAGACTAGACTTGCCAATGCATGAACTGAGTGCTCCTTCAGATGCAAATAGCAAGGTAGATCGATTTTCAGCTTGAGGAGGCCTATTTAAAGGTGTTCTCACACACACACACACACACACACAAATATGCTCACACACATATAGTGCACACACACTGGGAAGGTGTTGCTGATACACACACCTTTTGAAGGAGGAACAAGGAGGGAGGTGCTGTCGAATTCTCGCCTCAAGAAGATCGATTAGATCAGAGAATCGAGAAGATTATCAGCCCTTAATCACGGTAACCACGGTTTAATTAATGCCTTCTGTAAATTCTTTTCATTACCATCTAAATTCCTCGTCTATTATGCTTATTCCTAGTCGTAATTCTCTATAATTACTCTCTAATTTCTCCTTAACCATATTCTATTATATAATCATCATCCCATAGCTAAATTATCAGCCATTTATCACTCTTGATTAATGATTAGTGCATGATTATTAGAATTTTCTCTCTCTAGGTAGCATAGTAATTAATCGGTAAGCCGGTCATTGTGTAGATTGATGAGAATCGCTCTTTCTGTCACTCATTAATATTGTAGCTAAATAAGATTCATTTCTCTTATGAATTAAGATGTAATTAAGGGAAAATTAATCCGTCGTTTAGTCTCTAAGAGTTGACTTTCCTCACACCTATGCATAAGGTGAATCTGCACCATCTATTTGCTAAGAAAGAGATTAATCATACTTAATTCATCTCTCTGGTAATTCCATTAGTGAAATCCTATTATTCTTAATCATGTAAGCTGAGTAATTATCTTTAGAGCCGGTTCCCATAGGATTATGTGCCACCCATAATGATTGCTATATGGAAAAATCTAGACCTCTCATATAAGAGGGATTAATTGATGTTGCTAATCTATCTATTGGGTTGTTATGACGCTTGCGAACCTTAGCTTTTTCTCCAAGCTAATTACTTAAAGTAGTGAATAAAATGGCTCCGGTTAAGAGAACTCGCTTCGGTGGTGCCCACGACCGCGAGGCAGGAACAAGCAATGACAATGGAAAAGGAAAAGCTCCCATGGAGGATCAAATACCGGCCATCTCACGGGCCATCGACGAGGAAATGGAAGACGTAGGTCAGAATTTCATTCAAGTTGTTTAATTTAACATTGCACACGTTTACCTAGGAATGAACGTATCCCCAAACATGTTGGAGAAATCCGACGGAAACCTCGGCATTGAATTCATTGTACATTAAGTTCTAAAGTAGGAAGGAAATGATTGATGGGTATGCTGTTTGCAAGAGGAAAGAATTTCTGCTAGGGAAAATTTAGCTCGACATGTTCATTTTATTTCCAATGTTGAATCAGTCCTGACCTCCCTCCTGATCATACGGGGTAGAGTTCCTGGTTAAGGGCTCTTGAATCCACAAATTCTGGTTAAGCGGTGGATACCCACGACTACTGGTTAAGCGATGGGAACCCACGTTTGCTGGTTAAGCGGTGGGAATGTCCATGTCGTGCTTTCTATGCGGTGGACATACCTAGTTGTATGGGCAACTAGGCGACAACGGGAGGAGTAAACTCTCGCTGGAGGGGGGATGTTGTACCTCCAGAACATAGTAAGTTTAATGAATAAGTTTGAGTAGAATTTTTACTAGAAATATGTCTTGGTGCCAATGTGCAATATGTTTGAAGGGCTGTCTTAACAAATACTATGATTCAGAATATAATCAAGGAATCTTTATGTTGAACAACCAATGTGGTAGTAATTAGGACACACAAGGAAGTGTGAGTGTGGGGGTGGAAAGTGGGGGCTTGGCTCAGGGTGCCAATGCCTATGAGAAGGGTGGTCCCGATTGGTCAAGAACTCTCTGTCCCCATAGTGTTCAATTCGATATTAGTAATACTCATTGCCCCTAGAGCGGTGAAATATCGAGAGTACGTGCCTCTGAAACATGGGGTAAAAGGCACTCGGGATTTCTCTCCTCTTGGAAGGTGGGTCTTAGGATCGCTAGATGGTTTAAGTACGCTTCCCCTGCGAGGTGGAGCTAGATCTGATTGCTAGTAGGCTCGAGCTCGACATACTTTGTGATGAGAGATCGTCCGCTAGCTGAACCCTAAACCACTTTGTTTGATTCCGCTATAGATCTAGTGGCCACCAAGTTCACCATCAGATCCGCTATTTGATATGGTGGGGTGGGGACCTCACATGGGGTTACGACCACATATACCTGAGACACAAGGAAACCACAACACGAGTAAACTTGAAAGACCATAGTTACAAGGACGTGAATCGAACACCTGTCGAGGATTTCAATTCAGCTACATTAGCAGGAAGAGAACTTTCAGCTTGGCTAGGTAACCCAAAGAGCTATGGATGTGTGGAGCTTCAAATTGTGGAAGCCTTAAACGCGAGGAATGTGTCTTAAAAAGGGCGATTGAGGATGAAACTTACATTGGTGAACCAGAGGAATTTCTTGAACCATTAGAATGGACACACATTCTCGCCACACTAGATGTCTGTGTGATTCCAGATGGTCCCACAACAAAGTTTTGCGACAAAGACGGATACGATGTAGTTTTGTATTTCATGATGGGAGTAGTGATTGATAAAGAATCAGATCAGAGTGATACACGAGCAAAAAAGGATGACTGAGAAAAGATAAATGAAGAGGATATGTCTCACGACATTTCGGATCGTCTAGATTGGGAAAATGACGCAGACAAGGAGTCTTCAGACAACTCTAGTGCACAAGAGGAAACAATCAAGGTGTTAGTGAGACCGGAGCTATCGATGAAGTCAAGGACCAGCAAGAAGTTCAAGGAGTGATGCTTACACAAAGCTTTAGCAAGTGCGCAGGATCTGCTAAACCTAGTGAAATGGCAGAGAAGCTTAATTTACAAGAAGCTGACACAAGATTCAAGGCACAAGAATCAAAGATTACTAAATCATGCAAGGAGGACATGAAAGACCTGGTAGTGAACAAGAAGATCAAATTCTTGATAAGTACGCATGAAGGAGTCAAGCTAAATTTCATGGCAGAGATTGATCACATTGCCACGACGAATGTTATGTCATATGGCATGTGGTTACTTTTAGGTAAACCAGAGCTTTATGAAATTCAAGTAAAGGTTTTTATCTCACCAGGAATAGAAGTCATAAGTTTGGGGATTGCAGAGGCGACCCTTAAACTACAGTCCAAAGAAGTAAAAGACAAATTCCTAGTGGTGGACTCTCAAAAAATGAGTACACACTTGATTTTGTCTAAGCAATGGGCGAAAATGTTTGAAGAAGCACCTGAATCTTCAACAGTGGTTAAGCCTACGACGACTCAAAGATCTTCAGCCACTATCGACAAAGGAAAAGCTAAAGCAAGTGAAACAATGTTCTGCAACCAAAATCCTTCACTTCAGTCAAAGTTTTAGCCTAGCCGATTCACGTACACAAAGAAGCCTCTACATCAAAAGCCAAACCCTCGACTATACAATGGAAACCAAAGCGCAAAGTCTATCAACCAAAGTTTCCATCGCAACAAAGCCTCCACAAAAGAAAGAAACAGGTCAACCAAGTGTTAGTATCCAAGGAGTACATCAAGAACAAAGATCCAATTTAGTACCAGCATCAAAAGAACCACGACAAGCAAAAGTCACAGGTTGGATAGCATCAAATAGTTCAATCACTGCTCAAGGCTACTATGACGAGAACATCAAAGTATGGGTCAAAAAACCAAAGGTAACAGCTTGGACATACCCAACATGTGGTATCTCTTCACAACAAGATCAATAAGGCATCAAGCACAGGTCTAACTGTTCATACAGGAGTAACAACAGGTACAGGAAGAAGAAGCAAAGACCTTTCAAGCAACAAACATTGAAGTAGTTGTGGGTACCAAAGTCAGACCTCTACGGTGAAAATACCCCACAAAGTCAATCTAAGGTTACACAGCAAGCAGTACAACGAATGATCCCAGTCAAGCTACTGGAAGCATAAGGATACTATACAGGTAACACTCAAATTTGGTTGCCAAAGATTAAAGCTTCCCCTGAGATCATGAAGAAAACTCATGTAGCACAACATGCCCAACAACGACAACCCAACTACGCAACCATGAGTGCTACAACTCCAAGGTGGATCCCTCGTCATTTACTACAGGAGCAAGGCTTTTACAAAGGTAACAGCAATATTTGGACACTGAAGCCAAAGGACCATCAAGTCGAACAAGCAACAAGGCAAGTGGAAAAGCAAGTCACACAAGGACCAAGGACAACTTGGATTCCAAAACCTATAGCCGGAACTCAACAACAGAGGCCCACAACTAGTCTTACAGCCTCTTATCAACAAAGGTAAAGCAAGGATACAAGAAGAAGTCATAGTTTTAAAGAACACGGTCTGGAAGAAGACTTCATCAACCATTGCTTCTACCTCAAAACCTGTCTCACCACGCATTATCAGTGTGCTACCAAAGCATGAAGAGCAGGTATTTGTCAATGTATTTGACAAAATGGCATCACAAAACCAAACCAAAGAGAATGGCCTAAACCTCAATAACATATGGAATTGGATTTGAGGACGTGATCAGGTAAGTCCAAGTCGCCATTAAAAATACATGGCATAAGAGTCTAGAGTCGGGCAGCTGAGCCACTAAATGAGCAAAGTGTCAGACCCAAGCTTCAAGTCTAATATTTTCTTTGTGGTCTATGAGTCTAGCTAATAGATATAAGCTCAAGCTAGAGAGTTGAGCATACATAAGTCATGTCGCTAATGCTAGAAGAGGTGAGCATAAGAGTCGAAGTCTATTATTTTGTACGGTGGAGAAAACGGAGTAGTCCAAAAACACTCACGCACTTGATGCAGTGAGGAAGAGTGGAGAAACCTCGTCAACAAAAACCCTTCTTGTGCGAAGTGATAGGTTTTGCTACACTTTCTCTAAGAAGAACCCCTCAATACTCTTCTCTGGCACCGCATCTTGTTTAACATGCATAACTCTGTGCAAGCATATAGATGTCCTCACATTGGACATATGCATAAGACAATCTTTGGTGTTCCACCTATGCACTTACACAAAAACAGGATGATGACTCGGAATGCAATGGAACTTCACAAGAAGTTTAACCTTATAGAGACCAAAGCAACCACGGAGTATCTCCGGTTGAACAACCAAAAGTGGGTCTAAACATCCGATTCGACGACAGACACACAAAGCGTCATTTTGGCATAACGGCCAAATTTGGCAACCATTCGCCACAAAACTTCGCGAAAAGCTTCAAATGACCATCAACGACGAATGTCTACAACCAAAATCCAAGGCGAAGCCATTTCACTTACCAATGTGGAAAAAGACGCTTTTGGGCAACTAAATGGCAAAAAGTGTCCGATTTTGACTCCCGGACATGTCTGTTTTCAGCTAGTAAAAGGTGGCAATTCAGGTCGATTCCCTCCATTCCTAACTGTTTTTACGAGATCTACAACTTTGCAGAAGAAACGTTTTGCAAATTCCTCACTGATTTTGTGATATTCATCTCAGAAAATTTCAGGTTTTCTGAAAATTTCAGGTTTTTCGCTTTGGCGCAGTATACGAGTTTGATGCACTTTTGGAAGAACGAGAGGTGCTCAAAATTAAGTGCATAAATTATGAGCTGAAAATGTAATTTCAACTTCCGCAGAGCTTGTGGTTTGAGATTTTGTGGTAGATTTGGGCAAAGAATCATGGAGACGTATACACACCAACAGTGGTCTCTTGAGAGACGCGGTTTTTCGAAACACACAGATACAGCTTCTTTCACAGGTTTCATAGGACACTTTGGCAAAAAGTGGTGTAAAAACAATCAAGGTCAACCTGAACCACATAGACGACTTCCCAACAACTCACACAAGCTCGGGATACAACTCTCAAGGACTAAGATTAAGAAAAGTCTACTTCGAAACCAAAAGACGGACTCAAAGACTAAAATGCCTACAAAAGGGGGCTTTTAGCTAAACTTGTGATTTTAAAAGTTGAAAACTAGCTACAAGGGCTTAGGGCACAAGCACAGCACAAGCCTTGCATGAAAAAAGCATTTTTGACAAATCAGACATCATACCCATATGATGTCTCACAGCATTTTTGCACATAACACTCCACTTCTGAGTTCATATTCACTATATACATACTAAGACCATCCAAAATACAAGGTTACAGAAAATTTAGAGCTAGTTAATCGATTGAAAATCCAAAAAACGCAAAGAAGGGCATAAAACCGACATATGACCCTAGACTTGCAAAAATAGCTCCAAATCAAGTGAAACTTTGTAGGAGTGGTGTAAATAATATGCACAAGCCATCTGGATATCAAAAGTGCAATTTGGCCAAAAAAGACATCATACCCATATGATGTCTTTTCACTCATTTTGGGCCAGAACTTAATGTTTTTCATCATATTCTCATTATACACATAGAAATAAGCCACACAACAAGTTTGGCACCATTTGGACAACTATATGGCCACATTAGTACACTTAGCGGAAAAATCCTGACCTAAAGCCTAATTTTATCCAAATTCAACCATATTCAACTTCAAATGATGATTTGAGTACAAACAGTACTTTACCACCATGTAAGGAGCTCACGGAACCAAAATCATGCAAAAAATCCACAAAAGACATTATACCCATATGATGTCTCATGGAGCAATTTTGACCCAAATTCTTTTCAAATTCCATAAGATCATTGCAGAAGCCATTATAAAGCCAAATCCAAGCCAAAAAACCAAAATGAGCCAAATTGGGCCATATGGAGATCATATGGGTATGATGTCTCCAAGGCACTTTGGCACATTTCAGAGCTATTTTGACCATACAGAATTGTTCAACATGTGATATGAGAGCCATCTACAAAGTTTTATCCCATTTGGATCCCAAAATCCAATCCTCACTCAATATCTCAACAAAAGCCTGATTAGGACTAAAGTGGCCATAACTTGACCAAATGAGATCCAATTGCAAAATCAAGCATATATCTATGATGTACATGCTATCAACTATATGCATATCAAATATCAAGTGATTTTGAGCACTTTGACATCATACCCATATGATGTCTCTAGCATGAAAATGCACCCAAAATTCATATTTTTCCATATGCATTGCATCCTTAGGCCCTAAATAGCTTATGTTTCAATTTTGAAGTCATTTGGATAGTTAAAAGCTTAGTTTCAGAATCAGTACGGAAAAGACGCTAGCTTTTGAAATTGGAGTTACAGAAGCTATGGATACAGGAAAGTCGCCTACAAAGCGGAAAAGACCCAAACTCAAGGACAAAATAGCAGAAGCAGAACCCAAAACTGAAGCCTACGAAGACAGGGATGGAAGAGGCAATCCTTGAAAAGCAAGGAATCAAGGTTTATCAAGGGACATTCAGAGATCCTAACCATCAGCAACCAAAGAGCCATCAGGATTCCATTGAAGCAAAGCTCAAAGACGTCATGTCAGGGACGACATGAACGCGGAGGGGGGGAGTGTTGAGCCAAAGGACAACACAGCCACACTTTTGTAACTATTCATTGTAATAAATATCTTGCTGACATTATTTTTCATGGAGCCAATCATTTGTAATTAGAGGGACTCGATTGAGTTTCCAGATTGTATTCTATTCAAGTAGGCAAGATAGTTGTGCCCGCATTTGTAAGTAGACATGATTTCACACCTCCAAAGCTGAGGTATAAAAGCCAACTTTTGTAAACCTAAAGGAGGACATATCATTAATCAAAAGTTGAGTTTTTGAGCGCCGTGACTGTGTCTAAGAGAGAGTGAGAGAGAGAGAGAGAGAGAGAGAGAGTCTTATCCTCTTGCTACGCGAGCTATAGAGCTGCCATTGGAGTAGCAACACCACCATTGTGTTAGCAACAGCGAGAGCTACGCATCGATACCAAGCGTGCATGCATTCGGCTTGTACGCAAGGCGAGCTCCCACGAGATTCTTTGTGAGTTTTCTCTTGATTTGTGTGTCGGAATTTAGCGTGCTATATCGATAGAACCGTAGCGAGTAGAACTACACATTAGAACCATCGAAGTCGAGATTCGGTGACCTATAATTTTCGGCCTGTCTTCATACGCGATTACTGCACGGAGTGTTTGCAAGTTGAGATTAGAGTGTAAATTCATAGGGTACTGTCCTTACGTGGTGTATAGACTCCCCTCTGAGTTTGAGGCTGATTCGATGACTTTTGATCATGTTTCGGATAGCGTTTGCTCGTAGGACGGATTTCAGTCATTTGCGTTTTTAGAACTTAGATTTGATTTCCTTGGTAGTGATTGTCTCTAGAAGGTCGAGTAGGTGATTGGCACCCATCTATTTGTTTCCATGCACTTGCGGGTCAAGCTCCGTCTTCGTCGGACATTCTTGTTTGTTGGTTGAGTTCTCGCTATTACAGCATTCGCTAGCGGCGTAACCACCCAACAATACGTCATTGCTCGACAAGGAGATTCTAGAGCAACAGGTGCTGGTAGTTTTGGGTGTTTTTGGTCGAACTGTCTATGCTTGGTTTGGTGGGATTGGTAGTGTTAGGTACCTTTGGTAGAACTGTTTATGCTTAGTTTGGTGGGATTGGTAGTGTTAGGTACCTTTGATAGAACTGTTTATGCTTGGTTTGGTGGGATTGGTAGTGTTAGGTACTTATGGTAGAACTGTTTTTATTCTAGGTAGTTTATGGTTTCCTTCTGCTTATGGTTTGGTATTTTTGGTACTATGAAGAAGTTTTGGTACTTTAAGGTACTTTTTGAAAGTGTTGCAAAAGGTGTTATGGTATTTTTATTCTGATAGCTTTGGTAGTTTTGCTAGTTTTGGTACTTTTAGGTACTATTTGAAAGTGCTACAAAAGTGTAATTGGTAGTTTGATTTTGGTAATTTTGGTAGTTTTGGTACTTGAAGGTAGTTTTTGAAAGTGCTGCAAAAAGTGTTTCTTTGGTAGTCTTGATAGTTTTGGTTGTTTTGGAACTATTTGAAAGTTTGATTTTGGTCGTTTTGGGAGTTTTGGTACTTTTAGGTACTATTTGAAAGTGCTGCAAAAAGTGGTTTTGGTAGTTTGATTTTGGTACTTTTGGTACTTTTAGGTACTATTTGAAAGTGCTTCAAAAAGTGGCTTTGATAGTTTGATTTGGTAGTTTTGGTACTTTTAGGTACTATTAGAAGTGCTACAAAAAGTGGCTTTGGTAGTTTGATTTTGTTAATTTTGGTAGTTTTGGTACTTTTAGGTACTATTTGAAAGTGCTGCAAAAAGCTTGTTTGGTAGTTTGATTTTGGTAGTTTTGGTACTTTTAGGTACTATTCGAAAGTACTGCAAAAAGTGGCTTTTGGTAGTTTTGATAAGGTTTTGGTAGTTTAGTTCTGCATTGAGGGTATTTATATGTTTTTGGTACTATATGATTTCCGAGTTTGGTAGTTTTTGGTAGTTTTGGTGGTTTTGGTAGTTTGGGTTCTGTTTGGTAGTACAGTACTTACAAGTATCAATCTCGGTATGACTTCTTGGTATTTTTTGAAACTAATTGGGACCGGTGGTTGTCAACAGGCTGAGTATGACACTCTGGAGAAAAAATGGAAGGAAGGTCAAGAGCATACCCTATTTGTGAAGGAGATGTTGTCTGATATCAGGCTTGGGAAGAGGTTCCTGCTATATCCTAGGCCCCAGGTTAATGATTCGGTAAATGTGATCCCGGTGTTTGGTATGTATGTTGCATGCGGTGAGCCCTTGGAGTGCGCACATGTAGTCGGAACCTTCATGCTAGAGTGCCGACACCAGTATCATCCCTTGTGCTTCAGTGCTCTGTTACAAAGAAGGGATCAATGTGTCAAGCCAGGTTGTAATATGGTAATCTCTGATTTCTCAAAGTCCTCGGCCAGTGGGCTTCAAGTTGTCAAGAGTAAATATGTGTGCATTTTTTAATACATATGCGCACTTGCAACTCAGTGAGGTTTTAATAAGTTAGTATGTGCTGTCTTTCTTTGTGTTTGCAGAGGAGCAGGATGTTGCAGTTGCTGACCAGCATGCCACAAAGTCGGCTGCAAGTCGAATATGGGACGTGGATGAGGTGACAAGGGAGATATCAGATGTTCTCCATGATCTGAAGCAAGGTAATTCTGTAGGGAAAGGCAATGTGACGGGCAAAGATGTGAGGCAACAAGTGACAGCCAAAAAGTGAGGAGGAGGCCAGAGATGATAAAAAGACAGGTGACAGTGCAAGTAAAAGTGAGGAGGAGGCCAGAGATGTTAAAAAGACTAAGGACAAGGAGGAAGGTAAAGTCCCTCTTGTTGTGGAGTTGGATGCGGAGGAAATCCAGAATGCTGCCAACACAAAGCTCGATGATGCAACGGCTAAGAAGGGAGAGGAAGAACCCAAAGGGACGGAGGAAGAAGCCACGAAGGGGGGTGTTGGGGAGGGGGTGGAAACCACAAAGGGGAGTGAAGGGGAGGCCAAAGAGGGGTCGGAAGGCAACAAAGATCGGAGGGAGGCCGAGGATGAGTAGGAAGAAGTACTTGCGAACGATACTGTTGTGGACAGCACCGATGGGGGCGTTGACTCTACTACTGCCGATGTTGTTTCAAAGTGGAGAGATTATTCCCTTGATTCCGTGACCTGCAGGAACTTTTCTGTTTGTAGAGAAATAAGCGCAATCGCGCCCGTGATCAATTATCCCATGCATGCAAACTGTAGCCAGTGAGAATCTGTTGTATTCCGCACTATGTGCTTTTTAGTGACTGAGTCAACTTGATTTTTTGGCCCTGAGCTTTATCTATTCTCTCTATCTGGTTCTGTGTTGGTATGTTACCTTTCGTTACATTACTATTTCAGTTGTCCTCACTATATCTGCATTAAAGTACCAAATTTGGTACTTTTTGGTACTGTTGAACTTGGGTGCATGACTGTCCACTATTACAGTACCAATTTGGTACTTCTTGAACTTGCTGTTTCGTATAGTCCTTATCACTTGTGCAATACAGTACCAAATTTGGTAGTTTTTGGTCCAGTTTTCTGTTTTAGATATGATGTTTTCATTGTGTATTTGTCCCCACTCATTATGTCTGTTGGTGTTGTAGTAAGTTGGTGGCTAGACGAGACACCGGCAAGCACATTGCTGCAGCCTGATGTGGCTGCCAGACGCGGGCGGATGATTGTGCTTGATCTTAATGGAGTGCTAATAACCAGCTGCAGCGAAATCCCTGAGGAACTTGAGTGCCTGCCAAAGGAGCACATGCCACGGGTAGTCTATCTCCAAAAGGATGTAATTTGTCTTGTAAGGCCGCATGCGGAGCAGTTCATCCTACGGCTTAAAAAGAAAGCCAGCCTAGTGTTGTGGTCCTGCTGTAGAAGGGAAAAACTGTTACACATGGTGAACGCGTGCTTCCCCAACCATAGAAGGCAAAAATATTTTGCAGGTAAAGCATGCCCGCTTTGAATGTTGCAGGACATAAGTTACGCATACCTCTAACCTCGTTTTTTGGCATTAGCAGATATTCTCTCCCAAGAGGACTATGAAATATGGCGGCCCTGTATGTCGGAAGTGCCGGTTGTGCCCAAAAACATGGGCGATAAGCCCGTTTTCCTGAAGAAGCTACAGACGCTGTGGGCAAGGCACCCGAAGTACGATGCCAGCAACACTATTCTTGTAGATGATTGTAGATAGAAGTCTCTTAAAAATGACTACAAAAACTGTATGGCAATCCGATCATACGATCCCATGGTAGTAGGAACCGATTACCCGTTTTACTTGCTGGATTTTGTTTTGCCTTGGTTGCTCGGGTGGATAAGGGATCGGTACCCAATCATTTGGGTTGGTTAGATATTAGTTTTTATGACATTACCTCTCTCTTGAAATCATAGTCGTCCTCGACTATGAGGTAGAGATGGTAAAGTCTCACCTGTTAGTCCATTGGTCTTAGCAGGTAGAGGATCCATTTTTACCCTACGACATCATTCCAGAGTGGATGACTAATCCACTTGGTGCTTGAGAGACAGTGTATGCCGCAAGCATGTCTACTCTTTTTAGTCCATATTATGCTTCCAAAGTAGAGTGACAAGTTCTACCTGGTGTTTGGGAGACGTAGTCACCACAAACATGATCCTAAGTATGCATACTTCTTAAAATTTGTGCACAAAACATAAAAAGAGAGTCTTATAAGACAAAAACATGGATCATTTAAAATACATTTCTTTTACATTTTCTTACTCTTTTGTGTCAGTGTAAGCATCATTAACAAGGTTCATATTATCCTTAAGCTATGTTCTTTGCATGCATTTAGCATCTTTGAAAGGATAATTCTTAACATAAATAAAATACTGTCAGTAATCTTACCATTTCTTAATACCTTGTGTTCCTTTCAAAGGATGAACTTGGGTTGGAGCTCATTTGCTTCATCCTCGATCTCTAATGGGTCTACATTTATAGCCTCTATTGGTGGCTCTCCTTAATAAGGCTCGAATAGGCTCTCATGAAAAATGATATATATGAGCCAATAGTTGGGCAACTTTAATTGTTTAGTAAGACCCAAAGAAAGATTTCTAAGGATAAGGCTCTTTTATGCCTAATGGTAGGAGCCTCTTTTGCCTAGTTAATAGATGGATGTAGCCTGTTTAATCTTCTAAAAAGATTCGTTTTGATCTCGGCTATACTCCTTTGCAATGAAGATCTTCCCAGGTACCTTAAGCTACAAGGGACTTTTGGATCTTCCGTCTTTAGCCTCGAAAGGTATTTTCCCCTTCGAAGATGTTCACGTTATTAGAGACATACTGTTGTTAGGGTAAGTACTTCTCCCATTTTGAGCATTGATCTACCTCGAATCACAAGCTTTTAGTAGATCAAGGATCATTAGTTTTGTGATTTTCCTTTTCGCCATCCGTTGGAATAGTAGGCCAACATAAGAGGGTTACTCTAGTTCTGATAGAGACTCTATCAGAAATTAGTGGTCATGGTAGGATTTCTATCCAACACAATTAGATGTTGGCAAGCCATGGTCCTTCTATCATACTTCATCTTTTGGTATACCATACATTTTGAAACATACCCTTGTATGTTCCTGTTTCTTGGTAAGCCAATACAAGTATGATTTTATTCCTAAAAGAATAAATTCGAATTCCTCTTTGCCTTGCATATGGGAGGAGCATGGGAAGTGAGGAAGATATAGCCTATTGAGGTATGGAAGATAACCATCCTCTAACGTGATTGGTTCTTTTTCTTCCATTTGTAAAGGCTATTTTTATATCCCTAAAGCCTGGGTTAGTACATATTTAACTATCATTTAACATAGTTCATTGTAAGTTGCTATTGATATCCTATCTACCCTTGGCCATCGGGAAAGTGCATCGGCTACATGTTTGTGCTTGCCAGCAATGTGAGCAATGTAAAATTTAAATTGCAAAAAGAAATTTGCCCACCTCATTTGATTGTCGAAGAGCTTGGTTTGTATCATGGATGGAGTCCGCAAGAAGTACTTCCATGTGTCAACGGCATGTAAAACAGCTCATAGTTTCTTTTGTATATGTCCAACATTCGCTCATTGGATTTGAGTCTTTGAATCTTGTATTCTATGGTATTCCCTTCTTGAAGCAAATTTTTGCTTGAAGGCATGCATCCAGGCATTACATTGGACCTCAAATAGCTTTGAGAGATCCCCTAGTGTAAGCATTAGTTGAGAGATAAGTTTCTCTTTGAACTTTTCAAAAGTATTTTTCTCTCTTTGCAATCCATGTATACTTAACGTTGTTTTTTTTTTTTTAAAGTCATGTATTGGACCTGCTATAAGCATGAATTTTTCCTATGAAGCATCTCTAGTATGCACTCATACCTTTAGAGCTTCGCAACTCATGTAGACTCCTTGGATTAGGCCATCTTTTTATTACCTCTACCTTTTGTGGTTCCATACAAATACCACCTTTAGAGATAATGTGACCTAATTATTGAATCTCTTTTTAAAAATCCACTTTTCTTTTGGTTAGAGGAAAGCCTAATCCCTCTCAAAACTTACCAGTTCATGCTATTGCCTTTTGAACTCCTCTTGTGGAGCTTATAAAGCTCAATAAGGAGGCTTATTAGGCAGTGAGCTTCTAGTAAAAGCTCCATTGCATGGTCATTGTCCCCTCATTGTGGAGATAGCTCACGGGGGTATCATCAGTAAAAAAGTTTTGGAATCCATTTAGGAATGTAGAAAATTCTAATTCCTCTTGATTCCCGTCTTTTTTTTATTGTTACTGGTTGAGACATTAAATTCATTTACAGACTTTCTAACAAAAATCATGTATATGAATATATAGATTTTCATTAACTTGTGAAAGCATGCATATTTATAAGGGATAGGATACTACCCGACTCATAAACATGTATGTACATATCTCCTAGCTTAGGAAAAACAAAAGGCTTTTTCTATGAGCATCCTCTTTTGGAGTTTCCAGCATAGAAACTCAAGGCGGGTTGTTCCTTGCATTTCTTTGGGGACAAGCACGATAGACATGCCCTTGCTGTCCACACTTGCAGCATTTGTTATTCTTACGATAACACTCTAGCTCTGTTGGAGAGAGTCTATTCTTACCTTTGTAGACTCCTTTCTCCTTAGCTTTGTTATCGGTGTTTCTAGAGTTGCCTTTGGAGGAAGTTTTAGCATTATTCCTCCCTCTAGGCTCATTTTGATCCTTCACTTCCATGGGCTTAGAGTTTCTCTTAACCCCTTGTTGGAAATGGATTTGAGATGCGACCATAGTATGGTGTATGACCGCCAATATGGCATTAGGCCTTTGTGAGTTAATATACTCGGCCATCTCGTCAAAAAGACCCGCACAAAATTGTTGCTTTTGCTCCTCAAAGCCTATCTTTTTGTAGACACTGGCTTTGAGAAGTAAATCCCAGAACTTATCTACATACTTCTGGATAGACTCGTAGGGAGAGAGTTTCAAGCTTTGCCATTCTGTGAGGACATTGTCTTTAGTATTGCTTGCCAGAAATTGTTTCATGATGGAGGCTCTTAAAGCCTTCCATGTCCTTGGAGCTTTCCTTTGGGCTCGTAGGCTAGCCCACCATTGACGAGTGGAGCTCTGAAAATGCATAGATACCTGATGTAGTTTCGAGGACTTCATGAAGTGCTCATCACCAAAGGCCACATCAAAGTGTTGGATGAAGGCCAAGATCTTGTCCGTAGCACTAAAGGTGCCATCATAGGTAAGAAAAGTGGTGTCCTTTCCTCCCTCCTTGAACTTCTTCAGCATCTTGGACCTTCTCCCTACTGGATAGGGCTTACGATGGCCTTTCCTTTTGGGCTCTTTGAGAGAAGAGCCGCTACCTTCATTGTAATATGAGGAAGGTGATGAAGATGGAGAAGAGTGTGACCTCTTTCTCTCCTTTTCCTTCTTTTGGTACTTCTCTTCCTTTTGGTGATAACGAGGTGGAGGACTTTCCAGCAATCTTTCTCTCTTGGGGGGAGTGGGAGATTGTTGAGGCTGTCGTCTTCTTGGAGCCACATCTTCAGAAGTATTGTGAGACTCACTTCTTTCTCCTTCTCTTGGGGAAGGCTCTATAGTAGAGACTTCACCTTTCTTCTTGGATGGAGGTAAGCCCGCTAGTAATCGTTTAAGCGCTTCATATGGGTTCTCCTCTTTTCTCACCGTAGAGAGCCCTCTCTTGGAAATCTCTTGAAGAGACTTCTCAGGTGCTCTCTCTTTTGGGGGAGTTTGGAGAATCCCATAACTATGAAGTTGTTGGAAAACTTCACCTTGTAGGGCTGGGTTTCCCATAGCTTGTTGCAGCTTAGAAACAAGACACTTGATAAACATGGGAGCATCATCATTAGCACCTTCATGTGCAAAATCAAAGCTATCAATGTTCATTCTACTCTCTTGATTATTGTCAGCCATGTTAACAAAATTTATGTATGTACTTAGTGTATGCTTTGGCAATTCAAAACCTTAGTTTCCACTCCTCTTAGCCTTTGAAAATCGGCTCTTAAGTATCTACACCCATGGCTCAAAGTGGTTAATTATAGAGAGTAGAGGAGTAGGTCTAACATAGCAGAGTTTTCGAGGGCTAGCTCCTTTCGGACTTCTTATGGCTCAATAATATTAAAGCCGTAGGCAAGTCTAAGAAGACTCCATTATCAAGTCCAAAGCTCCCAAGGTGTGCACCATATCCCACATAGTGGGCTGAACAAAACCGATAATAGATCCCAGTTCCACTTACCCTAATATAATTAACAACATCAACCATTTATAGGCTACTTAAGGACCTCTCTTCTTAAGCAAGAAAAGAGAAACCAAAGGCTCTGATACCAATGTAATGGAAATGGCCTATGAACTTAGAGAATAGCGGAATTAAGAGAATTAGAGTGAGCAACTTTGAGAGCATAGATGGTGGACTTAATTGGTAGTAGCAACTTAAGCATAACACTTAATTAACTAGGCATGTGCAATACCTTTGCGAGAGAGAGAGAGAGAGAGAGAGAGAGAGAGAGAGAGAGAGAGAGAGAAAGAGATTTTAGAGAATATGACAACAGTTGAGGATGTATACTTTTATGCATCAACTTGTGCATAAAGCAGCAATTAATCTACCTTGCAATACAATTAATCTACTTGCATTAAGTAACTAATCTACTTGCAATAAACCATTAGCCTTCTTGCAATAAGCATAACATGCACTTTGTAGAAATCATTAACAATCTTGCACTTCTTGCAATAAGCATAACATGCACTTTGTAGAAATCATTAACAATCCCAAGCCTCAATCCCAAGACCTCAAACACCTTCGAAGGTGGAGAGAGCTAGCAAGGAATGAGGGTAGGGAAGAGGAAGAAGAAGTATTCCATAGGAGAAAGAAATAATTCCTCACTTATCATCACTCTTCTTGCTTAGCATACATAATAGCATAGTAATGAAGATGGAGAAGATGGAAAGCTTAAGCATTGAAGCATAGCTTTTGGTTGGATTTGCATTCCATAGCCAAGAGTGTTGGTGTAGGCTCTCCACTTCTCAAGGAGCTTGGAGAAGGAGATGGAGCTCTTGCACCTTGCCTAGCAAACAATGAGAGTGTTTGTGAGTGTGTGTGGGTGAGTATAGCCCCTAAGCAACCCCCTAGATTGCTTGGGTCGACCCCCCCTTGTAGCTCATGCTTGAAGCTCATTGGACCCCTCCAGGCCTAGCCAATCATAAGCAGGAGGCATTACAAGCAGCAAGGGTAGCCTTATGACAAGTGTCCCCCTTTCCCCTTTGAGAGAGAGGACTTGATAAATGCAAAATAAATTAATTAATCCCCTAAATTGTCATTGGACCCCTTGGGTGGCCAACCAATAGGCTTCAGGCACACAATGAGGGCAACATGAGGAGGAACTTGACAAGTGTCCCTTTTGCTTTCTTTGTACCATGCATGCCTTGTGTGATAGTGTGGGTGTTCTCTCTCATTCCCCCCTCATGTATGGCTCGCCCCCTCCTTGTAGGGATTGAATCTTTGACTTTTTGACACCTCAACCCCTCATGCATAGGCCCAGTTCCCCCACAAGCTTGGCCCTTAAGCACTTTAAGCTTGGGCTAGGTTCTCACCTCAAGTGCAACCCTAACATCTCAAGCATGTCAAGCACCTCAAGCATCTCAATCATTAAGCACCTCAAGCATCTCAAGCACCTCAATCATCAAGCACCTTAGTCATCAAGCATGACAAGCAGGACAAGCACCTCGACCTGGGTCGGGTTCCCGCGCCTCAAGCTCAGCCCTAGCTTACCTAAGGTCAAAGGACTTTTACACATATTATTGGAGGTCTTCAATGAAGCTAACCCTAAGGTCTTATGCTCCATTGGTTAGCCTTTCTCTTTGATAGACCATCTCTCATTTGGGCTCCTTTACCATTGGCCCCGTGTTGAGATAGATCTATAAGCACATGTCTATATCTTAACCCTTGTTCCCATTTATTCTCCCACATTAAGTGATCAGTTTGATATGAGAAAATAATTTGGGTTGGTTAGATATTAGTTTTTATGACACCAAATTTGGTACTGTATTACACATATAGTGAGGACAATTGAAATAGCAATGTAATGGAAGGTAACATACCAACACAGAACTAGATAGAGAGAACAGATAAATCCCTAAGCCAAAAAATCAAGTTGACTCAGTCGTAAAAAGCACATAGTACGGAATACACTTGGTACTGTTGACTACCAGATTTGGTATTATTTACTACCGGATTTGGTACTATTGACTACCGGATTCAGTTGTTCGATCAGGGCTTCTCATTGCCCTCAAGTAACATGGACGCACCTTCGTCGCTCTCATCATCATGATATGCCATGCTATTGTATATCCTCTCATATACTTCAGTAGACAACTTGTATTGTAAAATTTGACCTAGGGATCCTGCAATAGGCTCCACCGAGAAACGTATGGCCCTAACAAGATGTGAGTAGATCATTACCGGAGATGTGTGATCCAATAGCTGGTATGTATCAGCTTTTCCTTCAACTTGGCCATAAAAAAAGCCTTCAACAACCTTCCCTCCTCTAACAATTTTGTTATGCCACTTATCCTTTTGTGCTTTCACCGATTGGTACAACACTTCTGTGCATTTGATAATGTAGAAGTCTTCTTTTGCCTCAGCTGCTTTCACTGCAAAATTATCCCCTATGGACAGCATGCCACTTAATATGTCAAGGCGTCCTTCATATAGTGGCAGGTTGGACACTTGGCTCATCGAAATCGATGTTGAATCTGCACCCTCCTCCTCGTCATCTAATTCGTCATCCCTAATTGTATCCCCGGACTTTGGCAATGGTTTGATGCAAACAAATTTCCATTCTTCAATGTGAATTCTCTTCGTGCATCTTCTCCACAACCCACGCATACACAGATCACAAAAGCATGAAAGTGATCGAAAGCGTATGGCGGTGCGGTTGTCCTGTGAATAGCCATCAGCACAATGAAATGAGCGAGAGTCAACAATGCGCTCACTGTCCCATTGCAGATTGCGCTGCACTTCATCCATGCCAATAAGCCAAAAGAATCTTTGTGTATTACACCTCTGAGACTGTCCGCTGAAAATTTGCTTTTAAAAAGTTGACAACATCGGCTGCACACTTCATACGCCAACCATCTGGTTTATATTCCTCATGCGTCAAAGTTCTCTTCATGAGTGCCCCTGCCCCATCATGCTCACCTTTTCCATGGCCGGATGCAAAGAAGTTATGCATCATGTGCAAGCTTGTCATTTGATAGTACCTGGCCACAAAATAGTAAGGTCTACGGGCCTTGAATTGTGAAGCAGCACCATCTGACCAAACCCAATGTTATTGCAGAGAATGTCCTCGTTCTTTTAGCCACTTGTCATGCAGCAAGAAACAATGTTGTACAAACAATGTGTCATGCTGCTTGTCATCCGATATGTAGAAGTGTAGCGTCTTCTGTGTACCACCTGCTACATTTCTTAAATAAGTGATGTGCACAAGTATTGTGACTTGGGTAGACCACCAATGCATTGACTGAATTTCATTCTGAACTTTAAAGGAATAATTCTCCTCAAAGTCAATAATAGATACTACAAACAGTCCTTGAATTGTTGGGCTTGCCAGCGGAAGACAAAGTTGTGTTTGATGAAGCCTGTCAGATGGGCTGAAAATAGGCTAACAAAAGTCCCACTTTTCATCCATTGCACAATCAAGTCCTTTCTCTTCTTCTCACTCCCACCTTCGCGAACCTGTCCTGTTCCAACCTCCATGAAAAACTTCACAGACACCTCCTTGCTATCCTCTGCTATCTCATCGGGACAAAATGTCCACCTCCGTACTCCACATTGTGAGCAGTCCCCCATCAAGCATTTCTTTGCATGGTATTCACAATTTGGAGGCTTTGGGCACATGATGGACTCCCACATATCGGTGATGTGTTGACACACTACTTGGTTTGCAAAACACGTTCCTCTCTCATCACCTTTGCAACAAACGGACCAAGTGCAAAGGTGACCTTTCCCGTGGTGCCCAAATTTGTTCTGCCGCATTTGATTAAGGGCCTCTTTCAAATAGAGCATCTGCACATGAACCACACAGCAGCAAGTATTTCTGTCCTTCAACTTCCGTACAAAGTATGGCTTCAATGCCTTGAAGCATCTAAGAGACACTACCATTGTTGGGTGAGCCTTCTTGAATCTTTGGTACAGCTCAACCTATGGCACAAAAACAAAACGATTCAGAAAAAAACCAACTTCATGGTACTGGTAAAATTTCACTAGTGCCAAAACCAGCTTTAGACAATTCCAAATATGGTACTGTAATAGTGGACAGGCGTGCACCCAAGTTCAACAGTACCAAAAAGTACCAAATTTGGTACTGTAATAGTGGACAGACGTGCACCCAAGTTCAACAGTACCAAAAAGTACCAAATTTGGTACTGTATAGTGGACAGACGTGCACCCAAGTTCAACAGTACCAAAAAGTTCCAAATATGGTACCGTAGATTTGGTACTATCGTTAGGCTTTGGTACTCTATAGATATTATTTAGTACTCTACATATAGGCTTTGGTACTATCAGAGGTGTGGGGTACCCTGTAAATAGACTTTGGTCCTATAGTGGTAGGGTTTGGTACTCTACAGATAGCCTTTGGTGGTATCCAATGAGTTTGGTACTCTACATATAGGCTTTGTACTATCAGAAGTGTGGGGTACCCTGTAAATAGACTTTGGTCCTATAGTGGTAGGCTTTGGTACTCTACAGATAGGATCTGGTACTCTTTAGAGAGGATTTGGTACTCTACAGATAGTCTTTGGTGGTATCCGATGAGTTTGGTGCTCTGTAAATAGACTTTGGTTCTCCATATATAGGCATTGGTACTGGATAAATAGGTTTCGGTACTCTGTCGAGAGGGTTTGAAACTCTATGGATAGGCTTTGGCACTCGATCACTAGGATTTTGTACTCGATATACCGGATTTGTTACTCTACAGATCTGAGTTGGTACTCCATAGATAGGCTTTGGTACTCGCTATACCATATTTGGTACTCTACATATGTGCTTTGGTACTCCATAGATAGCCTTTGGTACTCGATAGACAGTATTTGGTACTCTACATATAGGCTTTGGTACTATCAGAAGTGTGGGGTACCCTGTAAATAGACTTTGGTCCTATAGTGATAGGCTTTGGTACTCTACAGATAGGATTTGGTACTCTACAGAGAATATTTGGTACTCTACAGATAGTCTTTGGTGGTATCCGATGAGTTTGGTACTCTGTAAATAGTTTTTGGTTCTCTATACATAGGCATTCGTATTGGATAAATAGGTATTGGTACTCTATCGAGAGGGTTTGAAACTCTATGGATAGGCTTTGGTACTCGATAGCTAGAATTTTGTACTCGATATACCAGATTTGGTACTCTACAGATCTACTTTGGTATTCCATACATAGGCTTTGGTACTCGATAAACCGGATTTGGTACTCTACAGATGTGCTTTGGTACTCCATAGATAGCCTTTGGTACTCGATAGACAGGATTTGGTACTCTACATATAGGCTTTCGTACTATCATAAGTGTGGGGTACCCTGTAAATAGATCCTGGTCCTATAGTGATAGGATTTGGTACTCTACAGAGAGGCTTTGGTGGTATCCGTTGAGTTTGGTACTCTGTAAATAGACTTTGGTTCTCTATACATAGGCATTGGTACTCGATAATTAGGTTTGTCACTCGATAGCTAGGATTTAGTACTTTATAGATATTCTTTGGTACTATAAACACCCTCTGCCGTACAGCAGACTACCAAATTTGGTACTGTCTGGACCAAATAAGCCTTAAGTAGCACCAAACAATATGTACAACTACTAGAAGTTGTTGGTACCTGAGATTCATCGAGTAGATGTATAAGATGTTTGACGACACTTTTCCTTCCAATTCTCATCTTGCATATGTCATTCTTGTTGGGTGAAACTCTGCTCTCTGATGTCCAAACGGCATATACCAAATCTCTTGTTTCATTGGTAATAACGGTTCCTCGTGGCAATTTGTCTCTCACAAGCACTCAATGGCAACACTTCATCTTCATCTTTATTCTCTAGCTGTGAGCTTGTTCTAGCTATATTCCTTCGATGGATCCCCAGGATACTAGCCATTCTGGATTGGTTTACTGATTGTGAGTTTGTACTATTGTTTAGAATCATTGCCAAAGAGCTTCTCTTTACAAAAAGTTCACTTGTTGAATGAGGGAACTTGATTTGAGTCAAAGTGTTGCGCACACCCGATACAACAGTGTCTTCGACTTTGCTGAAATTTGATGGTTGCAGCAAGGAAAATGTTTGGTGGTCCAAGAGTTGCCGAAATATTTCCTTCTGCTCATTCTTTGCAATTCCTACTGTTTGCTTGCACCAACATCGAGCCACCGCTGCACAAATGTTCTTTCTTGACTTGGCTTTCCGTAATCCAAGAGCAGACATAGGATGTCTTTCCTTGCTTCTCTGTGCACGTTTCTTTGCAGCCCAATAATCACGAAGAAAAGCCTGATTACCGGTACATGCAGCTGGAATACTAGTGCTAATGGAATTGATGTGCATCACTTGAACATTGCTTGGGCCACCTAGTACCTCGTCAAAAGAGAGGTACTGTGCGTCACCTTCCATCTCGTCGATAGAGAGGAGCTGTGCATCACCTTCTACCTCGTTGAAAGAGAGGTCCTGAGCATGACCTTCTATCTCATCAAATGAAAGATCCTGAGCATCACCAAGCCAGTAATCTCCTGCGCTACTATCCATTTGCAAATAGAGAGAGAGAGAGAGAGAGAGAGAGAGAGAGAGAGATCTCGAACACAGCAGCTCGTGGGCTATGCAGGCGGCAAGGAAGGCGAGAAGGTTCAAAACTGAGAGAGACCCACAGGGAGAGGGACGTGCAAGGGAGGGAGGGAGAGAGAGAGAGAGGTGCTGGAGTGAAAGCTCCCAACTGTAACCCCACCCCCCGGCCCCGCCGTCACCCCCCACCTCTTCTTAGGATTGCATGCTTCTAAAGTTTAAAAAACGTCCACTTAAAGAAGAAGTTTATTTGCCCTCCCCAATTCCAAGAAAATGCCCATGGTTTTTACACACAAGAATCACCAAGCATATGTTGTGTCAAGGACACTCCTTTTTGTACCACCAAACCATGCTTTGACCCTTACCATCGCCGTTTTTCTTGCACTTCTTTGACACCTTCACCATGTCACTCAGAAAGATGGGAGAATCTGGATTCTCATCAACAACTACCATGCGTTGTACTGCATCCACTCCCTCTTGCGCTATTTCCTCCACATCATCAACCGTTGCATCTTCCTTTGGACTGCTTTTTGCTTGGTTGTGGCTCAACTGTTGTTGTCCTTACAAGGGGGTTCTACATTCAGAGCTGGAGTGACCTCACTAGAGTCCACACTATGGGCTCCAGGAGTAGCTTGAGCACAACCTTTGGCCCGTCATCCTGTATCGACGCCACACAAGGATTATGGCCAAAACTTGCAAGCACATCAGTGAAGTTCAGGCTTGTGCAATCAGCAAATACTTGAAGGCAACCTGAACAGTTCTTGGATTTATATGAGATTTGGAGCAACAGCAACCAACCTATATGTAGGAGCATTGATTTAAGTGAATTTGGAATACTCCTCTTGCAAGAGGTGTCCGCACATATCGTCTCTGATCCAAGCCAAGCAACAATACACAAAGCATGGTATGCATGACCGCATGCTAGCGTGTATACACAAACCACATGGGAAGCCATAAATGCAAGACCACAAGCGACACATAGTCGTGGAATAGAGACTGTAGCCTGCAAGTGGCTCAAGTGTTGGCCAGCTATTGGAAGCAGTAACATTGTGTCACCAGCCTTCACTTGCTCCAACATGCTCTCACAAAAGTTGATCTATTGCACACACGTACTCGCTGATGCTTCCAAGTTAGTCACTTCTTTCTGCATGAAAAATGAAGAACAAAACGGCCATAGGGATTAGATTTGAGAAGCACCATTATAGCCCAAAGTACCATGACAAGTACCTTTAACATAGAAAACTACCATAAAAAAGTACTTTGGACACTGCCATCTAACAAAATAACTGGCACTCCAAAAAAACCACCAAGGCAATGAAAAATACCATGGTAGGTAGAAAAGTACCTTGAAACAACCACCATAACAAAAAATTGTCATTCCATTAAAAACATCAAGGCAAAGGCTATTACCATAACAGGAAAGACTGTCATGATAAAAAAGCCACCATGACAAAGAACAAAGTACCATGACAGGTACCTTCAGCACTACACAATAATCAGCAATGACCCTACAACCATCTTGATAGAAAAAACTATCTTTACAAGTACCTTGGGCACAACCACCATAGCAAACAAACTTCCTTAAATGAACAATCAACCATAGCAGAAATAACCATGAAAAAGTACCTTGGGCACTTCCACCATAATTCAGAATACCTCTAAGGTAATGACATATACCATGGAAAGTACAAAAGTACCTTGGGCACTACAACCATAGAAAAAGAAAAGTACCATAACAAGAAATACTGCCATGACAAACACACCACCATGATCAAAAGAAGTACCATGACATGCATTTTGGCCATTACATGATACCTGGAAAAATAGCCATGAGTACACTAGTTAGAGCAGCCATCTTGCCTTCAATCACCAAAAAATTAGGGTCAGTATCTACAGCTCCCTTCATGCTGGACCGCAATATCTGGAGCTCCTGCAATTGCCCTTGAAGCACTGCTGCAACTGAAGATGTCCCTTGTATCTTTCACATATTTTGGTTCCTGTCTTACAAGGCTCTACTATCACATTATACAATGTTAAGTTCAAAACCTTTAATGCATCCCTTTTTTGTTGGAATAATGGTTGCAGAGAAACACACACAGCTTGGAGAAGACAAAGGAAGTTCAAGGCACACAATAGAGAGTGTATTAGTTAGTGTGCAATGGAAACATGGATAGCCCTAGAGTGATGGGCGTATATACAATGCACGGGGGAAAAAACCTCCTAAAGAGGGAAAAAATGCCCCGGCGGTCCTAGTGTTCACACACATCACTACCACAAGTTATGGTAACAAATCCCCCCTGGAGTGATGCGGTGAACGAGAGCTGGCACATGAGTAAAGGGAAGTGCCATGCCCTGAGGACATGATCAGTCCACAAAGGGGAGTAAGCCCAAAGCTTTGCGGAAAGCTTCAAGCTTCTCACGAGACTATGCCTTTGTGAAAAGATCTGCAAGGTTGTCCTGTGTTGGCACATAAGCCAAGCTGATCTCTCCTGCTGAGAGCCTCTCCCTGACATAGTGGTAATGCACCTCAATGTGCTTTGTGCGAGCATGAAAAACTACGTTCCTCGCAACTGCCAATGCGCTCTGACTGTCAGTGTAGATAGTGTTGGCAGTGTCCTATCCAACACCCAAATCATCCATAAGGCGTCTGAGCCATACACACTCAACCGTAGCTGTGAAGACTGCCCTGTACTCAACCTCACACCTCGAAGTGGCCACAGTAGGTTGCTTCTTGCTCAACCATGATATACATGAACTGCCAAGCATAAAACAAAAACCACTTGTGGACACTCGCGTGTTTGAACAACAAGCCCAATGTGAGTTCGAAAAAGCATGTAAGTCTGGCGGCGGCAATGATCCCCCCTTGACAAGATGTAAAGTGCCACTAAGGTAGCGGAAAATCCTCTTGACAGCTTGCCAATGCTTAGACCCTGGGCTATGCATAAATCTGCTAACCTGTGAGACTGCAAACTGAATATCCGGCCTCGAGTTGCATACATAAATGAGGCAGCTAATAGCAGTTTGATAAAGAGTGACATCAGCAGGATTGCCATCATCATGTAGACTCAACTTCAAACCTGTTTCCATGGGAGTGGCAATAGGTTTGCAATCCTCAAGTCCAAACTTACATCGCAATGTCTCTATGTAACTTTTCTGACACAAGGCAATACCACCATCACACTGCTTAAACTGTATACCCAAGTAATGATGCAACAGCCCCAAATCTTTCAACTTGAAAGTAGCATTCAAATCAGCCTTAAATTCAGCAATATGTCTCTCATTTGGTCCAGTGATCAGCAAATCATCAACATAAAGAACCACAATGAGAAGTACATCACCCTCACGCTTTACATACAATGTGCTTTCTGTTGGACTGTTACGAAAGCCTTGTTTGACCAAAGGAGTGTCAGCTTTCTCATACCAAGCACGAGGAGATTGCTTCAACCCATACAAAGCCTTGTTACATTTGCACACTTTGTCCTCTTGTCCTTTTATGACAAAAGCGCGAGGCTGCGTTACATAAACTTCCTCAAATATGTCACCATTCAATAAAGAAGTAACAATGTCTGATTGATGTACATCCCAACCAAAATGAGCTGCCAATGCACATAGAAAACGCACAATAGTCATATGACAAGTGGGAGCAAAAGTCTATTCATAATCTATGCCTTTTTGTTGTGCATAACCCTTTGCAACAAGTCGAGCCTTATGGCGATCAATCTCACCATCCGGCTTGCGTTTCAACTTGTAAACCCACTTTGTACCAATGGCCTTTTTGCCAGGAGGCAAATCACATAAAGTCCATGTGTCATTTTCTATGAGTGCATCATATTCTGATTGCATGGCAGCCATCCAATTTCTTGAATTCTATGCTTCATCAAAAGACAGAGGCTCCTCAACATCATGTAAGCTAGACACAGGAAAATCATAACAATCTGATGCATAAGATGCATGGCGAGAGCCTAAACGAGTACGCCTAGACAAAGGTGCATACAATTTACTATCACGCAAAGTGTGCACCACCCATTTTGGCATACCTCTAGCGTGCTCATTTTCAGCCCTTTCCTCCTCAAGTACATCATGTACATCTGCATGAGTAATAGGCTGATCTAGAACATTTTCAGTAACCCCTTTAAGCTGTACATTTGCCTCACTAGAACTTACATTCGTATTTCCACCATTGATAAGAGGCAACAAAGTGTCATAAATGTCATGTGAGCTTACATTACTCTCTCTGGTACATGACAGCAAGGGCTAAACAGAATCTTCCACAAACACTACATCCCGAGAAACCAGAATACTTTTTGTTTGCGGATGATACAACTGTAACCTTTGCTTTCAGCACTATAACCAACAAAAATACATTTCACAGCCTTATCATCCAATTTTCTTCGCTGCACTTGTGGCACCAAAGCATATGCCAAACAGCCAAAAACACGCATGTGCTCAATAGAAGGCGTTCTATCATGCCATGCTTCATATGGAGTAATAGACTGCAAAGCTTTCATAGGACACATGTTCAGTACATAAGTGGCACACATGATGGCCTCAAGACAAAAAGAATGCGGCAAAGCTTGACTTTTGACCATACATTGTGCCATTTCCGTCAATGACCTGTTTTTCCTCTCAGCAACACCATTTTGCTGAGGTGTATAAGGCACTGTACATTGGTGTTTTATCCCACGACTAGCCAGAAATGCATTAAATGCATGAGACATATACTCCCCCCCTCGATCGGAACGGAGGGTGCCCATAGTACATTTCAAGACATTTTCAGCCATAGCCAGAAATTATTTGAAGCACATAAAAACTTTGGATTTCGCTTTAAGCGGAAATACCCATGCATGCCTGGAGTAATCATCAATGAAGTCACAAAGACAGGTAATTGCCCAAGGACGGAGTTTGCATGGGCCCACAAACATCACTATGCACAAGCTGCAACCTGCATGTGGCCCAAACTGAACCATACTTTGGAAACTTAGAACGTTGCATCTTACCCAAAATACAGCCTTCACAGACATGTTTGACAGGTGCTTCAAGAGGCAGCAAAGAAGCAACCATATCAGATTTCTGCAAACGCAGCAAACTGGCAAAATTCAGATGACCAAAACGTGCATGCCAAAGTTTTGCATCTGAAATAGCCCTTGAATCTGCAAACAGCATTTGCAAAATTTTGTCCACACTTGTCATACAAAGTGAGCTTATACAGCCCAAGGCACAAAAGGCCAGATGCAACAATTTCATCACCAAAACTGAGATCATGAATTGTACATCTGTCATCCTCAAATTTGATTACAAGTCCAAGTCTAGCAAGTGCGGATACAGACAAGAGATTCTTCTTGATCCTAGGTACATAAAGTGCATCAACAAGTGTGAAAGAACTGCCATTTGCAGCAGTAAGCACAATCTTTCCAACTCCCTGAACTGGATAAGAGGCATTGTTGGCACAAGTGACTGAATTCCCATGAGGGACAAACTCGAGAGAGGTAACCAATTCACGATGTGAGGTAATGTGCTTTGTAGCACCACTATCGAAATACCACACATATGAATCTGCAGCAACTGACAAGCATGCATCATGGACAGCAGGACTGTAAGTGCACTCTGCACTAAAAGCCCATTCTACATCAACATCAGCATTACAGTCTGCTTTTACAGAAGACTCAACAATGGCTGCATTTGTAGTGGAACCAGCATTTGCAGTGGAACCACCCTCTTTCTTTTTAGCCTCTTTTGCCTTCAACTTAGGACACTGCTTGATGAAGTGATCATTAGCTTTACAATAATGGCAACGCATCTTCTTTTTGCCCTTATCAACAGAATTTCTAGACGAATTGCTGCGAGCAAAAACATTAGGAACAAAATTTTTGCCACTCACAGCAGAACCATAAGAAGTGGTTGCATTGCTGTTACCACCCTTTCTTTGAGAAGCAATAAAAGCCTGTTCAACTGCACGCTGCCTAGTCCTGTTTTTTCTAGAAAGTGACTCTTGCAACATCAATGTGCATAATGCATCAAACTTGACAACTTCTGGATTTCCTTGGGTCATAAGTCTCCAAGTACTAGCAAAAGTCTGGTAAGAATCTGGTAAGGCATCAAGAACAGTCTGCACGAGTGAACTGTCCGAAATGACTTCACCTGCAGAAATAATCTGCTCATTGATATCCTTGACACTAGCAAGGAAAGTGTCCATATCATCTTCCTCATGCATAATCTTCGACTCCAGCTCTTTACGTAGCAAAGCAATTTTAGCCTCATTGCGGCTTGCATAAAGACCTGCTAAAATATCCCAAGCCTGTTTTCAAGATTTTGCTGAACGGATGTGAGGAACAATGGTGCGCTTCACAGACAACGCAATCAATGCATGAGCCTGTGCATCCTTAACATCCCAATGAGCTTGTTCTGCTGTAGGCAAAACAACTCTAACAGCAGCAATCCTTGTAGCAAGACCTGCAACATCCTCAACATCGCTTACATCCTCAGAACGAGGTTGTACATCAATGCCCTGCACAATATTCCAGACGCCCTTTGACACAAGAACGTGTTGCATCATATAAGCCCACATAGGGTAATTGTCCCCATCCAGCCTGTCCTCAGCAGCAAACATCTTGAACACATCTGTGTTGTTGTTGCCAACCATGGTATATGTTGCACCTGATGTGAAAACTACCCGAAAATACGAGAAACTGAGCGAGAACAACACTTGATATATAGCACAAACCGTAGAAGACTATAAGGCACCTGTTATGCAGAAAATGGAACTGACAGAAATTCTGCACAAAATGACAAAATTGCCTGTGTAGACCTGCTTGTAGTGGAAACGGAGGCCGAAATGAGCCCAAATCGAAAATTTGAGCAAACCAAACTCTACAAGCTTTCCCGAAGTATTTGTCAACTTGCGAACGCTCGCCAAAGCTCACTGAAATTGGAGAAAGTGAGCAGGCGTGCACTGGAGCAGCTGGCGACTAAGCTCGGGAGGATGCAACCTGCTCTGATACTAATTTTTGGAATAAGGGTTGCAGAGAAACACACACAGCTTGGAGAAGATGAAGGAAGCTCAAGGCACACAATAGAGAGTGTATTACTTAGTGTGCAATGGAAAGATGGATAGCCCTAGAGTGATGGGCGTATATACAATGCACGGGGGAAAAAACCTCCTAAAGAGGGAAAAAATGCCCCGGCGGTCCTAGTGTGTTCACACACATCACTACCACAAGTATATGGTAACATTTTTGCATCCAAAATCTGCTCCACCTGTGCTTTTACTTGTTGGCTTATGAAGGAGGCACTAACTAGAGAAGTGCTGCTAGAAAAGAGAGCATTTTGTCCAATTTTCTGACTTGCCCTGAACTTTTCAAGAAGACGAGGGGGCTGAATTGATGTCCCCTCATTGTTCTCCATCCAATTCTTTACTTTCTTGTCAATGCCATCTGGAAGCTTCTTGCAATGGTCCAAAACCTACTCACCAAAAGCACCCCATGCAACCTTTCAACCTGCAGGATCTTGTCGAGTAGTTGGGCATTGCTAGTACAAAAACAACATTGCAAACTTGTGTGTGATCTCTTTGTTGGCTGGCATGCTTTGGTAGACTTTGTGAAACAGTAACATACATTTGTCTACAAACTCAGCTCGCATCATATGCAGAAATATTTTAGAGCCCTTCTCCCTTTTCTTCGTGAAGACCGACAACCAATCTTGATCTGTGACATCAGCCTCACCAAGGTGCTTGTCGAGCTTGCCCTCCAAGCTTAAGCCACACTTCTCATGCAACTCCTCTCCTGTGTAGCAGAATCAAGTTTGCTTGGGGCATTGAATCTTCCAAGAAGATCTTGCTACAAACCATATTTGACAGAGTGAACAAACATAAACAAACATTGAAAAGAACATTTCTACAATTGAAGAGACAGAGTTGATATGTACCAATGCTTTTGTCGTCGATAGTTTCAGACTTTATGCCCAATGTTGTGGAGCTCCTAGGCTTGCTAATGGATGAAAGCACGCTAGCTGAACCACCATCAGCTGCTGCCATGGTGCACTTTTGCAGTGGAGTCTTCATATCACTATACAAACAAAAAAACACAATCCATGATTCACAATGTCCTCAAGCAAACACATTGCTCAACTGCAACAAAAGGGGGGGGGGGGGGGGGGGGGGGGGGGGGGGAGGAGGGGATTACAATACCTGGTGAAGATTGAGGTCTCACAAAGAGGACAGGCATCCGCAGTTCTTCCTCACTCTGTTCACACAAGTTTTATTGAGGCATAGGGGAGTGGGAATAACAACTAAATCAACCATTAAGGCAGTGCATCATCTCATTACGGATTCAGAATAGTTTCAGTACCTGTGCAGGTTTGGAACAGAATCAAGGTATTGAATGGAAATTGAAGACAGAATACACAGAGAAACACAGAATCTTCATAGCCATAGCCTTTCATTCATCGTCCTTCTCTCATACAACGCACTACCATCAGGTGCGAGGCCAACTACTAGGAAGAATGAAGAGGTACAAAGCCCTTCACTAATTACAAACTAAAAAGTAAATTACTAAGGTTCACTAACACTTTACTAAAAGAATATGCAAGACTAACACCTGGCACAACCCGGTGGCAAAAAGTTGACTCGAATCCCACACATCCCTTATTCCAAAAACTCATTGCTAACTCCTCAAAAGTAGGCAAAGTATAGTGCCTGGAACTAAATCCAAGATATACAACTACATACCTTAAGGCCATTAGACACCACCCTTTGTCCCCCCAAAGGATTACATTGATATCCCAAAACATTGTGTACCACCTCACCATCAAGAGTGATTTACAAGTGCACCATTTATTGGCAACATGCCAGGGCTGGGAAGCCATCAAGTAAATCATCATCCATAAGAGCTCATACAAAAAAAACTGGTAGAACCACAGTCCAATGATCAAGTTTTCACTCAACCAAAATTCAATAAAAACTGGTAGAACCACAGTCCAATGATCAAGTTTTCACTCAACCAAAATTCAATAAAAATAGTCAAATTCAAGTTCAGGATCCTCTGCATCCCTAAAATCTGCATTCCTAAAATTTGTAGTACTGAATTTTGTATAACTTAATTCTGCATTCTTGAATTTTGCATCCCTTTGCAAATCTGAAAATCAGCAAATATATCCCCAAAACATCTTCTCAAGTAAACAAACTTCTTCCAAGAACCATGGAAAAATTGAGCCAAATTCTCCACAAACATCTCCTCTTCAACATTCATCATTCTTGGCAAATTAGACTCAAAAGAGTCCTCTCTTTGCAACTCAATCACTCCACTCATCAAAGTCTACAACTTTAGCAAGAAAAATCTCCAAAACATCAAATCCCTTTGAACTCCACAATCATTTTGCAAAATCAGGTCCAACCTTCATCTCTTGATCATTATCTTGCAAAATCCGATCCAAACAATATGAAACTAATGTAATTGAATCATCAAAACCAACATCTCCCATCTGCAAGATCAGATTTTCAATCTCAAAATTCAAGAAATATGAAAAATCAATTTGAGGTTGAGCTTCGCCCGCTTTCGAAACTTCAAGATTTGAAGCATCTGCAAATTTAAGCTCAGTAACCATCATCACATACTTCAAAAACATCTCCACACTCAATGTTAACCACCAATTTGCAATAGATAACCTTTTAGATAGATCAAGTTTCAATTCAAAATGAGATACAAACAGATCGATATGAAAAAACACCTTTGCAAACCATCAAACATTGCTTCTTCAGCATCTCCAACACCCGTGGAAGAAGATTAGATTCAACTTTGGACTCCACATCCTCAAAAATAAGATTTTCATGATCTTCTTGACTCATGTCAGGCAAAAAATAAGCAAATTGATCTTTGCTTCCTGCATCCCGCTTCAAATCTCTTCTACAAATAAGTAAACTTTCCTCTTCTTCAAGTAATTTCACGTTTTCAAGTCTATTTTAGATTCAAGTACACATTCAGGTTCTGGTTTAGGTTCAGTAAAAAGGTTCATATTTAGGGTCAGGTTCAAATCCAGATTTAGATTCAGGTACACATTCAGGTCTAGTAGAGCAGGTTCAGATTTAGATTCTAATTCAGGTTCCTTTAGACACCTCTTGAACATTTCCAATATCTCTACATGTAGATGCAACACTCAAAGATTTGATTTATACTCAGTATGCCAAAACATTTGACTTTCCTAAAAATCTTGATTCGAGAAACATCCAAACTAATCTGCTTCTTCATCAAATTGATTTAATTCAAGGCTTGAAAAGAAAAGGTTGAAATCTCCTTCGCACATAAAAGACACGGCCACCAAGATGGCTTGCACATATTCTCCCTCGAAAACATCAAGAAATCCATTTTTTAGTTGCAAATCTCTCCAATCACTAATATCTCCCTGAAAGTGACAACTTTTGACTTGTGTCCCTTCAATTTAATTCCACTTCTTCTCTTCTTCATAAAGCACATATTACGCATCATATCTCCTTCATTGACAAAATCACAGACAAAGATATAACAATCTCCAAGAAAACCCACTTGATCATCATCAAGGACTTGCAAAATACTTGCATCATCATCTGTCAAAACCATCTCCTCAGTATCATAAACACCATTCACAACATTGACATCATGCTCATGACTACATAAGGAATACAAATCTTTGAGGATACCATCAGGAAACTGAACTTCCTTGGGAAAAGGTGGACTTCCAATCTCCTTGACTAAATTTGTAAAAGCATCAATATCATAAAGATCATCTAAGACAACATCATCAGGGAGAAGACTCCATATTCTTGATTTGAATAAGTTAAAGATTCAAATCCATATTCTTGATTTGAGTAAGTTAAAGATTCCATATTCTTGATTTGAGTAAGTTAAAGATTCAAATCCTCAATTTAATTAACCTTATCCAAAACAACTTGCTTAAGAGCATCATGAACTTCATTACAGTACGTAAGAAATATGCAAGTGAGCTTCAGTTTGAACCTGAGAAATCTCCACCATCAATGATGCCTTCTCTTCTTGAAGTTGCCTGATTTTGGAAACCGCTTCATTTGCTACAACCATACTTGAATGCCTCTCATTCTCCAACTCTGATGAGAGATTTTTGATCATCTCCGCTTGAGAAATAGCAAGACTTCAATATTCAACAAATTCATGTATTGAACTCCTTTGCAAATTAGTTTTTTGCGGATCAGGGACCTGAATTTTGAAACTTTGCAAATTGGGAACCTTCGGTATCAAAACTTGTAATTCAGGGACCTGAAATTGAAGATCCTTGTCTTCACAACCTGAATAATTCATATCCGCTCTTGGAAATTGGCTTTCAGTCTTCAAAACACCAAAAAACTCTTCTTCATCAACACAAACACCTTTCAAGCTGTCACCTGTGGAATAATCTTCATCAAGATACATCAAAAACTGATTCATCACAGCATCCTCATCATCAGCACACTTTATGTCTTCATGTATATTCATCTTCTCCACTTTAATACACTGTTGTTGGACATATACGCCGCGACGGACGTCAGCACAGCGAGAACTCACCTAACAAGATTTGTCATCTAAAGACAAAGCTCGACCCGCAGGCACACGTGGAAGCAAGCATAGGGTGTCAATCTACACTCGACTGACTCTCGACTAATTCCTACAGAGGTCTCTACCCAATGTCTGAGGTATATGTGGTTGTAACCCCAATCCTGGATCGTCTTTAATTGTCGCATGAATGGTCTTCCCAAGATGATCTCGTAATTGTTCTTTTCGTTGAAATCGACTATTGCAAACGTATGCTCATACTCAATTCTGCACGAGGTGACAATTACTTTTTCTAAGAGTTCTAGAGGCTTTTCCATGAACCCATCTACCAATTGCAATTTCATTCTGGTAGCTCTCAAAGCAGGTTTTCCCCATTTTTTCCAGATTTCTTTGGTGGCAATAGCAACTCCTACTCCACTGTCAAGAATAGCTTTGGAAACTACTCCTTGGAATTCTATTGGTAGCGTGGTGTTTTCATCTTCTCCCTCGCAATATTCTCCAACCTTGTTTAAAGGTACAGGCCTAGTGTTTAGTTGAAGCTTGTCCAATTCTCTGATCCCTTCCTGAAGCTTCGAGATGGGGTCTTTTACTCCAAATTTTTTTAAGCATTTGCCTATGGTGGTCCACATGTTTGGTCGGGGTCTTACAGGATGGCGAGCGATTTTTTTCGAGTGACCAAAAAACCGAGCAAATCCCTCATTAAATTTATTTTTCTAAAGGGTAGCCATATGATGATGATGGGGATTCACTAGTAATAAAACCCACTAAATTTATGAATCTACTACGAGACTTGTCTCTAAAGCCACTAGAACAAATCGAAAGAGCATTGGGACTCAAAAGAGATGTGGGGCACTTATTCTAAAATAAAACCCACTAAGTCTATGAATCTACTACCGGACTTGGCTCTCAAACCATTGAAACAAATAAAAGATACCTTATTCAGATTCCGCAAGAGTCGAAACAAGCTTTACAAAGGGTCTTCGAGGTTGACATTCATAAGAACTTCATACTCCATAGTTCTTAGAAAACACAAAAGCTGACACAATTCTTGCATTCTGGTTAAATTTCATGCATGCACAATCATAGGATAGAGTCTAAAATTCATGGGGTGTTAGTGTCGCTCAAAAAGATGGTGTGTCCAAAAAAAATTCAATTTTGTGCAAACCAATGGCCGCTCACCATTTGGAGCTCGCCGCTGTGTATGTTGTTTGAGTAGGTAGTCTCAACACTACCTAAACGGGTTGAGGTGGACAACGTACATAGAAGGAGATGACAACACCTGATGTCAACTATTCCCAAAAAAAAAAAAAAAAACATTTCCTCAACATTCAAAATTCCTTTCGATGCTTCTTCAACAAGGAAAATATATCCTTTTTATCTAGCCTTTGGCATTGTTGACTCTTCAAGAAGCACGATTGAAAGCTAACTGAAGACATACTTTTTCGGAACAATTCAATGAATGTACATATGTTTTACCAGCCTATGAAGGGCGAGATATAAATGCCCTATAGATGGTGTTTAAAAAGAGGATTTGTAGGTATGCAAGTGGTTCGATTGATCAATAGATTAAACATACACAACAATTCTGTTATAAGGCTGGAGAGATGCTTTTGTTTAAGATAAACGACGAGAGCATACAAGTTGATGGATGGTGTCAAAGAGTGAAAGAGATAATGCATGGTAAACATTTAGGTAGATAAGTTGGCGAATTAGCATAGGCTGATGAATAGAAATAGGGCAATAAACACTGTAGCAGACATGTTTCAAAGCAACGCAATCCAATTCATCGCTCATCACAGCAGATGTCCGCCAATTCCAATTGCCGTGCACACCAAAAGTGTTTTGTGGGCCAGGCAGCGTTTGAAACTCATCAGGAAGCATCGGGGTGGTGTAAGATTGTAAGGGGGGTGCACCAGGCCTTTGAGGCGCAGTGCAATACAGAGGCGACGCGCGCAGCAAGCTGCCGGGAGGGGGCTGCCCCCGTGATAAAAATTAGGTTAATATCATATGTGGCCAGAAGGAACTTGCAGAGACAAAAGGATACCGTATGTGCCTGGGGTAATTGAGGAGCTCAAGAGAGAGGGAAACGTGGGAGTGGCTGACAGAATTAAGGAGCTGGTGCTCGAACGCCCACCTGCATTTGGTGACAGCCTTGTCAAAAGGAGTGCACGAAAGTAGTTTCTTCAACGAATCTCTATTGGTGGCACCACTACAGGGGTTTATTCTTGTTTAACAACTTCACCTCACCTGGTTGGTTGTTCATCGCAAGCCTCTCTCCAGCCTCAACCTCCTTACTCGCTCCATGCTGGAACCAGTCCGCGCCGGCGCGGACTGGTTTAGAGTGCCTGCTGGAGCCCGTATTATTAACAAAAACAAAACTTGCTTTGCATATTATGCTCGCTCCTGTTTATTAGACTTTTTACTTTCTCCATGCTGAAACCCGGCACGGACTGGTTTCGACAGGCTTCACAAGACCAGAGAGTCGAGACACGAGGGGGTGGCTAAAAACATACATTTTCCCTAACAAGTGAAAATAAGGGAAAACTTGAAGTTTTTAGATCAAAATTTGAAGCTTTGGCCGGTAACTACACTAAAACTTGTGATAATTTCTCGGTTTATTCAAAGGCAAGCACAAAATCTGACTGCGATTTTACAATTTTAGCTAGTTAAAATACATTGCACCCCTATTTGTTTTTCTATCAACAAGGGTGGGATTATTGAATTACGTTAAACGCTCCGGATTATATGCGTGTTAAACAAGGCTCAGAGAGTGTTTAACGCCCAATGCGGGACGGGGCTCTTAGCTTCCTTTCCCGGAGAGGATTTAATCTCTCTTAAAATGAGGAATGCCTGCACGAGAAATTTCACTCTTTGCGTGTTGGGTTTTTACTAACAATACTCGGCAGACTAAGATTGCAGCCCTATCAACAAGAGATTTGTGACGTAAAATTTTAAAATATCAAGGTAGCAAGAACTTTATGAGGCCGGTAACAACCCAAGGCTTAAGTCTCTCTATCTCTCTCTAAGAACACTACAGCAAAAAGATATTAACAGGCTCAAGATCGTCTCACTTTGCATCAACACTAGAGAGAGAGAGAGAGAGAGAGGATGCAGTACAATTGCCAACAAGAGAATCCAATCATCATCCAGAAGCCTGTTCAAAATGCTATCTGATTGAAGGGCATTTGGATCCATCGAATCAAAATGCTATCTAATTGAAGGGCATTTGAAATCATTGAGAGTCACTAGTCCTAGATTGTATGGCACAATACTACATGAAAATTTTCGAGTAGCGAGTTGCAACTGTTTATAGTCCCAATCAGATCGGAGTTGTTTCAAGCCTTGGTAGGTACCTGAGTGGCCTCATAGACTTGCTAGAAGTTTGTTAGTTTTAATCTTTTTTGGTGTTTCTGATGCACACATGATTAGCCAATTTATATATACTTTTTAGACTTAGGGATTTTGTAAGGAGGTTTGAGATTTTGAAGCCTCCACTACCTTGGAGACATTTGAGGTGTATGACCCTTTTGCATTGAGGTGTTGGGTGGTCGAATCTAGCATGACATGATTATTTTCTTCAATATACCTTGTGCTTGCATCAATTTCTCAAGGTTGTTGCTCATATTTTCTCAAAAATTGGCTTCGCTCGATTTTCTTTGCTCGTTGATTGGAAACCCCCTGTTTGGTTGTAACCTCAGAAGTTCGGCTAATGTGATTGTGCATGCCACAGGGGTCGACAATAACTCAATCAACCCTTGTGAATCCATCACTTTGTTAGAAGAAAGTCTTTGAGATGGGATTGCTCTCACCTCAGACTTGGCTTCATACTCTCCTAGGTAAGAGGGTAGAGTTTTTAGTGAGTCGGGTTGGCTGTGCCCCGAACTAATTGATCCTTGGTCTCCCCCTTGTGAATGTATATCAAAGTTCATTTGTGATCTTGCTTCAAATTCTTCAATAGGACGTAAGATCTCATTTTTCTCTTTTCTCATGCTATTCATATGGTAACTCACCCTGTTGGCTTTGTTGGCCTCACGGATTTGCTTCCACAAGTCATCTAGACCGTTACAATCCTTACCCATTTCTACCAATGTTTTAGGCTGGAACCCCTCACTTATCTCATCCGTTGTATTTGGCACTATGATAGGCTCTCCCCTAAACTCAGAGGCATTCGTGAGTCTTTCCTTCGTTTCTACTTGTTTCTCTAAAGTTGGTTTGATAGGGGTTGGAGCGGGTTTTCTATCAAGGATTGAGTTGTTTTCTATCAAGGATTGAGTTGTTTACCAAGCGGGTTTTCTATCAAGGATTGAGTTGTTTCAATCATCTTTCTACACATTTCCAACCTCTGTTTTTCTATTTCAGCATATGGATAAGTCATCCATCTTTGCTCTTGGGTTTGGTTCTTTTTTAGTCTGGCTTCGTAAGCTTTTAGAAGTGCATCTAACTGCTCATTTAACTTTTCTGCCAACACTTATACTCCTGATCCTGCACTTTTGGGTTCTGCTATTTCCTTGGGTGTTATGGTTGCTGCAGTGTGTAAACTTAGGCTAGCTAGATCCTCTAACCGCTCTAATCTATCCTTTGTGTGTTTTAACTCCTCGGATAGAGCCATTTGCTCTCGTTCTCTCCTGGCTTTCATACGCGCCTTTCTAGCTTTCCAAGTGCTTCTTTGATTTTTTGTTTTTAAACTTGGGGCATCGGTTTTTGGCTCTTCAATTATGGGTTCGTTCGTCATTATTTGAGCTTGAGCTCGTGTCATTGCCTGAATAGGTATTATTGTCTCGTTTTTTGACCCTCCACTAGAAGGCACTGCCTCCAGCATGTTCAAGGTAGTTTTTGCTCCTTTGCTCGGGTTCTTAGGGCAATCAGGAATCAAATAAGTAACTCCACACTCGGTGCAATATGCGTTGACTCTAATGATTTCATCATGAGGACAATCTCTTAGCCAATGGTCTCCACCACACTTGTAGCAGGGTTCTTTAGGCTGTTGAGGTGCTCCTTGAGCTCCTCTTTGTTGGTATGCATGTCTCTGCCCGCCCATGCCTCCGTTGGCTATGAACAACAATGTTCATTCATCCAAGCTATATCTTCCTTCTCCTGCTATCTGTGCAGTTGTTGGTGGTCCTGCACCTCCTATCATGCTCCATGGTTCTGGTGTTGAGGGTTCTTTCGATGGATAATAAACAGGATTTGCAACATATCCATTGGGATCTTCGTAATATGCATGCATAGGCACCAAAGCCTTCTCTTCTGATTCGGTTACGGTTGGTGTGTATCTTATGCCGACTGGTCGTAATCCTGGTAGGGGTGGTTGTGGCCCCAACACTGGTTGTGGTCTCTCTACACCTACAGGTCCTGGTAGGTTGCCTGCTTGATACCTAGGCATCGGTGGAAGTTGAGGAGATGCTACCTGAGCTTGGGGAGCATAAGGTCGTTCTCGCACATACCCCTTGTTATAATAACATTCCTCCGTCTCATGGTTTGTCCATTTTTTTTCAATAGCACACCACTTTGGCTGTTTAGCCTGAGGTTTGGCATACCAGTTAATCTTTTTTAGCACTTCCTCTACAAGCTGCTCCTGGTTTACAGCTACTTCTCCTTTCGGTGTTGTCTTAGAAGACTTGCTTCCACTTTGTTGTGATGATAAATCATCGTCAAGATCCTTGAATTCATCCTCCTTGTAGACGGCACAATTGTCTACAAGGTAAAGAGCCTCCTTAGTTAACTCATTTAACGCCGTGCTCCTCTTCATATGTAGTCCTTCTGGAGATCTGCATTCCTTAGTCCTTGAATGAATATAAGCATAAGTCTGGACTGAGTTGGTAGTCCTTCCACAGGGTAGAACTTAACATATCTTTTTAGTCGTAGGGCTACCTTTCGCACAGATTCCCCTTCTTTCTGTATGAATTTATGGATTTGTGAGACTGTATTATGATCTATCCCCCTTTGCAAAAATTCCTCGATAAACTCGTCAAACACCTCCTCCATAGACTCAAAGTCTCTACGCTTCACACAGTCAAACCAAGTAGCTGCATCCTCCTCTAGGGTTAGTCCAAACCCTGCAAATTGGGTAGGGAAGTCTAACACCTCTTCAGCTCTAATTACACGCACAAAGGCTGCTACATGATCCCTAGGATCTCCGTTTCCCATGTATTTCTTGTTTACCCATTTTTGCACTTGAGAAGGTCTAATTCTGCGATGGTCTACAAATCTCATCATTGGATCTCCTCGTCCCAATCTATATACTTCCTCTGGCCTTTGGTAGTGGGTTGGTTCCTCTCCCAATGGTGCTCCTAAGCCGTAATTTCTGACGGTTCTTGCAAGAGATGGTTCATCTCTTCGAACTCGCTCTATGGGTGGTCTTCTAGGCTCTGTTGACCTGTGTGTTTTTGGCTTACTCTCGCCTTGATACCATGAATAGAGTGGTGGTTCTTGTACATCCCTTAGCTCTCGTGCGGCTTGATAACCATCTCGGTTTCGGTCATGTTCTAATGTTGCACTATGTCGAAGCCATGCCTGCAATGATGGTTGGGTTGTTGGTTGGTTCTGGTTGTTGAATGTCTAATGTCGGGTAGAATGTGAGGTTGCGTCATACTCTTCTGAAAAGGGATTTGTCGATTTGCTAGGGGTGTAGGTGGCTCTTGGCACTTCTTCTAGGGCATATGTTGATGCTCCTGGAACTGTTGCCTTTTCTACCTCCTCTGGGAGAATACGTGTGTATTCTCGCCCATACCTATCAACAAAAACGATATCCTTCCCCATAGCCATTTCATAAGAGAATAAGTAAAGAACCTTGTCTTTGCTTAATTCATTTGGGTAGGGTTCTTTGCAACGAAAGTAAGAGACTATTCCCACGCTCTCATGCTTGTATATCCCCACATTGTCATTATAGGTTGAGACCCTGGTTGTTTTCTTATCATACATAAAAAGAGCTCCAAGTCGATCAATGTTTGGTGGCGGTTCTTGAGTTTTTGAAACCACTTTCCCTTTCGCCACGTTATCTCTGTATCTGTTGTAATCCTCAAGGTTACTAACTATCAGATAGTGGTTCCCCTTTTCATCTCGGAATCTATCTCCATCATCATAGACTCAAATTATCTCCAGTCTCTAAGCCGGCCATTCTTCAATCCAAATACACTTGCGTCCTCGATAGTCAAAATAAACTAGGGCTCCCCTCAAGTTTGTTCTTTCTAAGAAGACTACAATGAACTTGGGATCGTTCAAAGGATTTAGGGAGGTTCTCCCTCCTGGCATTGGTCCTTCATAGGTGAAACCTCCAGGCTGTTGACTACCCATCATGAAGAAGGACTTATATGATGAAGTGTCAATATCACTACCCTCCTCAATAATCGGTGCTAGTGGATCTAGCCTTGCCCGAGTTACACTCTCTTCGGTGAACACTAAGCTACCTTGATCACCTGCCACCTTCTGGTGTCTAGAAATGTATCTTCCAGATCTTAAATTCATCAAACTTAGAAATGCAACTTAACACAAATCCAACCACTCACGTGGCAAAGGATAAGTTTCCGCACACTTCTTGCTTTGCCGCAGAATATACCTGTACACAAGCGTTTAATTTCAGCAATCAAATTCAAAGCTTTTAACCGCTAAAGATGATTTTAGTAATGATTGGTATAACTGGAGATTTAACCCCAACCACTACTGTATTTATACACTTCTAATGTTCTGGATGAGGTCTGCTAATCTGGAATTGTACTTCCCTCGGGTGTTGGTCAATTTACATGAAAAGTCTGAATTCCGTCTTTGCTCCGTCAAAAGGTCAAACAAGGTCCAAATTCACTTCTGAAAGAAGTTCTGAAATTCTCGAGTCAAATGGAACCTCATTGTATAACCTCAGACAAATTTTCTCTTTCCTAAGCCCCAATAGACATCCTATGCGTAGGATGTCTCGTGCTCTGTTTTGCCTGGATTTTTGCACTATGGATTCCCCTTGATGTGCCGAGTCCACAACTGTTTTTACTTTTTGATTTGGACACCTATAAGCTGGTCAATTGGTCAAAAATCTGTTCCAACAGCCTGCTGTTGGTCTGACCAGTCAAATCAACTCCAATTTGGATCAAAATTTGACTACGAGGCTAGCCAAGCTATACAACACCCTGCTATGCCTACAGTCAGCTTCTGGCTTCAATTTCATGCATTAGACATTCTACACGTAGCATGTCTTTTTGCTCAAAATGGCTTCAAATGCAAAGCACAGACTCTCCTGAAGGTGCTGATCACTTTGGTATGCTCAAATATGGGTTTGGAGTGCCAGGTCACCCAAAACACATCGTATGTGTAAAATGTCTTTTTGACTTGTTTGACCCCAGACTTGTGCCACACCTTCCACTTGATGTCAGCAACCTAGTGGTATGCTTAGATTTTGGTTTGGATTTCAAAAAACCTCAATTTAGCTGTTCTAGCCTTTTTCAGTCAAAAATGCTAAAGTCTGCTTAGAACCCAATTTTCTCACCCAAATGAGATGAAACCTGTCTCAGCCACTCAATATATCATGCAAATCATGCTTATGTAGCCATCCTATGGTTTTGGTCTTAAAATAATGCCTTGGCACAATTTGGGTAGGATGTCTGGCAATTTCTGTCTATCTGGCCTTATCCTATCAAGATATGGTCAAATTTCCACTTTCCAAATGAAAATAGGGTAAACCCTACCTTCTGAATACACTGGTCAACTTTAAAATTCAAGATTCCCACCAGATTAACCTGTAGACATCCTACACGTAGGATGTCTCCTGGCTTAGATTTTATTTTTTCCTGACAAAAATGCTCCCGATGCTCTGCAGATTTATCAGAAACACTCACAATAACTTTTGGACTTCACTTCAGCTTTCAAACACTCTTTTGTGTCTCTTACAACCTTGTGATGAACCTAACAAGCAAGTATACATGCATGAAGTACTCTAGATCATGAATCATGATGTCCTACTTACCCTACTCCTACTCATCATGTGAAATGGTGATAATGGTGTTTTGGTTGCTTCCTCACCTCTCCAGACTCTCAAGATCTCCTCTCACCGCTTCTACCACTCCAACTCCTACTCTCTACACAACAACTCAACTAAAAACTAAACACTATCTAAGTCTACCTAAGTCGAAGGATCTAGGCCAGACACACGCTTCCTAGACTCCCTCTAAGACCTAGAGAGTCCTCCACCCTCTGATCCTATCTAAATGTAAAACGAGACTCTGGCAAGCCAAAGAATCCCTATTCTCAAGGACTAGTCTCGGTCACCTACCTAGGGTTTTCGTCCCCGGCAACGCCAATGTTGGACGGATACGTCGCGATGGACGTCAGCACAACGAGAACTCACCTAACAAGATTTGTCAGCTAAGGACAAAGCTCGACCCACACGCATGTGGAAGCAAGCATAGGGTGTCAATCTACACTCGATCGACTCTCGACTAATTCCTAAAGAGGTCTCTACCCAATGTCTAAGCTACAGCCTTCAGGAGTGCATAAGAGGAGAATTCCTACAACGCTTTCTAGAGCCAAATACCCATCAAACGATATTGAAACGCCACAGAACTTGAAGGAGACCCTAATAACACCAATAGGTTGCTCTCCCTAAGATCCATGAACCAAAATCTCAACCCAAAACACCTGGCACAAAATCACGTAGGATGTCTGGCCAAAATTTGCATGTCGTCGTTTCCAAAAATTAAAGTTCCTAATGTGTAGCTCTACTCAATGCGAACGTGTGGATATGCTAAAATGCGAAAACGGATAATGTATGCTCACCGAATCACCAGATGAGCTCATAGGTCGAGCTCACAAAACCGAAGCGTACGCGCGCAATGTAGGTATGGGCGCGTAGCTCTCGTCGGGGGCAACATGCTGCACTTCTTCGAACTCGATTTCGACCACCGGTGCACGCGTAGCATCAAGATGAAGCTCTCACTCTCTCTCATACACAGTACACTCACTCACAGAGACAAAACTTTTTTTAAATGACAAAGGGTTTTTCATTAAGGTCAAAAAGTGGTATAAATACCTTACAATCTCAAACCCTAATGTTCCAATTTAACCATCTACTCAATCTAAATGTCAAAACTAGGATACAATCTGGAAACTTCTGTAAGCCCCAATATTTACAAAGGTGAAATGTCGGGTTTTCTCAATAAATGAATAATTACAAAAAATAATAATCCGCCGAGCAGTCATTTTTCGTAGGGTGTGTCCAGCTTCCAACAACTGTAATCTAATGTCTCTTAAATTTCAACCTCTTGAAGATTGATGTCCAATGTTGGCATATGGGTTTGTATGGGATATTGGTGGCTTCTCTCGCTCACCCCCACTTGGATTCCCTTCTTCTCAATCATCAGTGCTTCTTTTGGATAACTTGTGTTCTCTTCCTGCAAAGAGGTGAGTCTCTTTGATGTGAGGTTTGGGTATAGCTGGCAATCCTCTTGGCTCCTTTGGCTCACGAGCTGCTCCTGGCTTCCTCCGTCTTCCTTCATCATCTTTTTGGCTCCATCTCCCTTGCATTGAACAACATCTCCTTCTTGAACCAACTTCTTCTCTTCAATAATCTGAGTATCTACAACTCTGATCCCATATTCAAGAACATCAAAATCAGGATGGAAAACTTTAGGTCCTTAACAAATCAGATTCAGGCTTTGAAATATGAGGTTTTGAAACTATAGGTGCCTGGAAAAGTGTTGGTAACTGAAAACCAACAACTTGAGGCTGTTTTAGGTTGGAAACAGTAGTAGGTTGTTGAAAACACCATTGAGAATCATCATCATTACTTGCATCATCCACAAAATCATCTTCATACTCCTCAATTACATTCTCACCCGCTACTTGCAACATTCGGATCCGTCGTTCACTAGAGCATGACTTTGTTCTCTTGCCATTACGACATTTATGCCATTCGCATGCTTCATCAAGAAAATTAGAAAATTCTTTCAAATCCTCTTTAGCTTTAGCATAGTCCTCATAACTTAATGCATCCTGGAAAGATTTTATGATGCGATAGAGGCTCTTACATAGCTTTGGCATGCAATACTTCACACATACCTCTTTCTTCAGACAAAACGTACACATATAAGGACTTTTCTTGATGGAATGGCCATGCTTTTGACAAATAAGACATTGCTTCTTCTTCTTCTTCTTTGCCATTGAGTACACATTAAGGAAAAAGAGACAAATAATATACCCATACTCCAAGAATCAGCATTACACTGCATAAAACTTAAAATTCCTGCAAACTGTCAGGGAAACTGCCTGAAACTGTCATCTAGAAACTATCAAGAAACTGCCTAAATTTCTTGTAAACTGCTTGAAATTGTCAGGAAACTCCTTGAATTTCCTGCGAATTGTCAGGAAAACACCCTACATAGCTTAAAAGTGCCATCAGGTTGCAAAAACGACCTTGAAAACATCAGGAAAACACCCCATTTGCTGAAAAACCCTGATTTCTAAAAACGCCTTGAAAACCAAAAACACCCTAAATAGACTAGGGTTTCCACTCCTTAATTATTCACTTTCCTTCTGTTCTTCCTCCTCTGACTTCCAATTGGAGAATGCTTGCAGGAAATCTTCAGGTTCACAACCCCACATGCCCCAACTAGACCCCATTGCCCATTAAGGCTTTGATCAAAGTTTGCTCCACAATCAGCAAGATTGCCAAGTGTTATTGAGGCATAGGTGAGTGGGAATAACAACTAAATCAACCATTAAGGCAGCGCATCATCTCATTACAGATTCAGAACAATTTCAGTACCTGTGCAGGTATGGAACAGAATCAGGGTACTGAATGGAAACTGAAGATAGAATACACAAAGGAACACAGAATCTTCATAGCCATAGCCTTTCATTCATCATCCTTCTCTCATACAACGCGCTACCATCAGGTGCGAGGCCAACTACTAGGAAGAATGAAGAGGTACAAAGCCCTTCACTAATTACAAACTAAAAAGTAAATTACTAAGGTTCACTAACACTTTACTGAAAGAATATGCAAAGCTAACAACAGGGTGCATGATGAAGATGGAGTAGCGTGTGATTAGCTTCTTGCTGTGTAGACTGGCATGCAGCAAATTTCACAGTCACCCTCTACCCATAAATGATGTTCAAAAAATGATGGCATTCTTGAAGTGGCGACATTTTCCATTTCTTGCAATTTTTCACGTCCCCAATAAATTATTTGTAGGGAACAAATAAAACGTGAGAACTACTTCAAAAACCACCTAGAAAAGCCCTTAAAACTGACCACCCTTTCATGATTTCAGCCTAAAGCTCTTTCTTGTTGTTGAAAGAAGATGTTCATCAAAAAAAAATTCCGAACCATAATCCCTTTGATGTGATGGGATTTGATTATGTATAAACTTCCCTTGAACTCCCCATTGCTCAACTTGAGTATGAAACCTGCCACACCAAAGCTAGAGATCTATCACACTGAAGATGTAATTTTCAGTCATGTTTCTCCACAAACGCTGATTTTGATCACTATAGGAGACAAGCAATCATCTACCTTATCCTTGTTCTTCTTTTTATTTGGATTTTGTTGAACATCTAATGTGGAACTCAGTAACACTGCTTTTTCATCTGCTTTCAGCTGTGCATATTTCATAATCGGCTTCTTTAAAACAATTATTGTTGATTCTTTAGGTATGTCAATGATGAAATATTGTTGTGGTGACTTTCCTTCCTTCACTTATGCTTTTGCATGATGATTCATGACATAGCTATTTGTGTCACCTTTTTTGCTCTCATACTCACAAGTTTCATTAGCTTCTTTCAGCACCTTTATCATGAAATTAGGGTGCTATGTCATAGCCTTCCTCATCACAAAATTTTGTAGGCATTGTTTCATTTATGCACACATCTAGAGTAGCCAAGATTTGGTCCCATCCAAACGGCTCAAATGGATTCTTAGGAAATAGTTGTGGTATGTAATCTTTGTCCTCTATTGGTCTCTCTAGATCACAATCTTCTTTTATCAGGCTCTCGCATTCGGGCATTGCATGCATCTAAATATATGCTTTGGTGTGCAACCATTTAGGATGGTTGACTATAATTAACTCTAATTCATCTATAGAAGTTCAACAAACATCTCTATAGCTATGCTCTTTCACACTGATCCTCATCGTAATCTCTTTGTGCCTCAAGTAGATGTGGTCGTAGCCCCAATCTTGTGCCATTTAAAGTCGACGCATAGAGGGTCTCCCTAAAATGACATCAAAGTTGTTGCTCTTACCAAAAATTTTCATGTCTTTGAGTAGAAAACCCTAGTGGTGGATGATATTGTTACCATATACATGTGGTAGTGATGTGTGTGACCACACTTAGGACTGTCGGGGCATTTTTCCCTCACTAGGAGGTTTTTTCCCCCGTGCATTGTATATACGTCCATCACTCTAGGGATATCTTATCTTTCCATTGCACACTAAGTAATACTACTCTATGTTGTGTGCCTTGAGCTTCCTTTGTCTTATCCAAGTTATGTGTGTTTCCTTGAAACCCTGTTTCCAACAATTGGTATCAGAGCAGGTCACATCTTCCTGAGCTTGGTTGCCAACATCACCATCACACCCCTTCTCACTTTCTCTGATTTTTGTGAGTGTTAGCAGGTCAACAAATACTTTGGGAAAGCTCATAGACCTTATTCTACTCAAAATTTCCATTTGGGATCATTTCGGCCTCCGTTTCCACTACAAGCAGTACTATGCAGACAATTTTGTCATTTTGTGTAGAATTTATCTCATGCCGTTTTTTGCATAAGAGGTCCTTACATGTTGGTCTTGCTTTGTTTTTCCTCTTTTTGGGTAGTTTTCACATCAAATGCAGACATTTACCATGGCTGGCAACAACACAAATGTGTTCAAGATGTTTTTGGTTAAGGATAAATTGAATGGGGACAATTACCCAATGTGGCTTACATGATGCAACATGTACTTGTGTCAAAGAGCATGTGTAACGTTGTGTAGGGAATTGATGTAGGGCCTAGTTCTAAGGATATGCCTTTTTGCAGTGCATAACCTTTTGCAACAAGTCGAGCCTTATGGCGATAGATCTCACCATTCGTCTTACGTTTCAACTTGTAAACCCACTTTGTACCAATGGCCTTTTTGCGAGGAGGCAAATCACATAAAGTCCATGTGTCATTTTCTATAAGTGCATCATATTCTGAGTGCATGGCAGCCATCCAATTTTCTGAATTCTGTGCTTCATCAAAAGACAGAGGCTCCTCAACGTCATGTAAGCTAGACACAGCCAAAGCATAACAATCTGATGCATAAGATGCATGGCGAGAGCATGAACGAGTACGACTAGACAAAGGTGCATGAACGAAAAGGCCCGAACAGAGTCCTCAAAGGCCGCAACTCCGGAGCGGACAAAGTGTGCACCAGCCATTTTGGCATACCTCTAGCCTGCTCATTTACAGCCCTTTCCTCATCAAGTACATCATGTACATCTGCATCAGTAATAGGCTGATCTAGAACATTTTCAGAAACCCCCATAGGCTATACATTTGCGTCATTGGAACTTACACTCGTATTTCCACCACTGAAAAGAGGCAACAAAGTGTCATAAATTTCATGCGAGCTTACATTATTGTCTCTAGTACATGACAGCAAGGGCTGAACAGAATCTTCCACAAACACTACATCCCGAGAAACCAGAATACGTTTTGTTTGCGGATGATACAACCTGTAACCTTTGCTTTCAACACTATAACCAACAAAAATACATTTCACAGCCTTATCATCCAATTTTTTGCACTGCACTTGAGGCACCAAAGCATATGCCAAACAGCCAAAAACACGCATGTGCTCAATAGAAGGCTTTCTATCATGCCATGCTTCATATGGAGTAATAGACTGCAAAGCTTTCGTAGGACACATGTTCAGTACATAAGTGGCACACATGATGGCCTCAAGCCAAAAAGAATGCGGTAAAGCTTGACTTTTAACCATACATCGTGCCACTTCCGTAAGTGGCATCTTTTTCCTCTCAGCAACACCATTCTGCTGAGGTGTATAAGGCATTGTACATTGGTGTTTTATCCCACGACTAGCTAGAAATGCATTGAATTCATGAGACATATACTCCCCCCCCTCGATCGGAACGGAGGGTGCCCATAGTACATCTCGAGATATTTTCAGCCATAGCCATAAATTGTTTGAAGCACATAAAAACTTTGGACTTCGCTTTAAGCGGAAATACCCATGCATGCCTAGAGTAATCATCAATGAAAGTCACGAAGTACAGGTAATTGCCCAAGGACGGAGTTTGCATGGGCCCACAAACATCACTATGCACAAGCTGCAACCTGCATGTGGCCCGAACTGAACCATCCTTTGGAAATTTAGAACGCTGCATCTTACCCAAAATACAGCCTTCACAAACATGTTTGACAGGTGCTTCAAGAGGCGGCAAAGAAGCAACCATATCAGATTTTTGCAAACGCAGCAAACTGGAAAAATTCAGATGACCAAAACATGCATGCCAAAGTTTTGCATCTGAAATAGCCCCTGAATCTGCAACAACATTTGCAAAATTTTGTCCACACTAGTCATACAAAGTGAGCTTATACAGCCCACGGCACAAAAGGCCAGATGCAACAATTTCATCACCAAAACTGAGATCATGAACTGTGCATCTGTCATCCACAAATTTGACTACAAGTCCAAGTCTAGCAAGTGCGGATACAGACAAGATATTCTTCTTGATCCCAGGTACATAAAGTGCATCAACAAGTGTGAAAGAACTGCCATTTGCAGTAGTAAGCACAATCTTTCCAACTCCCTGAACTAGATAAGAGGCGTTGTTGGCACAAGTGACTGAATTCCCATGAGGGACAGACTCAAGAGAGGTAAACAATTCACGATGTGAGGTAATGTGCTTTGTAGCACCACTGTCGAAATACCACACAAATGAATCTGCAACAACTGACAAGCATGCATCATGGACAGCTGGATTGTAAGTGCACTCTGCACTAAAAGCCCATTCTACATCAACATCAGCATTACAGTCTCCTTTTACAAAAGACTCAACAATGGCTGCATTTGTAGTGGAACTAGCATTTGCAGTGGAACCACCCTCTTTCTTCTTAGCCTCTTTTGCCTTCAACTTAGGACACTGCTTGATGAAGTGATCATTAGCTTTACAATAATGGCAACGCGTCTTCTTTTTGCCCTTATCACCAGAATTTCCAGACGAATTGCTGCAAGCAGAAGCATTAGGAACAGAATTTTTGCCACTCACAGCAGAACCATAAGAAGTGGCTGCATTGCTGTTACCACCTTTTCTTTGAGAAGCAATAAAAGCCTGTTCAACTGCACGCTGCCTAGTCCTGTTTTTTCTAGAAAGTGACTCTTGCAATAGCAATGTGCATAATGCATCAAACTTGACAACTTCTGGATTTCCTTGGGTCATAAGTCTCCAAGTACTAGCAAAAGTCTGGTAAGAATCTCGTAAGGCATCAAGAATAGTCTGCACAAGTGAACTGTCTGAAATGAGTTCACCTGCAGAAATAAGCTGCTCATTGATATCCTTGACACTAGCAAGGAAAGTGTCCATATCATCTTCCTCATGCATAATCTTCGACTCCAGCTCTTTACGTAGCAAAGCAATTTTAGCCTCATTGCGGCTTGCATAAAGACCTGCTAAAATATCCCAAGCCTGTTTTCAAGATTTTGCTAAACGGATGTGAGGAACAATGGTGCGCTTCACAGACAACGCAATCAATGCATGAGCCTGCGCATCCTTAACATCCCAATGAGCTTGTTCTGCCGTAGGCAAAACAACTCTAACAGCTACAATCCTTGCAGCAAGACCTGCAACATCCTCAACATCGCCTACATCCTCAGAACGAGGACGTACATCAATGCCTTGCACAATGTTCCAGACGCCCTTTGACACAAGAACGTGTTGCATCATATAAGCCCATATAGGGTAGTTGTCCCCGTCCAACCTGTCCTCAGCAGCAAACATCTTGAACACATTTGTGTTGTTGTTGTCAGCCATGGTAAATGTTGCACCTGATGTGAAAATTGCCCGAAAATAGGAGAAACGGAGCGGGAACAACCTGTGCTATATAGCACAAACCGTAGAAGACTATAAGGCACCTGTTATGCAAAAAAGGGCACTAACAGAAATTCTGCACAAAATGACGAAATAGCAAATGCAGTACTGCCTGTAGTGGAAACGGAGGCTGAAATGAGCCAAAGCTTGCCAAAGCTCACTGAAATCGGAGAAAGTGAGCAGGCGTGTGCTGGAGCAGCTGGCGACTAAGCCCGAGAGGACGTGACCTTCTCTGATACCAATTGTTGGAATTAGAATTGCAGAGAAACGCACACAGATTGGAGAAGACGAAGGAAGCTCAAGGCACACAATAGAGAGTGTGTTACTTAGTGTGCAATGGAAAGATAGATAGCCCTAGAGTGATCGACGTATATACAATGCACGGGGGAAAAAACCTCCTAAAGAGGGAAAAAATGCCCCGGCGGTCCTAGTGTGTTCACACACATCACTACCACATGTATATGGTAACAATAGTGCTGAGAGCAAGTGTTATAGGTTGTACCATCCGCAAACAAAGTGTATCTTGGTTTCACAAGATGTTGTGCTTGTGGAAGATTCTATTTAGCCCTTGTTGTCATGTACTAGAGATAGTAAAGTAAGCTTACAGGACATTTATGATAGTTTTTTGCCTCTTTTCAGTGGTGGAAGTTCGAATGTGAATTCAAATGAGGCAAATGTACAGCCTATGGGGGTTTCAAAAAATGTTGCAGATCAGCCTATTACTGATGCAGATATACATGATGTACTTGATGAGAAAAGGACTAAGAATGAGCTAGAGGTATGCCAAAATGGTTGGTGTAGACTTTGCGTGATAGTAAATTGTATGCACCTTTGTCTAGTTGTACTTGTTCAGGTTCTTGCCATGCCTCTTATGCATCAGATTGTTATGCTTTGGTTATTTCTATCTTATGTGATGTAGAGGAACCTTTGTCTTTTGAGATGAAGCACATAATTAAAAAAATTGGATGACTGCCATGCAATCAGAATATCATGCACTTATAGAAAATGACACACAGACTTTATGTGATTTGCCTCCTTCCAAAAAGTCCATGATACAAAGTGGGTTACAAGTTGAAATGCAAGCCAGATAGTGAGATTGATTGCTATAAGGCTCGACTTGTTGCAAAAGGCTATGCACAATAGAAAGGTGTAGATTATGAAGAGACTTTTGCTCCCACTTGTTGTATGACTACTGTGCATTTTCTATGTACATTGGTAGATCATTTTGAAGATATTGTTGCTCCCACTTGTTGTAAGACTACTGTGCATTTTCTGTGTACATTGGTAGATCATTTTGGTTGGGATGTACATCAATCAAACATTGTTACTGATTTCTTGAATGGTGACATATTTGAGGAAGTTTATGTAACGCAGCCTCACGATTTTGTCAAGAAAGGACAAGAGGATAAGTGTGCAATGTAAGAAATCTTTGTCTGGGCTGCAATCTCCTTGTGCTTGGTATTAGGAAGTTGACACTCATTTGTTCAAACGAGGCTTTTGTAACAGTCCAACAAAAAGCTTTTTGTATGTAAAGTGTAAGGGTGATCTGCTTCTTATTGTTGTTGTATATGTGGATGATTTGTTGATCACTGGTCCAAATGAGGCACATATTGTTGAATTTAAGACTGATTTTATTGCTACTTTCAAGATGAAAGATTTGGGGTTGTTGCATCATTACTTGGTCATATAGTTTAAGCAGTGTGATGGTGGTATTTCCTTGTGTCAAACAAGTTAGATAGAAACATTTCTATGTAAGTTTGGACTTGAGGACTGCAAACCTATTTTCACTCTTATGGAAATAGGTTTGAAGTTGAGTCTTCATGATGCTGGTGATCCTGTCGATGTCACTCTTTACCAAACTGTTGTTGGATGCCTTATTTATGTATGCAACACAAGGCCAAATATTTAGTTTACAGTCTCACGAGTAAGTAGATTTATGCATAGCCCAAGGTCTAAGCATTGGTAGGCTATCAAGCAAATATTTTTCTACTTGAGTGGCTCTTTACATCTTGGGTTGTCTTATCCCAAGGGGGATCGTTGCCACCATATTTACATCCTCAACTTGCTTAATAAAATATATAATGTATAAATTTGCAAGCCTATTTTCATCCAACTTGGAGTAAACCATGCTAAAATGTGCATTATGATGAGATAACCCACCTCCAAAAAGCATGGATATGAAGCACCTACATGGAAGATATAGCAAAGAAGGTTGTTCTAGAGGACAATCGGTGTTTAAGCTCTATTATGTCAAAAATTAGAAGGTTATGCAAGCTCCACAATAAAAGAGAGGACATAAGTGTGTGTGTGTGTGTGTGTGTGTGTGTGTGTGTGTGTGTGTGTGTGTGTGTGTGTGTGTGTGTGTGTGTGTGTGTGTGTTAGGTATACACATACACACATAGAGGAGATTTTGGTGAGAGATGGTTCAAAATTTGAATCAAAAATTTTAAGAGAAATAAAGATAATAGAAAATAAACTAGAGTATACAGGCTATCGCTTACATTATCCCAACAGACATGCCTTCCCTCTCCCAACATATTGAAGAAATGTCAAGAGACTATTAAAAGAAGGATGGAGTGACAGTCGCATGGGTACAAATGTCATCCACCCAACAACCGCCATTGGTGTCAACTTGTAGCATGACATTGTTGTGATAATCTTCAATCACCCGTGCATGTTACTTTGATGCAAACTCTATGGGCAAGCAATATGCACACTTGTGGTGTGCGGAGCGCATGGTTTGTGATATTGTTGAGCACTATGGCTACTAAACCTAAGGATGCAAAGGAGGAAGGCAATGAAATGGAGAAGTGGGAGGTAGAAGAGAGGGAGAGGGAGAGGAGAGGAGTGGGAGAGAGTTATTTTTCTGGACGAAAAAGTCTTCTAGTGAGTGTAAGTCAATAAAAAGGTCAAAAAATGCTTTCTTTGTCATGTATCTAGGTTGAGGGGAACTTTTAAGTAGAAAATAGGTGAGAATAAGTTTTTTTATTAAAAAAATCATTTTTCGCTTGGATTTATGCATATTTTTGATGATGTGGCATGTGAAAGAGATGGAAGGAGGTAGCCAATGCCACAAAAGAGAGAGAGAGAGAGAGAGAGAGAGAGAGAGAGAGAGAGAGAGAGAGAGAGAGGACCTATAGAAGGACCATAGCTTACATGGTCCTTTAAAAAATGGATAGAGAATTCTACTCAAAAGTATCATATTGAATGCACTTGTCTCCCAAAATCCACAAAAAATTAGCCTTCATCCCTTAAAATTAGGGATTCTTACAAGGCCTATGCAAAGTTCATATTTCTCCTAATGATATGTGCATGGGATTCAAGAGGTGTTGAATCTGTCCTTCTAATATGGAAGCCATAAAATATGAAGTACCTTAATTTACCTTTTGGCAGAGTAGATGGGGTGGATCAATTTTGCAGTGCTCTCCATAAATGCTTGCCCAATTTGTCATTGTGCACTTTAGGAGGGTCTTTCCATTTCTAGGAGCCTTGTATTTGATATGACTTTTGAGGCAAGAAATGATGGTTGTTTGAATAGATTACCTTGCGCAAGGCATTTGGCGGCTCATTAATGACGATCCACAAGTAGGAAAGCTAAATGTGGACAACGTTGCACTCGTATCCTTAGAGAAAAGCTCTACTTATCAAATTATAATAAAGAGCAAGAAGAATGAACATAACATACCAAAAATTGCTCCAAGTTTCAGATAGTCGTGCATAGTCAACATAAGGATACCCCTAACAATGGCCTCTCTTCTCTCTTTAGAGGTCATATATCCACAATGGAGATGCCCTTCTATATCTCCTCCAACTCCTCAATGAGGGACTCAAGGTAGATGCATGAATATTTGTCACTTTGTACTTCCTTGGCACAAGCAAAGAAAGAAGTATGTTTTCCTTCTTGGTTGTCTCCCAAGGTGGAATATTGTAGTTGATGATCACCACCAGCCAAATGATCCATGATGTAGATTTAGTGCTAAAGGGATTGACATTGTCACTTTCTAACTCAAGCCTCAAGTATTGAGGCTCTAGCATAAACTCTGGCTCTCTATGTGCCTCCATGCAAGTGAATTGGTAGGGACATGCATCGTTCCATCATTTCAACGATGGTTGACATGCCATGGGAGAAGTTCCACTGTGGACTTGGTTTTAAACATGTACAAGATCCAAGGAATAATTGAAAAATACCTCAATACCTTATGGGGGAGTATCCATGATCATGTCGGCCTTGTAACGTGGCTCCTCACACACAAGACAGGTGGTGGCATGTGCATGTTGATTGTAGTAAAGTATCAATCATTGAAGCGTGCATGGATATGCTCGTACTCCATGTCAAGTGTAGTGACATACAATCTCACCCAGTGGTGATGTCTCGAAAGCACTTTGCCCATCAATATGCAATCAAACAATAATCAATACAATTCTGTGGAGCAACCAAGAAGAATTCAAATAAGCAAAAAGTGAAAATAGAATTTACTGAGGATTGCATCTACACTAGCATTGCTCCAACCAAATTTTTCTCGCGAGTTGAAGAATTCCAAGTTCCAACAATGCTCAAAGCACATAAACTATGCACCATTGTAAAAGGTATGTTTTAACACTCAATAGCAACTTATCGTCTATTGCTAATGCTTGTGTAGTGCACGGTCTACACTCCTCATTACACATGTTGGCTTCCCATGCCACTCATCAATCGTGTCAACCATGTGCTCATTCTCAAACTCAAAGTGACCCTTAGAGGCATGTGGAGGAGTTGTCAAAGTAGAGCTAGGACCACAATCACTTGATACCATTCCTTCACTGACCCGCTCTTGCTGTTGTTTTTCATTTTTATGTGCATTCCCACCTCCACTGATGACAAAGAATCATCGAGGGAAAAATGGTGCTCTCGTGTTTGTTTGAGGGTCATTCCAAAGCTCATTGTTCTCCACATTCTCCAAAGCAATACACCACAAGCAAGGAATTGCACCTTTGCACTTGGCACAAGCATAATGGAGTTTATCCTTGAGCCATCGCTCACACTTTGAACTATCTGGAGAGCCACGTCCATCCCAATCACCCCACACATGCATGAAAGAGAGCGACAGTAATTCAAACATTTTTTTAAAATACAAACAAGCTAAAAAGAAAATGAATAGTAAATAGGTATGAATAAAGCTAAATTGTAGAAAGGGAAAGAAAAAAGATTAAAGAATTGTGGTGTACATGGGATTAGGCCCAAACTGAGTGTGTCTCTTCCACATGAGGGTACCTCATTATGTTCTCATAGAAGTGTACATACCAAGATAGCTAGACCAACTCATACCAAGAAGACCCAACCACACAATAAACCTCACCTCTTAGGGAGAAAAAGAGGGACATCTTTTACAAAGTTTGATCTTGAGAAGAGACTTGACACAAAGGGATCAACTTTAACGCCTCATCCAAGGGGAGTGATCATACAACTACTTCAGGGTTCAAAGAACTAATTGATGCAGGCTTCACTTGACAAGGAGGGACAAACATCTTGACATAGTCATTACACGAGGTCGCTATCCCAATGCAATTGGTTAAGTGAGACACAACTATAGGGGTTGTGCCATAATAGCAAGAGCATGACATTTTTGTGATGTACATCCATCTCTATATAAGGTCTTTAGAGCGCTATTTTGTAATCACTAAGAAAACTTTGTTGGAAAATGGAACCTAGCGAAACTAAAGTTGGGAATGCTAATATAAGAACTTTGTATCATCTATAAGACTACAATGATTTTTTGTATTGACCACCACTTTACCTACTAAATTTGGACAAATAATATCCACTAGAAATACATGCATTGAAACTCTAAGCTTCTTGAAGCTACGAATTGCTAGCATGCTATATTTGCAAAGAGATTTCTCCTAGTGCATGTCATCAAAGCCCTTTTTTGCTAGCCAGACACTAGAACCTTGAGTTCTTATGAATGCAGCTAATGTTTATTGATCCATGGATAGAGACATCATGGAGGTCATCAACAAAGATCAAGAGGAGGAGAACCTTTTGTTCCTATTGCAGACTAGTGCGGGGAGAAGATGACATGTAGTAGAAAGAATGTGTGTGGCAATTGAGCATCATCAGTAGAAAAAACACCCACCAAAACAAGTCTTTGCTCTATCAAGACTACCCAAAGTGACCAACACATATCATCTGTGTATGCACGTGGGATGCTATAATTTTTTACATAGCATAACCAGGTTGAGGACCTTATGCCATTAAGGAAACAAGACAAATCTCCAACAACAAAAAGCAAAAATGTTTTTGTGACCAACACCCATGGTTATCAACACATAATTGAACACGGTTTGCAGCAACACCAAGAAAGCTTTTGTACTATTGAGCTCTATACTTGTTTGCAAACAAGGTAGCAAGGTGTGAAATAGAAGTGATCCGGGTGTCCCCATGAAGTGGGATATGTGACTGAGGCTTGTTGATCAAGGCCTTGCTATGAAATTGGGAATGCCATTAAGGTTTGAACTGCACCCTTGAGCCGTGTCTTTTCTGGCATTGTCACCTCATTGGAATGAGGAGCTTCAAATACTCAAGAGCTGATTGGGATGCACGACAAGGGACTACTTGCTATCATCTGCACTGTCTAATTGAATGGACAACGCACACAAAAAAACCTCAAGCATCTCTCTCTCTCTCTCTCTCTCTCTCTCTCTCTCTCTCTCTCTCTCTCTCTCTCTCTCTCTCTCTCTCTCTCTCTCTCTCTCTCTCCATTATTAAAAATAAACGCCATAGCTGTGTGAAAGAAGCACAAAAAACACAAATAAGAAAGCCAAGAAACTACTCATCAACTGCATCAATGTGATGTATCTAGATTAGGCCCAAACTGATTGTGTCTCTTCTGCGAGAGGGCACCTCCTTATATTATCATACAAGGGTATAGTGTGAAAAGAAAAATAAGGGTAAAAAATAGAAAGGCTAAAAATAGTACTAGGTAATGTCACATTGAGTGGTGGTTGAATAGTGGTTAGTCCTACATCTTTGGATTCCTTTATAAAAATGCACATTTGTAAGGTCTCCATTATGAGGAGAATCCATCATGCATGAGAAAAATTACTCACCAAAAAACCAAAAATTCACAACCAGTCAAGAGCTCATTGCAAGTGCTAACACGCAGGATATCAAGAACCTAAAAGAGGAGTTGTCTAAATCTTTTTCAATGAAATATTTAGGTGTTGCAAAATGGATAGTCGGTATGAAGATATCAAGAGATATTATGAAGAAGACACTAAAGCTATCTCAAGAGGATAACATCAAGTAGGTACTATAAAGGTTTGCAATGCAAGATGCAAAACCGGTTTCTACACGTTTTGCTAGTCACTTTAAAATAACCAAAGATTTATGTCCAAAGACACAAGACGAGATAGTCTACATATCTAAAGTTCCATATGCTATATCGGTAGGTTCTCTAATGTATGCTATGGTTTGAACAAGGCCAGATATTGCACATGCAATGGGAGTTGTGAGTAGGTTCATGAATAATCCTTGTTAAGAGCACTGACAAGCTGTGAAGTGGATACTTATTTAGCTAAAAGGGACAACAATGAATGCTTTGTATTCTGGAGGCACTAACATTTTCTTTAAAGGCTATGTCGATGCACATATGGTAGGTGACAAAGATACTCGAAGGAGAAATATTGGCTACATCTTGACGGTTGGAGGCACGACAGTAAGTTAGGCTTCAAAGTTGTAGAAAGTGGTCTCACTTTCTACCACGGAAATGGAATATGTAGCTCTCATAGAGACAAGAAAAGAGATTCTGTGGCTTCACAGATTCTTAGAGGAGCTTGGATACAAGCAACACAATTGTGTCCCAATTGTGTCTTGTTTTTAGTGACAGTCAAATCACCATTCATTTTGCAAAGACTTTAGCCTTTCACTAAAGGAAAAAGCATATCGTAATGAGATATCACTGCATACGTACTCTTTTGGAAGAAGAACATATACAACTTGGAAAGGTGCACACGAGCAAGAATCTTGTAGACATGTTAACAAAGGTGGTAAACAAGGAGAAGTTGAGATTTTGTTCATCTTCAATCAGAAAAGGAGGTAATTGACCCAACACAAGTTGTGGCTTATGTCCCCCTTATGCTACGTTATTTTGACCCATTTGGTACTCGGTGGTGGCAAAAAAGGTTGCATCTTTGGAGGTCCATATGGACTTTCCCTCATGTAATTTCTATTGTAAAAACACTTGTTTGTCTCATGGTTGGTGTATTTCTTCTCAATTGCACACCACTTCAGGGTTCTTAGTACATTAGCTACTTGTGGCAGCTATGGTCGTAAGTTTGGATTTTGTCGAAAGCTCTTGTTCATTATTTTGATCACTTCCTCTACCATTTTATCAACATTTGGTGTATTGGGGACATGAGTACTCCACTTAGTGGATGGTTTGATTGTTGTTGAAGAGGCACTACTGGTAGTAGTGTTTTAATTAGTTACACCGCTTCTCTAGTGACCTGCTCACATATGGTGCATGCCTTCAAATGCAGATCCTTTTTTAGGGTTTTGTTCCTCAAGCCCTATATGAAGAGAACTGACAATCTCTCATCTACGGTAACCCTCTAATAAGATATCTCTCAATGTATTGCTTGAAGCAAAGTGAAGCTTTCCTCACCTTTTCATTCTCTTTCTGCTTAAAGGCATAGATTTGGGAAACTGTGTTATGCTTGATTCCATTTTTTGAGAATTATTGTGCAAACTCTCATATAATTTTCTCGCTATTTGATAACTCTCTATTGTTCAATGGCTTGAACCATGTCGATGTTGTTCCTTCCAAAGTTAACCCAAACCCCTTGTACTACTGAGTGTGAAAATCTCCCACTTGTTCAACTCTCAAGACTTGCTTAAAGAGTGAAACATGCGTATATGGATCCCTTGACCCATTCTACTTCTTGGAAACACACTTTGCCACTTGAGATGGTTGCATCCATTGTAATTAAGCTACCATTCTCATCACTCTAGGTTCCCCCAAAATGAAATCTCTATTTTCATATCCCCCACTAGAGACTCTAGTCAGAGTTCTCTTTGTAGTTTTCTTGTATGGCTGCACATCCCTTGCTTCTTGGGATTCTCATAGTATGGACTGTGCTTGGAAATTTTTTGCCCCTATGTATGGTCATTAGAACCATCAAACTCAAGGATCCCATAAGTCTTCGTACAAAAAATTACGGTCGATTGAATGAGTCTTCCACTAACAGGACTAAATCTTTCAGTTTTTGGCCTCAACTCTGAGACAATTGGTCTAAATTTACTAGGAGTGACATAATACTTATGGAGTGGTCATCCAAAGTATGTTTATCTCTCCAGCTCCTTACAATCTACAACAAAGTATATTTGCACATACTTATCAAGAATGATCACATGGGTATCTCTGCCTTCTATGTATGTAGAAAGATACAAGCAATTTTTCTTTGTCAACTCTCTAATGTGGCTCTTTGCACTTATAAAAGAGTATCTACTCTCCCTTTTCGTATTTATATAACCCCACATGACTATTGTCCGTGTTGACTAGATTCACCTCGTTCAATCACCTCAGCTTTGCACTAGGAATGTCTAGCTTTGGTAACTTGTCTTCAAGCTCTACTTCAACCTTGTCTTTGGTGTCAGTCAATCCCCATTTGTCCACAATGTAGGGATTTGGCACAACTAAATACATTATACCCTCATCGTCAAAGTATCGATCACCATTGTAGTCCACATGCACTATGTCCTTGAATTCACTAGGTCTTTCTTCTAACTTTAAGTAGTAGTGATCCATACAATCCTTGTAAATTTTTGCACTCTGCTTGTTTTCAAATTGGAATTTCAAGTGCAATTCTTTCATGGGTGGTGTGGGTTGGGATGGTCATGCCCCCATGTTGGTTCCCTCTTTGAAACTCACACTCTTGAAACCTTAAGCCATGTAAGTGTAAGATCTCTATGAAGAAGTGTTAGATAGACTTTCCTCAAGAATTTGCTCTAAGGTTGACAATGGTCCACAATTCACAACCTCTTCTATGGAAATTCGGCTAACCTGGTCTCCTATCGTAGGGTTTCTATTCTAATATAATCTGCATGATTGCAATACATTAAAAAAAACACTATTGTAAAACCCTAACGTATTACCTCTTTGGTTGCTTCCAAGACTTTGATTGGGAATCACCTTAAGCTGCACACTCTAGCCCTTGCAATATGTACAAAAAACACTTGGTGGCTATGAGTATATAGCTAGTTTATTAGTCAAAATTTGAAGTTGACAAAATTTTATCACGCTTTTGGCAAGAACTTCAATTTTGCTTGCAGAATTCTCAAATCAAGTCCAAATTCGATATTGAAAAAACCAATAGGCTCCTTGTGACTAGCTCTAGCTATGGTATAAGTTAGGTTTCAGTCTGTGAAAAAGCTACATGGATTGCGATCCATGTACCTTTATGGCAGAATGTGATGAAACTTGATACACAGCTTGCCCTTGGAACCTTGACACTAGGCTACATTAGGATGCACCCGATAGCATGCATCAATGTGGACATGAAATATCTTAGTTCAATCTGGAGTTTTCAAAATTGGAGCAGAAATCAATCTCTACTTCAATTGCTGGAACACCTCTTTGCATTCATTAGTCCACTCAAACTTTGTGATGAGAGCATAAAAAGGCTTGGCAGTAATTACATATAGATGAATCTTCTACAATAATAACAATGGACCATGAAGACTTGTACCTCTCTAACTTTCGAGGGTCTTGGAAGAGAAATAATCACATGTATCTTCTCAGGGGACGTAATTTTTTAGTGAGCATTTTTTGGCGAGCACTTTTTGGAATTTGGTGAGCAGATTCCAAGAAGATTCTTCCTCCCTTTTCAACTTTATTCTCTCTCTTGATCTTCCATCTCTCTCTCTCTCTCTCTCTCTCTCTCTCTCTCTCTCTCTCTCTCTCTCTCTCTCTCAAGTATGTGTGTGCTTTGCCAAATGGTTGTATGTGTGTTGAAAAAGAGTGACTCTCTCTCTCTCTCTCTCTCTCTCTCTCTCTCTCTCTCTCTCTCTCTCTCTCTCTCTCTCTCTCTCTCTCTCAAGTATGTGTGTGCTTTCCCAAATGGTTGTATGTGTGTTGAAAAAGAGTGATAAATGGTTCTATCACTACACCACCCAAGCTTCTTCTTCTCCATCATCATATACTTCTCTCTCTCTCTCTCAAACATTCACAATTTATAAATCTCTCTCTCTCTCACTATCCTCTCACTCATACATGTGACTTGTCTTCTCAAATGTTGTGATATATGTTGAGCAATAAGATAAACCACCAACGTGATAAGTGTCCTTCTATTTTGTCACACTTATGAGCACTCGTACACATGTAACAAATTATTTTCAATGGTTCACACTCCATAATAGTGAAATTCAATTTTGAACAACATTTAAAGACTGTAATAAAAACACCATAGACTGTTATTAAAAGTTTAAAGTACACAACTTAAAACAATAACTACAATAAGATAGATATGGAAAAAAGAACAGTACAATATGCTAATATGGTGTCAAGACCTTATTTCTCCAACATTAGCAAGGAAAGGTGAGCTCTAGCTGTTGTTGTTGTTGGTTCCATTGGCTATTCCTTGCACAACAATGTAAGCCATCCACACTTCTACCCAAGCCTCCACATGTCGTTTGAAGGATGCACACTCCTATGAGGTGCAAAAACCATGTTCCCCCAAAATCATACTTGAATTGTTGGCTAGTGCAGCAACTTGATCAATATCTTCACTTGGATGTGCATTGAAATCAAGGTTTTGCATGGCATTGAATATAGAGCTTGTGGCCTTGTCGACTGCACGGAGAGAGTCCGTGTAGTTGTGTGCACTCTGTGTTGTGCATACTGCATTCATAGCATATACACTATTGAGAATGTAATTGGTGTGCATATTGTTGATGGGGTCAACACGGGGAGGGGGTTGAACATGCTAATCATGTTGTCAGCAAATTCCCCTAGGCATGGTAAATATGTGAATGAGAGAAAACTCAAGGAATAACTTTAGAAAATAGATACTTAGTCAGTGTGACTTGCCTATGAATGAATGAATGAAACTAGTGTTCTTTTGGCTGTTTATAAAAAAAACCCAAGCGTCTTTACTTCAAAGGTCATTCATACCATGTTCTCCATAATACATTCAGTTAGAATATTATGAAGAAGAAAAAATCATTGAAAGATTAACCACCATCAATTGACTTACCTTCAAAATCTAAACATAGTTACAAAAATTTTAAAAAAACATAGAGCAAACATATATCAGATTGAGCAAAAATTAAAACATAGTATGACCAACCAGAGTTGTTCCATTACATAGAAATAAGTTAATATGGAGTAACCAATACAAGTCAAGATTTAGGTTCCCAGTGGCCGCAAATCCTGTGGGGGTTGCGCTACTGGGGCAGCGTGTGCATGTGGGGGGGCCATGGGCAGTGTGGGAAATAGTGGCCAATAGAGCGGTTGAACATAGCTTGGCCAACTAGGAACTATGGCTAAAGGTCTACTCGGAGGAGGAGCATATGGCACAACCAACTCTTGGGGACATCGTAAAGGAGACGCAAGTGACTATGCTCTACGTGATACCTCGCCCACATGATGAGTGGATTATAGATCAGTAGGAAGCCACTACTACGGTTGAATACGTGCCAAAAATAATTTCTTGTCCTGACCAATGCTGATGCAATGTCTTTGTAGACGCTCGCACTCCATTTCGAAGCCACCACAACCTACAAGATTATCTAAAACTACATCCCCAACCTTCGTGAAGGTACCCAACAACCACTTGTTTACAAAAGCACAAACATTTGCAGGCATTTCAATGGCACATAAGTGGACTAGTTCAATGGCAAAAATTGAGCATAAAAATACTTTCCTAGACTTACCAAGCAAAGAACTTGCTCTTCTCCACTCCATGCCAAAATGGTGCTTCAAGTGTATCTAGCGTCCATGGCAAGTCTCGTAGTAGCTCCCAAATCATGTCACAATCAAACTCAAACCCATTGTTATCAGCAACTACCACATCTCTTGCTTGATAATCATATAGTGGAATCATTTGGAAGGCCTTCAATTTTATGTGTGAGCATGACCAGCAATAAGGTCACCACTTGCAATATGGGTACTGTTTCAAACAAAGACACACCAATATCTACCAACCATGAAATTTGTGAAGAAATGGTTGAGAACTTACTAGATTCGTGAAGTCATCTATCACAGTGTATATGCGTGACACCATACGAAGTAAAATAGTGTGAAGATGGAAAAAATCATGCAAGCGGGCCTCCTCGGAGATGAGTGCCAAGTGGTCTTCCCGGCGTGTCATGACTATTGTGCCATCCGATAGTCAAAACTCTGCAACCAATGTGAACACACTTGCAACGAGCTTGACAGAGAATGCATTCCATCAGTATGCCACCAATGCCGGAATCAAGTTTGCAATGTGTGGGAAGGTCTACCCACACAAGTTGCACCCCTCCAAGCCGCTAATCATGCTCTATTTTACCAGAGTGTGAGAGAGACCCAATGAAACATTGGATCACTCGAAGGCTCCTGCAATACATAAATACCATGCAAAAGAAGATTGAGAGAGTGCTTACCAAATTCAAAGTGGATGCCAAAATGTCATAAACTCACTTAGAAGAAATCTTTGGATATGATAGCCTTCCTTAGATGGCATACATCAACGAGGACTGCAAGATATACTGGGACTACCCCAACACTTCAAATTTTTGGCATTTGTGCATCATAGTGAGCCAAAACTGTATCAAACTCAAAATTTAATGAAATGTTAGGTACCACACTTTTGTTATTGTCAAAACATGAATTTGTTTGTGGTGGTCGAATAGAAATTGGGTGGCTGCCCTCGCTTTGTCTAGTAGCAATGGATATGGTTCACTCGAGGCCTTGGGATCTCGAAACGTGGGAAGGACTTGATCTTTGTGCCTCCAAGTGACGTTTAGAATCACCTTGCTCATAATCTGACCCGCCACCTTCATGATCGCTCCTTTTTCTCTAAAACTCCTTCAAGAACTCTAAAAAATTATTGATGACTGGTTGTCCTCTCTTCTTACCTTGTTAAGGTTTGTCCACTGCAATTTCTGGGCTTCGACGTCCCTTGGTCGTGCTAGGGGAAATGGCATTGGTGGGAGGCTGATTGATGGTGACACTTCCTCTTTTTTCCTTACCCTTAACCTTCTTGTCCAATGCAAGTCCAAAAAAAGTGAGGACACTATATCAAACTAAACACATTAGTTGAACAAGAAAAACATTACTTATCGTTGTATCCTTTAACTTCGTCTTCGGGAAATTTGCCATCCGCATAGTCTAAAAACCATGGATAGTCTCTCCAAGTTTCCTTAACATGGGACTCTCTTTCCAATTGTCAGGATAGAGACCGCTCTCCTCTCTCTCAGACTCCACCCACGCATTGCTGCTATGCTCAGGGTATGGAATGCGAAGACCTATTTTAAGGGCGCCCAACCACCATGTACAAAAAACAAGAGGAATAACTCCACAATTCATAACACAATACTAGATAAGACCCCAAACTCTAGTGTTAGTAAGCTTACCTTTCAAGCTGCCACCAATATACGTGCATTCTCAACCATTGTGAGAAGGGATTCTCCTGCGTCGGAATAGATGCCTCCACTAACGACACATCGCCCTTGGCCAATATATTGATCAGGCGATATTTTTTGCAATTTATCATTAGATAACATTCTTAATAAATTAAGGAGAACAAATAGTGCTTTCAAAAGCAGATAGTACTTACTCCGAAGTACTAATCCATGCTTGTGCAACCTTGGAGACTCTGAAGGGGGTCATTTTGTAACCCTTCTCTTCCCAACCCACAAAATTGATGTATTTTTGGAAAAAGTCTCTTCCAATTTTGGGATTGGCTATGACTACTACCTCTAGTCCCTTTCGCACAAAACAGTTCTTAGTCTTGTTCACAGCCAAATCATAGCTTGGCTTGTAATCATCTTTGTGCATGTGGCACTCTCTACTCCCCTTCACTGGTAAATTTGTGTTTTCAGCCATTACATTGCATTGAACTCTTCATGCAATACAAATCGTCAAATCAAGCTTATTTTTTAAAAATCCCATGTGCTTACCTACTGCATGTGTATTATAAATTTACAATTTACCTTCCACAGTAGTTGCACTAGCAAAGACATAGGTAGTCTAAGCCATTTTGAATGGTTCATTGCCATCCCACAAAGTTCCCTATAAGCTTTCTCCCTATCTTCTTCATTGAATTTGTCCAATAAGGACTATGGGTCTCCAATTGTTGATTTTTGCATCATAAATATGTTGTGCGAGTGGTGTGAGGCACATGGACTTGCATCACCCTAGTTTTAAATGAAACATTATATTAACAATTGATAATATCAAGTGCACCAGTAGAAGTGTGAAGAAACTTTCTTGTTGATCATGCCGAGCACCAAGAGAAATTACTCCATCTCTGCAAGGTCGCACTTCACAATTGTGCACTTAACCTTTGGTGTAGAGAATTCATCCAAGTGCTCTCGCAATGCCCAATCTTCCACTCATGCAGCTGGTGGTTGACGTCCCATACAATGAGCATTTTCTCCTCCATGTAAGAGAGCTTGGGAATGTCTCTAATTTGGTTATCAAATGTGGCCGACATCACTAACTCTTTCCCGTAAGTGCCACACCTATCGAATGGTATAAGATCTTGTTCTGGAAAAGCTTCAGACACAATGAAACGAGCCATTGTGAACTGGTGACCTCTTTCCGCTATAGAGGTTGTTAGTTTTTCCACACATTCATCATTCGTTCTAATGGCCGGATTCACCAAAAGACAGCAAAGGGGGATGCAAGGCAATAAGTGATTGTATAGCACAACATGTGCATCAATCCAACCCAATGAGATGTGGCTATCAACCAGAGATCTAAAGAAATTGGTAAGAGGATCATTACCCCTGTTTTTTGCAAGGATGGTCGTTGATGTGACTGGTCAAAGGAGGCATTTGCATTGTCTTCAAAACGGACGCTCCAACCACGGAACGGCTCTCTTGAGTGGTGTGTAGAGGAATTTCTTGAATCTTCATTTCTTGTTGGTGGTCCATGTCTTTGGACTATTTTTTTGTTGAAATTGGCATCTTGTTTGTTAATTAGGGTGCTTATGGCTTCCAAAGAAATGATGAAAGGTGAAAGTAATATGAGAGATTTGAAGGTGTGGGAAGAAGGTTGAAGAGAAATGAAATAAAAGAGAGTGGGAGGAGAGGTTTGAAAAAGTATGAAGCAATGAAAAAAAAAAAGATTTCTTTTCAAAGAGATAGAGATCATTAAGGCTTAAGGAAGAGTAGAAGTGTGAGAAAAAATTAAGAAGAAGGTTGGAGCTTTTATAGGCAAGAAAAAAGTGGAGGGTAGAGGGGTCCAAAAAAAGAGAGGGGGGGGGGGGGGGGGGGGGGGGGGGGGGGGACATGAGCGCAGGGGACAAGGGGCGGTGGCGAGGTGCTATCGCACGGGGCAGGGCACATGGGGCAAGGGGTGGGGTGTGGTGTGGCGGCAAGGGGCGGGGTAGGGGTAGGCACAAGGCGGCGCGGTGGCAAGGGACAGGGCACACAGGGCAGGACAGGGGGTGCGGTGGCAAGGGGCAGGATACATGGGACGCACGGTGGCAAGGGGTGGGGCATGGAGCACGCAAGGACAGGACACAGGAGGCACACGGTGGAATGGGGTAGGGCAAGGGGTGGCCGCGAGGGGGAGGGCGAGGCATGTGTAGGCAATCAACACGCCAGGGGAGGCGTGTTGCATCCATGTGGTAGTCCACGTGGACTATGGGTGGCCTGTAATTCATGTGGACTACCACGTGGATTCTATCGCCGCCCCTTGCACTCCCCTATCATTGGCCTACTGCCCTTATTGCTGCTCACCATCGCCCCCTGTGCCCCCTATTGTCGCCACCCCACTGTGCCCCTTGTTGTCCCTTGCGTCCCCCTGTCTCGCCGCTCCCTACATCGCCTTGCCGCCCCCTATTCCCAGTCCCTATCGCCATCCCCTTGTCTCTCTCTCTCTCTCTCTCTCTCTCTCTCTCTCTCTCTCTCTCTCTCTCTCTCTCTCTCTCTCTCTCTCTCTCTCTCAGCCCAGTGAGAACTGGCATGTTCCACAGGGCTGGGAAGAGAGAGAGAGAGGGGGGGGGGGGGGGGGGGGATGGGGGCGGTTCATGCAGGAAAAGAGATAGATAGATAGATAGATTTTATTATCGTCCTCGGAGGTCAAATATGACCTATGGGACCAAGGTTACATGTGATGTAGTATGTGTATGGCTGATGAGTGACTCTCGATGCTCCAAAATTGTAGTGATGAGAGTCGCAATGGAGAGCCCACACTTTGGCTGGGAGAGGAAAGTGTGTAGGTCTAAGTTATGGCTGAAAATGTGAGAGAAGCAAGTTCGGATGTGATCAAAAGCTGAGCACTCTAGTAGTGTGTGGTACGCAGAGAGAGAGAGAGAGAGAGAGAGAGAGAGAAAAAGGGGGGGGGGGGCAGTTCACACGGCAATAAATATATATATATATATATATATATATATATATATATATATATAGAGAGAGAGAGAGAGAGAGAGAGAGAGAGAGAGAGAGAGAGAGAGAGAGAGAGAGCGGACAGGAGAGGGGAACGCAATTTTAAAAAAGTCAATTTCAATATGGATTTAAAAATTATTAAATATCACTAATAACTACTAAGATCAATATAAAATGCTCTTAAATCCTCTAAACACAACTAAACATTTTCACTTTCATCTTTTCAAGCTCCTGCTTATCTTTTCTACTCTACTATCTTGTCATGCACTATAGTCTTCCCTTCTTTCAAAAGGATTTTTTCCTTTACCAATGGGAATATTATTTTTGGAAGAACCATGTTGCACCAAAAACTTTTTTTACTTTGCATGCAATTGTCATGGAGTGAAGAGATGACAGTGCCAATGGAGAGAACAAGCAATCACTTGGGAGAGGAGTTTTATGTTGTGGACAAATCTCTCTCTACAAAGTTCCTGGTGCTAGTTGAAGATGAGACAGTCTCAAATTCTAGTGGCATGGATGCTCCATTGGTGGATGTTCCCTACACAGACCTTACTAGTCCAAGAAAGGAACAACGCTTTGGAGAGCAAGAATTGCAAAACTCTATTGAGGTAAGGGGTACGAACAATATTTTGTCAATTTTTAATGCAATGACGAAGCCCAACACTTTGACGAAGCTTCTTAAGTGTTGGAAATACCAAAGGTGTACAATGGTAATATGGTGTTTGAGTTTCCACCCACCCTAGGAAAGGTTCATCCAATGGATGCTATGGAACATAAGTATGATCCACACCATTGGACCAAATTGCAAACCTCAAATATCGCATTTCCTAGAGTGTGTCACAAAAGTCGGTGTGCAAGTGCTCTAAAATGTGTTAATGAAAGTTATTCCAAATTGGTTAATTTTGGGACAATTTTGGGAAGTCAAACACAACACATTTCAATGGAAACATGCTAAAATCACCTTGCATGGGTGAGTTTCGCGACAGACTTAGTGCCAAGCTTACTTTCCACTATTGCAGTCAACCACCCATTTTTTTGTGTACATGTGATTGCTTCGTATATTATGTCATGCCAAGGGATGAGACCAGGAGCAGATTAATGGTACATCAAGGAAACCATCAACATGACATGGGGATGGGTCGTCAAAAAATCTCACCGATAAAACCAAAGAAATGGTTGCATGAGTTCTCAGTGTGGATAGACATGCAGAGACAAGAAAGGTACAAATGTGTGTGGCAAAGGAAATTGTGACAACAACTTTGATGCAAGAGGGGACTCTAGCATGGCAATGGGTCCCTTGGTGGATGACAATTGGTGAGGATGCTTACAATTGGTGGATGACAATTGGTGAGGATGCTTACATGTTTCTCTTCTTTGGACATAATTGTTGTAATTAAGGTTGCAAAAACACATACAGCTTGGAGAACACAAAGGAAGCTCAAGGCACACAATAAGGAGTATATTACTTAGTGTGCAATGGAAAGATAGATAGTCCTAGATTTATGGGCGTATATACAATGCATGGGGGAAAAAACCTCCTAAAGAGGGGAAAAATACCCCGGCATTCCTAAGTGTGTTCACAAACATCACTACCACATGTATATGTTGACAAATCCCCCCTGGAATGATGCAGTGAACGAGAGATGGCACATAGAGTAAAGGGAAGTGCCATGCCCTGAGGACATGATCAATCCACAAAGGGGAGTAAGCCCAAAGCTTTGTGGAAAGCTTCAAACCTCTCATGAGACAATGCATTTGTGAAAAGATATGCAAAGTTGTTCTGTGTTGATACATAAGTCAAGCTAATCACTCCAGCTGAGAGCCTCTCCTTACCATAGTGGTAATGCACCTCAATGTGCTTTGTGTGAGGATGAAAAACTGAGTTTTTTGCAACTATCAATCACTCTGGCTGTCATTGTAGATAGTGTTCGCAGTGTCCTATCCAACACCCAAATCGGCCATAAGGCGTCTGAGCCATACACATTCAAATGTAGCTGTGAAGATTGTCCTGTACTCAGCCTCACAAATTGGAAGTGGCTATAGTAGGTTGCTTCTTGCTCAACCATGATATGCATGAGCTGTCAAGCATGAAACAAAAACCACTTGTGGAAACTCGTGTGTCAAAACAAGTAGCCCAATCAGAGTTTGAAAAAGCATGTAAGTCTAGCGGCAATGATCCCCCCTTGGGATAAAACAAGCCAAGATGTAAAGTGCCACTCAAGTAGCGAAAAATCCTCTTGACAACCTACCAGTGCTAGAGCCTGGGCTATGCATAAATCTGTTGACCTGTGAGACTGCAAATTGAATATTTGGCCTTGTGCTGCATACATAAATGAGGCATCCAGTAGCAGTTTGGTAAAGAGTGACATTTGCAGGATCACAAGCATCATGAAGACTCAATTTCAAATCGGCTTCCATGGGAGTGGCAATATGTTTGCAATCCTCAAGTCCAAACTTGCATAGCAATGTCTCTAAGTAACTTTTCTAACAAGGCAATACCACCATTACACTGCTTAAACTGTATACCCAAGCAATGATGCAGCAACCCCAAATCTTTCATTTTGGAAGTAGCATTCAAATCAGCCTTAAATTCAGCAATATGTCTCTCATTTGGTCCATTGATCAGCAAATCATCCACATAAAGAACCAAAATGAGAAGTACATCACCCTCATGCTTGACATAGTACGTTCTTTCTGTTGGACTGTTACGAAAGCCTTGTTTGACCAAATGAGTGCCAACCTTCTCATACCAAGCACAAGGATATTGCTTCAACCCATACAAATCTTTGTTACATTTGCACACCTTATCCTTTTTTCCTTTCTTGACAAAACCGCAAGGTTGTGTTACATAAACTTCCTCAAATATGTCACCATTTAAGAAAGCAGTAAAATTGTTTGACTGATGTACATGCCAATTAAAATGAGTTTCCAATGCACATAGAAAATGCACACTAGTCATATGACAAGTAGGAGAAAAAGTCTCTTCATAATCTATGCCTGTTTGTTGTGCATAACCTTTTGCAATAGGTCAAGCCTTATGGCTATCAATCTCACCATTCGGCTTGCGTTTCAACTTGTAGACCCACTTCGTACCGATGACCTTTTTGCCAGGAGGCAAATCTCATAAAGTTCATGTGTCATTTTCTATAAGTGCATCATATTTTGATTGCATGGCAGCCATCCAATTTTTTGAATTCTGTGCTTCGTCAAATTATAGAGGTTCTTCAACATCATGTAAGCTAGACATAGCCAAAGCATAACAATCTAATGCATAAGATGCATGGCGAGAGCCTGATTGAGTGCGATTAGACAAAGGTGCATCCAATTTACTGTCACGCACCAACCATTTTGGCATACCTCTAGCCTGCTCATTTTTAGCTCTTTCCTCATCAAGTACATCATGTACATCTGCATCAATAATAGGTTGATCTATAACATTTTCAGAAACCCCCATAGGCTGTACATTTGCCTCATTGGAATTTACATTTGAACTTTAACCACTGAAAAGAGGCAATAAAGTGTCATAAATGTCTTGTGAGCTTACATTATTGTCTCTAGTACACAACAACAAGGGTTGAACAAAATCTTTCACACACAACATCCCATGAAACCAGAATATGCTTTGTTTGTGGATGATACAACCTGTAACCTTTACTTTCAGCACTATAACCAACAAAAATACATTTGACAGTCTTATCATCCAATTTTTTATGTTGTGTTTGTGGCACCAAGGCATATGCCAAACATCCAAAAACACGCATGTGCTCAATAGAAGGCTTTCTATCATGCCATGCTTCATATGGACTAATAGACTACAAAGCTTTCATAGGACATGTGTTAAGTACATAAGTGGCACACATGATGGCCTCAAGCCAAAATGAATGAGGCAAAGGTTGACTTTTGATCATACATCATGCCATTTTTGTAAGTGACCTATTTTTCCTCTCAGCAACACCATTTTGTTGAGGCGTATAAGGCACTGTACATTGGTGAATGCATTTAGTTAATGAGACATATACTCCCCCCCTCGATCAGAATGGAGGGTGCCCATAGTACATTTTGAGACATTTTCAACCATAGCCAGAAATTGTTTGAAGTACATAAAAACCTCGGACTTTGCTTGAAGCGGATACACCCATACATTCCTGGAGTAATCATCAACGAAAGTCATGAGGTAAAGGTAATTGCCCAAGGACGGAGTTTGCATGGGCCCAGAAACATCACTATGTACAAGCTGCAACCTGCATGTGTCCCTAACTAAACCATCTTTGGAAACTTCAAATGCTGCATTTTACTCAAAATACAACCTTCACAAACATGTTTGACAGGTGCTTCAAGAGGCGGCAGAAGCAACCATATCCAATTTTTGCAAGCGCAGCAAACTGGCAAAATTTAGATGACCAAAACGTGCATGCCAAAGTTTTGCATCTGAAATAGCCTTTGAATCCACAACCTGCATTTGCAAAATTCTTCCCACACTTGTCATACAAAGTGAGCTTATACAGCCCACAACATAAAATGCCAGATGCAGCAATTTCATCACCAAAATTGAGATCATGTACAGTACATCTATCATCCACAAATTTGACTACAAGACCAAGTCTAGCGAGTGCACGTATGAACAAAAGATTCTTCTTGATCCTAAGTACATAAAGTGCATCAACAAGTGTGAAAGAACTTCCATTTGCAGCAGTAAGCACAATCTTTCCAACTCTTTCAACCGGATAAGAGGCCTTGTTGGCACTAGTAATTGAATTCCCATGAGGACTCAAGGGAGGTGAACAAATCATGATGTGAGGTAATGTGCTTTGTAGCACCATTGTCCAAATACCACAAATGTGAATCTATAGCAACTGACATACATGCATCATGGACATCAAGATTATAGGTACACTGTACTAAAAGCCCATTCTACATCAACATAAACATCACAGTCTCCTTCCAGAGAAGACTCAACAATAACTACATTAGTAGTGGAACCAACATTTGTAGTGAAAACAGCATCAAGAACAGTCTGTACAAGGGAACTGTCTGAAATGATTTCACCTGCAAAAATAAGTTGCTCAGTGATATCCTTGAGACCAACAAGGAAAGTGTCCATATCATCTTCCTCATGCATAATCTTCGATTCCAACTCTGTACGCAACAATGCAATTTTAGCCTCATTGCGACTTGCATAAAGACCAACCAAAATATCCCAAGCTTGTTTTGTAGATTTTGCTGAACAAATGTGGGGAGTAATAGTGCGCTTTATAGACAACACAATCAATGCATGAACATGCGCATCTTTTACATCCCAACGAGCTTGTTCTACGTAGGAAAAACAACTCTAACAGTAGCAATCCTTGCAACAAGACCTGCAACATCCTCAACATCCCCTGTATCCTCAGAACCAGAACGTACATCAATGCCTTGCACAATATTCTAGACGCCCTTCAACACAATAACATGTTGCATCATGTAAACCGACATAAGATAATTGTCCCCATCCAATCTATCCTTAATAGCAAACATCTTGAACACATCTGTGTTGTTGTTGGCCATGATGAATGCCTACACATGATGTGAAAACTGCCCGAAAAGATGAGAAATGAAGCGGTAACAACAGGTTCTATATATCACAAACCGTAGAAGACTGTAAGGGACCTGCTATGCAGAAAATGGCATCGATAGAAATTTTGCACAAAAATGACAAAATAGCCTGCACAGTACTACCTGTAGTGGAAACGGAGGCCAAAATGAGCCTGAATCAAAAATTTGAGCAGACTAAGCTTTTTGAGCTTACTCAAAATTACCTATGAACGCTTTGTTAGGAAATAAGACGTAGCTAAATAGATATTTGAGTAGATTACTTAATGGAGAGAGATAGATTTCACACACAAGAGATTATAGAGTAGAGAGAGAGAGAGAGAGAGATTACACACGATATACGTGGTTCATCCAATGTGGGATACGTACATGGGAAAGCAGCCACTCAATGGCTTTAGCACTTCAAAAGAAGAAGTAGTTTACAAAGGGATTAAACCCTTAATAGAGCTCCCGCCTTGCTTCACTCTCACCACCTCACACTCACCTTGTTGCATCAACTTTACACTATGAAATGTGTGTAGAAATGGCCTCCTTTTATAGGCCAAAAGGGCTCCCTTCCCTCTCTCATGAGAGACAGCCATGTGTAGCCGCCCTTGTGTAGATAAGCCCAAATCGGACCCTCCAATCTGCCCATGTGTGGCCGCCCTTGAGAAGACAAGTCCGCTTTTGAATTCGGCCACCGGCCACCGGCCACCGGCCAACCAACAATTGTTTTTTGACCACTTTCCGGCAGCCGTCCGGCCGTAATATTCCGGCAAAAAGGATTATTCCGACGAGGGAAAAAAAGTCTCAGGGGCTTCCGCCCCCGAGGCCCCTAAAGTTGCCCCTAATTTTTGGCCGTGAAAGTTTTGGTTTCCAGCGAGTGATTTTCCTTCACGCATGATGGCTTCTCCTCATAATGGGGGCCTTACAAATGTGCGCTTTTACCACAGAAGATTACAAGGTAAATCAGGCTCCATGCTTAACAATCTCCCACTTGGAGACTGATCTCCAAACCAAACCTATGACTGCTTTCCATCCTGGCTTCTTATCCTTGAATGCCGATTGAAGATGAGCAAAAGCTCAACTTCTCTTTGTTGACCACCTTCGTAAACATGTCTGCAGGATTTTCACTTGTATGCACCTTTCCTAGCTTTAGCTGTCCCTCTTCCAAAAGAGTGCGTATGAAGTGATATCTCACCTCAATGTGCTTTGTCCTTGAATGAAAGGCTAAGTTCTTCGCAAGATGGATAGCACTTTGGCTATCACTGTACAAGACACAATTGTCTTGTTTGAATCCAAGCTCTTCTAAGAATCTGTGAAGCCACATAATTTCTTTGCTTGCCTCCGTCATTGCTACATACTCTACTTTCGTGGTAGAAAGTGAGACCACTTTCTGCAGCTTTGAAGCCCAGCTTATTGCTGTGCCTCCAACCGTGAACGCATAGCCAGTAGTGCTCCTTCGAGTATCTTTGTCACCTGCCATATCTGCATCAGCATACCCTTCTAGAAAAATATCAGTTCCTCCAAAATAAAAAGCATTTGTTGTTGTCCCTTTTAGATACCTAAGTATCCACTTCACAGCTTGCCAGTGTTCTTTACCTGGGTTGTCCATGAACCTACTTACAACTCCCACTACATGTGCAATGTCTGGCCTTGTCCAGACCATAGCATACATTAGAGAACCTACCGCTGCAGCATATGGAACTTTAGACATATAAGCTATCTCCTCTTGTGTCTTTGGACACATATCCTTTGTTAGTTTAAAGTGACCAGTCAAAGGTGTAGAAACTGGTTTTGCATTTTGCATTGCAAACCTTTCTAGTACCTTCTTGATGTAATCTTCTTGAGATAGCTTTATTGTCTTCTTCGTCCTGTCCCTTGATATTTTCATACCAAGTATCCTCTTTGCAACACCTAAATCTTTCATTGAAAAAGATTTAGACAGCTCCTCTTTTACGTCTTTGATGTCCTGCATGTTAACACTTGCAATCAACATGTCATCAACATACAACATTAGGATCATGAATTTCCCATCTCCCAAATTCTCCATGTAGACACAATGATCCAAGTTGCATCTTGTGAATCCATGATCCAACATCCATCGATCAAACTTCAAGTACCATTGTCTTGATGCTTGCTTTAAACCATACAAGCTCTTCTTTAATCTGCAAACCATTTTCTCCTTACCTTTTACTTCATACCCCTTTGGTTGAAGCATGTAGATTTCCTCCTCTAAGTCACCGTGAGGGAATGTCGTATTTACATCCATTTGCTCGAGATTTAGATCATGAGCAACCACAAGGCTTAAGACAAGCCTAATGGAGTTCATTTTTACAACAGGAGAAAATATTTCATTGAAGTCAATACGTTTCTTTTGAGAAAAACCTTTTACCACAAGCCTAGACTTGTACCTTTTCTTCCCACCTTCTGCTTCCTTCAGCTTGTACACCCATTTGTTTTGAAGTGCCCACTTACCTTTAGGCAACTCAACCAACTCCCATGTTTGGTTGCGATGTAGTGAGTCCATCTCCACTTGCATGCTCTTCGTCCATTCTTCTTTGGATTCATGTTGCATAGCTTCTTCATATGACTCCGACTCTCCAGAATCTGAGATCAAGAGATGGTTGAAGGAAGGAACAAACCTTTCTGGAGGTCTACTTGCTCTTGTAGATCTTCGGGGAATAGGTTGAGGCTCCTCATTCGGTTGACGTTGTTGCACATTGTCACCGTTTGCAGTCCTTGAGTCTTCACCGTCCTCAAGCTCCATGTACTCATCACCTGTTTCTTTTGTTTGTTTTCTTTCCAAGTAATCTTTGTACATATTTTGTTCGTTAAAAATTACATCCCTACTCCTTAAGATTTTACCATCTTCAGGATTCCATAGGCAATACCCAAAGTCACCTTCTCCATAGCCAATGAAGAAACACTTTTTGGACTTTGCATCTAGCTTTGATCTTAAGCTTCTATCTATGTGCATGAAAGCCTCACACCCAAACACTTTGAGAAATGCATAATTCACCGGTTTACCTGTCCATGCCTCTTCTGGAACTCCCCCATCCAATGCCGTTGAGGGTGACCGATTGATTAAGTACACAGACGTACTTACAGCTTCCGTCCAAAGCTCAAGCAGTAGGCCTGCATGTAGCCGCATGCTTCGTGATCGCTCCATGATTTTCCTGTTCATCCTTTCCAAAATTCCATTTTGTTGTGTCATTGGGGTTGTCCTTTGCCTCCAAATGCCATTGCTAGCACAAAAGCTTTCAAAATCTTGGCTGTAATATTCACCTCCATTGTCTGATCTGAGGCATTTAACCTTGGTACCTGTTTCATTCTCCACAAAGGCTTTCCACCTTTGAAATATGGAAAATACATCGGATTTATTCTTCATGACATAAACCCATGTTTTTCTAGTCGCACCGTCTATGAATGTTACATAGTACAATGAGCCACAAAGTGATGGTGTACTTGCAGGACCCCAAACATCGGAATGAACCAACTCAAGTTTTTTATTTTTTCTTTCATTTCCTGATTTTTGAAATTTCACCCTCTTTTGTTTACCATAAACACAATCTTCACAGAACTTTAAGTCCACTTCTTTCAAACCTGGTAGAAGCTTCTTTGTTTGAAGGATTTGCATTCCTTTGGCACTCATATGCCCAAGCCGGTAGTGCCACACCGCACTGTCAACTTCTGTAGTTGCTGCACAAGCTGAAGGTTGCGTGCTAATAGTACACAAGTAAAGTGTACCGACTTTTTCTCCCTTGGCAACCACCAAAGATCCCTTTGAGATATTCCACCGTTTGTTTCCGAATGCAATGTTGTGACCTTCATCGTCCAATTGTCCTGTAGAGATCAAATTTTTGCGAAGAGAAGGAACATGTCTAACATCTTTAAGCTTCCATTCATTTCCATTAGCAGTTTTGACTGAAATTGTACCTTTGTCGACAATCTCACAAGCTTCGTTATCTCCCAAGTATACATACCCAAAATTACCTTTGGTGTAGTCTTGGAAATGTTGCTTGTGTGGTGTCGCATGGAATGAAGCCCCAAATCTACTATCCAGGAATTAGACACATTGTCTAATGAGAGAATTAGAGCATCTTGCTCTACTTTACATGCCACATTGGCCTCCGATGTTGGCTTGTTGTCTTGAGACTCAGTCTCCTTCTTCTTCTTGGACAAGCAATTCTTCTTGACGTGGCCCTTCTTGCCGCCGTTCCAACATTCAAGAACTGACTTTGTGCGTGACTTGCTCCGCCTTGAGCGATCACGACCCTTTTGGTTTTTGAACCTCTCCTTAGGCCTTCCTCTTGTTTCCACTGACAGTGCAGCACTTGATGATTCTCCTGTACTTCTCCTTCGTATTTCCTCACTTAGGAGAACACCCACAACATCATCAAACTTAAGAGTATTTGTGCCAGAAATAGAATTACTTACAGCCATCACAAGGCTGTCCCAACTATCCCCGGTAGAGATGATAGTATAAGAAGAGCTCGCACTTCGTCATCGAAATTGATTTTCACCAATCAAAGTTGACTTATGTTTGTGTTAAAGTCTGCAACTGAACCATTCTCTGCCATCTTTAGATTGAACAAGCACTTCATAAGAAATACCTTATTGGATGCCGATGGTTTGTCGTAGAAGTCGTCAAGTGACTTCATCAAGTCCTCCGTGGTCTTCATCTCCAAAACATTGAAGGCCACCATTGACGCCAAGCTTAACCGGATTGTTCCCAGTGTCTTTCGATCAAGGACAATCCATGCTTCATCTGCCATCGTTGCTGGCTTCTTTGCAAGACCGCCTAGTGGCAAATAGAGGTCCTTCTGGTAGAGATAGTCTTCAATCTGCATCTTCCAATGTTGGTAGTTTTTGCCGTTGAACTTCTCAATCTTGAGCTTCCCTTCCTCCGCCATAACTCCCACTCAATTCAAGGAATCCTTTCCTTGAGATAACTTAGCTACGAGCAAACCTTGCTCTGATACCAATTGTTAGGAAATAAGACGTAGCTAAATAGATATTTGAGTAGATTACTTAATGGAGAGAGATAGATTTCACACACAAGAGATTATAGAGTAGAGAGAGAGAGAGAGAGAGTACACATGATATACGTGGTTCACCCAATGTGGGCTACGTCCACAGGAAAGCAACCACTCAATGGCTTTAGCACTTCAAAAGAAGAAGTAGTTTACAAAGGGATTAAACCCTTAATAGAGCTCCCGCCTTGCTTCACACTCACCTTGTTGTATCAACTTCACACTATGAAATGTGTGTAGAAATGGCCTCCCTTTATAGGCCAAAAGGGCTCCCTCTTTCATGAGAGGCAGCCATGTGTAGCCGCCCTTGTGTAGATAAGCCCAAATTGGACCCTCCAATCTGCCCATGTGTGGCCGCCCTTGAGAAGACAAGTCCGCTTTTGAATTCGGCCACCGGCCATTCAATTCGGCCACCGGCCACCGGCCATTGACTTCCGACCACCGGCCAACCGACAATTGTTTTTCGACCACTTTCCGGCCGCCATCCGGCCATAATATTCCGACAAAAAGGAATATTCCGGCGAGGGAAGAAAATCTCAGGGGCTTCCGCCCTCAAGGCCCCTAAAGTTGCCCCTGATTTTTGGCCGTGAAAATTTTGGTTTCCGGCGAGTGATTTTCTTTCACACACGATGGCTTCTCCTCATAATGGGGGCCTTACAAATGTGTGCTTTTACCACAGAAGATTACAAGGTAAATCAGGCTCCATACTTAACACGCTTGCCAAAGCTTACATAAATTGGAGAAAGTGAGCAACGTGTGTTGGAGCTGATGGCGACTAAGCCCGGGAGGACACAACCTGCTCTGATACGAATTGTTGGAATTAGGGTCAAGAAAACACACACATCTTGGAGAAGATGAAGGAAGCTCAAGGCACACAATTGAGAGTATATTACTTAGTGTGAAATGGAAAGATAGATAGCCCTAGAATGATGGGTGTATATACAATGCACGGGAAAAAAAAAAACCTCTTAAAGAGGGAAAAAAAGCATCGGCGGTCCTAAGTGTGTTCACACACATCATTACCACATGTATATGGTAGCAATAATATTTCAAAGTAATTTAACTCTAAAATCCAGGTTTCACACGTTCGTGGTTGCAACTAGGAATGGCCAACAAAGAAAAGCTTTGGTGTGGACTCCTTGCTGCGGCTAAAAAGAGATTGCACATAAGATTTTTTCCACAAGAGCAGGTTTCCCAGGTAAGGAGCGGAAGGGGAGCGATGCTTTGTGTTCAAGATGTCTACAATAAGTCCTGCATCTGGATTGGATTTGGTTGATTGAATGCAATGAAGTGGACATGGAGATCTTCATCACGCTTGGGTGCAATTTGATCAACTCACGGATTGGGTGACCATGGCATGCCACGTTCATGATCCAAGGTTTTTTGTCGTGGGAACATATTTCAAAAGTTTGGCATACCTTAAGAAACAACCAGCAACGTGTTTACTAATGTGCTTTTCATACGTTGCAGCATGCAGGATCTCCTCACTATTGCAACTTGTGAGATGAAAGAGGAAGACATGCAAGCACAAATTCTTTTCTGGTAGTGTATAAATGAAGTTATGGAGGGCCATGGATGTGAGAGAGCATATTTCCATGGATTCATGGTGGACGAAGCTCAAGCCAATTGGAATGCAGTTCGCACAGTATTCAATGGTGGCAAAGACAATGTTCTACAACACCGAGAGCGATCTTGCATTTTTCATTGAAAACAAAGCATGGTGGCACACATCAAAAAATACATTGTCTCCTTATCTCGACAAACTCACAAAGACATGTGCAAAAAGTGACGTCTAGCCCTCTCTAAAGAGACATTTGCAGTGGAGTCTTGTCTACTTCAACAATGGTGACAAAATGGAAATTGCATGGATAAAAACATCTCTGCAATGGACTCTTGGTTGAGTTGGTGGGAGGTGCGTATTGCACATTGAGGGAGCATCATGTCAGCAATAGAGGGAAATGCTCATGGGGAAAAAACTCCAAGAACCAACTTGGTCGAGAGCGAGCATGGTAGGTAGCTAGGTTTCAAAAACAAATCTCATTGTATGACGTATGTACTTCAGATATGGCAAATGCAATACTACAAAGCATGAAGGCAATTTCTTACTCTCAAGGTAAACATATTGGAAAGGGTCCTTCACTAAAGAGACTCAAGGAAAGAGTTTCTTATAGTCCAACACAAGTGATAAGAGTAGTAAATGAGGCTACATTTGGAACACCCATGTATAAGACTCGCACCCCACTTGAAGGAGACAAAGAAACCGTTTTGAAAAAAGCAAGGGTCATCAATTGTGATTGATGTTGAGGATGAATTGTCACATAGGCTAAAGTACAATGCAAAAACATGAGACGGCACAACACATGGAAGGCCAAGGAAGATCATTTTTACGGAAGATTTAGGGATAGTAGATGGGAGTGATACTTCCAAAGAGAAGATGAAGTTTTGTGTTTTGGAATGAAAGGTCAATGAAGCTATGTGGGCAATCAGAAGAACCCCTCTCAGTAGTTGTGTGACATGTAGTGGCACCCCTAGCCATGGAAAAAGATGTGGACAACATATTGTGGCATGTAGTAAAGGGAATCCTGCACCATCCTTTGAGAGGTATACAAAACATCCAAATGGGCTACTCAGACAATGGTTTTGGCTCTATCCCAAACATGTTATTCATTGCTATGTGGTGGATCATGATATAGAACCAAGGCCAACTTCTCCTTTAACAACTTGGCCGATTGATCTAGGAAAAAATCTCATAGATGAAGAAGTTGAGGTACTACTTGAAGGAGGATTTCAAGTGGAAATAGTTGGAAGAGATCAAGAGACTGCAACAATGCGAACTTCTCCTAGGGGTGGAGGTGATTCCTCTTCCACTTCAACAAAAGCACGTAGCAATGGTTCAGTACTAAGAAATGGCATAAAAGTCAAATTTTGGACTTCCATTTTAGAGGAGGCAACTAAGAAAATTGGTCTCGGTCTTTGTTTAAAGGCTAAGGTGATTGAAGAGGAATGCATTGTAGACAAATCACATGAACTCTTCAAGGTTGAGCATCACACAGTAGATAGACATGTGGGGGTGTATGAGGTGCACATCAAGGAAGAGCCCTATTGCACATGCCCTAATTTCACCGATAGGGAGGCCAAGAAAAAATCTTATTTGGCTTGCAAGCACTTGTACTCCATTTTCTTGAGAGTTCTTTGGTTGAGCCAAAATGAAACCATGTTCATACACCAACCCGTGCTAAGCAAAGTACATGTCTATAATGCTCTTAGCCCGTGAACACTAATATCCAAAAGAGTGAGACCCAAGATTGTACAATTTTGTGACACATGTTTTGCCATGTATTGTACTTGGTGAAGTTGATATAGATTGGGTAGAAATTCGACCTTTGGCAAATACGTTTTGGATTATCTTGGGTTATAAAACTTTTAATCTCTCTTTTTGTTAGCACTAATCTTGATGTAAATTGATTTAGGAATATACTTCTACTTGTGTGTGTGTGTGTGTGTGTGTGTGTGTGTGTGTGTGTGTGTGTGTGTGTGTGTGTGTGAGAGAGAGAGAGAGAGGGGAGAAGAGAGAGGGGGGGAGAGAAAGAGAAGAGAGAGAGAGAGATAGAGAGAGAGAGGGGGGGGGAGGTCAAAGTCGACAAAGGATCAAGAGAGGAGAGAGAGAGAGAGAGAGAGGGTCAAGGGAGAGAAAAAAGGAGCAAAAGTGATGGTGATGATGATGTGGGATCGAGGTGTGTTTTCCAAGGAAACAAATCTGAGAGAGAGAGAGAGAGAGAGAGAGAGAGAGAGAGAGAGAGAGAAACGGAGGATTAGGAGAGAGAATAAAGTTGAGAAGAGAAGAAAGATTCTTTTTGGAATGTGCTTGTCGGATTCCAAAAAAATGCTCACCAAAAAATATCCCCCCTTCTTAGGATATGTGAAAATGCCATTTTTGGACACAATGTTTCCCAAAAATTTTCCTATCTTACCATAAAGACACATTTCTCTAGATTTAAGCATAAATGATAGGTTTTGCATTTCTTAAAGATATTTTTTAGATGTTCTATATGTTTGTTTCTCAGGAGAGAATGCACATATAGTAAGTCATCCATGTAGACTTCTAAGAATTGTCTTAGATATTCTTTAAATGCATGACTCATCAACCTTTGGAATGTGGTAGGTGCATTAGCCAAGCCTAACAACATCACCTATAAGGGAATATGTCCCATTTTGTCACAGTGGCCATCTTATGTTGACCCTTAGGCTTTATGAAAAGTTGATTGTAGCCTAAAAAGCCATCAAGAAAGTTGTAAGGTTCCTTGCTTGCAACTCTCTCAATTACGTGATTAGTAATTAGGAGGGGAGAGTTATCTCTAATGATGGCATCATTTACATGTTTGAGATTTACACAAACTTGCAATTTGATGTTCTTCTTGGGCACTACCACGATGGGTGACAATCTGTGTGTTCATTCTCGTAGATAAACTCCGCTTCCTTAAGTTTGTCTATCTCCTCTTTAATCATTTTGACAAACATTTCATTGTATGTATAGGACGTTGTCTGTGAGGCTTTTCATCACTCTTAAGGGGTATGGTGTGTTGGAAAATGCTTGGGTCTACTCCCTTAAGCTCCTTGTATGACTATGCACATACATCTCTATATTGTTTGAGAGTAGCTATTAATAGCTACTCTTCTTCCTCAGTGAGGTCTATGGCAATATACACCGGCTTTTGTTCTATCAATTCGGCTAGAAATATGCTTGAAATTTTTAGGTCCATCCTAGAATGTTCCTAGTTCCTTAAGTTCCCTCATCGGTTGTGTTGAACTATGATCTTTCGGTCTTGTATCGTGTACTTTTTGAAGTGAGAGGCTGCATCAAATTTTTCAGTGGTCGATCCCTCTTCACTCTCCATTTTGGTCATCCAAACCTCTTTAAGGGTTCGATTTAGCTTTGGTATTCATATTTTCACTCAATTTTGTCATTTTTACTAATGTTTCAATTGTGTCTTTGGCTTTCCCCTTGTTCTGTTTCTTTGGACTAGTCTTTTTCAAAGCTCAGTAACTTGTTTTCGTGTAATTTTTTCCCTGACATGGTCATTTGCTCCTACAAGCATCAAATAATGTGTTTTGCCCTTCAAAAGAGGCATATGTTTTCCTTGCATGTTTTTTTGTTTTCTCACCCATTTTGCTCGATACCTCTTTTGTCTTCTTGACTTTTGGTTGGGGAAATCATAGAAGATCACCTCATTCTAGTTTGGTTTCGTTTCATCATTAGAGCTACTAAATAGCTCATCCTCATCATCAATCTCTAGTGCATTGTCAGATGAATCTTGGAACTTTTAGTCGCTTCCAGCACCTAGATATTGTATGGAAACCTCATCAACTATGTGTTTGCATTCAATCGTGTCCATTGTCTCTAGGTCCTTGGCTTTCGATCTTGATTCCGAGATAACGCCTACCATTTGGAAGGTGTTATGTCAAAACCCTCTTCATCATAGAATTGTTTTGGGTTTTTTTATTCACACACACATCCATAGTAGGCATTATTTGGTCCCATGCAAAAGGCTCCAATGAATCTTCTACAAATGGCTCTCAAAAGTAGTCCTTATCATTCACTGATCTCGCTAGAATGCTATTTTCTTTAATCAGGCTCTCACATTCAGATGCTCTACACATCCAAATATATGCTTTTTTGTGCAACCAGTGAGGTATTTGCCTTTGGTGGCCTGTAGCTAAGCAAAATTCCTCTCTTGAAGTTTGATTGACATCTCTATAACTATGGTCCTTGACGTTGATCCTCATTGTAACATCCTTGTGCTGCAAGTAGAGATGATCATAGTCCCAACATTTCACCATCTTGAGTTGATACATGAATGGTCACCCTAAAATAACGTCAAAGTTTTTGCTCTTTCTAATATCTACTATGGCAAACGTATTGTCGTACTCAATTCTACATGAGGATAAGTGAGCAGCGTGACAATGCTCTTAAGCCTATTTAATAGGCTAGCAATGTCCTCCCCTTAAGTCATAATGATCTTGTAAAGTTGTCTTTTGAGACTAAGTTTACTTCTTTTGGCCCTGGCCCCAAAGTTGTTTTCTAGGACATGCCAGGTTTCATGTGCATGCTTATGTTGGGGGTCCCATTGTTGCATAGCTCCAATGACCAACAAAATTAACCATATAGAGGGATGAGCTACCCGGCTAGGCCATGGAAGCACTCACACGATTAGTGATCTAATCATGGCAACACAAATGGTTGACTCTATGAGGTAAGCTTTTCGGCCTATGGAGGAGCTAAGCCACAATGATGGGCAATCTCCACATCCACTTCTCTTCACCTCTAATCAACCCAATCACACACACTAACAATTGCAAGACGCACACAACACTAATCCTATCATGCAACACACTAATCACAAGCACACACACATAAATCTATCGAGCACCACAATCCAATCAAACCTACATGCACACACAAGCAAGAGAGGGAAATCACACAAGATTAGAGAGGGATTAACCACTAATTAGTTATGATCTAGCTAATCTAAGCATCATAGGCAATCATAAGAAGCATGAGAGAGGCATAGTGAAACAGAATTAAGCATTGATTAGTGTTAACCAAGTCAAATGAACAAGAAGAAGCTCAAGGACTCCATAGCCACACACCTCAAGAGCTCTAACCAAAGAGGGCTCTCCACAAATGAGCTTGAGAACCCTAATTTCTTTTACACACTGCCTTATATACCAAGGGTAAAAATATGCAATGTCCGGGCGCCCAAGGCCTTTAGGGCTCCACCACTTATTGAATCTGCAACCTACACACACTAACTGACCTGTTATTTACATCTTGGAACTCCCATTAAGCCCGTAACACATTAAAATATTACAATGGCTTGAAATAAATCAAGAATTTACAATACGTGACCATTTCAGGAAAATGTGAAAAATGTGTAACTCCAATCTTTACTACTTCTTTTTATTCATCCTCGATGTGCATCCGTACATCTTTGATCTTTAACAGCTTTTGTTAACTGATGTTGACTCAGTTAACATTCCCCCCTCCCAATTTTAGTGCCCGTCCTCGGATATTGTTGAAAAGTGTCTGTGGAGACTGTGGAAGGTTTTTGATTGATTGTTGATGGGCTAATTGTCTTCAATTGTCATTGAATTTGTTGATGAAGTTCAATTTTCTGCGGCATCTTCATTGGTCCGAAGTTGTTTTTGATCTGAGAGATGATGTCGCATTTGTCCGTTGTAATAGCATAATGAGGAGGCTTTCTGTTTATTTATGAAAAGTTTGTAAGGGAAGTAAAATGGTGAGGTTCTAAATTAGGGTCTAATACCTGGATGACCAAAGGGGAAAAACCCAGTGGAAAAAAAGTGCCTTTGGGATATGCGCATTATTGGGATACTTATTAGCATTGGAAATATTAATAAAGTACTCAAGGGATTATTTGTTGATAGATATGGAATAAAAAAGGCAGCAAATATGGGAGGGTAGCATGATGGAACATTGGTTTGCCTGTTGTCGTCCACTCAAGGTACATAGGTGGAAACCAAAAAGTGTGTCTAATGCATATGTTTAATGGTGGGACATCCAATATATGCATACACAGAAATACATGGGAAACAATATGTTGTGCAAGAAGGATTTTTAGGGGTTTTTCAAAAAGATGGTGTAGCTATAAAGCATATGACATGGCTTTGTAAGCTGGCACCCCTTTAAGAATGGTTTTCGTTGACAAGGATATGTGCTCTCATCTTATTGTGCATTATGCGTGAGTGTTGGACTCTATAACACTCCACCAATTGTAAGTTAATAGACTTTGACTCTTATGCTCATCTCATCCAGCATGAGCGACATGACTTTAGATATGCTCAACTCTTCCAGCTTGAGCGTAAGCCTAATAACTACGACTCTTAGCACATAGTTTAATATGACTTGAAGCTTTGGGACTAATGCTTTGCTCATTTTATGGCTCAGCAGCCCGACTCCAACTATGCCAAAGAGTGTTTTTTGCACCCTGGCAACTTGACTTTTAACCTTCTTGTGCTTACTACAAACATTTCTTACGTAAAAATAAGCTTGAATCCTCAAAAAGAGGATTAGTGAAGGACCAAGTTGGCATTGAAGGTTTCTTTTGCCATACCTATTTTATCATCTTTGCATCTGCATTCTCGTTGGTTGGGTTGTCCTTCTTTGATTGTGAAGACTCCATTATCTACTTGATTCTCCAATTGGGCCTGTTGATAAGAGTCTTTGATGTTGTTGTAGTCCTTTGTTCACTGTCGGCATTTGGCTTTTGATTACAAGCATTGGAAAACTTAGGAATCCAAATCTCTTGATGACCTTTGTATCTCCTTTGTTGACTTTGCTTTGCTCTAGGTTTTGTCGAGTTCTTGAGATCTTTTTGCAAGTCTGGTGTAGTTGTATTTGGCTTGTGGTTGACTGGTAGCCAAATCTTTATATACCCTGTGTAGAATCCTTGCCCAAGAGGAACATTCTTTGAGATCCATCTTTGTTTTGTATCCTCTTGAGAGTTGTGGTAGACTTTAACATCTCGCGATGTTCTTTTGTTGTATACTTGCTTCGTAGGTATCCTAGGATATTGTCGAAGTTGATACTTTGTGGGCCCTCTTTCTTGGGAGGGTCTTGATGTTACTCCATATGCTCTAACCTATGGTTTTGGTACCCATATGTCTATGTTACCTCCATAGTACTCATGTTCCTTTAAGCTCCACTATGATGCTATCCATCCCATGTGTTTGTTTTTTTGTGTTGATTTCCTATCTTTAATCCTATTGGATCATTGACTTTGACTAAACTGCTCGAAACAAACACTTGCTTGACTTTCTTTTGCTTTTTTGAGTACTTTGGCTGATATACCTTTGATTTTTTGGGTGTCTCCTTAGAGGTTTTAGTTGGGTCAACAATTGACTTGAAGTTTTGAAAACTTGACTTGCTTGAGGAGGCTGATCCATGAGGGTTCTTTGATGTAGAGGCATATGATGTCACACCTTTTGTGCTAATCAGTGGAAGTTCCACTTTAGCTTTACCTTTGTCTGCAAGATTTTTCTTCGATTCTTGTGACTTCTGCAACTCTGAATTTAGCATTAACGGTACCTGTAAATGTTGTTGGCTACCTCTTAGAAAAGAGAGTATTAGCATTGTATCTTCTTTGTAGGCCTTGTGTTGGTCTAACCACTGATGTCCAAGTATGACATTTGCAAGCATTTCCTTTGAAGGATTCACCTAAAACTTTACCTGCTCTTCATGATGTTGGATGCTAAGGGTAGCACCCATTTCTTTTTTACTTGTAGTCTTACCCATGATTTCTCTATTATATGGCTTATTCTGAGTAATCTCTAGAATGCTCTGGATGTTGTCTGCAACCATATTCCAATTTACTTCTTTATCCAGTAGAGCATTGCATCTGACACTTGCTCTTTTTGTACTACTGAGAACTATAGCTATTCTTGTTGTTGGTTCTATTGAAGATCTTTGTCCTGCTTTTTTCATGGTCTCATCTTGATCTAGCTGTGTCTCTATCGAAGGTGACTTGAAACTTTTTGTTGCAATCTGACTTTCATCAGCTGATTCAGCCTGGCAATGAGTGATTGATCTTTGGACTTCCTATTTCTTCCTAGTTGTCAGCAACTTCGTTCTTCTTTATTTCTGGATTTTCTCTGCTCAATAGCTTTAGTGGTTTCTCTTTGTTCTATTTGATGTGAACTTGCTATTGCCTGATTTGCTTTAAGCTTTTCTGCAGTTTTGTTCAATGGAGATGAATCATCTTCAATAAGATCTGCTTGAGGACCTTGTGCTGTCGTCCATGGGTGACATCTGGGTCTTCATTCTTTGTTGTCGTTGAAGACTGCATCTTTTTTGCATTCTGTATCGCGAACATCTTCTGGGACATTGGCATTCCCATTATGATGTCGTCTGACATATCTTTTGTTGTGATCACGTGGAATTGAGCTATAATGATCTGTGAGCTTACTCAATGGTGGTGGAGATGATTCCCCAACATTCTGCTCGTTTGACTCTAGATATGCTCACAAATTCAAGAGCATCTTCCAATTTTGGTTGGGCACATCTTTTCCAAGTGCAAAAGGACATGAGGTTCTTGTCTAGCTTTACTTCTCTTGACAGCTTTTATTCATTTTCACCAGTAATGTTGCACTTGATCGTCTCAGGAGTGGTTGTGTCCTTTGGTTGAGCTTTATCTGCATTTTCTTTGCTTTAACCACCTACTTCAATTGGTGTTGACTCCATTGGTTGTAATATTGCACTTTTTGCTTGCAATTGATGAGCATTGTCCACTTGCATCTGAGTAACCCTTGATCTTAATAGATCCACTATACTTTCTGGCAGAATCTGTCTCTTTGGAGGAAATTTTGGTGGTGACCTTTGTGTATCCTTCTGGACTTTATCTTTCATTGACTTTGACTTTTCTATCACCTGTTATGGCAGCTTGAGACTTTACATCATCTTCAGATAGTCTTTGACTTTAGTCGGGCCATTCATAAGGGTTTGTACAAGGTCATGGTCTTGCTGATATTCATTTTACCATGTGCATCTTGATATGCATATGTGAGCTTGATCACATGTAACTGTTTGAACACTATTGGATTTGTCGCCTTTTGACTCTGATTTGTGGAGATCAGCTGAAACTTCTATCCTTGATGATCTTCATAGAAGCATTGGTCTGCAGACTCTGATGGAATCTGGGTCAATTGGAAACTTCCAACAACCATTATGATCTTTCAATGTTTTTTGCTTTGAAGAGGTCTGTTGGCTAGAAGCTCTAGGGATTCTAACTATTGTTGCAATTCCTAGTACATGAGCTGAACTTGATGGATTTGCAACTCCCCCCCTTCCTAGGGTGATCACTATAGCTTGCTTTATTGTAAGAGTTCAAAATTTGTTTGGCTTTGGTTTAGTCTCACCTTTTGGGACTGTGAAGGTACACTTTGGGTAGCATTGTTGATGTTTGGCATCTGTAAACCTTCTGCGTAGTTTCTTATGTATCTCCGTGAAACATGACAAATTATTCCCCAAGTTAAGCTATAGATAGCATTATCTTTGCCATGATATTGTCTATCCCATGGGTCTCCTATGATATGAGCTTCTGTGGTTTCAGGACCCAAGGCATCATAGGTGCTAGACTCTCGTCTATATCTACGAATGTTTTGGTCAAAGTATATGCTCGTTGGGTCACAACATTGAAGTTTGATTTTTGGTGGAGCAGAGTTTGGCTCTGAATAGATTTATGGGTTCACTCGGGTAATATCCTTCAGCTCTACAGAGGATAGGCTATAATAGATTTCCTCTAAAATGAACCATCCTTTTTTATCTATCACTGGACGCACTTCTATGTGCTGGTATGTGGGCCGTTCAAACACTGGTTGATCCTTTTTGTATAGTTTCCCTTTTGGTCTACATAGTGTGCATATGAATTATGTGTACCATACAAAGCTAACATCATTCTGTATGATGCGTCCTTTAGACTCGTGAATGACTGCACACTTGTGGTAGCGGATAAGAGATTATTTGCAAACCTAATAGTATTTTCAACGTTTGGTGATATCTGGACACCTTGACCAAATTCATGCAAGAATTTGTTGTTCAAAGAATCAATTTTAAGCTTTTCAGGTGCCTGTGCATCTTTATGGTGATTTTGAATTTGCAGTGCTTTTACTGGTGCTTCTAATGGTAATGCAGAATCATTTGATTGCATCAAAAGTGACGAGTTAAATGCACTTACATCGAGATTTGCATTCCAATTTGCTATGTACCTTGCTTAGCAGTTGATGTATCCTTGTTGTATGGATTTCTTGGACGATCTTCAAAAAAATGTCCACCTTTTCGTCCACAATCTAAGCAATACGCCATGACGGGTGATATTTCATTTGGTTCTATCATGTCAAGCTCTAGCTGAGAAGTTTCTGCTTCTATGCTTGCCAAGTTGTCGGCTTCTTCTTTTAGAACACTAAGCATCAAGTTGTAGAATGCTCCATCTTGACCTTTGTACCATCTTTGGCTTCATTCTCCAATTAGACTTGCTTCTATTGGTTGATCTGTTAGATCTTGCAATTCTGGTTCTCGACTATAGATCCGACCACCGGAATCCATGTACAATGACCCTGATTGCATATGCACCAACTATATGTTTTGCTAGCTTGTGCAGATTTCTGGATAATCACTTGGCTTGATTTTTTTAACTTATATCTGCACTTCATCTTTGATCTTGCAATACTTGGCTCCACTCAAGTCTGTGAACATTTGGGAGTTTTTTGAATCTGGCTTTACTTTGATCAATAGGATCTTGGCTCCTGTGCTGCTTTTACTGCTCATAAGTTACCTATAACCTTCTGAATCTGTGTACAAAAATTTATCCCCATTGTAGCCATATAGCTGCAGAATTTGCACCGTTGTAGTTGTGCCTGTGTTATCACTGCTACTAGCTTGCTTTGCTGTATTTGAATCCTCGGGTCGATTTGAGTCCATGTTGGCTTGTTCTGTAAAAACTGTCTCCTAGTAGTCTTTGGTGTTGATTGTACTAGCCTAATCTGCAATCACATGTGAGTTGTGCCCCTATTCGTCCAACTGGAAGCTAATTTATACGCTTGATTTTGACAACTTTAAAAAATTTTTGCATCTCACGGCTTTGAGTTAGTCTTTTCTCGCTTTTTCTGGTTGATCTCGTCCGCTTTGTGCACTGTAATTTTCTTGGCTTCGCTTTCTTCGACTTGTTCGCTTTTGCACGGCCTGCTCAATTTGCGGCTCTTTTATCTTTTTCGCGGTTTGTTCAATGTGATTCTTTCGCTTTGTTTTCTTTTGCTTTTTTGGGTCTTTCGGGCACTTTCGACGACTTTCTTTTTATTTTTCTTAATTTTTATGAAATCTAAAATTTTCTAAATTTTTTAGTATTTTTATGATTTTTTTGGGAAAGTTTTGATTTTTTATGAATTGTTTTAAGAGTTTTAAAAATTTTTAAGGGATTTTTGAAGGTTTTATGAAATTTTTATGATTTACTGGATTTTTTCCAGATAATTTTGGATTTTTAATGGATTTGTTTTGAGCTTTTATAAAATTTCTATAATTTTTTAAAATTTATCTGTGAAAGTTTTTATTTTTTTTAATGAATTTTTATGAGTTTTCTAATTTTTATGAATTTTTTATCTTTTTTTGGGGTGAATTATCTTTGTATTTTTTGAAAATTTTATGGATTTTTGTGAAGTTTTTTTTTGTGAAATTTTTATGAGTTTTTCTTTTTTTTAGACCCTTTTTTATTTTTATGTTTTTAAAAAGAAAAAAATTTACCTTACCTTACCTGGACGGTGGCGTGGCAGCTCTACAGGCGTTGACCTCTAGCTTTGAAGGGGGGTTGGTGGGTTGTCAGCGCAGTCTGCGAGACGGCAGCGCCGAAAGGCAGAGAGAGAGAGAGAGAGAGAGAGAGAGAGAGAGAGAGAGAGAGAGAGAGAGAGAGAGAGAGAGAGAGAGAGAGAGAGAGAGAGAGAGAGAGAGAGAGAGAGAGAAGAGACACGTGCGTGTGTGTGTGTATGGGCGTGCGCTCGTGGGTTGTAGGCGGTCTAGGTGCTGGCCTGACAAGGGTTGACTTTCTAACAACGAAGCAAAGGGGAGTGGGAGGGCGCAGTTTCGTGTATGTGTGTTTGCGTGCGTACGTGGCTCAGGGCTGAAGGCGGCGGGACTTGGGGGATGTACACGAGAGAGGAGGGGAGGGAGGGAGAGGGTGTGTGTGGAAAATGACAAGGAGGGGTAGGGAGGTGGTTCACGCTAGAGAGAGTGAGGGGGAAGTGAGAGAGTGATAATAATCGGATTTAGGAAGGGGGGGGGGGGGAGGAGAGAGAAAGTTAGAGAGAGAGAGAGTGAGGGTGTGGGGTGGGTTCACAACACGGAGAGGGAAGAAGAAGAAGAGAATTTTAATGTCGGGGCGAAAATTATGCCAGCAGACCGTACTATCCACCGAGGAATTTTACGCGCCGCAAGGCACGGGCGTCAAATTCGAAACCGGATTTTAATTAATTTTTTGTTTCCAAACGTCCAAAAATGCCTAAAACAGGCCGAAAATTAGTCAAAAACTCTAAAATTCACCCGAAAAATAAAAAATTTGCTAGAAAAATCCAGAAAACTCTCAAAAATTTCTAGAAATCTTAAAAAATCATCGGCAATCACATTCAAACATTTTCGACACGCAAAAGCACACTAAAATAGCAATTTTTTTACCGAAAATACCAGATTTTACAAAATCATCAACCCGATCCCCAAAAATAGCAAATCGCTCAAAATTTAACGAACGGAAGCCCAAATGCGCTCGAAATCAAGCCAAAAACATACATTCAAAACAGCTCGTAAAGATCACACGAAATCAATTTTTTACCGAATTAAGCGAAAATTATTGCAAAAATTAGCAAAAATTTACCAGAAAATGTTAAAAATACCCCCAAAATATATTCAAAAAATTCTCCACACATAGGGGATTAGTACAGCCAAGTAAAATCATAAACTGCACATCAATTCAATTACCAAATAGCTTCATCAATAAAATCAAGACTAGGCAATTAAATCGGTAAAATTAGCGACAAAATTAGGTCAAAATTTGACGCATTTGGAGTGTGTAAATGCCTGTTTTGAGCTAAAAAACGCAGCAACTAACCATTCCACATCAAATATGCAAGCAAAAAATGAATCAATTATGCACATTAAGCACTTTTTAGGCACACACACACACTAATAAAATTGGCAGTTTTTACCAATCTTTAGGTGCGCACACAAAAGGGTTAACCTTGTCGAAATTGTAATGTGATTTCACAAATCATTAGCTGGACATGACCACAACACAAATCAATCGGCACAATTGAAAAGTCATTAAGCACACATTGATTTTTAGGTGACAAACAAGGGTAAAATAGTGCACACACACACACTTTATTTTAGTGCACACAAACTTGCAATTGACCATCCAAGCATGTAATTAACTCAATTAAGCACCCAATTAGCAATGTACAATCACCAATTATCAATTGAAACTTGTCAAATTCATACGCCACCAATTATTAAAAATTTTAACATTACAACGGCATGAAAACGAACAATCCAAAAATTTCATAGCATCGTAGCATCAACATTGCATTGCAATAACATAGCATTGCATCATGGTGGGATCTCTACACAATTCTACACATCTTTAGATCCTAAGGAGGTTGAGAATACCACCTTGATTACCTTTTCATTGCAGATCGATTGACGGTTGAAAGCTCTAATCCTTCATAGCAAATTAGTAAGTTAGCAAAAATTAGTGAAATTAGCAAGGGGTTAGTGTGAAATTGGAGTGTGTAAACACACAATTGGCAAAATATGGTGACATGTTAGGGAATTATGAACACATTGCTTCATGCACACACATCCAAAATCCACAAAAACATAAACACACAAGTGAAATTGGTGAGGAAACACATTCGATTATGCCACAATTACACTAGGGTAGGCCATCGTCCCCGATAACGGCGCCAAATGTTGGGGGTCCCATAGTTGCATAGCTCCAATGACCAACAAAATTATCAATCCGGAGGGATGAGCTACCCAGTTAGGGCATAGAAACACTCACACAATTAGTGAGCTAATCATGGAAACACGAATGGTTGACTCTACAAGGTGAGCTTCTCGGCCTATGGAGGAGCTAAGCTACAATGTTGGGCAATCTCCACATCCACTTCTCTTCACCCCTAATCAACCCAATCACACACACTAACGATTACAAGATGCACACAACACTAATCCTATCATGCAACACACTAATCACAAGCACACACACATAGATCTATCGAGCACCACACTCCAATCAAAGCTACATGCACACACAAGTAAGAAAGGACAATTACACAAGATTAGAGAGAGATTAACCACTAATTAGTTACGATCTAGCTAATCTAAGCATCATAGGCAATCATAAGAAGCATGAGAGAGGCATAGTGAAAGAGAATCAAGCATTGATTAGTGTTAACCAAGTCCCATGAGCAAGGAGAATCTCAAGGACTCCATAGCCACACACCTCAAATGCTCTCACCAAAGAGGGCTCTCCACAAATGAATTTCTTTTACACACTGCCTTATATACCTAGAGTAAAAATATGCAATGTTCGGGCGCCCAAGGCCTTTACGGCTCCACCACTTATTGAAACTGCAACCTACACACACTAACTGACCTGTTATTTACATCTTGGAACTCCCATTAAGCCCGTAACACATTAAAATATTACAATGGCTTGAAATAAATTGAGAATTTACAATATGTGACCATTTTGGGAAAACGTGAAAAATGTGTAACTCCAATCTTTACTACTTCTTTGTATTCATCCTCGATGTACATCCGTACGTCTTCGATCTTTAGCAGCTTTTGTTAACTGATGTTGACTCAGTTAACAACTTACATTTGTCTATGAAATGCACATAGTTCTCATGCAAAGAGGTGATGATGATTCCTAACGCTTGTTCGTCTTTGGCCAAAGTCTATGCACTTTCTATGAGTAGATGCCGTAGTGTGCACTCCATTGAGTTCGGCTTGTTTCTCTAAGGTAGTGTTGATGACAGACCATAAACCTTTTTTCATTAAATAACCCCTTAACTTTGTTTACCCGGCGTGAAACCCCTCCCCATTGTGCTAATAGAGGGGTCTTAGCTTAGGAGACTCTTCTAGCTAGTGTCTACCTCATTACATGAGCACAAATTTGTCTTTGAAGATGATAGAAAATTTATTTGCAAACTTTTGGGCTTGGCTGCAAAATTTTAGGCTTCATTGCAAGAGATATATATATATATATATATATATATATATATATATAGATAGAGAGAGAGAGAGAGAGAGAGAGAGAGAGAGAGAGAGAGAGAGAGAGAGAGAGAGAGAAATCCCCTTTTGTGAAGCTCCTCTTCACTCTAGTGAAGAGGAGCTTCACTAGAGTGAAGCCCCTCTTCACAATAGGTAGTGCTCTTTGAGGTTTTTTGAAATTTGTGCCTTGTGTATGACCACTTTAAAAGGGGTTGACTTCCTCTTCAAAAGCAAAGGGTTCCCCTATCGGGGGGGGGGGGGGGGGCTTTACAAAAATAAAATATGGCTCAAGAGAAAAAAAACAATGGGCATTAAATGTCAAGAACACACACACACACACACACACACACACACACACACACACACACACACACACACGCACGCACGCACGCACACTCACACTCACACACACAACTAAGAACTGTTGCGATTGAGAATGCACTTGGAGTGATAATTGATTAAATGATTAAGTGCTTTAACAGAGCCGGATTTAAGCAAGGAGATATTCGATAGAAAGCTCTTGAGACACGTTGTGCACACATATCAATTGCAAATGCTAATTTTGTTTAAATAATGAGCAGCTATTGAATGCAAAATGCAAGTACCTAATGGAAAATTAACAAACTCTGACGCTAATTAATCTTCCAATTAGCCAGTGAGTAGTAACCCAAGAGTCTTTAACTCAAGAACATGCTCATGCTAGCCAATGGAATACTAATTGGGCATGTGGTATGCGATAGGAGAGCAAACCTAATGGATCTAGTTAATGATGATTAAGGAATGTTGATTGTACAAACACGCAAATGCATAATGGAAACCTAGCTAGCATAACCTAATGCTCTGATACCACTTGTTGGGAATGGGATCGTGCTAGCTAGGGTGGATGAAAGAGAAACATAGTGCAAGTGTGTGAGTGTGTCTGTAAGCAAGATTATCACTCAAGTGAATTAGGTTCCAAGATATAATTAGCTTGGACTCATAAACACAATCTTGAGTATTGACTTAGCTTAGCACAAGCTCACCATAGACAAGCATGTAGTGCAAAATAGAGTTGTGTTTATTCATTCATGAAATGAGCTTTAAGTAGCTTAACAACTTTGCTCCACAGCATGTGGGATAATTCCACTCTTCTCTCCTTGACTCACACTTTAGGACAAAGCTCACACTTTACACTTGGTGTCCATCATCTTTTGAACTGGCTTCCATTGAGAGGGCACAACCTTGACCTTTGATTTTGTTTCATACTCCCCTATAAAAGAGATAGAGACTTCAATTTTTTAAGTTTGCTTTGTAGATAATTTCATCCTTGCATCATTGTATAATGATTGTATATCTCCATGATGAAACTCATGATCCATATCGATCTGAGTGATAGGTGTAGACTTAAAAGTTGCACTACCATCCCTGCGGTTCGCGATCTTTTTCATAAAGCTTGTGGCCATGGCTCCTCCACTTCTAGAATTTGCATCATCCCTTTTGACTTGGTGTCATTGGTGGTGTTTGCCACTACCCTTGTATCTAATCGTGTCTCAATTTAAGGTTTATTTTGATCAATCCCTTTGTTTCACTTTCCTTATCCTTTTGTTGTATCAACACTTCTTCCTGTCTGGGTATATTTGGTGTTTCTGACTTCATTAGAGCTTGACAAATCTCCATGAGCCATATGAAAATTTCCAATCTTTGTGTTTCAAATTCAAGATATGGGTATGCCAACCATCTTTGCTCCAAAGTCTGGTTGGTCTTCACTCTAGCCTTGTATGCTTGCAATAAAGCCTCTAAGGGTTCTAGTGCTTTGTTCACTAAGACTGAACCACCTGATGATATTTTGGAAGACACCACCCCTTTTACTATTTCCTTTTTTTCTTTTCCATGTTTGAGTTGCTCCCTTGTTTGTTGTACCTCAGTCTCCAAGGTGGTCTTTTCTTTTAGCCTTTTAGCTTTCATTTTGTCTCTTTTCACTTTCCAAAATTTTCTCAGAGTCCTAATAGTTAATCTCTCAAATTCAGTTTGATTTGGTAGTTTTTGCTTGTCCTTGATCGACATGTTTCTTGCACCTTTCCGAGACTGAGCTCTAGTTACCACATTGATAGGAATTGTTGGCTCGGTCTCTGATCCAATCAAATAGGGAAAACCTCCAACAACATTCATAGTTGCTTTTTCTCTGATTTTAGGATTCTTGGCCCGTTTGGAAGTAATTTGTCTATTGGACAACCATCACAAAATCCAAAAATTTTTGTGCGTTCACCTTTGTGTCGAAAAAATTGTTCTCAATGATTACCTCCATATTTATAGCAAGAACCTTTTGGTTGAGTGGCTAGTTGTGGCCCCATTGGCTACCTTGTCCTAGGAGGGTATTCTCTAGGTTTGTAGTTCTGATTTGCTATGAACATGAGATTGTTCTCATCCATTATATAATGATTCTTTGTTGGCCGAGCAATGTATGAAGGTTTTGCAGTCTCGTCTAAGCTTACCCAAGAAGGATAACCTTCATCAGCATACGCAATGCCAGGTTCTCTTCGCGGTAGGTCTCCAATGGCTCTTCATAAAAACTCTCTCTTATTTTGGATGATGGCAATATGTCACCTCAACATCATGCTCTTGCGCTTCGTGTTCTTGTGTATCTAGGCTGAACAACCTCTTAGGCTGCTTATACACGATTGCCCATACTTGAGCAGCAGGTGCGCGAGCTGATGTGGCTACCAAACTATTGGCTCCGTGTTGTGAGGGTTGGACATTATGTTGAACGGGCAAGCTCCCCACCCATGTGTGGGTAGGCAACCAGATAAAAAGAGTCTTGGCCAATAGGGTGCACAACTTTTCGTGAAATCTGTGCAATTTTGAATAACTAAAATAAACTAAATAAACTTTGTGGAAAGCATACCCGCCCATCCTTGGGCCTTAGCGCCGAGGGTTGGCCATGTGGGAGTCGCCTTCTACTTCTCACCATTTTACACACGCTTATGGCCTACTGGCACATGGTTCTACTGCATAATCGAGGACAGCGATGGCATCCGGACCGTTCGAGGCTTGCCAGAGAGTGCATACTCTTCATGTTCTTCCGGTAACCTTTTCTCAGGCTTGTCGTCTTCTGGTGAACAGGCTAAGGCTTTCACCATTTCCTCTGCGCCAGAGCTCCATCGCCAGGTACTGCTCCACTTTCTCTGAGCTTGTTGTCGCTTTGCGCGCTTATAAAATCGCAGAGAGTGCTGCAATCTACCATTAAGATTTGCTTCTGTTTGCATTCTCCTCTCTTTTGAACCGTTTGGCTGAAACGGGATATGCATTGTCTCTTTCTTCACAGACAGGTATCTTCAGCTGGCTTCTTGGGCTTTTGTGAAACTGCCCACAATTTCTTGGCCGCTCTTGATTTACATGAAAGAAGCCAGTACAGCATACGTGTAATGGTTTTCCCAGGCACAAATGACCTGCTGCATGATGTCAAATTGAGAGAGAATTGTACCAAATAAGAGGTCTGCAAAACTGAAGGTCTGGCACCATCGGCTAACAAAGCTGTGGAAGCATCATGACCTGATCCTATCTATCTCCCATTGAAGTTGAAAGAAATTTTCTATCGATTTGAGCTAGATCTAAGAAGGGCCTGAAAGCCTTCTGACTCAGAAACCTGGGCTCAGACTGGCTACCCATAGTTTTGCCATCTGTTCTCTCTTTCTTGGAGAAATCATGTCATTGGCTGGATGTCTGGGTCTCAAAGGAATGGTATTTCAAGCCTTATCCAGCCAAAATACACATCTTGCAGTTAGTGCTTTAGTGTAGCATTCAATAAAGAGGCCTTTTTTTTCATACAATTATCTCCCAATGTACTTTGTGAGCTGGGGTTTTATCTCCTGGCTGTAAATACTGGAGTGTGTCTATGTGGTGACCGTGGATCTTGGTTGTGGGCTGGCCTCCCTCGCATGGGCTTCCATTCATAGGGCAGTGAGCCTTCACATTTGAGCACCACCGCTCTATCCTTCTAGAAGCAGAGGATGTTCTTTGTTTTTTTTCTTTTTCATCCGAGGATGGAAGTTAGAGTTCCGGCTTCAGCAGTCTCTTGTTTATCCGGTATGTAGCAGACTTGGTGCATGTTCCAATGCATGTGTTGGAGTTGGCTTTGACAGGCAAAGGGGGATACTTCTATCTCTTTAACCACGTCTTGTTTCATCACCAACTTCAGTGGATGAGGTTTAGAGGTGGAGCATGTGGTGCTAGATGCTTAGTCGACAACATAGTCACATGAAAACGCATTTCGTTCCTTGGAATGAAATGAAACACGAAATGCTTGAAACGTTTCGAAATAGGGGACGGAACGTGTTCTCAATTTTTATTTTTTTTTAGGGTTCTGAAAGTGTCACGTGCACATCTAACCCTATAAGCATGTGGACAAGCTACTTCATGACAAGGGTTCAATTAGCCTAGCTTAGGAAGTGTTCTGGCACTTTTGTGAGTCTGTTCGCAGACCGTGCATGTCCAGGCACTTAGAGTAGATGCATATCCTCTGGTTGCACATAACATGATCATCAACAGTACCATCAAATTCCATCAGGAGCATTTTATAGTGCAGAAAACCTATTTTTCCTATTTTAGTAAATTTTCACTTATTATTGATAAGTGACTTTGTTGGGAAACTGGGTAGGGCAAACTTTGTAAGTCAGTATACAAGAAAACCTAGCGCTAGCACTTCAGCTGATCACAGTTGAAGTGCACCTTCTCAGCAAGATCGGCAAGAAGACATAGCGTTTTCAGCCACCAAAAACAGCCAGCGTTTTTCATCAATGGAGATCAGCCCCAGCGTTTTTCAGCATTGCAGAGCAGCCTGGCGTTAGCAGATTCTTAGCAGTTTGCCTAGCGTTTTTCATCTTCAGCCCTAGCGTTTCTGGAGCAGCGAATCAGCCTAGCGTTTTGCAGTTCCTCGGCGACAAGACCCAGTTGTGCTTCAGCGTTTTCAATTTTCAGCATTGTGACTCCGTACCGCTGCCCCCGAACGTCGCAGATCTCACCTTCCCGCTGCAGATCCTCGCCGCACGGTCGGATTTGTAAGCGTTTGCAGTTTCAGCCCGCTATTTGCAGATTTTAGCATCTGCGTTTTCAATGCATCGTCGTCGTATCGTCATCATCGCCGTCGTCACCGACACAGAGTCAGAATTCAGCAGATTCAAGATTTGCAGATTTCAGCCCATAGCGTTTTCAGTTTTCAGCCCATCTTGTTGTCGTCCTCATCGTCATCGACATCGCCGGCGAGTCCATTGCATTGTAGGGATTTGTGCAATCAATAGTAAACCGCCCTCGCCATAGAGAGTGGGACGCCTTCGGAGGAGGGTTTGACAACATTCTGGTGTATTCTTCTCTCTCTATCTCTTAGTCTCAGCACCTTCATTCACAGTGTTTATACACTTTGTTTGTGATCATTTGCACTCTCTCATTAAAGGAACGGAAGGCTCTCCCCTCCGTATGTAAAAGGAACCCTTGAGCACAGTTCGGAGCACTCATCTTGAGCAAAGTTTAACATTCACTTCCGTTGTACCTTACATTGGTATCAGAGCTTTGGCAGTGTTCTGTATCACTCAAGGAAAGAACTACATTTTTTTTTTGCCTGTTGCGGTCGCACGTAACCCAAGTCCACTTGGGTGTGTCGATTCCTAATCGTGTTTTTGAAGAGTGACAAGAAACCCAAGAAAGAAGGGCTTGTCTAGCCTCTCCTTGTTTCTCTTTTCACTCATTGAGAGCGGACCGTGCACTTAGCGGCCGGCCAATCGACGTGAGGTGGGAAAAAGCAACCTTGGTGTGAGCGCAAGGCCACCAAGGGGTGCGCCCGTGAGAAAGAGAAGAGCTTGGGTAAGAGAAGATCCTTCTCTAACACAGATTGCAAGCTAAAGAAGAACCTCAAGAACTCAAGACCCTCAAGAACCCAAGAACCCAAGAACCACAAGAACCCAAGTTACTTGTGAACTTAAGCAAGCACCCAAGACCAGCGAGCAGTTTGACCGGTCAGACCAAGCGCGCACGCAAAGCCAGGCAAGCCGATCGGAAACGGGATGAGTGCGACATTGTCAGACAGTCGAAGATAGTATTTTGGCCGAGGCCCCGTTCAGTGGCAGACCCGAAAAAGCAAGTAAATTCTAGTTGACTGTCGGCCTCAGATCCGCCCAGTGGGCGCCCAAAATAGGTCCGTGTCTTGTGTGTGTGGCCCCTCAAAACAAGGGTTTACCCTCATTAATAGGTGTTCTCACCTTGGTAGGGCCAGCTTATTTGAAGGCTTTTGGGGGCTCCTTTTTTTACAGAGATTTGGCGGACATTAAATGCCTTTTAGGTACACACACATTTTTAAGTCTCTGTTGCAGCAATTCCAAAGGGTGAGGGTGTGCAAGAGAACAAAATCAATCAAGCTCTATATTGTGCAAATAAAGGGCTATTTGAGCATGGATAGGCTTGATTGGAAGCTCTTGAGACAGGCTACGCACACACACCAATTGAAAATGCCAATTTTGCTAAATAGAGGAGCAAGTATTGAATGCAAATGCAAGTTCCTAATGGCAAATTAATGAATTCTAATACTAATTAAGCTTCCAATTAGCCAGTGAGTAGTGGCCCAAGAGTCTTTAACTCAAGAACATACTCATGCTAACCAATGGAATACTAATTAGACATGCGATATTCAATATAAGAGAAAACCTAACGGATCTGGCTAATGAGGATTAAGGAATGTTAATTGTACAAACACGCAAATGCATAATAGCTTGTGTTGTTTCATTTCCATGATCTTCATAAAAATATTGCTCTGATTGTGAGTGTGAACTCTGTGTTGGGACTGTTTGTGTTAGGCCTATCCTCAACCTTCTTTGAGTCCTATGCTACTTGGTGGGCTTCTTCTTTCATAAGCTTAGCTCTTTTCATTTGCACCCACATTTAATCTAGTTGTTTTGTATTGATAGGAGATGCTGTCGGGTTTTTGGTAACTCTCTTTCAAGAAGGGGAGATGTAACAAACTACTGACGTGTCAAAGCCTAAAGAATGGAGCCAACTTATAGATGTGGCCGAGGGGCCTAAACTGTCACAAAGTGATGACATGGCTGTCCGAGAGCAGAAACCCTAACCCTAATTTTTGCCAGAAACCCTAATTGTTGAAACCCTAATTTTGGAAATCCTAACCCTAAAACCTGCAAACCCTAATTATGGAAACCCTAATCCTAAAACCTGCAAACCTTAATTTTGCTGCCAAAAACCCTAAAACTGCAGAAACCCTAACCCTAACCCTAAGGGCAACAAGGAGATTTTCGAAAATTGCGTTGGCTGATGATGTGGCAGGTTTTACGGATTTTCATGATTTACGCTGGCAACTTTTTGGCTTTGCTTTTGGACCAGAAGCTTTTGAGTTTTAAAGGCTTTTTACTGTAACTGCTTTTCAGGCCAATGGCCTTTAAAGGACTCATTCTCTGGCATGCTTCCTGGAGAAGGTGCAGAGTTTGGAGTACCGGCTTGTACTTTGATGATGCGATATAAAGAAATACCGAAAGGGGTGCCAAGGTTTGGGGCCAATACTCTCTGGGGTGGAATTCCGCCACTCCGTGTCGCGTGTCGTCTCTCTCTCTCTCTCTCTCTCTTTCAGTTCAGTTGTTATTGAAGTGCTAAAAGTCTGTTTAGTCTGTTCTTTTCTATTGGCACGTGGTGCCCGTCGTTTGACAACGCTACCAAGCAGACGCCGACAACTTGTTGGCCCCAAAGACTGTTTCCCCTTTCGGTATTTCTTTATTGTATTCAAAGAGGGAATAAAAGTGCGATTTCCTACGAGCTGTCCCGCATAATCCGGGCTGAAAATGACCTGTTCTGACCCGATTTTGGTAGCATAACTCTACTAGGATGCTTCACAAACAGTATTCCCATGCAATAAGTGGCTTTCCCGGCGCATATGGACACTTTAGAAAACCTGGCAAGAATCTGCAGCACGCTGAATTATCTGTTTTCTGCCTTGAAAATGCGCCAGATCACCCGCACAACGGTCCCCTCGCGTCTTCGGACGTCCTTGGGGTATTAGGGACCGTTTAGGGCCGAAACCCTAAACCTGCAAAAATACACGATAGGCTCTATTTCCCTGTTTTGGGCTCCGTTTTGCGAGCCGGTCGCATCCATAGCAAGTCCTCAAGCTCCCGCACCCGTAGGGCTACTTGCCCTTTGAATCGGACAAGATTTCTTGCGTGAAATCTCTTCGAATTCACTTGTACCTGCGGGGGATTAGCAACTAGCTAATCCAGTACCTGTGCAAGAGGCTCTTGCCTCGGCAATCGCGCATGAACCCACACAACTACATACAGATGAAAAGCTCTCGAGCGGGGCATCATGTTTTTGTATTCAAAAGCGGAGAGAGATGCACGAGAGCGGAATTATCGCGCTACATAGTGCAAGGGAGAAGGCAAGCTTTCCATTAAAGCTTCATCACCTGCACCAACTACTCACACACATTGTAAGTCACAGTGAGAGAGGCAGCCCTCAAGTGGATTTTGCACCAATTCCCAGCTGAGGTGGCAGTGATTTGACTTTTGCAGCTTCTGGTGCTGCCACATGTCCACTATGCCTCTTTTGAGTTAATTTTCTAGTATCCGCCAACTTATAAGTGTAGCGAGGGGCCCTAAATGACTTTGAACTGAGCCTAGACATACTTTTATTGCTCGGATTCCAGTGCCGGTCGGCCCGCCAACTCGTGGCGACAAGGCCTTCTTGTCTGCGGGTAAAACTCTCGGCCATCGACCATTTCACATTGGCCATACAATGTCTGGTCATTTGTAACTTCAAAAAGAGGGTCCCCAAAAAAATCATTGGAAAGAAATCAACAACTAAGTTTAGCAGTTGCGACGTCCTCGTGACAATAATTAGCAATTGCCTTGTCCTTGTGACACTGAGAACCCTAATTTTCTCAAGTTATCGAAATAAAAATCCGATCGCGTCAACGGGTATGGCTTGTCTAGAAGATCAACTTTGACTTCTGTTGCATATCCAAATTCTCATCCTTTTGAAGAGATTTTTAGAGGCCTCTGCAACTGTAACTATGTCAGACTTTGTAAATAATTAATTTATTTACGAGAAAAGAATTATCTAATTAGCTACGTGCACATCAGAATAGATTTAGCAGTTCTGGGGCCTCAGGTGCGCCCAAGTTTGGGCCAGTGCACCTTAGGGAGACCCTAGCAGAAAATACCCTAAAGCCCTAGCGATTGGGAAATCGGGTCTTCACTGAAGGGGTAGATAGTAGCCTCAGATTTCAGGCTCAGAAAATTACGCGCGCTAGTGCAAGCACAGGAATGAGATGGGGTCCTTAGAATAATAACCCTAAGGCCTGATTATTTTACGGCCTTAGGATAAGTTAGTTAAAAGTATTCTTAAATGCTTTTGCACTGGACCAAATGGCCGGACAAGTGCGAACAGGTAATGCCAGAGCATTGCTGGTACGGCAATGCGCTAGGGAGCAGATAAAGTTTTCATTTGTTGCATCTATGTGTGCAGTTGTGCACTTAATTGCACATTTCATTAACTAGCATAGAAATCAAAAGTTGAATGGTTTTTAAATTTTAAAGTAAGTGTGCCACTTGGTACACTTTCCCATGCAATCTCTCTCTCTCTCTCTCTCTCTCTCTCTCTCTTCATGCTAGTGCCCCCTCTTCTGGGAGGCTATAAGAGAGCAGCCCCTCCCCCTCTTGCCAGGTTGGCAGTGCAGGTTGGCAGTGCCCCCCCCGCCCCCCAAGTTGACCATCCTCTACGCAGTGAAGCTCTCCATTGAAGCTTGAGAGCAGCGCCTTGTGGTGTATGTGGAGCCTCTGAGCACCCATCACCTAGAACAAGGCCTCTCATGGTTGCGTGCAGCTTTGGGAGAAGTTTCATCGCGTAAAGTAGTAGAAAACTCTCTTTCTCCCTTGTCTAGGTGCTGCAAATTTCCTGTTTTCAGCCCCTAATCACTTGTGTTAGGGTGAATTCCAGCAAAGTCTTAATAGAATCTCATTCCCCACTACCTACTCTACACATACACCAAGTTTGGAGCATTTCCATCGCGAAAAAGACCTCCAATTTGGCATTGGAACACGCTCAGGTAACAATTTCTGGTTATGTGCAGAAAATTACAGTAAGCGTGTGTGTGTGTGTTTTTGCATGTTTCTGTGGTTGGTTAATTGCAGGAATGATTATGTCCAAAGTGGCATAGTTAGCGGAAGATAGACCCTCATTCGTGAGAGCTTCCGATGAGTTTTGTGGAAGGTAGACTCTCCCCTACGAGAGCTTCCCAAAATCTCGGAGAAGAGGATAGATCCTCTCATTAGTCAGAGAGCAGTTCTTCTACTCTCTCAATCAGAAGCAGAAAAAGGCCAAGAAAGAATAGAGGACGGGCTTTCGCCCCGTTCCTGTGCTTGTAAAGATTCTCCCTTAGTAATAAAGATATTCTCTTTATGGGGGGGGGGACCAACCCATCGTCTAGTCCCCAATGAAGTGTCAAGCTTTCTCTCTCTCTCTAATTCTCTTGAGTATTTGAAGTGCAATTAAATGTCAGTTTATGCTTCCGTATTTTTGTGACAATGGTATCAGAGCAAGGTCATCTCTCTCTTCCTTAAGGGATCAACGACTCTTGGCAGACTGCAGAAATGGGAGGACGCGAGATAGAGTTCTCTCTCCTTCAACAGCAGGTGGAAGAGTTGCAAAAAGCTCTCTCCCATCCAAAAGTCCAAAAGATTCTCCATACTCTTGAGAAAGGGAAGGAGAAAATGCCGATGGGGTCGGGAGAAATCCCGCAGAACCCAAAGGCGCCAAAACCAAGGAAAGATCCTTTGATTGGAACCTCCCGCATGCACGAGAGGCACAGGAAACCTCCAGAACGTCATGTGCAGTTTAACCCAAAGGTTCAAGAGCAGGATCCCCCTGATTTCCCTCAGTTCTCTTTCATGAAGGATCTGGATGACATCGTTGCTCCGGAAGACATGTTTCTTGACGATCCGTCGTAGCAAGAAGTGCATTAAAGGGAAAAGACTCCTGTCCATAAGGAGTCTAAGCATAGAAAGAAGGAGTACCATAAGAGGAAGCACCACAGGCAGAAAACATTCAAGTCGGGAGACAAAGATGTGAAATTCGACACCTACAATGGACGGCGTAATAATGACAAAGCTTTGGCTTTCATCCGCCAATTCGAAGTTGCATTTGCTGAAGGGAATTTTAAAGAAAGATCCAAGCTTCGCCATGTTAGTATGTACCTGAAAGGCACCGCCAGCAGTTGGTGATTAACCCTTATCTTGGAAGATCGTAAACCCCAAGATTGGACTGCTTTCAAAAAGGAGTTCTACGCATAGTTTCTTCCTCCAGACTATGAGGAAGAGGTAAAGAAAGAATGGGATCGACTTTCACAGTCGGAGAACGAAACTGATCCACGTTATGTGGATAGGTTTTGGGACGTTCTCTTGAAAATCACTCCATTCAAGAAGATTGACGATTCGGAAAAGATGCGCAAGTTTGAAGCAGGATTGTATGAAGCCTTGCAAAAGGCTATGAAGCTTTACCCTCGAGGTAACTTGCAGATACTTATGGAATCAGCCCGCATAGCTGATGGAATACATGACAAGGGTACTCCGAGGAAGATGGATCAAAGCACTTACCATGCCAAGCAGAAGGCTCTCCATGAGCAGCCTACCTCTACTTCTTCTTCTCAAAAGAAGAAAAGAACCGCCTCCGAAGCAGAAGCAAAGCCAAATCAGCCCAAGAAAGGGAGATATCTCTCTCCTGCTGAGTTGCGAACTTACATTAGTGAAGGAAGATGCTTCAAGGTGGAAAAGTTGGTCATATGAAGGGTGACTGTCCTACCAAACCTCCACAACCACCCTCTTCCAATGCAGTCCCAGATGTACAGGGAAATACAACCAAGGATGGAAAAGAAAGAGCTCTTCTTAAAGCATGGGGTAGCATCAACAACCAACGGGCTCTCATTTTGTTTGACCGTGGCAGTACAGACAACTTCATCTCTACCAAGCTAGCTGATGACCTGAACTTGCAGCCCAATCGTTTTGGAGTTTCTATTCAAGCACAATCTGCTTTCAAAGGGCAGAACTCAAACTCTATTCCAATCATAGGGAAGTTGAATCTAAAGGTCGTCGACTACAAAGATCAAGAGCCTTGGCACTACAAGATGCATCCCATTCCTGACTATGTTCAGAAAACCTTATCCTTTGCTCATAAGGGAAAGGAGTATCTTGTACTTGCAGATGCAGGTTATTGGCGTCTCCCTATCGCCAATCACATTGCCATCAAGAAAGTAATGAAAAAGTGTGTTTCAGCGTACTTGATTTTTGCAAGAGAGAGAGATGTGTCTGTTTCACAACTTTCTTCCTCTTTAGAGCAAAAAAAGACTTAAGTTATTTGAAAGTTATCAAGATTGCTTTGCAGATGAACTTCCAAATGAACTCCCACCTTCGCGACATGAGGATCATACAATTGATTTGATCCCAGGAAGTTCTCCTCCAAATCAGTCCCCTTGTCGAGTTAGTCTAATGCAGCAAGAGAAAATTCTCAAGTAGGTTAACGAAGGCCTTAATAAGGCCTAGTACTTCTCCATATTGTTCACGTGTCTTGTTAGTACAAAAAAAGGATGGCACATTCCGCATGTGCATAGACTATAGATCTCTAAACAAGATCACAATCAAGAATCGATTTCCAATCCCTCGGATTGATGACATTCTTGACAAGTTACAAGGAGCAAGTGTTTTTAGTCGTATAGACTTGAAGAGCGGTTATCATCAAATCCGCATAGCTCCTCAGGATGTGCATAAGACTTCATTTAGAACAACCTTCGGGTTGTATGAATTCTTAGTGATGCCTTTTGGACTCACTAATGCACCAACCACATTCAACAGAATGATGGATAGAATCTTCCACTCATATAGAAGCTTCATAGGCGTTTTCTTTGATGACGTCTTAATCTTCTCAGAGACGGAAGACAAACACTATAAGCATCTCGCCTCAGTGTTTGAAGAATTACGCAAACACAAATTATTTGTGAATGCTAAGAAGAGAGTTCTTTTTAAAAGAAATCCACTATTTGGGCCATATAGTGTCTCACAATCAGGTGAGGATGGACCCTGATAAGATTCAAGCAGTTGTAGAATGGCCTACGTCAACTACAGTACATGATGTACGAAGTTTCCTTGGCCTCTGGTTCTATTATCGACGTTTCATTCGAGCTTTTGCCGCGATAGCAGGTCCCCTCCATGACCTGACAAAGAAGCGGATTCCATTCCATTGGGGGTCTGGACAAAAACAAGCTTTCGAAAAGCTTAAGTATCTACTCAGTCACGGACCTGTTCTCACCGTCCCTGATCTTCGCAAACCTTTCGAGGTATACTGCGATGCATCTAGAGATTGTGTAGGAGCAGTTTTGAACCAAGAGGGTCACGCAATAGCCTATGAAAGTCGGCGCCTTAAAGATGCAGAGTTGCATGTTTCCATATACGAGAAAGAGTTAATGGCAGTAATTCATGCTCTTTCCATTTGGAAATACTATCTATTAGGAGCTGATCTCACCGTCCCTGATCTTCGCAAACCTTTCGAGGTATACTGCGATGAATCTAGAGATTGTGTAGGAGCAGTTTTGAACCAAGAGGGTCACACAATAGCCTATGAAAGTCGGCGCCTTAAAGATGCAGAGTTGCATGTTTCCATATACGAGAGTTAATGGCAGTAATTCATGCTCTTTCCATTTGGAAACACTATCTGTTAGGAGCTGATTTTATTATCAAGACAGATAATCAAAGTCTTCGCTACTTTCTCACACAGAGAAAGTTATCAGAAAAGTAGATGAGATGGGCCAACTTTCTTTCAATGTTCCATTTTCAGATTTTACATACTTGTGGAACGAAGAATGCAGTTTGCAGATGCTCTCTCCAGGCGTCCAAAGATCAATGTACTAACAACAATTTATCATGAGGAACTAGAATCTCTCAGCGAGATGTATCCTCAAGATCCAGACTTCCTCACAATTTGGGCAGATCTTCAAGCTGGTCACTCAAGGCCACCTTATTTCATTAGGGATAATACGTTCTATCGTCAACAAGCAATATGCATAGCTCAGCCCTTACGACAGAAGGTGATGGATGAAGCACATAATTCTTCTTATGCCGGGCATCGGGGAATTGCTTCCACCACTAGTGCCCTCGAAAGGTATTTCTTTTGGCCAACACTCTGTGCGGACATTGAAAAACATGTACGTGAGTGTTTAGTCTGCCAAAAAGTAAAATATGACGGACATAAAGTTTATGGCAAGCTTCAGTCGCTCCCTGTGCCTAACACGCCATGGATTTTATTACGGATCTTCCTAGATCCAAGAATGGAAATGATGCAATCTGGACTATAGTAGAGAGATTCAGTAAGCAAGCACATTTTCTTCCAGTAAAGAAGACGATCAAAGCTGATCACATGGCTAGAATATTTCTAGCTCAGATTTTTAAACACCATGGATTGCCAAAGACTATTGTCAGCGATAGAGATCCCCGCATGACTAGTCTATTTTGGCAGGCATTGTTCGAAAACTTGGAAACTAAGCTTGATTTTTCATCAGCTTATCATCCTCAAACAGATGGTCAAAGCGAAATCGCTAATGCCACTGTTTTAGATCTCCTCAAGTGCTATGTTTCGGAACGACAATCCGAATGTGAACAATACTTACCGATAGTTGAGTTTGCGTATAATAATACCATACATTCCTCAACTGGTAAAGCTCCCTTCGAAATTATTTATGGGAAGCCACTCTTACTTCCTATTATGGTGACCAAAGAAAACATCTTCGCCGCAGATGAATTTGTGCGTAATATTGATATTTCCCATCAACAAGTAAAGCAAGCGATTCTTCGTACTCAAGAGCAACAGAAGAGAAAAGCAGACAAGCACAGAAGGAATCTCAATCTTGAAAAAGGACAATATGTCTTGCTTCGGTTTGAGAAAGCTAGATTGAAAAAGCGGGTCAGAAAAGGAAAAGTTGTCAAACTTTCCCATAGATTTTACGGCCCTTTCAAAATTACAGATAAAGTCAATGACGTGACTTTCAGATTGGATTTGCCTTCTCACTGGCACATCCATAATGCTTTTCATGTCAGTCTCCTCCGACCATATGTTGGACCTCCTCCAGTGGCGTCAGTACAAGAAGATCCTCCAGAAGTCGAAGAGACTGAGGAAATCCTTCAAACTCAACAGACAATACACCACTCGGAGAGACAACTCAAGTCGGGGAGTCTACATCGAAAGTATTTAGTCAAGTTCAAGAATTACACTCCTTTAGATGCAAAGTGGATGACTGAGTCCGATCTTAAGGACTCCCCAGACATCTTGCACAGTTATGTTGAAGCTCTACAGTTTAGGTCAACTGTTTAGAACCAAGAGGGATGTAACTATGTCAGACTTTGTAAATAATTAATTTATTTACGAGAAAAGAATTATCTAATTAGTTGTGTGCACATCAGAATAGATTTAGCAGTTCTGGGGCCTCAGGTGCGCCCAAGTTTAGGCCAATGCACCTCAAGGAGACCCTAGCAGAAAATACCCTGAAGCCCTAGCGATTGGGAAATCGGGTCTTCATTGAAGGGGTAGATAGTAGCCTCAGATTTCAGGCTCAGAAAATTACGCGCGCTAGTGCAAGCACAGGAATGAGATGGGGTCCTTAGAATAATAACCCTAAGGCCTGATTATTTTACGTCCTTAGGATAAGTTAGTTAAAAGTATTCTTAAATGCTTTTGCACTGGACCAAATGGCCGGACAAGTGCGAACAGGTAATGCCAGAGCATTGCTGGTACGGCAATGCGCTAGGGAGCAGATAAAGTTTTCATTTGTTGCATCTATGTGTGCAGTTGTGCACTTAATTGCACATTTCATTAACTAGCATAGAAATCAAAAGTTGAATGGTTTTTAAATTTTAAAGTAAGTGTGCCACTTGGTACACTTTCCCATGCAATCTCTCTCTCTCTCTCTCTCTCTCTCTCTCTTCATGCTAGTGCCCCCTCTTCTGGGAGGCTATAAGAGAGCAGCCCCTCCCCCTCTTGCCAGGTTGGCAGTGCAGGTTGGCAGTGCCCCCCCCCCCCCAAGTTGACCATCCTCTACGCAGTGAAGCTCTCCATTGAAGCTTGAGAGCAGCACCTTGTGGTGTATGTGGAGCCTCTGAGCACCCATCACTTAGAACAAGGCCTCTCATGGTTGCTTGCAGCTTTGGGAGAAGTTTCATCGCGTAAAGCAGTAGAAAACTCTCTTTCTCCCTTGTCTAGCTGCTGCAAATTCCCTGTTTTCAGCCCCTAATCACTTGTATTAGGGTGAATTCCAACAAAGTCTTAATAGAATCTCATTCCCCACTACCTACTCTACACATACACCAAGTTTGGAGCATTTTCATCGCGAAAAGGACCTCCAATTTGGCATTGGAACACGCTCAGGTAACAATTTCTGGTTATGTGCAGAAAATTACAGCAAGCGTGTGTGTGTGTGTGTGTGTGTGTGTGTGTGTGTTTGCATGTTTCTGTAGTTGGTTAATTGCAGGAATGATTATGTCCAAAGTGGCACAATTAGCGGAAGATAGACCCTCATTCGTGAGAGCTTCCGATAAGTTTTGTGGAAGGTAGACTCTCCCCTACGAGAGCTTCCCAAAATCTCGCAGAAGAGGATAGATCCTCTCAGTAGTCAGAGAGCAGCTCTTCTACTCTCTCAATCAGAAGCAAAAAAAGGCCAAGAAAGAATAGAGGACGGGCTTTCGCCCCGTTCCTGTGCTTGTAAAGATTCTTCCTTAGTAATAAAGATATTCTCTTTATGGGGGGGGACCAACCCATCTTCTGGTCCCCAATGAAGTGTCAAGCTTTCTCTCTCTCTCTAATTCTCTTGAGTATTTGAAGTGCAATTAAACGTCAGTTTACGCTTTCGTATTTTTGTGACAGCAACACAAAAAAGCATGTGTTTAGAGCTTTTTTTAGGGCAAAAACGAACTCCTATTTCTTCTTCTTCTCCTCCTCTTGTTGTTTCTTCTTTATCCAATTCCATAGCTTGCACTTGTAGGTTGATAGAGGACTAGTTAATTTGATCATTCGTCGAGTTCTACTTTTATTGCTCGGCAAGATACACCAATTGTCGAACCACATACTGAGCATGTATCTCCTCCGGTTGCTTCTGGGTGAAAGGACTCCAATTCCATAGCTTGCACTTGTAGGTTGATAGAGGATTGGTTAATTTGATCATTCGTCGAGTTCTACTTTTGTTGCCCGGCCAGATACACCAATTGTCGAACCACATACTGAGCATGTATCTCCTCCGGTTGCTTCTGGGTGAAAGGACTCGATGGATTTCCACCTTCTACGTTGTGGTCTCCATGTTGTTAGGACCATGCTTCGATTTGCAAAGGGCAAGGAAGCAAGCTGAGTTCTGATACCATTGTAATGGGATGGCACCTCGTGCCAATTGAAAGAAACTGTGTCTCCTCTGGTTGCTTCTGGGTGGAAGGACTCAATGGATTTCCACCTTCTACGTTGTAATCTCCATGTTGTTAGGACCGTGCTTCGATTTACGGAGGGCAAGGAAGTGCCAATTGAGAGGAACAGATTGAAACATACGTTTAGCACTCCAAAACAACTCAATTGAACGAGAGAATCCACAAGAGACACGGAGTGACGAAGCTCCACTTCCAAACTGCAATGGCCTCAGACTGTGGCGCTTCTTTTGGTATTTCTTTATATTGCTTCAACAGGGTACAACTCTGTGGCTGTGTTTTGCTTTTCCACGTGGTAGAATGCGAGAGAGAGAGAGAGAGAGAGAGAGAGAGAGAGAGAGAGAGAGCCCAGGATACATATTTAAAGGCCCTTAGCATCTCACATGAAAAACATTGCATCTAAAAAAAGTTGTTCCAAAAGCAAGCGCCCAGAGGGCTGCTCCATTATTTGCATTGCCACATCATCATCCTCTATGCAATTTGTTGTTGTTGTTGTTGTGTGTGTCCCCTGCTTTATTTTAGGGTTTTTAGGCCCCTCGGCCGATGTTGGACCAGCAAGCGCCCATATGGTGGTTCCACTTTTTGCGCTACCACATCATCATTCTCTATGCAACTTGTTTTGTGTGCGTGTGTGCGTTACTTTATTTTATGGTTTTTAGGCCCCTCGACTGATGTTCTATAAGTTGGTTGGGTTAGGATTTTTAAACCCAGGCCAGTCGGCTGGTCTTCAGTAAGTTGGTAGGTGTGATATACATTCTATCTCACCTCTCAGCCATAGGGCCAGACTGGCCCACACAAGTAGTGTGGTACTGCAAGGATGGTGTCCCATACCACCAGCCCACACCCTAGCTTGGGGGGGTCTGGTTAAGCATTGGGAAGGATCTGTAGTCCAAGTATGGTAACCACCCTAGATAGCTCACAAATGAACCTAGGATCTTATATATAGGATTCCTTATTCGCCCACCTCAACCTCTTTTCAATTACGGTGTGTGTTCACACGCAAGGTAGGTTCACATTGGACAGACATTGCTCAGGCGCCTATCATGATGTAACAAATGCTCCTGCCTGGTCTGATGTCTCAAACTTAACCTAGAAGCACGTGATCAATCATGATCTAGAAGATAGATTTGTTGCCAAGAAGTGCTTGGAGGTAGTCTTTGAGTTGTTTGCTCAAGAACCACCCATACACACCAAGCAATAAGATTTTAGACTAGAAACTATAGCATGAATGAAGGTCTTGAGAGACTAGCACCAAATGGCTAAAGCTGTAGAGTCCATGGCAAGTAGGTGGAACTCACCGCTGCCAAGGGTCCCACAATTAATGAGTTGCGGGATGACGGAGGGCCATAGCAGCTATAATACGCGTATTTTATTTAGAAAATACAGGACCCGTATTGAAGCTTAAGTACGTTTAACGTTTTTTATTCTAGGGTTTTTTTTGGTTGAAAACGTATTCTATTCTAATGTCTTTTGCTAGTTGATCAAGTATGCTTTAAAGCTTCATGGTGCTTGTTTATATATGCTATGATTAAACATTGAAGAGTCATTGAATAGGTCCATAGCCCCTTTCATTTGTCCAATTTAAAGTATCATATCTAAAAAAGTTGACGTATTTTATTTCTCAAAAATACGTCTAGTACGTGTATTGTACACAATGTATTAAACGTTCCGTCCCGTACCGTGGTTGCTATGTCGAGGCCCTCCTATGTCGAGAGAATACTGATCTCAATGAGAGGGTGACACCTATTCTAATATCCTCACAGCGAACACCCAAAATTCTGCACTTTGAAGATGACTTTAATTCCCTCACAGAAAATGCTCAATATTCTGCACCTTTGAAGACAAGCTCTCTCCCCTAAATGAGTAGAGTGATAGAAAAAGTGGCATTGGTGAAGTCGTACAGGGGACAAGTAGTAGGCAGGACAGTTTGGAGCCGTAACAATGCACGAATAAGCAAAGCAGCGATGGAAATGATGCAAGCGGGTGGCTGAATTTTGAGTGAACATGTTGCTAATGCAAGCAAACTTGGCGGGCTATGATGGCAAAAGTGGGGTGGGACTGTTGCAAGCAGTAAACTTCATAGGTGAACCAGACAAGTAGGGCAAACGTTGCACAAGTTGTTGCAACTGGAGACTAATGTGACGGGCTGTGACAGTGACGGACAGCCTTATTGACAGGGCAAACTAGGTGGGGAGGACAAATGCGCTGCTGCTCATTAGGTTTTCTGTCAAAGGTGCAACGAAGAAGGGTGAATTAGGTGATAATTTCGTCTGCAACCGGGTGCAAACCTCCTCTCGGGACCGGATAGTCAATGGATCTTGGATCTATCGCGACGGATCTTGTAGACGGCGTCCTATCGCGTACCACCCACCGAACGGGGACGGGTAGCGACCTGCAAATAGAAATCTGGAACCTGGGGCTCGGCACGGAGGGGATAGCTAGCGCTAGAGAGGGGGGGAGAGAGATCGCAAGGAAAATCGATGGAGAGAGAGAGAGAGAGAGAGAGAGAGAGAGAGAGAGAGAGAGTGACAAAAAACGCTGGAGAGAGAGTGCCCAAAACTCTGGAAGCTCTGCTCACTGCACCACCGAGAAAAGGTACGTTTACCTCAGATACGACTGGGCACAGCCACAAAACAGCCCTAACTCCCTAATCTGCTCGTGGGAGATACTGGAGCCACCACCGGACAGGAATCTGAACTCTTATGATAGCTTGCTGGTTTTTCTATGTTTACAGCCACAGATGTTTCTAGCAACAAAATGGAGCACAGAGCTGATTGTTGTCTCCAAGTTCTACTAGGTGATGTCTTTGATATTTTGGTTGGTTTGTTTCTAGTTCTGTTCCTGCAAGAACAGTTTATCCGGAAGTAGCAGCAGGAAGCAGACTTGCCTGTGTGTCTAACTCCCTAACTGGAGTTAATTCAGACCATGAAACAACGAATTCCCTTGATAGGGTGCAGACCCTTGGATACAACTGTTTTGAGATTAGAGAAACTGTGAGTTCTCTCAGATAGAGTGCAAACCTTAATTTGAGAGAGAATTTATGTCATCCTGCAAGAGTTGTGGCTTCTAATCAGATCCTTATGCCGAGTGGTCTGAATTCAGGACGGAAATTTGGGAATCAGGTAATGGACTCCATGGTAATCAAATGGAAGATCAGTCCTCTGGCCAGGCTGGTGTTGACTGTGCTCCTCTCTTTTTCTTTTGAAAATCTATTCAGGACTTAGTATTGTTATATTGTTATGCGCTCCGGCTTGTTCTAAGAATGGAGGGAGACACCTGTTTTTTTAGGTGACGTGACATAGTAATGATTTTCTGGTTGATTTTTGGCTGCAGTTTCAGTAGAATAATGCTTTCAGCTATTTGAAATTCTCTGGCCAACTATTCCATTCGATAGCAAAGTGTCTTTCAGAAAAATTCACACCTTTTTAGAGATTAGGCAAGTAATTTTTATGTTGCCAAAAGATGCCTGAAGAGTTCTCTCAAGAGTCAAATTTGCAAGAAGTTGAAGGTCTACCTACCTCTAATGGAGCAAATGGAAAGGGTAGTCCAGAGCCTGTGTTCACCGTAAAGAAGGCTGATGAACTAGAACACTTGAAGGTGATTGACATGCCTGATGCAACTAAGGATCTGCATGAAGGTATGCCTTCAACACAGCAAGAGGCGCACGATGGGTTTCAAGTTTGTCGAGTTTGTCAGTGTGCAGATCCAGAGAAATCTGGGGAAGTTGCTCTAAAGTCTTTAGGTATATGTTCGCCAGCAAATGCTAGTCTTAAGAAAACACAGGTTCAATGTTTTATGGAAGAGGATAAAAAATCGGCTGTTATTGCCCCAGATGTGTCACAAATGAATGTCTCTCTATTGAATAGCAAGAACAACCTCGAGGAAGCACCATACCTCAATGACTCTCTTGTTGAACTTGGCTGCTCCTGTAGGAGCGATCTCTCATTGGCCCATTATGCTTGTGCATTGCGATGGTTTGTGAGCAGGGGGTCGCTAGTTTGTGAGATATGTGGGGTGACAGCTTCAACCATCAGACTTGCAGATCATGATAAAGTTGTATCCACCCTCAAGGAGATGTATTTGCAGCTACGCTCATCGATGCACGGAGAAGCAAGTTCGCAAAGCTGCAGTGCAAACCCTAGAGCACCCATTTCGTCGGGGCATGGTGGGGCTGCCTTGGCTGAAGTATCTTGGTTTGATCCACATGGCAGTCTGGTACATGATTTGTCTGATCCAATTATTGACATTCCGGAGGAGAGGCGGCCTTTAAATGCTGCAAATCCTGCAACAAAGTGGGCAGTGGAAGGAACTGGAATTCTTGCTGCAACCGGTTTGCTGACCGTGACGATACATTGGCTCCTTGCTCCTCGTGCCAGCAAGGTTTTTCTTTCATCTCTTTCTAATGCATAGAGTCTGTACTTGTCGGTAGCAATGTTTTTATTATTCCCAATTTTTGCATGCTGACTACTGCAGGGAGTTGCAAGACGAGGTCTGAATGTCTTACTTGCAGGAGTTTGCGCACTCACCATTGTTGTGTTTCTTCGCTTTGTAAGATACTGACTTTAGTCTGTAAGCCCTTTACGATTGTTTTTTGAAGTTAAACCTTAATAAAAACTTTGATACGTACCTTATGCAGGGTGTTCTGCCCAGGATCAAGTATGGTCCAGCAAGGTATTGGGCGATATTAGTGGTATTCTGGTTTCTCATATTTGGCGTCTGGGCGTCCAGTACAAGAACTACACGAGCAAGTCCTTGAATATGAAGTGTGCATCAGGAAATTCTTCTCCCCATGTTTTTTTTGTATATTAAAAAAATAGCACACTCGGGTGCCTATTATTCTTTGTGCAATTAACGGTAATAATGGAATGATGATTGAAAGCAATTAATAACAAATACTGCATCTTGTTTGTTGTCCTAGTGGCTTCATATGTGAAAAGCAACTAAACATGATTGCAAAAGTACTTAATTCGTTTTTAGTTTCTAAGGTCGGTTCCATTTTTGGGACTTGAGACTTGAGTGATGGAGAGTCACCCTTACATTTATCCACTCATCTCTAGCTTCATGTGCAGTTCTTGTAGAACTTTGAAGACACATAAACGATGGTTTGGGGTCAATTCTTACGCCATTTTGTTTGCAAAAAATTGTGCTGAATTTTTTGAAATGTTACCCATCTTAAAATGAAGGTTCTCAATGGTCTTCACACTTTAGCACACATACCCCTTGTGAGAGTTTTTTAAGCAAGTTGACTGTCATTGTGTCATATATTGGTTTCTGGTTGCAGTATCTAATCTACTTCACCAAATTTAGGTGGCTCCTTAAAACTGGCTCTGCACAAGAATGACCCTTGAATAGGCCTGCATGAAAGCTATTATGTATCCCAATGAGATGGAAGCTTAGGCTTATAAGCCATAGAATTTCTCTATCTAATTCTGGAATGGCCCACATATTGAGGAACTAGCTTTTTGTAATAAGTTTGATAGCCAATTTGCACACCTTGTTAGTTCTTGTACACTGAAATCTTTTGTAAGGGAGCCTGTTGGAATTTGAGTGGAACCGGTTTTTTTTTCTTAACAACGAAAGCATACCGGTGCTAAAAAACTTCAAAGTTCAAATAACTCCTTCCGTGGAGATCACTCTTCTGCAGTGTTGACTCTCTTGGGGTCCATCTTGTCACCATGCTTTAAAATTATATGACCTACATATTGTATTTCTTTCAAAAGGAATTGATCTAGAGTTTATGTTATAAGAAAACTCAACAAAGAATACACGTTTGTAAGTTGGATGCTTATGAACTATCGGTCATGATTCTATTGAATGTGATTGATATATTGGTGAGTCTAAACAACTACAAGTGGTTGCAAAATTGTAGTGTTAGGAATATCGTTTGGCATCCCTTAGATTTGGTGATAGCCACATTTAGTTAGTGCATGATACTGAACACATCTTGTATGAGCCATCCTCTTGTGTTGAAATCATGAGAGAGGATAGAAAGGATATGGATTGTCTAATCTTTCTAATAACTCAATGAATAATGTCACAGTCTCTTCTTGTTGTGCATAACAGAGACTATAAGGAAGCTCATTAGAGAGCTTCTTGAATAAGCTCAATCTTATGGTTTTGGATAGAGTTGTTAAAATTAAAGTAGACTCATCAAAAAACATTCTTAAAGATGAATTCTCTTCAAATGAGATAGTATCAAGGAGTGAGAAGTGTTCAATTCTATATGTAGGCTCTTTGACATAAACTATATACAAAAACTTATTTATTGATTTATGAAAGGCTTCGTGAGATACAACTAGAGAATACTAACTTGTTGGAAATATGGCAGCAAGAATACACACAAAAATGGAGAAGATAAAGGAGAAGCACATCATAGGAAGTAAAAGCATTGAGTATTTTAGAACACAAGGATAATGCTTGCCCTAGAATGATGGGTGTATAAACAAGTTGGGAAAGAAACCTCCTAGTGAGGGAAAAAAGGATTCAGTGGTTCCAAGTGTGTGCATATTATAAAATACGATCACAAACCCCCCTTAGAGTGATGCGGCAAACATGTGTCGGCACTCATGTATAGGGAAGTGCTAGACCCTATATGATTAGTTCACAAGGGAAAGTAAGCCGAAAGCTTTGAAAGAGTCGAAGAACTTCTCATGAGATACGACCTTTGTGAAAAGATCAATAGTTTCATCTTGCGTACACGATAAACCAACCTAAACTCTCTTGCATAGTCTCTCCTTGACATGATGAGACTCAATGTACTTTGTACAAGCATCAAGAACTAGCTTTCTTGCAAGTGCTAAAGCACTCTTATTGTCAGTGGAGATGATGTTGTAAACGCCCAAGTAAATCATAAGATGTATGAGCCAAATGCGCTCAATTGTAACTGTAAAGGTTTGGGCTTACAACTAGAAGCGGCCACTAGATCATGCTTCTTACTTAACCAAGGTTTGCATGGTATTACTTTGGGGCTAATGTGGTGAACATGAGTTGGCATTCATGCATAGGGAAGAACCAGACCCTATGCAATCAATCCACAAAGGGGAATAAGCCCAAAGTTTTGTAAAGGAACTTCAAACTTCTCACAAGATAGAGCCCTTGGTAAAAGCTGAGTAGGATTATCCTACGTAGATACATAAGCCAAATTGACCTCTCCTATATGGCCTCTCAATAACATAATGATAATGTATCTTTATGTGTATTGTGTGAGCATAGAAAATTGTCTTCCTTGACTGCCAAAGCACTCTTGACTATTAGTGAAGATACTGGTGGTAGCCAACACCCAAGACACTCATAAGGGGTATAGACCAAACACATTCAAATGTAACTGTATAGGCTACCTTGTAATGAGCCTTACAAATAGAAGTGACCGTTGTAGGTTTCTTTATGCTCAACCAAGATATGCACGAGCCATTATGAAACAAAACCAATATTGGACACTCGTGTCATAGAGCAGCCAACTGATTTTTTAATTTTGTGCTTCATCAAAATGATAAATTTCTTCATCATACATACATACTAAACATAACCAAAAGCATAACAATTTGATGCATGAGGCATGCTAAGAACCTGAACAAGCAGGACTATATAAAGATGCACCCAATTATTGCTGCACAAAGTTTACAGTAGTCATTTTAGCATACCTCTAGCTTGCCCATTTTCAGCCCTATCCTCATCAACTACATCTTGTACATTTGCACCAACATTTTGACTAATCAATTACATCACTTAAAACATGCATAAACTGTATGTGTATGTCCAATGGAATTACATTTTTACTCCCTCAATTAAACAAAAGAAACACCTCATCATATTAGTTTAGTGAGCTCACATTTTTCTTCTTTGTACATGTTAAGAAAGGTTGAACTACATCTTTCACAAAAACAATATCTTGACTAATGTGTAGGCACACTGGACAACCCAAGAAGAGAGTGCAAAGATGGAGAGTAAGAGAGACATGTATAGGTGGACTATTGTTCATAATAATGATTATGTTTGAGAGTCCTTATTACTTCGAGTGCAAAAATGAATCATTGTGTTCGCATGAAAAACTGGATTCTTTGCCTATTGTATGAAATGTTGATTATCACAATGTAGCATGTGCAACGTTGATCCCCAAGACTCCCACTAGACAAGTAAGTCATATAACTTCCTTGCAAGCCTCTAATGCTGTAACATACTTAGCCTCTAAAGTAGACAAGGTAACACAATCCTACAAACAAGATTTCCATGAGATTGCACCCCCATTGCCTGTGAAAACATGGACTAAAGTGGACCTTCTCTCATCCATATCTCATGCATAATCAACATTCATGTAACCCATTACATATGTTTCTTGACTTTCAAAATAAATACACATGCCCTTTGTACTATTTGAGTATATCATAACCTTGTTCACTACGTCCCAATTTTCTTGCCTGAGTTTGACATATATCTACTAACCATTTTCATTGCAAAAGCAATTTTTGGAAGTGTGAATCATATCATACATCAAACTCCCAAATGTAGATGAATAGGCACTTTATCCATTCATCCTTCTCCTTGTCAGACTTTGGGCCATCCTTAAAACAATTTCACATAGTACGCAATGCCTCCCCCCTACCCATATTGAAATAAAGCAACTTCTTACATGTATGTCACTGAATTTGCATGCCAAGTATGTGGTTTGCATCACCCTTGTCGTTTAGAGAATGTAGAGATTGAGAGTAAGAGAGGAGAAGAAAGAAATGGATTCCGTGTCACAATAGTGAGTAGGATTTGAGAGTCCTTAGATTACAAAGAAAAAATGGTGTCAAATTTTCCATTTTCGTAGGGTTGGCATATTGGGCTTTACCACCCTAACATAATCAAGATATGCTTGTTTGCGAATGATACAACTTGTAACCTTTGCTTTTGAAATCGTAACAAAAAAATTACATTTCACAACCTTATCATCTAATGTCTTGACATGTTGATTGCTAAGCCACCAAAGCATAGGCCAAGGAGCCAAAGGTACACAAGTGACCAACATATGGAATTTTGTCATGCCAAGCTTCATATAAACCAATAGACGTGGGACACATGGTTAGTACATACACATCACACATCACAATTTCAAGCTAAAATTTTGGTGGAAAAGCGTGGCTTTTCACTATAAGTGACCTATTGTTGCTATGAATAATCAAATTTTGGATGAGGGATATATTACATTGGTATTTTATTCCATGATTCACCAGAAATGTAGTGAACTCTTTAGATATATACTTCTCCCCTGATCAGAGCTGAAAATGCCCATTATTAGACACAAGCAAAATTTTCTTTAAGCACATAAATACTTTGGACAATGCTTTGTGGATTTCCTATCTATGCTTAGAGTAAGCATCGATAAATTTCACAAACTACAAACAATGGAGTGCATGACACCACAAATGTCACTATGTGCAAGTTTAAATTTACGAGTAGCCCTTACATAACCATTCTCATGAATCTTAGAACATTGTATTTTGCCCAAAATAGAGAGGCTTCATATACTTGTTTCAACGATGCTTCAAGAAGGGGATACAAAGCAATCAAATTTGACAAAAAAATAAATAAATAGATGACTAAAATGTACATGCCAAAGTATTGCATTTGAAACAGTCTTAAAATGAAAATTTATTCTGCTGAATCTTCAATAAATTTCTTGGAAGCATTGAGCTTATACAACCCACAAAACAAAGTTTTCTTAGAAACATTGAGCTTATACAACCCACATAACAAAGTTTCAGATATCACATTTGCATCAATAAAACTAAGATAAAGATCGATACATCTTCTATTCATAAACTTGACCTTACGACTAAGTTTGCATTTGTAGATATGGTCAGAATGTTCTTCTTGCTTTTCGGTACATATAGAGCATCAACAAGTTGAAAGAACTACAACACTTTGCAGAAGTAAGCACAATTTTTCTAGTTCCCTTAAGTGGAAATGATGCAATGTGTCAACATGTGGTAGTACTTCCATTAAGGACGGTCTCAACAAAAATGCTTGCTTGCACCATTGTCAAAGTACCATAATACATGATTGACAAACTTTGCAATATATTCATCATGAAAGAAGGGTCAACTTGACACTATGCACAAAATTTGCCAAATTTGTATTTGAAGAAGCATCTGAAAGGCTGCATTTGCCTCTTTCTTGCAAGCCTCTTTATCCTTAAACTTAGGTCATTACTTGATGAGGTAATCATGTGCCTTATAATTATTATATTTCCACGTCTTCTTGATCGTATCCCCACAGTTCTCATACTTGATGTTGATTGAAGAAAAAGAAGTTGTAATAAGTCCAATACTCAAAGAAGCACTATAGGTAGCAACAATAGTGTTTTTATTTTGTTGTGTAGCCACACATAACTATTCAACAGCTCGTTGTTTAGCCTTGTTACCTATAGTTTGGACCTCTGGTAGCAATACGAAGACAAGACCATCAAACTTCACACCGTCAAATTTATTCTTTGTCACAAGTCTCCAAATGAAGGAAAAAAGTTTATAAGAATTTGACAATGTATCAAGAATTTCTGCACAAGGAAATTATCAGGATTGACCTCACGAATGATAATGAACAACTTGAGAATATAATCTCCACAAGAAACACATCCATATCATACTCCTCATACATAACCTTTGCTTGTAACATGCACTTTGTAGTCTTTAGTGATCAAAATTTTGATTTACATGAAGTAGTATTATTAGTGTGTTGAAAATTAATGACTAAAATACCACAAATTATATGACATGCGATGACCATGGAGCTCCCAAAAAAACATCCACATGCTTCAAGGGAAAAATAAAGAAATCTTCTTGATGTGCATGCCTTCTTGATAAATAGGGTTTGGATAATTTTTCCAGTATGTTTTTGATTGTATATAGAGATGGCCGTTATGGAGATTTAAGATTTTCTTCTTCTTGATGCAACTCTATAAAGGCTCTGTGTGATAAACCGTGTGGATAAAAAACAAATATGAAATCTAGTTCACATCTTCTATATGAAAATGTGATATCAATAACAAGTGCGGTGTTCTGGCACTTGCAAAAGGCATATATCCTAGCAAAATTTGTTTGTTTGCTTGTAATGTAGATTTAAAAACTTGCAATTGTAGCCCGCCGACTTGATCGCTACAACTTTGTATTAGGGTGAAATAGTTTAGGAAGGACTATGTTTGACTATGCTAATGTTTACTTATGCTTAAATGAAGCAAGAAGAAAAAGAACACACACACAATAGAGTATCTTGAATTTGATTATGGATCATCTTTACCTTCCACTAGTATGGTAGTTTTTATCCAACGAGCTAATGAAGTGTGCAAAAAGCTATTGGCTTATCTTCTCTTACAAAGGACATTCTTGCCATTTGAAAAAAAGTAAAAAAATGACATTCACATCTTTAGATGATTCTTAGAAGGGAAATAGTTCAATCATTTTTATGAAGAAAAACAAGTGCTATGTTATGCTTCTTTCTATCTATGTACATGCTTTTATTGTGCCTGTGCCAATGGTGTGGTGGTAACAAATGGGGGTGGTTGTATGGGTGACTTCAAAAAGCAATGGGATATTAATTTGCCTTTTCTTTTCTCTAATGGATTTGTTAGAGAGAAGGGAGGGAAGGAGGACAAGGGTAGAATAACTCTTATATTTTCCCTTCAAATGTCCTTGAAAATGAAACAGTGACAAAAAATAAAGGAACCTTGATTGTATATGTAAAACAATGAAGTGGTGATTAGAAAACAAGAGAATCATTTCTTGTCTTTTTGCTTCTCTTCATGAGTTCTCCATTGGTACCTTATAGCACCCTTTCTTTAAAATCCATTTTTAAGTTCTCAAAGCTCACTATAACCTTAGTAACCAAGGTTCCTTCCATCTAGAGCTATGTATATATTTGGCTCTAGGGTCTCTCTCTCTCTCTCTCTCTCTCTCTCTCTCTTCAAATGCTTCTTCACATACAAATTTACCAAATTTTGTGTAGAGTGTCAAGTTGACTCTTCTTTCATGATGAATATATTGCAAAAACCTGATAATAAGACTTCCAAATATGTCTTTATTGGGTACATTTTTAAAAGTAAGGGATGCAGGTTGTATCATCCCCAAGGCAAGTGTATTTTGGTTTATCAAGGTACATTGTTTGGGAAGATGCTATGTGTCGATTGCTTTCACATACAAAGGACACAAATGTGCACTTGGTTTACATGCATAATTCTTTGTTGCCTTTTGGATGATTACATGTGGAGTATAATGACGTACACATTTAGCCTATGCAAGCTCAGACGGGTTCGTTCATAAGCCTATTATTACTCATGTAGATGTACGCGAGATACTTGATGTGAGGACAAAAATTGAAGCACTCTGAAACAAGCCAAAATGATTGGTGCAAATTTCACTTCATCACTCACAATGAATTATGATAGTGATGTGTGAACAAACTTAACACCATTGTGACTCTTTTCTCTCCTTGCATTTTCCTTTCGCCTTGCATTTACAACAATAAGCCTAAAGCTTGCTCACTATTATACATCAACATATTAACACTTACATCTTGCGTACACACTAAGGTCATTCCTTGATGAGGTGATTATATGCTTTGTAATTATTGTATTTCCACGTCTCTTGATCGTATCCCCACACTTCTCATACCTGATGTTGATTGAAGAAAAAATAAGTTGTAACAAGTCCACCACTCGAAGAAGCACTATAGGTGGCAATAATAATGTTTTTCTTTTGTTGTGTAGCAACACATATGTATTCAACAGCTTGTTGCTTAGCCTTGTTATCTATAGCTTGGACCTCTGGTAGCAATACAAAGACAAGACCATCAAAATTCACACCAAATTTATTTTGTCACAAGTTTTCAAGTGGAGGAAAAAAGTTTAAAAGAATTTGGCATTGTATCAAGAAGTTCTACACAAGGGAATTATCATGGTTGACCTCACCAATGGTAATGAACTACTTAATTTAATCTCCACAAGAAACACATACATATCATACTCCTCATGAATAACCTTTGCTTGTAACATGCACTTTGTAGTCTTTAGTGATTAAATTTTGATTTACATGAAGTAGTATTATTTGTGTTGAAAATTACTTGATGTAGGATGTCACAAATTATCTGACATGCAATGACCATGGAGCTCCCAACAAAACATCCACATGCTTCAAGGGGGAAGTACACAAATCTTCTTGATGTGTATACCTTCTTGATAAATAGGTTTTGGATAATTTTTCCAATATGTTTTTGATTGTATATAGAGATGGCCGGTATGGAGATTTAAGATTTTCTTCTTCTTGATGCAACTCTATAAAGGCTCTGTGATAAACTGTGTGGATCAAAACCAAATATGAAATCTAGTTCACGTCTTCCATATGGATATGTGATATCAATAACAAGTGCAATCTTCTGGCACTTGTAAAATGTATATCCTAGCAAAATTTGTTTGTTTGCTTGTAATGTAGTTTAAAAAACTTGTAATTGTGAACGTCTGCATCTGCGTGCATAGTGCTCACCCTCCAACTCAACTGCACATACAATGCAGCTCCTCTTGCCTCAATTTCAAGTCTGTGTAATGATACTTGGAGATAGCACTCCAATCCACCTCACATTGGGTAACCCTGCCCCCTGTTCTCGACTTCCAAAAACCTCACGCAAAGACCCTCACAAAAGGCTATGCAAAATCCGAAACCGCTCTTCTGGACCGAGTTCCAGAAACGATCGAGACTGCCAAAACATACAAGAAATGGCTCCACAACGTTGTACCAAATGCAGTATCCGCAACTCAATGTACATGCAATGGTAATTAGTGTTAAGTGTAGCATGATCGCACACAAACAAGTGAGCACCATGTGGCATATATATTTCCATCTATCCTAGCATCTAGTTGAAGCCATCCTCCATGATAATAAAAAGAAGATGCGAGTAATGCAAGTTCAGCAACAGAGTCCATCTAGGCATGATCCAAGTCTCTCTGATATATAGCTCCCAATACATATCGTCAAAAAACCAGATGCCTCTCTCTCTCTCTCTCTCTCTCTCTCTCCAATTATTCCAGTTACCTCTTAAATAACAGATCTTTGAGGTTTCTTGAGGTTCGGTTCCTCTCTCTCTCTCTCTCCTTCCTTTGGAGCTTTCTCAATGGCAACAATGAATTCACAACTGCCCCCATTAGAGGCTGCATGCTATTTGCATCACAAAAAAAGTAGGCTAATGAGTATCAGATAGACTTCATTATTCAAATGCTCTAAGCTTTGAGATGTATTTGCAGCACGTATCCATACAAACATATACCTTAGGCTACTCAAAAGTTGTTTTTCAAAAAATCAAATGGGCTGCCTTGCTGTACTAGGCTTACCAAAGGCATAGGACTAAAATCTGCCCTCACATGAAACAGGGCAAAGAGAACAGACTTTGAAGGATGCCATTGGTAGCATATGAGAATGTAATCTGTGTAGTCCATAACCCTTAACCGGCATTTACGCTCGTGAAAAGCACGAGGCATATTTTGTATTGTGCAAGAGCTTTACACTGCAAAAGACGATCCTTTTTACAGACATAACAAGGAGTCAATCCTCTGCATGCAGGTATCGGATGAAAGATCAACTCGCTCATGAACTGGTGAGCCTTGCTCGAAGTCAAAATGATGAGTGAGCTGGAATACCCAGCAAAATATCCTTCACATTAAGCTCTACTCTAAAGCTATCCCGCTAAGAGACTTGCTGGTGTCTTCAAAAGTAAAAGCCCACATGCCTATGGGCAAAAAACAGTAATATCAACTGCCTTAAAAGGATAATAAAAACCCCCCAAAAAAGGAGGAAACAAAAATGCTATCTTCGCATGTGGAAATTTACAACAGCAGGCTGCCTAAATGCCTGCTGCACAGTTATTGCAAAAGGAAAGGTAGGGTGGAAAATAAAAGAGGCAACTCTCTTGCCACGACTGTCGCCAACCTCAAGGCCTGCATGATTCACATCTAGATATTTAGGATACAAGTTAAACTAGGCAATTGTCCTTTATTGAGATTTACCTGGATTAATTTTGAATTTTAGAGCATTTGGCTTGCGCCGAGAGAGAAACTTGATGGGATGTTCTGTGCATGGCTTGTATTGATCTGTTGCAGAAATAAGCTGCTCATAAAACAAAAGGAGGACCCATCAATAGGCACTCTTCACATAAAAATTTGATAGCGAGACAAAAAATGTAACATTAAAGCATCAATGACGTAAATCTAATGCTTTTACAACAGAACAATATCAAACACACTGACACAACTGCCTGCAGAAACCAAAGAAATCAAGATCAAGTAAAGTTTGTGAAAAGCGACCGTTGAGGGAGTTGCCGCTTCCTACTTCAACATTGCCAAACAAAACTTGTAGATGCTATCCGAGTGCAAAGAATATTGTTGGGCAAACAAAAACTGGTGCATCTCTAAAGGTATGTTTCCCAGAATTGCTCAAAACTCAAAATCAGCAACACAAAACACATCAAATAACTTCCAAGAACCCTCAAAGACAAAAGTGCATCATCCCTGGGGAATTTATCAGCTAACGCCCACCCATAAGACCACAACCATAACTAGAGCACCTGCCTTGGCAACGAATCACAGCTTCCTCTTCAAAAATTTCCTTCCTAGATCGATAAAAACAAAGCTTACATCCCCCAATTTACATTAACTTTTTGAGTCTCGGTCAAAAGAAGTATCTCTCTACCCCTCCATGGTGGTAGCAATGCCGCGGTGACCTGTAAAAGGTGAACAGTGGCATTCAGTCATAACCTTTTCTCGCAACGGCTGTGTAACGCACAACATAGTCTTTCTCATCAAGTAGCCTTCCCGAAGGGAGTATCGAGCTACTGTCTCCCCATCCCGTATCCGTGTGAAAATATCTGCAAAATCTGTATCTGCGGTATACTGATCGACCATATCCTCGAAGCTCCAATGATGCATCGCGGAAATACCCAGAACCAACGGCTTTCGAGACAAAGCATCTGCCACCACATTCTTCTGTCCCTGCACATGGACAATCTGGAAGTGAAACTGTGACAAGATGTTCGCCCACTGCATTTGCTTTTCCGGAAGATGCTTCTGTGACAAGAAGTAGCGCAAACTCTGATGGTTTGTAAAGAAAGTAAAATCCGCTCCGAGTAGGTAATGCCGCCACTGAGTAAGAGCATGGATAACCACCAAAAGCTCTTTCGCATAACTCTGTGCTGTCATCTCCGGCCTAGAAAACAATCGGCTCTCATAAGCAATAACATGGCCTTCTTGCATCAAGACCGCACCCAGACTACGACCATAAGAATCACAAAATACTTCAAAGGACTTCTGCAAGTCCGACAAAGTCAAATCTGGTCCTGTAGTCAATTTCTCTTTCAATGTCTGAAAGGCACTTACCTTTGTGGATCCCCACGAGAAAGGGATTCCTTTCTGTATCAAGATATGCAAAGAGGAAGCAACCTCTGCAAACTTTCGAATGAACCGTCTGTAGTACGAACACAGTCCCAAGAAGCTTCCAACTTCATGGACATTCTTCAAAACGGGCCAATCACGGATAGTGTCAATCTTGGCCGGATCCATTTACACTCCTACTCTGCTGAGACAAAGTATCCCAAAAAAAATGTATCTCTGAAGCAGATGATCTCTGTGTTCTGCCTCATTGTTGGAGAAAACAATGATATCATCAAAGAAAGTGCCAACAAATAGCCTGTACTCTCGAAAAATCCTGTCCATTATCCGGTTAAATGTCGCAGAGCATTGGTTAAGCCAAAAGGCATCACCAAAAACTCAAATAACCCAAAAGTCGTTCGAAAAGCTATCTTGTAGACGTCTCCTGGTGCTATCTTGATCTGATGATATCCACTCTTCAAGTCAATCTTGCTAAAGCACGAGGATCCGTGTAACCTGTCGAGTATATCATGGATCCTAGGGATCGAAAATCTGTTCTTTATGGTGATTTTGTTGAGAGCTCTATAATCGATGCACATTCTCCAAGATCCGTCTTTCTTCAAAACCAACACTGGAGGGCAATACGGTGAAGTACTAGGCTGGACAAGACCCTTTTCCAAGAGGTCTTTCACTTGGTTCATAATCTCTTCATTCTGTGCTCGGCTCACACGGTAGGGTGGCCAGTTCGGTGGCGTGCTTCCAGGTATCAGATCAATGGTCTGATCTTCAGGCCCTCTGAAAAGCAATCGGCATGAGTGTGGAGAAAAATCTTGGCGTTCTTTTGATCAGGTCAAAACATATCCAACCGTTATCCATCATTCAGTTCTCTCCCAAAAGAATGAGTAAGAAATTGAAGTTCATCAAGTACAATCTCTAAGCCCTTCATTTATCAAAGTCGCTTTCTCGGCCCGGTAGTCAACCATGGCGTAGTTCTTGTGGTACCAAGGGATCCTGAGTAGAACGTCACTCGCGTGCCCTGAACACCCCTATCATTGCAAACGAAGTTTGCCAATGCTCAGTGTAATGGCAACATCCCATCCGGATGCCAATCGAACTACCTCCGCCTGCGGCGTCAGTTTGTCGGGCGTAATTTCCAAATCGAGCCGCCAATTCCAAGTGAAAAGAAGTTGGCCTTGGCTCCTTCAAAAGAGCTTCTTGATCCTTCACTTTGCCCCAAAAGCGGCAAAGTTTGTACTTTCATTCATTAGATTCGGTGCAGGTCCCACGGCATGTGGTACCAGTTCTGCTTTTCTATCTGCCTTTTCTGCCACGTTCCTCAGCTGCTCTCGAACTCTCAGGCTTGTCGTTGTCTTTATCATTCTGTTCTTTCAGTGCCTTTTTAGGGCACTTCGCGGAGATATGTCCCTGTTCCCCGCATCCAAAGCACTTTCCCTCTCTGATGAAGCAAGCTCTCTCCTCGGGAGTAAGCTTGGGTCGTGCATCCTTTTTCTCTGGGTTGCTCTTTTTCTTTCTACTTTCATTCCCAGAAGTCTGTTCGGCTCGTTGTGTCATGGCCTCATATGTGGGGTAGGTCAGACTGCCAGAGTGAATGGCAAAGCCCCGCTTCGCATGACTCATCAACTCCTGAATAGAAGCCGACTTTTGTTCCAAGCTGTGATCTCGAATCTCTGTAGGTAGACCCAAGGTAAACCGCTCAATCTGTTCTCTGAACGAGATCTTCTTGAATGAAGAGGCGGGTAGAAAAGAGCTCCAGAATCTTTCACAATAAGAATTGATTGTATCTTTCTTGGTCATCCGAAGATGGTTCCAAGCAGCTCGTATATCTTGTTCATATTCTTGCGTCAACCAAGAAGAAATAAAAAGCTTCTTAAATTTCAGCCATTTAATTGGCGCAGTCTTGTTTAAAAGAAGCGTGGACCACCAAGTACGAGCATTCCCCTTAGAGTAAGAGGCAGCTCTCCGAATCTTCGAGTGCTCTGAATAGCGTCCTCCCGCGAAAGCGATGTCAAACTGCTGTATAAAAGACAAAGCCTTCGAAGCATCTGAGTATCCTCAAAAAGTATCAAACTTGATCGAGTGGCCACCTTCCTTAAACTCTCGGACTTTCTTGCTTTTATCTTCGAGAAAGTCATACTGGTTAGCTTTGTAAAAATTCTTCTTGTTCGCATAAAAGTTTCCCTCATCGGAATCTGAGTTGTCTGTGGACGAGTCCTCAGTAGAAGTGTCAATCTCTGGGCAAGATGTAGCCTTCTTTGCCTTTTTCTTGCCCTTTTCAAAGCTTTGTTTCTTGCTTCGCTTTTTACGTTTTCTGTCTTCTTCGCTCGAATCTGAAGAGCTAGAAGAACTGTAAGAAGAAGAAGAAGAAGAAGAAGAAGAAGAAGAAGAGAACTGGGTACTCCTTCAAATCGAACACGCTTCTTCTGTTTCTTTGCCTTGTCAAAAGTCGACTGACAACCCAAATATCCCGGGAAGTCTGTGCTTTTCTTCTGCTTTTTGCCGTGCTTTTTGGCTTTCTTTTGCGCGTCAAAAAGCTGAGCAATCCGTGCATCAACCACCTCTTGTAATTCCTTTTCTGAATATTTCTTCTGAGCATAAAGTTTCTTGAGAGTGGGTGTAGTGGTTTTCTGCCACTGCTCATGTACTTCTTGAAAAGAGGTCTCGCTCATATATTTTGTAAATTTCGGGTCCTTCGCAAAATTGAGCATCATCTTCGTTGCATCGCTGATCAACTGGCGATGCTCCATCTCTCGCCGCTCCGCCTGAGTAGGCCGAGCAGGCCATACTCTCTGCCGGAATCTTCGTTGTGATCGCTGCCCGCATCTCCAGATGCAGAGGGAGTCGACTGATCCTTGCGTGAAGCCATAGGTGCCGCGGAAAAAAAAATTGGGGATCGGATTTCTCGTAGAAGAGAAATCGGCCGTGCTCTGATACCACTGTAACAGACTTGGACACTCCAAGTCAAGAATCAACCGCGACAGCACCAAATAACCACTTCAAAACAATTCACAGATCACAATAGATTTGCATTGGCCTGGCGGAGTTCCGTGCCTAGAGATATTGGCCCCAAAGACTGGCGCCCCTTTCGGTATTTCTTTTTATATTAATCAATTCAAAGTACAAGAGAGTGGGTCGGGATTCACTCTCAGACTCTGCGTCCAGGTGCTCTGAGAAGTGAGGCCCTCACCACTAATTTAAAGGTTACAAGGGATGCCCAAAAGCAGAGCCCCAAAAGCTTCAAATCAAAAGCAACTGCTCTCTCTCTCTCACAGAGAGTCAAAACTTGAAAGCAAAAGCATTCTCTCTCTCTTTCTCATTGCCTAGAGAAAAAAGCAAGATTCACGTCGCTCATCATTAAAATAAAAATATATAAATTATATTAAAAAAAAGCCTCCGCGATTTTTGAAAATTAGGGTTTTTGCTGTCCGCCACGTCATCACTTTGTGACAGCGTGAGCGTGAGCAAGCGCACTTGGCGGCCGAAGAAAGACGAGCGGCCTTGGAGTCAGAGCGTGAGGCACAGAGAGACCAACACATGCTGGAGTTGATCCGACAGATACTCACCTCGAGGTTCGAGCCGGTCAAAGAAGTTGGTAGTTGATCAAGTAGCTCGAGCAAGGATTCGGACTCCAACAACCCCGTCACAGAGAAGCTGACGTTCAGTAAGTATGACGGTAAGATGGATGGTACTATTATTCATTATTGGTTGCATCAATTTAATGCTTACTTTGCGACAACTAAGAAGATAGGAAATAGCAAGGCTTTTACAGCAGCTATGTACCTTGCCGGTGATGCCATTAATTGGTACCACGCATGGCAAGAGGCACAGTTGGCCGCGCACCTAGAGGCAGCCGATGAAGACGCGTCCCTTTCCTTCGATTGGGCCGACTTCCAAGACAAGCTCAAGGCGCGGTTTATGCCACCCCAATACCTAGCACGATTGAAGGACGATTGGCACGGTCTCAAGCAAAATGGTATGCCGGTTATGTCTTTCTCTAATCGTGTTTTGCAGCTCGGCACCCAATTACGCAAATCGGATGCTGAACGCAAGGAGGCATTCCTTAAAGGATTGGACGAGTATATAAAGTTTGATGTCGAGGTACTCGATCCAATCGATCTCAACAAGGCGATAGCGATTGCTCTTGCACAAGAGATGAAGCACAATAAGGGAAAGCCCAAGGAAAGCAAGACTTCTCCAAGTTCCACTCAGACTTCTCAGAACCCTCATAATGGTAAGAACAGTTAGAATGGTGAGAACGTAACTCTTCTAGCCAATCTTCCTCTAATTCTTCAGAAAAGAACTCTAACAATGAATCTAAGGGTAAAGCTAAAACACCTGCTAAACCTAAGCTAACCCCTGTTGAAAAAGCCGCAAAGGGAATTATTGGTGAATACAAAACGGCAAAAGAACAAGTCATTTATGCTAAGGAAGGTCGTTGTTATCAATGTCATGTCAAGGGTCACAATAAAGCGGCTTGTCCTAAGACAGCCCCACCTAAAGAACCTAAGGCACCCACAACAACCACAAGCACTTTAATGAACCAAGCTGAATCTTCTCATGTCTTTGACACACACATTGATGAGTCTCTCATGAAGTGTTATCGTCATGTAATGGGTCAGCGTTTTGTCATATTGTTTGATTCAGGCAATCTGCATGATGTAATTAGTGCCTCTCTTGTAGAGAGAGCCCGCCTAGAGGTTAGTCAGACATCTCCTCTCGAGATGTCTTGCTTCGCTCCCGGTATGGACTCTCTCATCACGCAAGAGTGCCTTGATGTGTTGTTTACAGTTCAACAAGCTGCTTTCCGTAGGAAATTTGTCGTGTCTCCTCTCTCAGGATGTGATATGCTTTTGGGCATTAGATGGTTTTGTGAGCATAACCCTCTCATTGATTTGGAGGACAACATTCTCACATTGAATGCCAAGAGTGACTCTCCCATGATCATTCGTGCTGAAGAGGGTCTGCATTCTTTGCCTGTCATTTCTCATGTGCAGGTAAAGCATGAATTACGACGAGGAGCACAAGCGACATTCATCTATGCTGGTCCAGTTACCCAGAGCATTCAGGCTCTAGACAAGTATTCAGCTTTGTTTACCAAGTTTAAGCATCTCTTTTTGCAAGATGATCTTCCACCCCGTCTCCCACCCGAGCGGCCGGAGGACCCATCACATCGAACTTACGGAGGGGGCATAGCCTGTCAGTAAGGCTCCCTACCGTTTGAATAAGACACAAGAAGAAGAGTTAGAATGGCAACTCACGGATTTGATGGCTAGAGAATTCATACATCCTAGTGTAAGTCCTTTTGCTGCTCCTATTTTGTTTGTCCGCAAGAAGGATGGTTCGTCTCGTTTGTCTGTTGATTACAGGGCATTGAACAAGATGACCGTCAAGAACAAGTTTCCGATGCCTCTCATTGAGTATATCCTTGATAGGCTCAATGGGGCAAAGGTCTTCAGCAAAGTCGATCTCAAAAGTGGATACCATCAGGTAAGGGTATTCAAAGGCGACATCTTCAAGACCGCTTTTCGCACAGAGCAAGGGCAATGGGAGTATGTGGTTATGCCTTTTGGATTGACAGGTGTCGTGGGTACGTTTAACCGTCTCATGGTAGGCCGTTTTGGCGATATGGTTGGCGTATGTGTGTTCATCTTTCTTGATGATATTCATTTTTTCTGCATCGTGGGAACAACATGAAAAGGATGTAGAAAGGGTATTGACCCGGTTGGATGAGTGTCAGTCGTACATTGCAGCAAAGAAATCCAAGTTTTTTCTCACTGAAGTTACTTATCTGGGTTATATCATTTCTGCAGAAGGCGTCAAGCTAGATCCCGCGAAGGTGGAACAGGTACGTAATTGGGATTTGCCCAAAACTCCATATGATGTGTGTTCTTTTCTTAGTTTATGTCAAGCATATAGTTCTTACATAGAGAATTTTCCACGCATTGCCGCACCCATGACAGATGTTTTGAAAGGGGTAAAGACTCGCCGACAGCGCGTGGATTTACCCGAGGCAGCCATTGAGGCTTTCACAACTCTCAAGGTTGCGGTGACAGAAGCGTCGTGTCTCATCCTTGCCTCTAGGGATGACCCCTTTGAGGTATGGACGGATGCGAGCAATGTCGCCATAGGCGCTGTGCTTCAGCAGCATGGTCGTCCAGCTTTCCTTAGTCGAAAGCTCAATAGTAGAAAAAAGAACTATTCAGTTTATGATAAAGGACTTTTGTCTGTCATTCACACTCTTAAGCATTGGAAGAATTTTTTGTATGGTAAAGAGTTCACAATTCGCACAGATCACCAAGCCCTCAAGTGGCTCCAGTGGAGTGATCGCCAAGCACGGTGGTCAAATTTTTTGAGCAATTTGGAGGTTTGATTTAGTATGTGCCTAGAAAAGCTAACCGTGTTGCAAATGCATTAAGTCGCAAAGGACAGATTTTGGCTCTCGAGTCACGATCCACAGTTTCTCTTCAGGGTGTCCTTCGACAGCATGAAGAACCAGTATGCGGATTCCGAGTTTTGTAAGCAATGGTTGCGGGCTCTTGCTTCCCACGAGCCAAGTAACTATCTCATTCGTGATGGTTTGTTGTATTTACGTCAACGTCTATGTGTTTTGCCCTCTCTCAGGACAACCATATTGCATGATGCACATAACTCTCTCACGGGTGGGCACACGGGAATGAACACCACTTTGGAAAAAATAGAAAGATTCTTTTATTGGCCTAAAATGTGAAAAGATGTGTTTCATTATGTCACACAATGCACAATATATCAAAAGGTAAAAGCTCCTCACGGTAAGCAGCAAGGCCTCTTTCTTCCGTTGCCTATTCCCGATCAACCTTTTCAAGATATTTTCATGGATTTCGTGACTAACCTTCCACCTAGTTTGTATTCAAGGAACACTCAATGTTTGACAATTGTTGACCGTTTCAGCAAGTTTTGCATGTTAATTCCTTGTAAGGCCACAGTCACCGCACAAGATGTAGCACGGTTGTTCATCAAGCATTGGTACCCCCTTTGTGGTTTGCCAAAATCGATTGTTTCAGATAGGGATGTTAAGTTCACGTCCAATTTTTGGCACGCACTCTTTGAAAATTTTGGCACTAAGTTGAATTTTTCATCGGCTTTTCATCCACAGTCAGATGGTCAGACAGAGATTTACAATCAGTTGGCTTTTGATGTTTTAAAGTCATATGTGCATGATCAACAGTCTCATTGGGAGCTCTATCTCCCATTGGTTCAGGCTATTTTAAATGACTCTTTTTCCTCTGCCATTGGTCGAACTCCGTATGAGGCAGCTTTTGGCAGTCCGTTCTAATCACTTTTGACTCGCTTAGTCAGTCAAATGCCTGATGCCAATGCTGAAGTCAGTCGTTGGATGAGATTTCTGAGAGTGAAGCTTCAGCTAAGCAAGGCTAAAGAGTCTTACTCACGGCAGGCTAATAAGCATCATCAAGAAGTTTCGATCAAGGAAGGGGATTGGGTGTATTTAAGAATCATGAAGCAACATCTTAAGCAAGTTGAAAAGAAGTGTCCAAAGTTATCTTTTCGAATGTATGGTCCATTTCATGTCATTAAAAAGATAAATGAGGTTTCAATGAAATTGCAATTGCCTAACTCATGGTCAATGCACAACGTTTTCCATGTTTCTTGGTTGAAAGTGTTTCAGGGAACACCTCCAAAGGACATTTCACAAGAAGAAGAAGAACTGGAGATCATCAATGAAGCAGAAGTCATGGAGCCGGAGCAAGTGTTGCTGCATCGATTTCGACATGGTTCAAAGAAGCAAGTCAGACGGTACTTTTTGAAGTTCAAAGATCGAGGAACCCACGAAGCGGTGTGGGTTGATGAAGAGTTTTTCAAAGATTATCCCGAGATGTTGGCAGCCTACAAGGGAGCCATGCAGATCGGTACCAGTACCTCACTTTAAAAAGGAGGGGATGTCACGTGCACATCTAACCCTATGTGCATGTGGACAAGCTACTTCATGACAAGGCTTCAGTCAGTCTAGCCTAGGAAGTGTTCTGACACCTTTGTGAGTCTGTTCGCAGACCATGCATGTCCAGACACTTAGAGTAGATGCATATCCTCTGGTTGCACACGGCATGATCATTAGCATTACCATCAGATTCCATCAGGAACATTTTACAGTGCAAAAAACCTATTTTTCCTATTTTTGCCAATTTTCACTTATTATTTTTAAGTGACTTATGTTGGGAAACTCGGTAGGACAAATTGGCTATGAATATAAATAAGAAAAGCTAGCGCTAGCATTCTCTGGCAAAAGAGGCAACAGTCCACAACAGAAGTGCACCTTCTCAGCAAGACCGGCCCGAAGACTCAACATTTTTCATCTACAGCAAAAGGAGCCTAGCGTTTTTCAGCAGTAACAGACAACCTGGCGACAACAGTTCCAGTAGTGTTTTTGCAACAGATACAGTTTCAGCCATAGCGTTTTTGCAGAATTCTGGCGTAAAACCCCTCTCTGCATCAGCGTCTTCAGTTTTCAAGCGTCTAGACTCTGCACCGCAAGTCCCAAACCTTGCAGATCTCACCTTTCCGCAGCAGATCCTCGCCGCACGGTCAGATCAGAAGGAGTTTGCAGATTCAGCCTGGAAAACGCAGATTTAAGCAACTGCATTTTCAGCGCGTCGTAGTTGCATCGTCGTCATCGCCGTCGTCACCGACATAGAGTCAGAATTCAGCAGATAAAGATTTTCAGATTTCAGCCATTAGCGTTTTCAGATTTCAGCCCGTCTCATCGTCGTCGACATCGTCGGCAAGTCCAAAGCATTGTAGAGATTTGTGCAATCAATAGCAATAGACCGCTCTCGCCATAAAGAGTGGGGCCTTTGGAGGAGGGTTTGACAACATTCTGGTGTCGTATTCTTCTCTCTCTATCTCTCAGTCTCAGCACCGTCATTCAATGTTTGCCACTATGTTTTGTGATCATTTGCACTCTCTCACCAAAGGAACGGAAGGCTCTCCTCCTTCCGTAAGTAAAAAGAACCTTGAGCACAGTTCGGAGCACTCATCTTGAGCAAAGTTCATCATTCACATCCGCTGCACCTTACAAGGGAGATCCCATAAGCAGTGTATAAAGGAGACTGATCTGGTGAGCGCCTCAACCACTAGTGGGGGGCAGCTAGCTCTGCTCAAATAATGTCATGTGGTACTGAAGCCTTGGCTCTAATAAGCCGCGACATCATGGAGACCAGAGGCTTCTCCATGTCTCTCCACCCATCAATGTGACTCGACCTCCCATAATGGTCCAATGAAGGATGCCATATTTGAACTCCATAGAGCAATGCGGAAGCCACCAGGGTGTCAAAAAGCCGGAGCTTCTTCTGAGGCTCCTGAAACTGAATCTGTGAACACATCCTCTCCAATCCACCCAATGATGCATAGGCTCTGGTCAGTCTAGTTTCTGCTGCTCTCCTCAATGAAAATGCTTTTCATGCTGGTTCACTAAAGACCACCCCAAGGTAGGTGTAAGCATCTATGTACTCCACTGTCTCATGGCCGTATGTGAATGCGGCTGCTGCTCTCTTGATTCACTGTGGGGTGATGTTAAACACCATAAACTTGGTTTTACCAAGGTTAACAGACAAACCACTGTTGTGGGCAAACCTATGCAAAGCATCCAAGTGGCATTGCATCCCTTCTGGAGAGTTGGAGATCAACACAATATCATCAGCATATAACAATAGTGGAATCCATGTCCCTGCCAGTTGTGCACCTCTATCACCATTCCTCTCGTTATAGTAAAAAACCCCATACCAAACATAGTAGGAGAGAGCGAGCAGCCTTGCTTCACCCGGATAGTGGAGTGAACTAATATAGATAGCCCCTTTGGAGTGCATACATGCCCCAATACAAACCTGTATAATGCCATGATCCCCCATATTAGTTGTCACGTGACACATCCAACCCTATGTGTCCGTGGACAAGCTACAGCACGACAAGGGTTCAGTAAGTCCAGTTAGTCTAGATTTAGAAGTGATCTGGCACTTTTGTGAGTCTGTTCGCAGACCGTGCATGTCCAGTCACTTACCGTAGATGCATATCCTTTGGTTGTACATAGCATGATCATAAGCATTCCTATAAGAATCCATCAGAATCCTTCAAGGGAATTTTCCAGTGCATTTAGCCTATTTTCCCTATTTTTGACATTTTTCACTTATTATTTTTAAGTGACTTTTGTTGGAAAGTAGGTAGGGCAATTTGAGTAAGTTTGTATATAAGCAAACCTAGACTAGCACTAAATGGCAGAAGAGGCAGCACGCTGAACATGCACCTTCTCAGCAGAACCCCCCCCCCCCCCCCCCCCCCCCCAAAGAGACCTAGCGTTTTTGAAGCAGAACCATCACCTAGCGTTTTCATCACCAGATCAGCCAGCGATTAAGCTTTTGCAGATTCCGACGACAGCAGAACCTCAGAGTAGCCTAGCATTTTGCATTTTGCAGAGCAACCGGCAACAACAGCAGAATTTCAGCCCTAGCGTTTTTGGTTTGCAGATCAGCCCGGCGTTTTGCAGCTTTACCGCGACGGAACAGCAAGGAACATCAGCATTTTCAGTTTTCAGCAGTTAGACATCGCAGATCAAGTCCCAAACCTCGCAGATTTCACCTTCCCGCAGCAGTTCCTCGCCGCACGGTCAGTTTCCGCAAGGTTTACAGTTTCAGCCCGGAAAACGCAGATTTCAGCATCTGCGTTTTCAGCGCGTCGTCGTCGCATCGTCGTCATCGACATAGAATCAGAATTCAGCAGACACAAGATTTGTAGTTCAGCCCGTCTCGTCGTCGACATCGTCGGCAAGCCCAAGCATTGTAGAGATTTGTGCAATCATAAGTAGACCGCTCTCGCCATAAAGAGTGGGGCCTTCGAAGGAGGGTTTTACAACGTCTCTGGTGTCGTATTCTCTTCTCTATCTCTCAGTCTCATGCACTTCGTTCACAGTGCCCATTCACTTTGTTTGTGTCCATTGCACTCTCTCACTAAAGGAACGGAAGGCTCTTCCTTCTGTAAGTAAAAGGAATCCTCGAGCACAGTCCGGAGCACTCGTCTTGAGCAAAGTTCAAACATTCATTCCGCTACACCTAACATTGGTATCAGAGCTTTGGCAGTGTTCTGTATCACTCAAGGAAAGAACCACAAGAATCACAAGAATTTTTTTTTGCTTGTTGAGGTCGCACGAACCCAAGTTCGCTTGGGCATGTCGATTCCTAATCGTGTTTTTGAAGAGTGACAGGAATCCCAAGAAAGAAGGGCTTGTCCAGCCTCCCCTTGTGCCTCTTTTCACTCATTGAGAGCGGACCGTGCACTTAGCAGTCGGCCAATCGACGTGAGGTGGGAAAAAGCAACCTTGGTGTGAGTGCAAGGCCGCCAAGGCGTGCGCCCGCGGAAAAGAGTAGAACTCGGGTGAAGAGAAGATCCTTCTCAAACACAGATTGCAAGCGAAAGAAAACCTCAAGAACCTCAAGACCCTCAAGAACCTCAAGAACCTCAAGAATCAAGAACCCAAGAACCCAAGTTCCTCGTGAACTTAAGAACCCAAGATCACAGTGGATGGTCATCACTCGAAGCGGAATGGATACTTCGCTTGGAGGTGATGAGCATGAGAGAGGCGAAGAAGAATTTTCCCCACCAGGAGGTTTTTCCGATCCTCCCCCTTCCCCATCTACATCAAGAATTGCACTAACTCCTATGGAGGCTTTGGACCAAATGTTTATGGAAAGGAAGTTAGAACGCGAAGCAAGAAGAGCAGAAAGAAAAGCAAAAATGGAGCGCGAACACCAAGAAAGAATGGCAACCATAGCGCGTGAGCGCGAGCAAGCACGCTTGGAAGCCAAAGAACAACAAGCCAAATTGGATCTTGAGCGCACAGAAAGACAAGCAGAGAACAAAGCAAGACAAGCAGAATATGACCGCGAGAACAAAGCAAGACAAGAGAAGAGCGACCAACACATGAAAGAGTTGTGGCGACTTTTTTCTATTGTGCAGGCGCAGTTTGCACAGAATCAAGAAAAGGAGACTCTCTTAGTCTCTTCTTCTTCCAAGCATGACACACATGATTTGCATGATGATACGAATGATGATTTGAATGCCAATGATTTTAATGATGATGATTTGATTGACAATGATAAGCATGATGATTTGGATGATAATGATGAGCATGATGATTTGCATGATCAAGATGTGATTTCTCACGAGCATGATGGTTTGCATGATCAAGATGTCATTTCTTACAAGCATGATGAGTTGCATGAAGAAGATGTGATTGTTCACAAGAAGGATGATGTGTTAGTTGATACTTTCTCTAGTGAAGCTAACCTCATTGCAGAGACGGTCAATCACGAACACCCGATCTTGGCTCTCGAGCCTAGGTCCAAAGAACCCCCTCAGGAAGAACCGATCTTGGCTCTCGAGCCTAGGTCCAAAGAACCCTCACAGAAAGTATTATGTGTTCGCATGATTGATACGCACGCATTGTACAAGTGTTTCATTCGGCACCTTCTCAGCAGAACCCCCCCCCCCCCCCCCCCCCCCCAAAGAGACCTAGCATTTTTGGAGCAAAACCATCACCTAACGTTTTCATCACCAGATCAGCCAGCGATTTGCTTTTGCAGATTCCGGCGACAGCAGAACCTCAGAGTAGCCTAGCGTTTTGCGTTTTGCAGAGCAACCGGCGACAACAGCAGAATTTCAGCCCTAGCGTTTTTGGTTTGCAGATCAGCCCGGCATTTTGTAGCTTTACCGCGACAGAACAGCAAGGAACATCAGCGTTTTCAGTTTTTAGCAGTTAGACATCGCAGATCAAGTCCCGAACCTCGCAGATCTCACCTTCCTGCAGCAGTTCCTTGCCGCACGGTCAGTTTCCGCAAGGTTTACAGTTTCAGCCCGGAAAACGCAGATTTCAGCATCTGCGTTTTCAGCGCCTTGTCGTCGCATCGTCATCATCGACATAGAGTCAAAATTCAGCAGATACAAGATTTGCAGATTTCAGCCCTTAGAGTTTTCAGATTTCAGCCCGTCTCGTCGTCGACATCGTCGGCAAGCCCAAGCATTGTAGAGATTTGTGCAATCATAAGTAGACCGCTCTCGCCGCACGGTCAGTTTCCACAAGGTTTACAGTTTCAGCCCGGAAAACGCAGATTTCAGCATCTGCATTTTCAGCGCATTCATAGTCATCGACATAGAGTCAGAATTCAGCAGATACAAGATTTGCAGATTTCAGCCCTTAGAGTTTTCAGATTTCAGCCCGTCTCGTCGTCGTCCTCATCGTCGTCGACATCGTCGGCAAGTCCAAGCATTGTAGAGATTTGTGCAATCATAAGTAGACCGCTCTTGCCATAGAGAGTGGGGCCTTCAAAGGAGGGTTTTACAACGTCTCTGGTGTCGTATTCTCTTCTCTATCTCTCAGTCTCGTGCACTTTCGTTCACAGTGTCCATTCACTTTGTTTGTGTCCATTGCACTCTCACTAAAGGAACGGAAGGCTCTCCCTTCTGTAAGTAAAAGGAATCCTTGAGCACAGTTCGGAGCACTCATCTTGAGCAAAGTTCAAACATTCATTCCGCTGCACCTACATCAGCTTTATAGGTACTCCCATCTCCTTTAGTCTACGAATCAGTTTAGCTCTGGGCACTTTGTCCGTCTCCCTTGTGATCTGCGCTCCTCAATAATGGCTTTGAGTGTCAGAATGTGGTCAAGAATAGAAAAACCTCTCCTGAACCTACCCAACTACACGTATACCCTCCCTCTCTGCCCATTTGCTCAGCTGCTACTCAAGAATGGATGCGTACAACCGTGCCAATGTGTGTCCAACCATGATAGTGCGATAGTTCCCAAGCTCCATAGGGTCTCTTGACTTGAATATATGTACAATAGTAGATAAACTCCAAGTATCAGGCAGCCCCTCACGCATGGCACGGTTGAACATCGCTGCTAGAAGCTCTGCGAGCAAATCCCTGGCATGTATAAAATGCTCACCTACTAAGCCATCATGATCATATGCTCTCCCACTCCTCATCCTATCAATGGCCTTCTTCACCATCTCACTGGTGAAAAAAGCACGTATGTGCGCATGGCTCGGGGGGGGTCCGAAAGAGGCAACTATCTAGGAAGAGATGATGCATACTAGCCCCAAGCCTCTGTAGAAGTAATGGCACGCAGGGAGGAGTGCTCATGGAAGAGTCGCCATGCCTAACCTGAGTCCCGACTCTAGAATAGCTGATATAGATCCTGCTCTAGTCAAGCCAAAAATGCCCTCTTCTTCTGCCGCATGAGGCGTCAGAAGGCAATCTGTGATTGTCTGTGAGTGATGTCCCCCAAAAGCCCCTCCCTTTGAAGTCTAGCTCTCGTCTCGCGCACTCCTCATCATACCAACTATTATGGGGCATGCTCCAAGAACGCCGTCTCTACTCAGGCTGGGTATGTGGGTATGCCTCTGTTGCTGGATCATGCAATGTCTGTGTCAGTATAGTAGTAAGCTCCTCCAGAGGTCACCCTGGCTCCTCAGTGCACAGGCGTCTATAGATCCCATCTATGTAGACAACGTCCGTCTCCTGTGTAAAGGTGTAGCAAGTAGGGGCTGCTACCCGTGGCATGTGTGCTATACTAAACTGGAAAGAGATGGTCATCGACACAAGGGCATGATCTACTGCCACACCTCCAGGTGTGGGTCCAATTGTAAGGTCCTAGATACTAGAGATAAAGCTCGTCTGGGCCATGACATAATCCACTGTGCTGGCTCCATGTCTGTGTGGAAAACATGTAAAACCTCCCGCAGTGGGAAATTTTTGTAGGCCATTCAAAATGGCCAATTCATGTGCAATCCCCATGTCTATCAAGTGTCGTCCATACTCAATATGCTCCACATCTTGTGATCATCTAGATAGGTCCATCTCTACAACATCCAACTCCATCAGCATCTCCTCTGAAGTATCATAAAATATTGTTCGGTGATGGGCAGTCCTAGCACTGAAGTCCCCTAGTGTCACAAACTACTGACATGCCAAACCCCTAAAGAATGGAGCCAACTTGCAAATCACGGTCGAGAGGCCTAAACCCTAAGAAGAACAAGCAACAGAAGAAGAAGTCCTACCAACTTATCGGACCTCGTCCGATGGGGCCCAAGTGACATAAAGGCATTCAAAATAAAGCACGACCCACATACACACACACGGGTGGACTGATGACGTGACAGTTGTATGGACAAGCCTAAAACTCTGTTGACAGTGCTGACGTGGTAGATTTCTACAAAACGCGCTGAGAGTGCTGACGTGGCAGTTGTACGGATTTCTGCAAAACGCGCTAACAAATTTTGGGCATTGCTTTTGGACCAGATGCTTTTGAGTTTTAAGGCTTTTCATGTAAACTACTTTTGGGGCCTAGGGCCTTTAAATATGAGGCCATGGGCTCATTCTCGAGCATGCTTCCTGGAGAAGGTGCAGAGTCTGGAGTACCGGCTTGTACTGTGTTGATGCAATATAAAGAAATACCGAAAGGGGCACCAAGGTTTGGGGCTGATACTCTCTTGGGTGGAATTTGTCACAAACTGGTGACGTGGCGTGCCACAACACACTCGCGTACTCTGCTGACTGCCCAACCAAATGGTGACGTGGTTGGCTGCAGTACGGACACCCGGAAACTGCGGACCATGTGACACGCGGCCAGGCGGTACGGATCTCGCAAATTGCGGAAAGCATGACACGTGGCAGCCCCTACGCAATTCCGCGTTTTACGGTGCATAATGCGGTAGTTTTTGGTTGAAGCTTTTGGTCTTGCTTTATTTTACGCAAATTGAGAGAGAGAGAACTTGAGAGTGAAAAGCAGGAAGCCTTTGCTTTATTTGGGCTTTTGATTTTCCGCTTTTGGGCTCTGCTCTTAGCATCCCTTGTAATCTCTTTAAATATGTGGGTAGGCCACTCACAACTCAGAGCATCTGGACGCAGAGTCTGAGTGTGAGCGCCTGCCCGGACTATTGTACTTTGAACACAGATTAATACAAAAAGAAATATCAAAAGGGGCGCCAGTCTTTGGGGCCAATATCTCTAGGCACGGAACTCCGTCGGGCCAGTGTCGAATCAATTGTGAATTGAGAACTGTTTGAAGTGATTATTTGCGGTGTCGGGGTAGATTCTCGACTTGGAGTATCCAAGTCTGTTACAGTGGTATTAGAGCACGACCGATTTCTCTCCTACGGGAGATCCGATTTTTTTTACGCGGCACTTATGGCTTCAAGCAAAGATCAGTCGACTCCCTTTGCATCCCGAGATGCGGGAAGGGATCACAACGAAGATTCACGCGAGGAGTACGGTCCGCCTCGGCCTACTCACGCAGAGCGTCAAGAGATGGAGCATCGACAATTGATCGGCGATGCAACAAAGATGATGCTTAATTTTGCCAAGGACCCGAAATTGACAAAATATATGAGCAAGACTTCTTTTGAGGAGGTGCACACGCAATGGAAGAAGACCACAAAGCCACCCTGAAAACCTGCTCTCAAGAAACCTCCTACTCCCAAGAAGTATACAAAGAAAGAATTAGAAGAGGTGGTTGATGCACGAATTGCTCAGCTTTTTGACACGCAGAACAAAGCTAAAAAGCACGACAAAAAAGCAGAGGAAAGGCACTGACTTCCCCGAGTATTTGGGTCGTCAGTCTACATTTGAATCGGTAAGAAAACAGAAGAACCGTGTTCGATTTGAAGGAGTACCCAGTTCTTCTTCTTCTTCTTCTTCTTCTGACAGTTCTTCTAGCTCTTCTGATTCGAGCGAAGAAGACAGAAAAGGTAAAAAGCGAAGCAAAAAGCAAAGCTTCGGAAAGGGCAAGAAAAAGGCAAAGAAGCCAAAATCTCGCCCCGTGGTTGACAGTTCTACAGAGGACTCGTCTACAGACAATTCGGACTCTGATGACACCAACTTTTACGCAAAGAAGAAGAATTTTTATAAAGCCAACCAGTATGACTTTCTGGAAGACAAAAGTAAGAAAGTCCGAGAGTTTAAGGAAGATGGACACTCAATTAAATTTGACACGTTTTTTGGTTATAGAGATGCTTCAAAGGCTTTGCCTTTTATACAGCAGTTTGACATAGTTTTCTCTGGAGGACGTTACTCAGAGCACTCTAAGATTCGGAGGGCTTCCTCTACTTCAAGGGGAATACTCGAACTTGGTGGTCCACGCTTCTATTAAACAAGACTGCGCCAGTTAAATGGCTGAAATTCAGAGGCTTTTTATTTCTTCTTGGCTGACTCGAGAGTATGAATGCGATATACGAACTGCTTGGAACCATCTTCGGATGACCAAGAAGGATACAGTGGACGCTTATTGCGAGAGATTCTGGAGCTCTTTTCTACCCGCCTCTTCATTTAAGAAGATCTCATTCAAGGAACAGATTGAGCGGTTTACCTTGGGTCTTCCTACAGAGATCCGAGATCACTGCTTGGAACAAAAGTCAACTTCCATTCAGGAGTTGATCAGTCATACGAAACGAGGTTTTGCCATTCACTCAGGCAGTTTGACTTACCCCACCGATGAGATCATGACACAAAGAGCCGAACAGACTTCGACAAATGGAAGTAGAAAGAGGAAGAGCAACCCAGAAAAGAAGGATGCACGACCCAAGCTCACTCCTCAAGAGAGAGCTCGCTACATCAGGGAACTGAAGTGCTTTGGATGCGGGGAAACTGGACATATCTCTGCGAAGTGCCCTAACAAGGCACAGAACGACAAGGACGACGAAAGGCCTGAGAGTTCGAGAGCAGCTGAGGAACGTGGAAGAAAAGGCAAGATGAAAACAAGACTGGTTCCAGATTGCCTGGGTACTGATCCCAGCACGATGGACGAGAGTACAGAACTTTGCTGAGCTTGGGGCAAAGTGAAAGACCAAGAAGCCCTGATCTTCTTTGATGGAGGAGCCAAGGCCAACTTCATTTCACCGAAAATGGCGGCACGGCTAGAGATCACTCCCAATCGGATGGAACCACTTGCAAAGGCAGTTCTAGCGGCACCCGGCAGGGACGTAGCCATTACACCTTTCATTGGCAAACTTCGGTTGCATTGTCAAGGGTATTTGGGGCATAAGGACTTTTACATAATGCCTTTGGAAGGTTGTGATGTCCTCTTGGGAATTCCCTGGTACCACAAGAACAACACTGTGGTCGACGATCGGGCGAGGAAAGCGACATTGACAACAGAGAAGGGCAGAACCATTGTACTCAATATAAAAGAGTCTGTCCCTATTGTATCGGCTTCGGCCATTTCTAAATTAATGAAATCCAGTCTGTTTGTTTACTCGATCTTGGACGTTCAGATCCTCGGACGAGGCTACTATCAGATCGACTTTGAGACCTCCGAGATGGCGTCCAAGGTCATCGCCATGAGTCCCTTGACCATTCGAGCACTTCGAGCCCACTTTCGACAATGGAGACATGGTTTTGACCTTGCTTCAGATGTTCTGGTAGACGAGGCAGACATTCCCATCTCCGTCTGCTTTCCTAGTTTGCGGAGGGAGTACCTACCACTTTTGTCCAAGATAGTCTCAGCGATTGGGATTGTCCTGGAGACACCTCGCACGGCAGCCTCAATAGCTGCCAAGGCGGCCGGCATTCCCTCAGTTCGCGTTTTGGTTAGGGATACTCACACTCTCTCGAAGGTCATCCTACTTCCTCGAGTGAGTGGGGGTTGGTTTAGACAGAGTGTGGAGTATTCGGGCCTCCCGAATCAGTGCTTCATTTGTCGACAGATGAGCAATCTTGCGAAGGCCTGTCCACGGAGGAGGCCCCGACCTAAACCACAGGCCTAGCCCCAGCCTGCAACAGCTGGCCTACCCAGCAGCAGTGGGTTCCCACGGGGAACCGATTCGATCCTCTTGAGTAGGACAAGGTCCCTACTCCAGCCCCCACCTCAGCTTCACCCTCGACAGCTTCCCCTCCCCCCGAGTTCCCCCCGCCTCCTGCTCCCGCCCCCTCTCCTCCTCACCCCTCTTCTCCCCCACTTCCCCCTGCTCCTACACCCCCCCCTCCCGCTCCAGTTCCTCAGTCGACCGAGGGGGCAGGGCCATCCCCGGCTGCTAGGAGATCTCTTGGCAGCACCTTTGCCACGAGTCGCTTGGCACGGCTCAGTCTACTTGGGCTTGGACCAGGCACTCTTTGCAGTCACGCCTATCTAGAGGACGCTCGAATGCGGATTACTCACCATCCAAGCCAGCCTCGAAGATAGCACGTTTAGCTGCTGCGGCAGCATCTGTTCTCTCTCGCTCCCCATGAGGATCGTCTCTTGGAACGTGCAGGGATTAGGTGGGCCCCAGTTTCAACGTCAAAGGGGCCGATTGCGTCAGGAGCTTCAGCGTTGCATTGTGGGAGGAGAGATTGATCTCCTTATGCTACTCGAGCATCATCTGTGTGAGAGCTGCATTAGACGATGTGGTCAGCTATTGCGTGGACGATATGATACTTTTTGGTCAGCTGCTTTTGGACCTTGAGGCATACAGGGTGGGGTATGTATGACTATTGCGGAGTCTTTACAGCAGGCCATTGTGGGCAGAGGGATTATTATGCCAAGTAGGGCTCAGCGGATCACTACGCAGGTTCAGGGTTGCCTTGTGGGCTTCCTGAACATATATGCGCCCAATGTGGCGAGTGCACGACCAGAGTTTTGGTCACAAATTATTAAGTCTCTACCGCAGGCAGAGCAGTGGTGCATAGGGGGACTTCAACATGTTGGAGGACCCTTCTGACAGGCTTGGTGGTAGCCACACTGCTGTGCATGTAGTTGAGCTGGCAGCTTGGGAGAGGTTTTGTATGACTGAGGGTTTCAGATGTGTGGCAGCACTCTAGCTTTGTGAGGCCCCAGACAGCTTGGCCTTCTCTCGTTCGGACCGCAGAGTGGGAGGAGTGAATCTATCGCGGATAGATCGCTTCTACACTAGTGACCATTTCTGTGACTTGGGTGGGACAGTTGGCATTCTAGCAAGGACTTCCTTCTTGGACCATGCACCAGTGATCCTCACAGTGGCAGATAGGCAGAGGAGGGGGAGCATGATGCTTCGCATCCCTGAGAGGGTCTTGCTGGCCTCTGCACTCACAGAGCAAGTGGAGGCTCTTTGGAAAGAGAGCTGGGACATGCAGACTCTCCTGCTGACAGAGTGGCCTCAAGACTAGCTCAGCTTAGCCGTTTCTTTCTCCAGGAGTCTTTGGCTCGCCTGGCTGCAGCGAGAGAGGAGGAGCAACATCTCAGACGGGGCGTTGCTTCCTTGCAGAGGATGCAGGAGCAGCATCCAGACAGTCCTTGGTTGGAGGATGAAACCGGCCCGTTAGGCGGTAGGCTTTGGCTTTCACCCGAAATTCTTTACTTTAGACACACACAGAGTACTTTGCAAGGGTAACCTGTAACGGGGATTAACACCTAAGTACACACACGACTCGGGAGCTAGAATGCTCCGAGCAGACGCCGACAACCTGTAGACCCCAAAATTGGCGCCCCTTTCGGTATTTCTTTATTCTTTAACAGACGGAATAAAACCTGTGATCTCCTACAAGCTGCCCCGCATAATCTAGGCTAAGAAACACCTGTTCTAGCCCGATTTCGGCAACATAACTGTACTAGGACGCTTCACAGTCAGCATCCCCACGCAATAGGTGACTTTCCCGACGCATATGGACACTTTGCAAAACCTGGCGAGAATCTGCAGCGCGCTGAATTCTCTATTTTCTGCCCCGAAAATGCGCCACTTCAACTGTACAGAGGTCCCTTCGCGTCCCCGAACCTCCTAGGGGTATTAGGGTCCGTTAAGGGCCGAAACCCTAAACCTGCAAAAATACACAGCAGGCTGTAATTCCCTGTTTTGGGCTCCATTTTCCGTGCCGGTCGCATCTGTAGCAAGACCTCGAGCTCCCACACCTGTAGGCCTACTTGCCCTTTGAATCGGACGAGATTTCTGACGTGAAACCTCTCCGAATTCACCTGTACTTGCGGGGGATTAGCCGCTAGCTAATCCAGTAGCTGTGCAAGAGGCTCTTGCCTTGGCAATCGCGCATGAACCCACATAACTGTACATTGGTCAAATGAAAAGCCCACTAGTGGGGCATAACATACTACTCGTAGGGGAGAGAGAGAGAGACTAGTGCGTAGCGTGCAGGGCATCACTCCTGGCACCGCACTGTACATAAGGGGGAAAGGAAGCACTCCATAGCTCTTAACCTGTGACAAAATGCAAATGGAGGCTCCTCCCCGCTTAAAAATTCAGCGCCCATTTTCCTGGAAGATGCAAGTCCATGAAATTTTGCCATTTGGCACATTTACAAGCATTTTTCCGTTTCGGGTTCGCCGCTTAAAAATCTCCGGACTGGTCGCCCAACTGACTTCGCGGCAGAGTTGTAAAGTGTTCCCCTAGTCATACCAGAGGTAATGACGCGAACACATTTCGTGGCCCAAAATAGCAGTTCCCTAAATTTTAGGAAATGATTCCGTTGGGCTCCCTGTGGTCATCTGACCATCTATCCTCATTGGGACCGCATCCAAAAGTGCAATGTGGCCCAACTGTCAGATACTTTCTGTTGGTAGTCACACCTTGACTTTAGGCCTTTATTGAGTTCACTTCCTCGTATCCACCAACTTGCTGAGTGCGACGGGGGGACCTATATGATCTTGCTCTGAGCCTAGACATCCTCTTGCCATACGAATTCCAGTGCCGACCATTACCCATCTGCGGGTGAAACTACCGTTCGCATTGGCCATACAATGTACGACCGTTTGCTACTTCAAGAAGAAGGTCTCAAAAATAAAACAAAACCCCTTGGAAAGAAACCAACAACTAAAGTTAGCAGTTGCCACATCCCCGTGACATATCCCCCTCTTGAAATCGCAAACGTCCTCGATTGCATACCATAAATACACGCCACTGATGATCTTGTGCTATTAACACTCTTTTATCATCGCATGTATCCGCAAGAAAGGTCATAACACATAGATACAAATGACTTAATGAGGCCTTCATACTTTTGTCATTTCCATCTATTACATTGAATTCATATGTACATTTGATGTACTAGCTCTATCATTACCCCTCCTTTGCACACGTTGGGTTGGGGCATAAGTAGGCTATAACCCAAAGGCTTCAAGGTAAAGCTGCAATACATTTGTTGACTCTGACAGTTCATGCTCTTCCATCCACTTCGCATCCATAGGCGGATAGTTCTTGAACTTCACCAAATAGCGTCTTGCAACTTGTCCTTTAAACTTTCTATCCTTATGTGCCAAAACTTGCTCGGGTACTAGGATCTCATCCAATTCCTCAACTTCTGGCTGATCCTCATCTGGCATATCTTCTAGCACATCACCCACGAAGGGTCTTAGAAGACTCACGTGAAACGCATTATGAATCTTCCACGCATCAGGCAATTTCAGCTTGTAAGCCACATCGTTGATCTTGTCAAGCACTTGAAAAGGCCCATAGTAACGCATGTTGAGCTTAGGAAACAGCCGTTCCTTGCCCTTCATCTTCTTTAACCTTGCCTTTTTGAACCTTAACAGAACCCAATCACCAGGTGATAACAGCAATTCACGACGGTGACAATCAGCAACTTTTTTTTGCTTTGCCCAAGTCTTCTCCAAGGCAACTTTAATCTTCTTACACATCTCATCCATGTTCTCAACATATCGATCTGCCTCAAAGATCTTGTCCTTTGTATGCAAAATGGGAGGAACCTTCTTGCCGCCTTCAACAATTTCAAAAGGTGCTTTGCCAGTAGACAAATGCACCGTATTATTGTACGCATACTCAAGCATAGGCAAATATTGTTCCCACTTGCCCTTATTATCTGACACATAGCATTTCAGCAGATCTAAGACAATAGAATTAGCCTCTTCTGACAGTCCATCAGTTTGTGGATGAAACGAAGACGAGAACTTGAGCGTAGTGCCCATGTTCTCAAACAATCCTCTCCATAACAAACTGGTCATACGAGGATCACGATCACAAATAATTGATTGTGGCATACCGTGGTACTTAAACACATTGTATATGAACAAGGGTGCCATCTGGTCAGATTGTATCTTCTTCCTGACAGGGATAACATGGGCCTGCTTGTTGAACCTGCAAATAATGGTCCATATACCATCATTCCCTGTTGTTGGCGTTCTTGGAAGATCAAAGATAAAGTCCATAGCAATGCTTTCCCATGGCTTATCCGGAATCGGCAGTGGTTGTAACAATCCTGGTGCCTTTTGCCTGTCAAACTTGACCTTTTGGCAGACTATGCATGCTCGCACAAAGGCATCCACATCTCTCCTCAAGGTAGGCCAATAGAAGAATGTCTCTACCGCTTTAATTGTTGCATCAATACCACGATGCCCAGCATACAGTGGGACATGACTATCTTCCATGACCTTATGTCACAGTGGCCTAGTGACACAAAGTTTGCCATGCATCATCATAAAACCATCTCTGAGGAGGTAGTGCTCGTGATGTTGCCCCTCTTGTAACTGTTCAAAGATCCTTGCAAAATCTTCATCAGCAGTATATTGTTCCTTCATGTCATCTAACTCATGATGATAAGGAATTGACACAGCTGAAAGGCTTTCTTGATAAACGCATCAGCCACAACATTCTTCTTGCCTTCCACATGCATAATTTGGAGGTGGAACATGGAAAGAATGTTTGCCCATCGCATATGCTTTTTGGATAACTTTGACTGTGTCAAGAAGTATCGCAAGATCTGATAGTCTGTTTGGACAACAAAATCAGCACCTAAGAGGTAGTGCTTCCAGCTAGAAAGCGCATGCATCAGGGCCAAGAGCTCTTTCTCATAGACTTGCATAGTCCTCTTTGGCCCTTGCAAAATTCGGCTTTCATAAGCTACTACCCTTCCATCTTGCATTAGCACTGCTCCGATGCTACTACCACACGCGTCACACTAGACCACAAATGACTTCCTGAGATCTGGCAAAACAATAACTGGATCTGAAGTCAACTTTTCCTTTAAGAGACTAAAAGCTAAAATCTCTTTTTCGGTCCATCTGAAAGTGACCTCTTTCTTTTGCGAAGCGTGAAGAGGCGATGCTATCTCTGCAAAATTTCTGATAAATCTTCTATAGTAGGAACACAATCCCAAGAAGCTTCTGACATCGTGCACAGTCTTCAAGTCTGGCCATGTCTTGATAGCTTCGACCTTTGCGGGATCCATTCTAACACCATGCTTTGAGACTATGTGGCCCAGAAAGTGGATCTCTTCGAGGAAGAATTCGCTTTTCTTAGGATTCACAAGTGACCTGTGACTGCGCAGCTCTTCGAACACAATGGTCAAGTGACGTCTATGCTCCTCTTCATTTTTCGAATACACTATCATGTCATCGAAGAATGTCCCAACAAACTGTTGATGCGAACGGAAAATCCGGTCCATCATTCTGTTGAACGAGGCAGGAGCATTCGTTAGCCCAAACGGCATCACTAGAAACTCATAAAGACCAAATGTCGTTCTAAACGCAGTCTTGTGCACATCCTCTGGCCTTATACAAATCTGATGGTACCCACTCTTAAGGTCTATCCTGCTGAAAATTGCAGCACCCTCTAAACGATCGAGAATATCATCAATTCTAGGAATAGGGAACCTATTCTTGATGGTATTCTTATTCAACGCACGATAATCAATACACATGCGCCATGAGCCATCCTTCTTCTGCACTAGGAGCACTGGGGAGCAAAAGGGTGAGGAACTAGGCTGAATCAGCCCCTTCTCTAATAACTCCTCAACCTGGCCCATAATCTCTTTCTACTGCGCCGCACTAACCCTGTAGGGAGGTCTATTTGGTGGGCTACACCCTGGCACCAAATCTATCCGATGGTCCTCAGGTCTCTCTGGCGGCAATTGTGACAATAATGAATCAAAAAAATAGTCACTAAACTTTTGCAAAAATGCTGACCTTTCTGTATCTAGCACAGATAAATTTGACTGATCATTATTTGAGACATCACGTGCAAAAATCAAGTACACAGAAAGATGATTGTTTACAGAAGTGATAGCAGAAGCAGATACAATAGGGACTGACTCTCCTTTAAGCTTTACATCCAAGATGTGAGTTTTGCCCCTATGTTGTACAGTGATCTTTTTGTTGTAGGCATCCAAGACTCCATGCACTCGGAACATCCACGGGATCCCCAACAAGGCGTCACAACCTTCTAGCGGCATGATATAGAACTCTTCTGTGTCCACATACGACTGAATATGCAGACGCAGCTTTCCAATGATGGGAGTAACACACTCTGAGTGGCCAGGACATGCCAACCCTCCCTCTACTCTGTACCCCATCTCTTCAACTCTGATGCCCAACTTCATAGCTAACTCTGGTGAGATAAAAATGGCTTTGGCACCTGGATCAAAGAAGATGAGTGCCGTCTGATCCCTAACTTTACCCCATGCCCTGCATAACTCACTGACATCTGTGCTGGGCCTGTCACCCACCATGCCTGGCACTAAACCTGTCGTGGGTTTAGGCTTCTTGCCTTTCTGGTCTTCTTTATCCTCTGAGTCAGCTGGTCTTTTCCTTTGTGGACAATTGATAGAAAAGTGACCAGGCTGCTCACATATAAAGCATTTGTTCTCAGCCACTAGGACCTTCTTTTCCTCGAGCGACTTCCGCACAAAAGGCTTCCTTTTCTGTTTCTTTGCCTGCGCATCAAAAGTCCCGGCTGAATCCTCGTCTTTGGTGGCCTTTTCTGACCCCTGTGACGCATCACGAGCGGTTTTCACAAAGGGCTTCTTCACTGAATTTTTCTTTTGCTGCCCTCCTTTGTCGCTGCTCGGAAATCCACTGTCCTCTCCTTTCAACAAGGCAAGACGAGTGTTCGCAACTTCCATTAGCTGAGTGAGGGTAGCCACTCTGCTCCTGTACAGTAATCGCGAAGCCCTTTAGGCAACCCACAACAGTACTTTTCTATCTGCTCTGTCAATGGCACAAATCTATAGGAGGTTACTGAGAGTAACGCTTTACAAAACCTCCTATTGTACTCCAGCAAGCTCTTGCACGAAGCTGAAGTAAGCTGGTGCCAATCTGTCATGACGTCGGCCTCAAATTCATTTGATAGCCAAGCAGATGCAAACATTTGCTTGAAGTAAACGCAAGTGGCGGGTGCCTGTCCTTGCATTAACAATGTCGTCCATCATGTAAGCGCATTGTCCTTTAAGAAAGTGGCAGCTTTCCTGACCTTCGAGGCCTCTGTAAAATTCCCTCCCGCATAAGCTGTATCAAACTGCTGGAGGAAGGTAAGAGCCTTTGTCTTATCCTCGAAACCAATGAAGGTACTAAACTTTACAACTGCACCACCTTCTTTGTAAGCCTTCGGCTTCTCTAGTGCCCCCAAGTTGTCATAAGGGATGGTCTGCAACTTGGGCACTATAGTAGGCATGATCGGCACATCTTGGCCATTGACATTTTGGGTCAGACGTGCGATATCTGGCCGCTGTCCAGAAAAACCAACCATGCCAAAATGACCCTGTGGCACCTCAAACTGGCCCTGGTTGAAGTGGAAACCTTGCTGCATGCCGATACTACCATACATGGGGTTTGGCATGATGCCTTGTATACCCCCGAACACTATTCCTGGCATGTACGGCTGACTTCCAGGCACATAACCAGCCATACTTTGGAACACTGATCCACCCCCGAAATACCCAGGATGTACCGTGGGTGGTGGAAAAACTGACTGCATAGCTTGGTATCCAGTTCCCTGTCCATTCAAGACAGCATGCTAGCTTTGAAAGGTGGCGGATTGAACTGGCATAACCTGTGGAATAGGCGTTCTAGCCACCTGTTCAAGCACAGGAGGAACCTGTTTTGGAGCCCCTGACTCCGCAACATGCGAGTGTTCCCTATCCTCCTGAGCCGCATGAAGTACATGGGCTTGAGCATCAACAAGCTCCGTACGCGGCGTAGGTTGCCTATTTTGTTGTTGCACTGGTGGCGCTTGCAAGAACTCCATAAACCTTGGATTCTGCACCAGCTGCGAAAAGACATTCACCGCGGCAACTAACTGAGTCTTGAACGCATTCATCCTCATGTTGCCCAGTCATAAAGCACCATACTACTGGAGGGACATTCACGTTGACAGGAGGTACAGACTGACGTGGCCGTGAGCTCTCGCCAATCTCAAAAACCATAGGGATCTCTTGCCTGTCCTTTGAAGAGGAACCCTCTTCCATAATGCCCTTCCCCTTGTCTGCCTTAGTGTAATCCTGCTTTCCTGCACTCTGTGTCTTTACCCAAAACAATCCAGGCTCACTCGTTAAGGAAAAAGTGATTGAGGTCCCGACAATGGAACCATGAAACCGGCCCGTGGGGCGGTAGGCTTTGGCTTTCACCCGAAATTCTTTACTTTAGACACACACAGAGTACTTTGCAAGGGTAACCTGTAACGGGGATAAACACCTAAGTACACACACGGCTCGGGAGCTAGAATGCTCCAAGCAGACGCTGACAACCTGTAGGCCCCAAAATTGGCGCCCCTTTCGGTATTTCTTTATTCTTTAACAGAGGGAATAAAACCTATGATCTCCTACAAGCTGCCCCGCACAATCTAGGCTTTCACAGTCAATATCCCCACGCAATAGGTGACTTTCCCGACGCATACGGACACTTTGCAAAACCTGGCGAGAATCTGCAGCATGCTGAATTCTCTGTTTTCTGCCCCGAAATGCGCCAGTTCACCTGTACAGCGGTCCCCTCGCGTCCCCGAACCTCCTGGAGGTATTAGGGTCCGTTTAGGGCCGAAACCCTAAACCTGCAAAAATACACAGCAGGCTGTAATTCCCTGTTTTGGGCTCCGTTTCGCGTGCCGGTCGCATCTGTAGCAAGACCTCGAGCTCCCGCACTTGTAGGCCTACTTGCCCTTTGAATCGGACGAGATTTCTGACGTGAAACCTCTCCGAATTCACCTCTACCTGCGGGGGATTAGCCGCTAGCTAATCCAGTACCTGTGCAAGAGGCTCTTGCCTTGGCAATCGCGCATGAACCCACATAACTGTACATTGGTCAAATGAAAAGCCCACTAGTGGGGCATAACATACTGCTCATAGGGGGGAGAGAGAGACCAGTGCGTAGCGTGCAGGGCATCACTCCAGGCACCGCACTGTACATAAGGGGGAAAGGAAGCACTCCATTGACAAAATGCAAAAGGAGGCTCCTCCCAACTTAAAAATTCAGTGCCCATTTTTCTGGAAGAGGCAAGTCCATGAAATTTTGCCACTTGGCACATTTACAAGCATTTTCCTGTTTCGGGTTCGCCGCTTAAAAATCTCCCGACTGGTCACCCAGTTGACTTTGCGGCAGAGTTGTAAAGTGTTCCCCCTAGTCATACCGGAGGTAATGACGCTAACACATTTCGTGGCCCAAAATAGCGGTTCCCTAAATTTTAGGAAATGATTCAGTTGGGCTCCCTGTGGTCATCTGACCATCTATCCTCATTGGGACCGCATCCAAAAGTGCAATGTGGCCCAACTCTTAGATACTTTCTGTTGGTAGTCACACCTTGACTTTAGGCCTTTATTGAGTTCACTTCCTAGTATCCACCAACTTGCTAAGTGCGACGGGGGGACCTATATGATCTTGCTCTGAGCCTAGACATCCTCTTACCATACGAATTCCAATGCCGACCATTACCCATCTGCGGGTGAAACTACCGTTCACATTGGCCATACAATGTCCGACCGTTTGCTACTTCAAGAAGAGGGTCTCAAAAATAGAACAAAACCCCTTGGAAAGAAACCAACAACTAAAGTTAGCAGTTGCCACGTCCCCGTGACAGAGGAGCAGTTACAGCAGACTCGCCAGGAGCTTGTTAGCACAAAGGAGCGGCGCCATGAGTTTGCTTTCCATCGACAGGCATCTCAGTGGACGCAGGTGGGTGACAGAGTGACAAGTGCTTTCTTCGAGGCAAAGGGACCTCGGCATACGCATGCCAAGGTCAGTCAGTTGAGGAGGCCCGATGGGTCAGTTGCTTCTGAGCCAGAGGACATGCGTGCAGTTGCTACTGACTTCTACCGTGAGTTACTGTCTGCAGAGCCTCAGTCAAAGCGTCAGGATGCATGCAAGGAGCAGGTGTGGCCACAGATGCCTTGCCTTGTGACTGAGGAGATGTGTCAAAGACTTGAGTTGCCACTTCAGCTTGAGGAGTTGCACACGGCTCTTAGTGCACTCCCCCATGGTAGCTGTCCAAGTGAGGATGGCTTGACTCCCAATTTTTTCTTGGAGTACTGGGACTTGCTTGGCCCAGATCTCTCTAGTGCTTTCCAATACATCTTGCACACAGGAGAGATGCCTGACAGCCTGAGTGAGGGTCTGATCTACCTCATTCCCAAGGAGGGTGGCTCCTTGGATGAGATTCAACAATGGCGCCCCATCACCATCCTCAACTCCGCCTACAAAATTCTTGCCAAGGCTCTGAGTTTGAGGATCCAACCACTTCTAGAGAGCCTTATACATGGGACTCAGACTTTGTCAAGGAGCGTAGTATCCTTGATCAACATCTTTACTTTTTGGGAGGCTTCTGCCCTAGCGCGGCGCCGTGGTGAGGATCTAGTGATTCTACTTCTCGATTTTGAGAAGGCCTACGACAGAGTTGACTGGGACTTTCTGGAGGGCACTCTACGCAGGATGGGCTTCTCAGATGCTTGGATCAAAGGGGTGTCAGCTTTGTACAGACGGGCACACAGTCAAGTACTTTTGTCAGGAGGTAGAGGTGATCGTTTCATGCTCACACGTTCGGTCAGACAGGGCTGCCCTCTTGCCCCCTTCCTCTTTCTGTTCTATGTTGAGGCGATGAGCAGGTTTTTAGTGTCACAACAGGTTGGTTTGCGGGGCTTAGCACTTCCTATTCGGGGAGATGAGCTACTGGACACTGAGTTTGCTGACGACTCAGCCTTGTACTTGGATGGCCAAGAGGCCAACCTTCACATGTGTGAGCAGGCTCTTGAGACCTTCTGTTGTGCATCTGGCACACTGATCAACTGGAGAAAGACAATGGCTTTCTCAGTTGGTAGTGCTCCTACACCCAATTGGATGTCAGGTGAGGGTTTCAGGTGGATTTCCCCAAGGACTGCAGTTCGGTACTTGGGCTGTCAGGTTGGTCTGGACTTGTCTCTCGAGCGGCAGATTGCTCCCCTCCTCCTGTCTATCAGGAGGAAGTTGTTACGTTGGAGCTCCATGTCACAAAGTGATGACGTGGCGGACAGCAGAAACCCTAATTTCTACCAGAAACCCTAAAATTCTGCAAACCCTAATTTATGCCAAAAACCCTAATTTTCGGAAATCGCAGAGGCTATTAAAAAAAAAAAACTTTAAAAAAAAAAATGATGAGCGACGCGAATCTTGCTTTTTCTCTACGCAATGAGAAAGAGAGAGAGAATGCTTTTGCTTTCAAGTTTTGACTCTGAGAGAGAGAGAGAGAGAGAGAGAGAGAGAGAGAGAGAGAGAGAGAGAGAGAGAGAGCAGTTGCTTTTGACTTGAAGCTTTTGGGGCTCTGCTTTTGGGCATCCCTTGTAACCTTTAAATTAGTGGTGAGGGCCTCACTTCTCAGAGCATCTGGACGCAGAGTCTGAGAGTGGATCCCGACCCACTCTTTTGTACTTTGAATTGATTAATACAAAAAGAAATACTGAAAGGGGCGCCAGTCTTTGGGGCCAATATCTCTAGGCACGGAACTCCGTCGGGCCAGTGCAAATCTATTGTGATCTGTGAATTGTTTTGAAGTGGTTATTTGGTGTTGTCGCGATTGATTCTTGACTTGGAGTGTCCAACTCTGTTACAGTGGTATCAGAGCACGACCGATTTCTCTTCTACAGGAAATCCGATCCCAATTTTTTTCCCGCGGCACCTATGGATTCAGGCAATGATCAATCGGCTCCCTCTGCATCTGGAGATGCGGGCAGGGATCACAACGAAAATTTCGGCACGGAGTATTGCCCTCCTAGGCCTACTCAGGCGGAGCAGCAAGAGATGGAGCGTCGTCAATTGATTGGCGATGCAACAAAGATGATACTAAATTTTGCCAAGGACCCAAAGATGGAAAAATATATGAACCAGACCTCTTTGGAAGAGGTACAGACGGAGTGGCAGAGAACCACAACACCACTCCCGGAACCCGCTCTCAAGAAACCTTCTGCCTCCAAGAAATATACGGAGAAGGAACTGGAGAACGTGGTTGATGCACGGATTGCTCAGCTTTTCGACGTGCAAAAGAAAGAAAAAAAGCACCGCAAAAAGCAAAAGAAAGGCACTGACTTCCCAGGATATTTGGGTCATCGGTCGACATTCGACAAGGCAAAGAAACAGAAGAAGCGTGTCAAGTTTGAAGGCTTACCCAGTTCTTCTTCTTCTTCTAACAGTTCTTCTAGCTCTTTAGACTCGAGCGAAGAAGACAGAAAAAGCAAAAAGCAAAGCAAGAAACAAAGCTTCGGAAAGGGTAAGAAAAAGGTAAAGAAGGCTACATCTCGCCCAGAGACTGACACTTCTACTGAGGACTCGTCTACAAACAGCTCAGATTCCGATGACGGAAACTTTTATGCGAACAAGAAGAATTTTTTTTACAAAGCTAACAAGTATGACTTTCTCGAAGATAAAAGCAAGAAAGTCCGAGAGTTTTAAGGAAAGTAGCCACTCGATCAAGTTTGATACTTTTTCAGGATACTCAAATGCTTGAAGGCTTTGTCTTTTATACAGCAGTTTGACATCGCTTTCGCAGGAGGACGCTATTCAGAGCACTCCAAGATTCGGAGAGCTGCCTCTTAATTTAAGAGGAATGCTCGTACTTGGTGGTCCACTCTTCTTTTAAACAAGACTGCGCCAGTTAAATGGCTGAAATTTAAGAAGCTTTTTATTTCTTCTTGGTTGACGCAAGAATATGAACGAGATGTACGAGCTGCTTGGAACCATCTTCGGATGACCAAGAAAGATACAATCAATGCTTACTGTGAAAGATTCTGGAGCTCTTTTCTTCCCGCCTCTTCATTCAAGAAGATCTCATTCAGAGAACAGATTGAGCGCTTTACCTTGGGTCTACCTACAGAGATCCGAGATCACTGCTTGGAACAGAAGTTAGCTTCTATTCAGGAGTTGATGAGTCATGCGAAGCGGGGCTTTGCCGTTCACTCTGGCAGTCTGACCTACTCCACAGATGAGGCCATGACACAACGAGCCGAACAAACTTCTGGGAATGAAAGTAGAAAGAAAAAGAGCAACCCAGAGAAAAAGGATGCACGACCCAAGCTTACTCCTAAGGAGAGAACTCGCTTCATCAGAGAGGGGAAGTGCTTTGGATGCGGGGAACATGGACATATCTCCGCGAAGTGCCCTAAAAAGGCATAGAAAGAACAGAATGATAAAGACGACGACAGGCCTGAGAGTTCGAGAGAAGCTGAGGAACGTGGCAGAAAAGACAGATAGAAAAACAAAACAGGTACCACATGGCGTCGAACCTGCACACAGTACAAACTTTGCCGCTTTTGGGGCAAAGTGAAGGATCAGGAAGCTCTTTTGAAGGAGCCAAGGCCAACTTCTTTTCACTTGGAATTGGCGGCTCGATTTGGAAATCACGCCCGACAGACTGACGCCATAGGCAGAGGTAGTTCGACTGGCACCCGGATGGGATGTTGCCATTACACCGAGCATTGGCAAACTTCGTTTGCAATGATAGGGGTGTTCAGGGCACGCGAGTGACGTTCTACTCAAGATCCCTTGGTACCACAAGAACTACGCCGTGGTTGACTACCGGGCTGAGAAAGCAACTTTGATAAATGAAGGGCTTAGAGATTGTACTCGATGAACTTCAGTTTCTTACTCATTCTTTTGAGAGAGAACTGAACGATGGATAAAGGTTGAATATGTTTTGACATGATCAAAAGAACGCCAAGATTTTTCTCCACACTCGTGCCGATTGCTTTTCAGAGCGCCTGAAGATCAAACCATTGATCTGATACCTGGAAGCACGCCACCGAACCGGCCACCCTACCATGTGAGCCGAGCGCAGAATGAAGAGATTATGAACCAAGTGAAAGACCTCTTGGAAAAGGGTCTTGTCCAGCCTAGTACTTCACCGTATTGCTCTCCAGTGTTGTTGGTTTTGAAGAAAGACGGATCTTGGAGAATGTGCATCGATTATAGAGCTCTCAACAAAATCACCATCAAGAACAGATTTCCGATCCCTAGGATCCATGATATACTCGACACGTTACAGGGATCCTCGTGCTTTAGCAGGATTGACTTGAAGAGTGGATATCATCAGATCAAGATAGCGCCGAAAGACGTCTACAAGACAGCTTTTCGGACGACTTTTGGGTTATTTGAGTTTTTGGTGATACCTTTTGGCTTAACCAATGCTCCTGCGACATTTAACCGGATGATGAATAGGATTTTTCGAGAGTACAGGCTATTTGTTGGCATTTTCTTTGACGACATCATTGTTTTCTCCAAGAATGAGGCAGAACACAGAGATCATCTGCTTCAGGTCTTTCAGGCATTACGAGATCACAAGCTAGTGATTAATGCAAAGAAAAGTGAATTTTTCCTACCAGAGATACACTTTTTGGGACACATTGTGTCAGCAGCAGCAGGAGTGCAAATGGATCCGGCCAAGATAGAGACTATCCGTGATTGGCCCGACTTGAGGAATGTCCATGAAGTTAGAAGCTTCTTGGGACTGTGTTCGTACTACACGCGGTTCATACGAAAGTTTGCAGAGGTTGTCCAGCCTAGTACTTCACCGTATTGCTCTCCAGTGTTGTTGGTTTTGAAGAAAGACGGATCTTGGAGAATGTGCATCGATTATAGAGCTCTCAACAAAATCACCATCAAGAACAGATTTCCGATCCCTAGGATCCATGATATACTCGACACGTTACAGGGATCCTCGTGCTTTAGCAGGATTGACTTGAAGAGTGGATATCATCAGATCAAGATAGCGCCGAAAGACGTCTACAAGACAGCTTTTCGGACGACTTTTGGGTTATTTGAGTTTTTGGTGATACCTTTTGGCTTAACCAATGCTCCTGCGACATTTAACCGGATGATGAATAGGATTTTTCGAGAGTACAGGCTATTTGTTGGCATTTTCTTTGACGACATCATTGTTTTCTCCAAGAATGAGGCAGAACACAGAGATCATCTGCTTCAGGTCTTTCAGGCATTACGAGATCACAAGCTAGTGATTAATGCAAAGAAAAGTGAATTTTTCCTACCAGAGATACACTTTTTGGGACACATTGTGTCAGCAGCAGCAGGAGTGCAAATGGATCCGGCCAAGATAGAGACTATCCGTGATTGGCCCGACTTGAGGAATGTCCATGAAGTTAGAAGCTTCTTGGGACTGTGTTCGTACTACACGCGGTTCATACGAAAGTTTGCAGAGGTTGCTTCCCCTTTGCATATTTTGACACAGAAAGGAGTACCTTTCTCGTGGGGACCCACAGAGGTGACTACCTTTCAGACATTGAAAGAGAAATTGACTACGGGACCTATTTTGACTTTGCCGAACTTGCAGAAGTCATTTGAAGTATATTGTGATGCTTGTGGTCGTAGTGTGGGTGCGGTCTTGATGCAAGAAGGCCATGTCATAGCTTACGAGAGCCGTTTGTTCTCTAGGCCGGAGATGACAACACAGATTTATGAGAAAGAGCTTTTGGCGGTTATCCATGCTCTTACTCAGTGGCGGCATTACCTACTCGGAGCGGATTTTACTGTCTTTACAGGCCATCAGAGTTTGCGCTACTTCTTGCCACAGAAGCAGCTTTCGGAAAAGCAGATGCGGTGGGCGAACATCTTGTCATAGTTTCACTTCCAGATTGTCCATGTGCAGGGACAGAAGAATGTGGTGACAGATGCTTTGTCTCGAAAGCCATTGGTTCTAGCTATTTCCGCGATACATCATAGGAGCTTCGAGGATATGGTCGATCAGTATGCCACAGATACAGATTTTGCAGATATTTTCACACAGATACAAGATGGGGAGACAGAAGCTGGATACTCCCTTCGCGAAAGCTACTTGATGAAAAAGACTATGTTGTGCGTTACAGAACCGTTGAGGGAAAAGGTTATGACTGAATGCCACTGTCCACCTTTTACGAGTCACTGCGGCATTGCTACCACCATGAAGGGGATAGAGAGATACTTCTATGGGCCGAGACTCAAAAAGGATGTGGAAGAGTTTGTGCGCAGTTGCTTAGTATGCCAGAAGGTCAATTTTGACAGGCATAAGGCAAAGGGATTGTTAAAGCCTTTACCCATACCCACCCGCCCCCTAGAAAAGTATTGAAATGGATTTCATTTTTTATCTCCCGAGAACACAGAATGATCACGATGATTTTCAGATTACATGGCATGTCTGAGACGATTGTCTCCAACAGAGACCCCAGATTTATGAGTTTGTTTTGGAAGGCAATTTGGGAGAACATTGGCACGCAGTTGCAGTTCTTGTCATCGTTCCACTTGCAAACTGACGGGCAATTTGAGATTGCCAATTCTGTGATTTTAGATTTATTGAAGTCTTGTATCTCGGATCAGAAGACTCAATGGGAAAAGAACTTACCTTTGGTGGAATTTGCCTACAATAACACGATACACTCTTCGACGGGGAAGACGCCATGTGAGATTGTTAAAGTGTTGCGAAGGTTCCATCCTTCCTAAGCACGAAAGATTAGATATTTGAAGCGGATGAATATTCGCGAGATTTGGATACGGCTTTTGCCAAGGTTCGCGAGACTTTGCAAGAGTCTCAAGAACGAAAAAAAAAGGCAGCAAGTCGCCATCGTCGCGACTTGAAATTGAAGGAGGATGATTGGGTGCTCTTACATTTTGAGAAGGCGCGCCTACGAAAGAAAAAGGGAAAGGAGAGGCTTTTTCCAAAGCTTAGTATGCGATACTATGGACCTTTCCAGATCACTGACAAGATAAATGATGTCTCCTTCCGATTGAAACTGCCAGATACTTGGAGGATTCACAATGCATTGCATGTGAGTCTCTTGAAACCTGTTAAGGGTGATGTGCCTGATGATGGGGAGCATGATGAGCAACCCGCAGTGGAAGAAAACGAGGAGACCCTTGTTCCTCAACAGATTTTGGCACATACGGATACGAAGAAAGGTAAAGTCCGAAGGCGGTTCTTGGTTAAGTTCAAGAACTTTCCTGCATTTGATGCGAAGTGGACGGAGGAGGAGGACCTAGCAGATACTCCTCGAATTGTGAAACTTTACCTCGATGTTTTGGTTTAGCATAATCTACTCCAAACGGAACCCAGAAATTCAGCTTGGCCGAAGATCTGGTGTAGTGGGATGCACAAGAGGGGAGTTACTCCGCTCCTTTGTCAACAGATGCCTTGATTTTGATACTAAAGTCACTGATGTCTCTTTGAGCTTCAGGGATACTGAGAGCTGACAGTATTCTACTTTATGAAATGGAATTCCTGATAATGATACTGATTTGTTTCTTCACTTCTTTTGAGTGCAGGAACTGATAAACGAAATGATTGCAGCATTTTGGTCTACTTGATCTCGAATAGACATGGTTGCAATAGGGGTTAGTCAATCGGACATCGATGAGGTCCCGATTGGACCTAGATGTGATTGCTAGCTACATTGCCGATAAATCATGGTCTAAGATCCGAATGAATGTTGAATGTCATGTGATGTCCTGTGATGTCGTGTGATGTGACTGTCCTTTTTGTACATGTGCTAGATGTGTGTTCCTAGTACGTAGGTACTAACAGTCAGTGTCTGCTAAGACGGTTTATGGCTTTTGTCGGTTTTGCAGGCGTAATCGCGGTCGATTACAATGCTTTCAAGAGGGGGGTATGTCACAAAGTGATGACGTGGCGAACAGCAGAAACCCTAATTTCCGGAAATCGCGAAGGCAAAAAAAAAAAAAAAATCTTTTTAATGATGAGCGACGCGAATCTTGCTTTTTCTCTACGCAATGAGAAAGAGAGAGAGAGAGAGAGAATGCTTTTGCTTTCAAGTTTCGACTCTTTGAGAGAGAGAGAGAGCAGTTACTTTTGACTTGAAGCTTTTGGGGCTCTGCTTTTGGGCATCCCTTGTAACCTTTAAATTAGTGGTGAGGGCCTCACTTCTCAGAGCATCTGGACGCAGAGTCTGAGAGTGAATCCCGACCCACTCTTTTGTACTTTGATTGATTAATACAAAAAGACATACCGAAAGGGGCGCCAGTCTTTGGGGCCAATATCTCTAGGCACGGAACTCCGCCGGGCCAGTGCAAATCTATTGTGATCTGTGAATTGTTTTGAAGTGGTTATTTGGTGCTGTCGCAATTGATTCTTGACTTGGAGTGTCCAAGTCTGTTACACTCCGCACGACTTTCTTTGGCTGGCAGAGTCATAGTGGCCAACCAGGTGTTGTTGGCGACTATGTGGTACATCACTTCTTGCTGGATCTTCTCGAGTTCTTGTATCAGCCAGGTAGAGAGGTTGATCAGGAACTTCCTTTGGTCAGGACGTGACACTCAGATAGCCCGCGCCAAAGTGGCTTGGCAGGTCATCACTCTTGTTCCCAGGGAGGGCTTGGGATCATAGACCCAGCACAACAGAGCAGAGCCCTTCTTGGGAAGTTCATAGTCAAAGGACTTCTTCCAGGTGAGGAGCCTTAGAAGGAGTTCTTGCTATAGCGGCTTCGTGCTAGGGTGCCTCGGGCAGGAGGCCCCTGGCGACCTTCGACCAGGTGGATCTTCACTGAGATGCGCAGAGTTGGTTTGAGCAGGAGGCTGGAGGACCGCTTCGCTGTGAGTTTGCTTCGATCTTGGGAGCATTTGCGGCGAGGCCTGGAGCAGTGACAGTCTACTTGCACGGAGGAGCGCCTACGACAACCCCTTGTTTGGAACCCCATGGTTAGCACTCAAAGAGGCCACTTGGTTGGTAGTCAGCCTCATGTTTCCTGGGGTCCCATGGCAACGGGTCCAGCACGCTCTTTAGGTGACTAGTTAGAGTTTTCAAGCTTATCAAAGGAGCTGTAGGGTTTCCAGCAGGGCAGGAGAGGGGTGCAAAGCATGTGCCAGGACATCTCAGAGGCAGTACCAGCTGAGTGGGTCACACCTCTCGAGCGAGTAGCGCCCAGATGGAGGGGAGCCTTCACGCGATTGGAGGTTCTCATCTCAGTTCGGGCCTGCTCAGAGACTGTTCCCTCCTTGTTTTTCGAGTTACAGGATGAGGGACGCTTAGAGCAAGTTGCAATAGAGACCCCGCAAGTGGCAGAGTGCTGTTTTCAGAGGATCCGAGTGGTGGGCATCTGTGGGAGGACTTGTGTCATCGATCCTGACCCAGCAGCTCTTGAGACTGGACATTGGAGACTGTGGGCTTGGGAGTGCTGTCCACTAGCACGAGTACAGTGGGATCCTAGTGGAGAGTGGCTTTGGAGGGACCCTTTCTCTTACCCAGGTGTCCCTTTCTTTCAGTACACTGTTTAATTGGGACGTCACATACTAGCAGCACAGAGAGAGGCTAGCCCTCCTGCAGCACCTCATTGGCAGGAGGAGGGTCTCACAGCTAAGTTCTCAGCAGCTTTTTGGGAGAGGTTGTGGGACTCCAGACAGCCGAAGCGAGTCACCTTGTTTCAGTGGCTGGTCTCACACAGAGCTACAGCAATTGGGAACTGGCTTGTGCATAGTGGTCTCTCGGCCGCATGTTCAGCTTGTGAACATCTTGTGGAGAGTCAACGTCACTGTCTTTGGGACTATCCTTTGGCACAGCAGATGTGGCTTCGTGTTCTTCGGTTGATGCTTGCTCTTTCCACGGCTCGGCAGTACACTTGGGGAGTAGCTGCTTGGTCCACTCTCACGGGCCCGGCACTACAGTTTGAGCTATCTTCCACCAGCAGGATGATAGTGATGCAGGGGGGACAACCTACACTCCAGCCTGCCACAGAGCTTACTCCACAGGAGTGGTGCAGTGAGAGAGAGGAGTGTTGGGAGCTCATCAGTGGCCTGACACTCTCGTTCATTTGGCGGGCCCGCTGCTTCCGCATCTTTGAGGCTCGTCTTGTACCACCAGCAGAGACTGTTCGCGATCTTTGGCTAGAGCTGATCCACACTCTCAGAGGACAGCTCGAGAGACTCTAGGGCAGCTCCGACCGCATGCTGGAGCGCAGAGAGGCTTTCCTTCGACTCTGGCGTCCTGGGCCTTTTTACATCATGGTCCAGGGTGTACTCAGATGGCTCTACAATCCACCTGTGTGGCTTTTCCCTCCTCCCATCTCTTGATTAGCCTCTTTGTACATTTGGTGTTTTTTCATTGGGAGAGTCTCCCCATCATGGTTGTTTTAGCACTCTCTCGAAGAGGTGGTTGTAGTCCTATGGGCAGTTTCATTAACTAATAGAAGGATCTTTTTCTCAACAAAAAAAAAAGAATGTCCATGAAGTTGGAAGGATTGTGCTCGTACTACAGGCGGTTCATTAGAAAGTTTGCAGAGGTTGCTTTCCCTTTGCATATCTTGACACATAAAGGAGTCCCTTTCTCGTGGGGACCCACAAAGGTGACTGCCTTTCAGAGCTTGAAAGAGAAATTGACTACGGGACTAGTTTTGACTTTGTGGGACTTGCAAAAGTCATTTAAAGTATATTGTGATGTTTGTGGTCGTAGTCTGGGTGCGGTCTTAATGCAAGAAGGCCATGTCATTGCTTACGAGAGCCGATTGTTCTCAAGGCCGGAATTGACAACACAGATTTATGAGAAAGAGCTTTTGGCAGTTATCCATGCTCTTACTCAGTGGCGGCACTGAGCTACTCGAAGCGGATTTTACTGTCTTTACAGACCATCAGAGTTTGCGCTACTTCTTGTCACAGAAGCAGCTATCAGAAAAGCAGATGCGGTGGGCGAACATCTTGTCACAGTTTCACTTCCAGATTGTCCATGTACAGGGACACAAGAATTCAGTGGCAAGACGCTTTGTCTCGGAAGCCGTTGGTTCTGGCTATTTCCGCGATACATCATAGGAGATTTGAGGATATGGTCGACCAGCATGCCACAGATACGGATTTTGCAGACGTTTTCACACGGATACGGGATGGGGAGACAGTAGCGGGATATTCCATTCGGGATGGCTACTTGATGAGGAAAACCATGTTGTGTGTTACACAGCCGTTGTGGGAAAAGGTTATGACTGAATGCCATTGTCCACCTTTTACGGGTCACCGCGGCATTGCTACCACCATGAAAGGGATAGAGAGATATTTCTTTTGGCCGAGATCAAGAAGGATATGGACGAGTTTGTGCACAGGTGCTTGGTATGCCAGAAGGTCAAGTTTGACAAGCATAAAGCATAGGGATTGTTACAGCCTTTGCCCATTCCCACCCGACCCTGGGAAAGTATTGCAATGGATTTCATTTTTTATCTCCCGAGAACACAGAGTGGTCACGATGGTATCTGGACTGTTATTGACAGATTTAGCAAGCAGACTCATTTCATTCCAGTGAAGAAAACAGTCAAGCCGGATCCCGAAAACACTGCGATACTACGGACCTTTCCAGATCTCTGAAAAGATCAATGATGTCTCCTTACGACTCAAGCTGCCTGACACTTGGAGGATTCACAATGCATTTCATGTGAGTCTCTTGAAACCTTTTAAAGGTGATGTGCCCGAAGATGGGGAGCCTGATGAGCTTCACTGATGTCTCTTTGAGCTTCAAGAATACTGAGAGCTGACAGTATTCTGCTATATGACATTATGAAATGGAATTCCGGAAAATATGGAACTAATTTGTTCTTGATTGTATTTAAGTGCAGGATCTGATAGACGAAATGACTACAGCATTTTGGTCTGCCTGATCTCGAGTAGACATGGTTGCAATAGGGGTTAGTCAATCGGGCATCTATGAGGTTCTGAGTGGATCTAGATGCGATTGCTAACTGCATTGCCGATAAATCATGGTCTAAGATCCGAATGAATGTTAAATGTGATTTGTCATGTGATGTCCTGTGACGTCGTGTGATGTGACTGTCGATTGGTACATGTGCTAGATGGGTGTTCCTAGTGCGTAGGTACTAACAGTCAGTGTCTGCTAAGGTAGTTTATGGCTTCTGTCTGTTTTGCAAGCGTAGTCGAGGGCGATTACAATGCTTTCAAGAGGGGGGTATGTCACAAACTGGTGACGTGGCGTGCCACAACACACACATACTCTGCTGACTGCCCAACCAAATGGTGGCGTGGCTGGCTGTAGTACGAACACCCGAAAACTGCGGAGCAAGTGACACGTAGCCAGGCTATACGGATCCCGGAAATTGCGGAAAGCATGACACATGGCAGCCCGTACGGAATTCCGCGTTTTATGGCCCATAATGCGGCAGTTTTTGGCTGAAGCTTTTGGTCTTGCTTTATTTTACGCAAATTGAGAGAGAGAGAGAGAACTTGAGAGTGAAAAGCAGGAAGCCTTTGCTTCATTTGGGCTTTTGATTTTCAGCTTTTGGGCTCTGCTTTTAGCATCCCTTGTAATCTCTTTAAATATGTGGGTAGGCCTTTGCTTTATTTGGGCTTTCGATTTTCATCTTTTGGGCTCTGCTTTTAGCATCCCTTGTAATCTCTTTAAATATGTGGGTAGGCCACTCACAACTCAGAGCATCTGGACGCAGAGTCTGAGTGTGAGCGCCTGCCCGCACTCTTGTACTTTGAACGCAGATTAATCAAAAAGAAATACCAAAAGGGGCGTCAGCCTTTGGGGCCAATATCTCTAGGCACGGAACTCCGTTGGGCCAGTGTCGAATCAATTGTGCACTGTGAACTGTTTGAAGTGATTATTTGTGGTGTCGTGGTAGATTCTCGACTTGGAGTATCCAAGTCTATTACAGAATTCCACCACTCCGTGTCGCGTGTCGTCTCTCTCTCAATTCAATTGTTATTGAAGTGCTAAAAGTCTGTTCAGTCTGTTCTTTTCTATTGGCACGTGGTGCCCGTCTTGTGACACCTAGGATGATGATGTCACCATCCCTAGAGAACTCCAATATGTCATCATCCAAAATAGAAAAGGGGTACTAACCTCTAGGTGGTGCATATACTGACGGACTCGGAGAGAAGTAGCAAATAGCAACGTAAAGATATTTGTTTGTCTTTGCCCTCAATCTCACCCATATGTACCTAGCCTGCTCATCCCTGTGCGCTATATGTTTCAATGGCTACAACTCCTCCTTGAATAAAATTGCCACTCCCCTCAAGTCCCGTCCTCTGTGCTCTGATCGAGTCTCCTATCTGCAAGCTGTCTCCCATCTCTATCTGCAGACATGTGGCATAGACTGCCTAGGGGCCTGGTGTGTCTCAGAGTAGAAGATGATGTACCTCCCAATGAAACTATCCTCAAAAGCACCCACACCTAAGGCGTAGAGATCCATTCCAATTCCAAGTGGCAACTCTAAGTGTGGTGCCATAGGTCTTACGCCCTCATGTGGAGCGTCGCTCCCATATCACCACTCTTCCATCTCGGTAAAAAGCAATCTTACCCTTTTCCCTTGCCGCTCTAATATCTGGCACTACCTCCTGCATATGAGCGATCTGCAAGAGCGTAAGGTCATCTCCAAGAAAAATGCCCGTCTTCTTAAGAGTTGGTCTCTTCTTCAAAAAGTACTTTGCTTCCATGGAGGGGAAACGCAAGATAAGTGCCCTTTCTTTTGAGGTTTCCCCATTGCTTCCACTTTTCTTATTGCCCACTCTTCAAGCTCTTGTATGCGTTGGCTCATTGATCCCCATCATGGTCATGAGTTCTTTTACCTCTTCAACAACATTATCTTGGTCTTTGAGGCCACAAATCCTCACATGTAAAGCCTGGACACACCTTCTTTGCTCCTCTTCTAGTGTCAAGTTAATGATGGTGGGTGTGGGGTTTGTCTCCTTGCCTTTTCCTTTCTTTGAGATCTCGATATATTTCTTGGCTTCATCTCCTTTCTATTGGGTCTTTGTAATAACATCCGTCCACAAAGTCGTCATTGCTTTGTGTTGTTTCAATTTTCTCCCCATCTTTGATGGCCTGCATTTGTTCTTTAATTGTGTTGAGTTCGTCAACTATTGAGGGTTGAAGCTTGCCTTCTTCAAGTGTGTGCGATCACTGCAAGCTCCTTCTTGAGTAACACTATCTCCTCATCTTGGACCGTCACCCGACTCTCAAGTGTGTTTATTGTGCTTTCTTGGACCGACACGTTCTTCGAGTATTTTATGGTGCCTAGGAGGTTGCGATTAATTTTATTAATGGTCTCGCTCATTTCTTCTTTGCATTTTTGAATGGCATCCTCCAGAGGGTCGTCTTTGCCATTTTGCTTGTTCGTGTTTGAGAGAGAGAGAGAGAGAGAGAGAGAGAGAGAGAGAGAGAGAGAGAGAGAGAGAGAGAGAGAGTTCTCTTAGTAGAGAAAGAAAAAAGTAAAGTTCAGATTAGAGAGAGAACACGCTGTTTTAGGAGGAGAAAAATTTGCAGATTCCAAAGAGAGAGATTTGGTAGACTGTTAGAAAGAAAATCTTCCAGGAGAGAGAAAAGAAGATCAGCACTCTCTAGCGAAAGGAGAGAAAATATAGAGAGAGGAAGTCATTGTGTAGCATATTGGTTTCTGGTTATTATAAAAAGATTGGCACGGACCAACTTTCTAGAGAGAGGGAGAAAGAAAGAAAGAAAGAAATATCTTTTTACGTCTATTAAAGGCTGAAGTTGGCCTATGAGCCGTGTGTGTCCTCCATCTATTAGGAAAAGACAAAAGTACAAAGTAACAAAATGTGGTCGTGTGGTAGAGGGGGAGAGGGATTTATAGGAGGCCACGATACATGGTATATGAAGAGAGAGAGAGAGAGAGAGAGAGAGAGAGGGGGGGGGGGGGGCGCTGCTATCTCTAGGGGATGTGGGTGAACCTCCATATGCTTAGGAAGAAGTGTATCAAGTTCACTAGATCCACCCTATGTCAAACTCGCGGTGTAAGATCTAGTACATGGGTGGGTGTGGTGTAAGAGCTGCCCGTATGATCATGGCTACGTCTGCCAACATTTGAGCAAATCTCTCCTGGGCTGCCTACTGGTGGCGAGCGTAGGATCTCCCGGATCTGGATGCGACGAAGTCTCGGGGCTCTATATCCAGGAGCTCAGGGGCATCTCCTAGCAATGACCGTCAGCCTACATTAGGGTGACCCCTCTCTGTGTCAGTGTGAGGTGTGGTGGTAAGGTTGTTGGTTGTGGTCCTCTAGAGGAAGTCAGCTGTCTGTCACCCTCTAGTGCCGCTACAGGTGCCAGCATGTCACTCTATGTCTATGTATCTCCTCTAGAAAACGGCCAAACTGGTGCTGATCTGTAAAGTCCATGATTTGTCATAGGGTGGGCTTTCTTGTGACAAGAGCCTCAAATCTCTCTTTGATACTCTCATATGCTCTACGTCTGCACACAAAATGCTCCTCGTCCTCAATCACAGACCTTTTTATTTGCCGGGAGATTTCTTTCTTCTCCTACACCACCAAGCTCCACACCCTCCTCCCCCCTTTTTGCACGTCGCTCTTTACTTCCCTGTCAGCTGAGGGGGTATGAACAGCTCTTCCTGTCTCTATTTCTAGCCGGTGTGATGATACTCGGACCTGACCAATTGGCACTCGTGAGCTATGTGGCATTTATGTGTCATGTAGCGTGTACTCTAAATGAACCCCTCATCTAGCATGGTCAAGAAGTGCTCACTATAATTCAGTATCTTCGAGGGAAGAGGCTAATCGCCCCCATGTCTCTTTGACGAAGAGCTGTCATAGATCCTGTCTAAGTATTGTGTTCCTCTCACTACGTGAGAGCTCGAAGAAGGGTGAGTCCAGGTCGTACATGAAGGGTGGTAATCTACTCAAGTCTAAACCATGTGCTCCAAACCTCTCTTTCGGTTGCGAGTACCAAGAATCCTGCTCACCTGACCTTGAAATTTGTCTCAAAGGCTCTACATGTGAGTCTATATGATGGTATTCTCTGAATAAGGCACACTGCTTGGAAAATAGCCTCCAATAGCATGGGGTAGCTAACTCTGTTCCAATAATGTTGTGTGGTACTCGAGGGTTGCTACGGAACAAGCACGACATATACATATTTGTGGTCTCTCACTCTGTGTCCATGAGGTGGCTGAGAGTCCGGGAGCCCATACTACTGCAACATACATCTAAGTTGAGGTGACCTGAGTGTCGAAGAACCACCCCTTGGTGCGGAGCTCCTAAAAGAATGCCTGATGATATTTTTCCTCTTTAGCATGGCCAAAGCCGCATATCGCTTAGGGATCCTATCGACCGAGAGCTAGGGATCCTATCAACTGCAAATCTGCTACCGTGCCGCTCATCCTCTCTCTCCGCGGTCGCGTTGCGCCTAGATCTCCCATGCTTATGCCTTTGCCAGTGCTACGTGAGAATTCAACGTCAGATTTTCTTCGGCCTTCGACAGCCACCAACTTCCCTTGCTGCTTCGTGTGTCTGTGTCATTTACAATTGCTTTTCGCTTCGGTTTACTTTCTTTCCTTTGTTTTCACAGGTGCTTCTTTGGTTGTGTGTCTGTTGCGCGTATGCATGTTAGTTTGTATGTGGTGTTTTTCTTGTGAGATTGCATGTCGTTGCTTGTTCAGCCTATGTCTGTGTATATCTGTGTGGATGTGGGCAAGAGAGTTTGCCACATCATCAACCTCTGTGCAAGTCAGCATGTGTGTGTATGTAAGCGCGCACATGCTGGTCCTGCTTTATTTTTTAATGCCTTTATGTCCTCTCGGCCCCATCGAACGAGGTCCCAAAAGTTGGTGGAACTTTTTAATCCTTATGTTGCTTCTTTTTAGGGTTTAGGCCCCTCGGCCGCTGGCTCCGTTCTCCAGTGACTTAATACGTCAGCAGTTTGTGACATCCCCCCTTCTTGAAAGAAAGTAATCGTCCGCGATCATAGCATATCTGCAAAACAACTCAAGTTAGTCAAAAATTTCCGAGGGTCATTCCAAGGGACAATCAATTTGCTCTTCTTTTGTTAAGGAATTGGCTTCTCCTTTCGTCCACATCAGAACTCTTGATATTCCGGCGCAATAAAATTAGCTATCACGCCCAGACCGCACTGGTCTTCCACGGGTGTCTTGATGCACTAAAATTACATACCCATGCAATCTCATCCAATTAGGAATATTCATTGGTTGGCACATCACAATGCAACACATGTTGTGTCAAACGAGGCCTTTGAGGTTGGGTGTCATGAGACTCCCAAAATTTTGTTCATTGTTGTCGAGAGTTGTGGTTAGTGGTCAGAGGTTCTTATTTTGCGCATTGAAAAAATTTATAAGTAAATACGTGCAAGAGGAAAATGCTCACTCTTGCACGGTAAACTCCAACTTTCCCTTCATCAAATTGTAGCCAACCGCGGCATGGTTCATAAGCTCTTGCACAGTGGAGACTTGCTTGGAGAGACAGTATTCCTGCAATGGTGATGGTAATCCAATGGTGTATCGCTCGCATTGGGCCTCCAAGGGAACGAACCTAAAGAAGGACACCGGAAGGTACACGTCGAGAAACCTTTGGTTATAGTCGTCCATGGTTTCGGTGGCAAGCATTTTCAAGTTGCCCCACTCTGCCAAAATCCGGACTTCAAACATAACAGTCATGTAACTGCATGCAAAAACTGTCTTGAAAGCTTGAGTCCTTGGAGCATGCGGTTGTGTCATGATTGAACTCCACCATTGCATCGCATTGTCTTTAAGAAATCCCCCTGCTCGAGAAATCTTGGATTCTTCTGTATAGTTCCCCAAAGCATAGATGTTGTCGGATTGCTATAAGAACTGCAATGCTTTCTTCCCATCTTTCACCCCGGAAAAAGTGAAAAATTTGGTGGTGGTGGGGGAGGTGGGGGCAACGGTGGTGGCAAAGGCGGTTGCACTGGATCAAGGTCAGATAGCTGCACCATATTCTTGAAGACCCCCCCGAGATGGCTGAGAAGGTTGCCGGTTGGAAGCTCTCGTACTTTCTGGTGCCGTAGGAGGAGGTACCACCTGGGGCATCAGAGGGGATAACATGTAGTTCAAAATTGTTGAAAACTTTGCAGCATCAGGAGATTTTGCTAAGGATGCCGTGAAAGAATGTCGTGGAGCTCGTTGAGAAGAAACTGCAAATATTCTGTTAAATCCATGAACGCCATGTCTTGGGTTCTTTATGGCTTATGCCTTGTAAGACAGAGCGGTGAAGACGAGCGTGCCCGATGCGCGATGAAGTAAGGGTGGGAGGGGCTAATAAGTCCGGGGTCAGGACCGAAGATACTTGAAATAAAATTCCAATAGAATTTGCAAGCGCCGGTTTGCTATGTCTAATCTTTTGTAGAACCGGTATGCTTTCAGAAAAGCACATGCCTGATGCTCTGGTGCCACTGTCACAAGACAGACACCACGTGCCAATAGAAAAGAACAGACTGAACAGACTTTTAGAACTTCAATAACAACTGAACTGAAAGAGAGAGAGAGCACACGCGACACGGAGTGGCGGAAATCCACCCTAGAGAGTATTGGCCCCAAACCTTGGCGCCCCTTTCCGTATTTCTTTATATTATTTGAACTTGGTATAATGCCGATACTCGAGCTCTGCACCTTCTTACTGAAGCGTGCCAAAGACTGAGCCCTCTTCACTTATTTAAAGGCCCTTGGCCTTGAAAAGCAGTTTACATCAAAAGCTTGAAACTCAAAAGCAACTGGCCCAAAAGTTGGCATTGAAAACTGCCCAACGTAAATCAACGAAATCCGTACAGGCTGCCACATCATCACTGTCAGCGTGAAACACGAAAACCCGTACAGATTGCCACGTCAAAAGTCCAGCAAAGATTGCGGAGATCCGTATAGTTTACCACGTCATCGACCTCTACGCAAGCCAGCATGTGTATGTGTGCACGCGCGCTGGTCCTGCTTTATTTTTTTAAGCCTTTATGTCCTCTGAACCCCATTGGACGAGGTCCCAAAAGTTGGTGGAACTTTTGAATTCTTTTGTTGCTTCTTTTTAGGGTTTAGGCCCCTTGGCCGGTGGCTCCGTTCTTCAGTGACTTGACACGTCAGCAGTTTGTCCCACTGTAAAAGTACCACATATGAGCATCTGCAACAACTGACAAACATGCATCATGGACAGAAGGATCATACGTACACTCTGCACTAAAAGCCCATTCTGCATCAACATCAGCATCACAGTCTCCTTTCATAGAAGACTCAACAATAGCTGCATTTGTAGTGGAACCAGCCTCTTTCTTCTTAGCCTCTTTGGCCTTCAACTTAGGACATTGCTTATCAAGTGATCATTAGCTTTATAATAATGGCAACGCATCTTCTTTTTGCCCTTTTCACCATAATTTCTGGATGAATTGCTGCCAGCAGAAGCATTAGGAACAGGTGAGTTACCACTCGTAGAAGAACCATGAGAAGTGGCTACATTGCTGTTACCACCTTTTCTTTGAGCAACAATAAAGACATGTTCAACTCCATGTTGTCTAGTCCTGTTTTTTCTGGAAAGTGACTCTTGCAACAAAAATGTGGATAATGCATCAAATTAAGAACAGTCTGCACAAGGGATCGATGCATGAGCCTGTGCAACTTTTACATCCCAACGAGCTTGCTAGCCGTAGACAAAACAGCTCTGGCAGCAGCAATCCTGCCACCAAAACCTGCAACATCCTCAACATCGCCTACATCCTCAGAACCAGGACGTACATCAATGCCCTGCACAATATTCCAGACAGCCTTTGACACAAGGACATGTTGCATCATGTAAGCCAACATAGGGAAATTGTCCCCATCCAATCTATCCTCATCAGCAGCAAACATCTTGAACACATCTGTATTGTTGTTAGCCCAAGTAAATGTTGCACCTGACCTATTATACAGAAAACGGCACTGAAAGAAGTTCTACACAAAATAATGAAATTACCTATGCAACACTGCCTGTAGTGGAAACAGAGGCCGAAATGAGCACGTATCAAAATCCAAGCTTTCCCAAAATATTTGTCGACCTGCGGACGCTCACCAAAGCTCACAGAAATCGGAGAAAGTGAGCAGGCATGTGTTGGAACTGCTAGCGACTAAGTGCGGGAGGACACAACCTGCTCTGATACCAATTGTTGGAATTGAGGTTGCAGGAAAACACACAAAGCTTGGAGACGATGAAGGAAGCTCAAGGCACACAACAGTGAGTGTTTTACTTAGTGTGCAATGGAAAGATTGATAGCCCTAGAGTGATAGGCATATATACAATGCACGAGGGAAAAAACCTCCTAGTGAGGAAAAAAATACCCCGGCGGTCCTAAGTGTGTTCACACACATCACTACCACATGTATATGGTAACATTTAGACGGTTCAAAAAAACTAAATTGAGAGAGAAACACTTCACACAAGACACGGAGTGGCGTAGTCCCACCCCCAGAGAGCACCGGCCTCTTTAGATTGCTTCAGCTCAATACAGCACTCGCAGCACTACTCTGCATCTCTCGCGGGAAGGATCCTAGAGAGAGACCCCTTGGTTCGTATATAAACACCCTTGGCCATCAGAAGCAATTTACATGAAAAGCATCTGTTCTCCAAAAGCTAGCGCCCTCAAGGGCTGTTCTTAGAGCAGCGCCACGTCAACAGTTTACGTAAAAACGCGGAGCTGTCCGTGCAACTGTAAGTGCAATTTGCGGACGTCCGTACAATTGCCACGTTAGCAATACTTTGAGTGTGTGGGTGTCTTCAGTAACTTAGGCCCCATCGGCCAAGGCTCCCATAAGTTGCTCAGGATTAGGATTTTAATCCTAGCCCTTATTTAATAATTAGGCTACTTGATGAGGATCTGTAAGTTGGTCAGGACTTCCTCTTCTTCTATCTGTAGGTAGCAAAGCCAAAACTCGTCTCGTTGTCAACTTTTACTTGAGAGTCTGAAAGGCTGCAATCTCACTCAAGTAGGAGTATTGGGGACATATCCTTGGCTATCCTACAGCTCTACTATGTCTGCTTTCAATGCCTTCCCCTTTCAGAACACCTCTGTGTTCTTCTTTATATCTGATCTTTCTGATGGGTTTTCCTCACGTTGAGGTTTCCCATCTGAAAATTAATCCAAGATTTACAAAAAAAAAAAGTGGGTGTGTGTCGCACAACTAGCTTGAGCAAGGGGTCTACTTGGGGGGAGCTACTGCTGCAGTGCCTCAATGAAAGAAATGAAAGGTTATATTGATGTGAACTAAGGGACAACTCGGACAATAAGACAGACCAATGTATCTACTGTCCATGTTTTGTCTGTCATGAATGAAAGAAACAATGGTGCCCAGCTCGGGAGAGAGTGTGTCATATGATGCACCTATGCTTATGCCATGCATCCAATCCCTGGTACACTCAGACTATGCCCATACTAGGGATATATCTGGGTGTGTATGAAGTACGAAGGTGATGGAGAAAAAGCTTCTCTCCATGCTGTCACTGAGTGAGGGTTGGCTCCCTTCTATCCCAGGAGAGCATGCCAATCTGTCTTTGGAGATGACGGTGAGTATGGGACCTCGTAGGCAGTGTTGTCCTGCTGGCTCAAGCAATCCTGGCTCCCTTAGTTTGGGAGTTCCTTACATAACGTACTCCCATGCCTGATTTACACCTCCAAAAGATTCATCACCCCCTCCCCTCCCTACTTCTACATACGAAAGAATATTTTGTTTAGCACATTTCTAGATGACATGCCTATCTATGCTGTATTTTAGGAGTTTTCACCTTCAGCTTATTGAAGTTTCTACAGACACACAAATATCATATGCCACACTCAATCATCATTAGACAAATGTGTTGTAACTTATGGCCTTATAGGTGTCTTGGGCATTTTTTCAGGGTCTAATCTCCCTCAATCCCCATCTCCAAGCAGCTGATACTAAGCAACTTGACAAGAACCCAAAAGGTGTTCAAAGACCTTGTAACAACATTGTAAAATACACTTGTCACACTAGCTTGAAAGATGAACCAACAAATAAGTAGTTGCCAAGTGTCTAAAACACGCATCAACTGCCAACGATTGTAGCGACTTCATAACCACAGACTTCTGATATTCTTTCCGTACCCTTTCATCAAAATGGAACAATGATTGATCAAAGTATGGAGAAGGACTGTGGGATTGTGCATTGCACGGAAGAGCCGCAAGGGTTCTCCTTATAACCTGCCACCAACAAAAAGGATTCATTAGAAGAGCATATATGTTTACACAAACAGCACATACAGAGTTTCGACACATACATCATGCTCATATGAACACCTCTCTCTTTTTATGCTCATGCACACACATATGCATACATGTTTTCCTGAGCTTTTTTGTGAATTCAACGTCTTCACATAAAAACTAAATGCTGACATGAAAAGAAGTGCACTAGGCAAGATGGTCCATTAAAAACAAACCTGCGTAAAACTATTTGGCTTTGTGCTATTGCAAGCAGCTTTCTGCTTTCTAAATTGCTCCCTTGCAGACTTGTTATTAGAGTAAGAAGATATAAACCGCATATACAAAGGATAAGCTGGTGCAACTCGAAAATGATCAAAATATTGCTCAAACACCAATAAAAGCTCCTCAGAATTGTTCTGCAGCAAAAGAGAGCCTTCAGACCATGATCAACAAAACTAACTTGCATTGCAAACTTGTTTCTACATCTTCCCCTACCCCCCTTGAGCACACCCAAAAAGATTAAAAAACCCACCACATTACTTTGAGTATTTGGTCAAAATTTTAGCAGATTCAATTGATCCCACTCTTCACAATCAGGATTCAGAACATAAAGATGCACTATCACTCATACCTTGCCTTCCAATTTTCATAAAACATCAGACCAAATCTACATTTGTAGTGCTTGGTTGTCGTAGGTGTGATTCACATATACCTAACCTTGAGTACTTTCTTGCAATACACCGTTTCTCCACACATACTTATACAGACACCAACTCCTATCATAGATTCGAATAAAAACTTGATTCAATACACCCATACTTTGCCTTTAGTACTTTCTTGAAATGCACCCCTACTCAATGCGTATTTATAAATACACCAGCTCTCATCGTGACTTTGGATAAGAACTTGATCAGAATTACAAACTTGATTGAGTAAAGGGTTATTTCCATACCTAAACCCTGGTATATCGGAACTGGAAGCTATAAAAATGCTTTCTTTACTTACCTAAACATGACTCTTGCAGGTCTGCTAAACTTGCTTCTTTTTATTCTATCAAACAAACAAGGGATCGTTTGCCTTACAATAGGCACATATCAGAGAACATGCTAACCGGATAAAATCCAAGTATCTTTGTTGATTCAAAGTTGTAAATGACAAAGAAAGCCGTTTGATTGGATGCATCTGAGTTCTGTAAAACCTGCAGTTCAATGAAGAAACCTGACAAGTTGTTATGCACTAAGCTTGCAGAGAAGTGTTACACCTCAACATACTGCTAATAATATCCTTCAGCAGAAAAATGGAAACCCCATAGAGTACTAACCAATGCTGCTAATGAGAGAAACCTACCACACCATCCACACTGCCAAACTTGATGAGCAAGTGGTACCTGTCCAAGAATTGCACCTAAATAAAAACAGGAAGGACTGTAAAAGCCAATCATTGTTACCCTTTTTCAGAATGACTTTCTGAACCATTACTACCTTCCATATGACTAAGTCTGCATAATGTTGGAAATGGTAATAAAATCTTTTTAACCGTAGGGCCTTCTGCCAAATCAGAACACGTGGATTAGTCAAAGAAACCAACCTGGCAGAAAATTTTACATTCCATTAACCATACCTTATGATGGTAACCAAAAAACTGTTTAGAAAAGAATACAGTGAGCACACACTTACAGCATTAGGATCAGAATCTTGGCTATCAAAGCTTCGGAAAATGTAAGACAGCAACCGTTGCTTCAGGCCACCTAGCATCTGATCACTTTTCACATTGGCTCCCACCTCATCAAGAGAAGGATTTTGTGGACTAGAACTATCTTGAGCTGTTCCAAGCTGGAAAGCCACCTTATGATTTGAACCCAACAAGCCTGATATCATATTTCCAACAGAACCTAATCCTAGCACCTCATCCTGAATTGTATTTAAGTGTTGATCAACAAGACCATTATCAATAGTGTTGTTTCTGCTTGAAGAACCTTGTGATGCCCTGGAACACCCCTGTGACATGTGTGAGAAAACTGACATTGACAACTCTTACCCATGTGCACACAACATCCATATAAATACTTGCATGTAAACAAGCTGTCAAAATAAGTACAACCAATACCAACAAGCTAACCTACTTGTGCATGAGAACTGAGAAGAAGTTCATCATCCTCTCTGCAGAAAGGTCCAATTGTCCGAACATCTACAAACATGCCTCCCTTTCGCACTTGTAATATATGGATGGCTTGATATCGCACTGACAGAATAGAAATGAAATCGTCATACATGAAGATGCCAACGTTGTGGGCCAAGTGGATAAAATCATCATGAAACTTCCTTTCATCCATAATGGTTCCATCAGCTAGCCTGTAGCCACAGTCAAGCATATCTGGGGACATCAAAGGGCATTGCAACGAGACTGTTTTCCAATTTATGCAGCAGCTTGCAAGCAGGAATCACCTGACAAGATGGAATGTGATTTTCTCCATAGAAGGGATGTTAGGAACAGCTCCAGGCCTTGCAGGTGGATCTGTTTCTGGAGTAGTTGCAGTGGCAAATATACCATAAGAATTGCAATCTGTGGCCAAAAAGAAATCTGTACATATAAGCTCGCTCCCAGATGCAAGACTTAATGAGTACAACTGTGAGAAATGGCTCTCAAATTTTTTGCCCTTGATGGGGAATTCCTCTTGATTCTCACAATTCACGCCTTTACTGCAAAAAGTCAGGCAATTGTGTCGATAGACAATTAAATTCTGATAGTTCCGGCTGAAACAAATCAAAAATTGGCCATCATTTGAGAATTTCCGAAAGTGATAATCTGGGCACTCCACATCATACACTGTATAGTTTGGAACGATATTCTCATACAGTAATCTTGCTCTCTGAATCTGCAGAGCAAAGCAGAAAACTAATAAGAGGTCTCATCATACCACGAACCGTTTACTGTTATAGCTAGCAAGTCAAAAGATGACGTCATTCCTAAAGAAATACATTTAGCTAACAAACGGAAAAATTAAAGGGGGGAGAGAGAGAGAGAGAGAGAGAGAGAGAGAGAGAGAGAGAGAGAGAGAGAGAGAGAGAGAGAGAGAAATGAAATGCGATCAAATGTTATATTAAACACCTTCAAAAGGCCAAAATGACCTATGCGACCAAACTCATACAATCTTGGTGAATCTAATACAATGTCTGGGTACAAAATAAAATGAAGTAAAGTAAAAACTAAAATGATCATCATCATCATCAATGTCCGAGGATGCCTGGCATCGGACGCTGTCAAGAAATGTATTGCATCGGTCGCTGAAGAGCATCATCGATGTCTGCCTTAGTAAATAGTCGTACTAGCATCTCCCATGTCCTGCTAGAATAGTCTTGATTCTCTGATGGAGCTTTCGTGGATGTCGTGGTGGCCCTCGTAGACGTGGGCATCTAGCTCTCCCAAGCTCAATGGCTCTATCAGTTGATATAACTCTGGTATAGGTGGGCTCTGAGGTCTAATGTGAAGCTTGCTCATCTGACGGCCGAGTCTCTGCTCTAAAGAAGTCAGTGATCTCCCTCTGTGAATGTCTCCCATTGTTTGATCTCCTCAAGAGACTCTCCCTGTGTTTGCGCAACTCTAGCAAAAACAACCCGAGGCATCTCTGATCCTCATATCTCACGACATTGTCAGTGATCCAAAGCTCTGAATAGACAATAAAGTGGCCTCGTATCTTTTAGTATACGAGACAATGACATATGTGATGTAACTCTGTCTCTGGCTCTATATGACACAACGGGCAAATCTTGGCCTCTGTTAGTACTCTCCTAAATCTGACAGTCTCAATCTCCAATTGATGTGATGATGTGTGCATCGGACCAATAGCACATCGTATTCCATGGGATAAATGAGTGTCCATATAGGCAGGTCTGATCACATATCCATCCTCTATGAGGATGCTCTCTGTAGAAAGCCATCTTCGTGCCAAGCTCTTGTGTTGGTTCTATCCATGTCCTCCTGGTGTCTAGCTGAATCAAATCCTATCTGATGAGGAGGGTAATCTCGGTCCACATGAGGGACAAGATCCAGCGAGTACTGGAAAGGGGGTAGTCTATCCATACTAAAACCATGTAGCTGAAACTATGATGTCATTTATGCATACCAACAAGATGTGTCTCCCTGTGAGGCCAACTGTCGAGAAGACTCCAAGGCGGAGCAGCAAGCTCTGCACAAATAATCTCAAGCGGTATTGAGGCCTTAGCCCTAATCATCTGGGAAATCATAGAGACCAAAGGCCTCTCCATACATCTCCATCCATCACACTGCCAGCTCCGCTATGATGGTCTACTGATGGTCCCCATATCTGCACCCCTTAAAGGATAGCTGAGGTAACCAAAGTGTCAAAAAGCCAGCGCTTTGTTCGAGGTTCCTTCAAGGTTCCTGAAACTGAATCTGCGAACACACCCTCTTCATGCTCCCCAAAGTTGCATATGCTATCGTCAGTCTAGTCTTTGTTGCGCTCTTGAAGGAGACTTTTGGACCACTGAAGCACGCTCCCAGATAAGTGTATGCATCTGTATATTCAACTGTTTGCTGACCATATGTGAGGGTCGGTGCATCCCCTCTCAATGTAATCTGAAACCTCATCAACATACAAATCAAACAATGTAGGGGAGAGTGGGCATCCCTGTTTCACTCAATGGTGGAGTGAATATGCTGAGACAACCCCCCGGGGGTTCGAGCCTGCCCCACGGGGGTTCCAACCTGCCCCACGGCTGTCTTGTATAAAGCCATGATTCCCCAAATCAGCTCTGAGGTTACTCCCATCTCCTGTAGTCTCTGCATCAGTCAAGCTCTAGGAACCGTATCAAATGCTTTGAGAAAATCCACAAAGATACAGTAAATCCTCCTACCATGTGATTTGCTTTCCTCAATAACAGCTCTGAGTATCAATATATGACCAAGAGTAGAAAAGCCCCTCTTGAAACCTACTTGGCCTGATGCCCGAATGCCTGTTCTCTCTACCCATCTACTCAGCCGCTACTCAAGAATGGATGCATACAGCCTAGCTAGTGTGTGCCCAATCATGATAATACGGTAATTATTCAATATCATGGAGTCTCCTGCCTTGTAGATAGGTACAATAGTAGACATGCTCTAAGTATCCGAAAAACCCTCACACATGGCTCCCTTGAACATTATTGCAAGAAGCTCTGAAAGCATATCTCTAGCATATATAACATGCTCCACCATCAATCCATCATGATCATATGCTCTCCTTGTCCTCATCCTATCAATGGCTTTCTTTACCATCTCAACGGCCATAAAGAGAGTGCATGTATGTGGGCATGGCTTCGGAGGGTTGGGTAGAAATTGTTGTCCTGAAACTGTGTAAAGAGGTGCTACATACGTGTCCCAAATCTCGATCGATGTGATAGCCGGTGGGGGGGAATGCTGATGAAAAAATCTCCATGCCTTGCCTCAATCCTGGCTCATGAATAGCTTGTACAGCTCCTCTAGTCGAGCAAGATAAATACAAGAGAAGAAAAAGAAGGAACCCGCGGGGGGGGGGGGGGGGGGGGGGGGGGGGGGGGCGGTTTTGGAAAACGTCCTCATGAAACGCTTCAGGGCTGAAACGTTTCACCGTCAAAACGTGGTGTTTTCACCACGAAACAATTCAATCTAGAGAAACGTGGAACCGAAACGTGGATATAGGGGTTTTGAAAGCCCCTAAAACCTCAAACTATGGTAGCTTGTTGTTAATGAAACAACACGTGGTTCACCTGATCACCGAAGTGTTTCAAGTCCCAAAACGTTTCACCTGTCCAGACCCGTCAAAACGCATTTCATGGTGACTATGGGTTGGAATATATCACTCCCCCCCCATGGTAACTACAGTCAACAAAAAAGTACAACAAATGAAGTTAGTGCTCTACAACCCAAGATGTCGCTCTTATTCAGCAAAGAGAATTTGAAGGAGACCCTTGACATGGCAAATGACTAGGTTTCCTTTTGCTTTCAAGTTCCTCTCATTGTTCCTTTCCATGATTGCCATGATTAGAAACATAGGACACCAGCTCTTTGTATTTTTCCATACGCAAAAGGCATTCATTTTGCAGCAGTTATTCATAATTATTATGGTCCTACGTCAAATAAGACTGTAGCACATACTTCTGCCTGTTGAGTTGATGCACATGAGGGTACTTCTCTCTCTCTCTCTCTCTCTCTCTCTCTCTCTCTCTCTCTCTCTCTCTCTGCCAGACTTACGAAAGATACCACTGGTAGCACCATGGGATGCCACCTCTTTGTTTTTATCCAGACAAATTAAACGTCCTCTCTCTCTCTCTCTCTCTCTCTCTCTCTCTCTCTCTCTCTCGTTTTACCCCACCACTTCCTCCATGACCAGAGGTTCTACGCAGTACATGAAAAGAATAAACAAGAGAGAGAAAGAGACATACATGCGTATTGGGAGGAGCAGCAGAGATCTCTCGTTCAGAAAGCCGGTGCAGAATGTTGTCACTTCTCCTCCACATCCTCATACTGCTGAGCACAAGGAGCGTACGTGCCTCTCAAAATCAGGCGTCATCTCGTTAGAGCAGCTACAATCAAGTCATTTACGAGCCATCCATTCTTACAGTGCTGGCACAGAAAGACAAAATAAATACTCGGCCACTAAAATACTTATCGAGACGAGAGAGAGAGAGAGAGAGAGAGACGTGGGCAGCAGCCACAACTTGATTTCATGGCGGCCATGAGTTCTTTGCTAGAACTATGTCTTCTATGAGCCCATGACAAAGTTCCCCACATTCGTCCTTACACTAGTTCTACATGTATTTATTGATCAATAAGTAGAGAGCAATGATCGTTTAGCAAAAGCTAAGATGGCTCCATGATGACCATGATTTCTTCATTACAATCATGTCATTTACATACATGCAAAACGGTTCAATAACTATTTGAGCCCCTAACATTCCTCTTGAATGAAAAAGTGACAGACAATTTGGCAGCGGGACAAGTTGGCTCCATATCATGTGGAGTTTTTTGCTAATACCATCACATCAACTCAAGTCCACATTAAAGAGCGGCGACAAAACATGGTTGGATGTGAACTAGATCTCTACGAACGTTAGGATGGCATAATGGTGAGACAAATAAGACTTGTGTGTGTGTGTGTGTGTGTGTGTGTGTGTGTGTGTGTGTGTTGGGGGGGGGGGGGAGGGAGAGTATTTGCAATAGTCTTGTGCAAAGGTCAACCCAAATGACTAAGAGAATGTTTGGTTTGAACCTTCCACGTGTTAAATAGTTGGTTGCATAAGCCCACAACATGATAATTTTAAGGGAGGGTATGGATGGAACTACCAAAGTGTTGTGGAAGGTGTGGTGATAGGGGAGCGAGAGCTAGAGAGAGAGAGAGAGAGAGAGAGAGAGAGAGAGAGAGAACATAGAAAAATGTGACAAAGAGACAAAAGGAAAGAATGTGCTCAAGCCCTCTGGAAAACTCCAAAACAAACTTTGACCAAATGGAGGAGCTCTCCCCTATATAGAGGTGAAACTCATCTACCAAACACCTCTCAAGTACCCCATGACCCATAAATGTGGTCCGAATATGAAGAGCCTCTAGACATAAATAGGACACCCTTCAAGTGGCTAAATCAAACAAAATTTGGTAAATCCCCCGCATGCCTAGAAATTGATTGGGCCTCACAAGGCCATGCATAGCCAAAAAGAAGCCCTTTCTCACTAGATTTAGCTGGGAAACCTAGGATATGACCATCAAAACTCTACCAACCCCTATTAGGTCTTGGGTACACAACAAGACTAGGGATTTGGGGCCTCCAAGAGTGACCATCAAAGAAGTAATTTGATGAGTCCAATCCACCAATGTCTCAAGCACACCATCTATTTATAGAGAACCGTAAAGCCAATATATACAATCAAGTCCACCAATGGCAACAAGTAGGCCCCTCAACCACTTTCAGTGTTTGCTAGATCCATGGAACATGTGTCAGGCATACAATCTTGAGCTCCATCGCTTGTACCCCATGCCATTTGGGCATGTCATCAATAGCTATATATTGTAGGAAGAAAAGATAGAAGATTGATTCCTATGGGAAAAAGTTGAGGCACACTGCTCCATAGTCCGGCTTTCAATGCTAGAAGCTAATATACATGTGTCCTGTGATGACAGGTATCACAAAGATGAATAATCCTTGATTCGTCTACCCCACCATTCTCCAAAGAGTAGGTAGGTACTATAGGCTACAGGTAGGAAGTTAGAGCAATCGCATGAGCTTGTGCGGAGAAAGGAATATAATATGAGTGTTATACTACTAAAATTCTTTGTGAGTGCTTGGCGACGATGAAGGAGGTGAACCAAGTGTATAGGTGCTAGAACAGGTGCAAAGTAGCTACCTCACTAAACTTTAAATCCAGCTTGAGAGTCAAATGTGCCACCATGACGATATCCATGTCCTTTGAAGAGCTCAAGTTCCTTGTTTAAAAAATCACCTACCACTTGTATGTTTCATTAACTCTAATGTCTACCATTCCTTCGTTATTGACCATTTATCAAAGAAGAGCAAGGTCAACACCCTCCCAAGCAAAAATGCAATTTTGAAGAACGTTTTTGCAAGAAAAAATGCAGCCACAAGTCACCCTCTTGCTAGGCTAAAAATGTGTAGCGCAATTAGTGCTTCATGTGATCCCAATTGCAGGACCGACATCATCAAGCCATGGCTCCAATACCTTGTCAAAGTGCAGAGGAAGATCTAATGACATGGGAGCACACACATGTGTGCGCACACACACACACACACACACACACACACACAGGCCAAAGATGACCTTTAAACCAGTATAATTTTCAAAAATTTTACAATCCACTTCACGCATCATGCCTTGAAGGCAAACCATAAGATAATAGAAACTTAACTTTATAAATCTCATATGACTCATAAGAGTTTCTATTATGAGTGAAATTAATACATGCAAATGAAAAGTAGCTACCGATATGAACAAAATGGTGGGTTCACTCCTTGGGAGATGGAGTGCAGATCCTTGATGATTGCTTTCCCTCCTCTATACACTACCCAACTGCCAACTTTTCTTACTTCTTTTGCTTTGGCCGATTTGTTGGCCTATTCTTCAATTGAAGTGGGATAAGTTCATTGACTATCCACACTTTTGCCCCTTGGAGGAACCTTGTTTGCTTCACACACTGCTATCTTATCCTCCACGTCTTCATGGAACTAACCTATGCCTGCTTATTTCATAGCTACCATGTCTGTGTATATTTTCTTCTTTTCTTCCCATATGTAGGTTTCTCATGATGATTGCTTAATATGTGGAGGTGGAATTGGTGGAACATCTATTTTTACGAATGCATATTCGAGCCATTATTGTTTAGTTTGGGGCTAAGAGCTTTCAGATTTTACCTACTTCATCTACCATCACTTAGATGAGCCATGTTGCTCAAGGACTAGATTTTGGACCATTGGCCAAGTATGAAGGTCAGCTTTTGTAAATTGGAACACAAGTTTTAAGGAGAGAATGATTTGAGCATAGGACATTTTTGTACCTCTATGTTTTTTGTAGCTTTACCTACTTGGTCCTCCCTCGTGTGAAGCCACATTCGAGTTTTGAGAATGGCTTTGCATTGCTAGGTAAAAGCTCTACATGTTGATGTAAGTCATTCATCGTATTTTAATAATTTGAGTGTAGCTCTCCACTACCTATTTGGTTCATATCTTGTGTTTTAGGCATCAGAATTGAATTTTGTGGATAGAGCTTGATATACTAAGGCATAGGATGCTTCAATTGTGAAAATAGACTTTCTAAATAGGGTGATTGTCTGGTAATTCTTTTTGCATCCAACCACTATTTGATGGATTTGCAACTCTAGGGTGGTCCTAAATAGTCTTCTCTATCATCATGGCAAGTTTGGTAGCTCATATGCGAGGTGAAATGCATGAGTTATACTAGACACTGTATAATAGTTTTAATGATTTGGATATCACTTGAGATCCTATTTGATCGTGTGCGCTTGATTGTGTTTTTTGATATTTTGACACACTCTTGTTGCCCCCATGCCCTAATTGGGTCAACTACATTCCTTGGATTGACAAATTTGTTTGAGGTTCGTGTTATTTCTATATTAAGGACTAGTAGAGTTAGGGAACCCTGTTAACATTTGGCATTGTTGCCGAGAACTTAGCCACCTAAAGTAGAGAACATTGTGTATCATTTCATTATCTTGACTTTTCTCTAGATCACTCTTCTACATTTAGCCCATAATATAGTAATGGGGTTGGCAATACGTGTTTGGGGATTTGGTGGCAATGGGATACTTTCTAGAGACCTTTTATAGGATTGGACTAGGGGGATATGTTTTTGGGCTCGGGTGAGTTGGAGAAGCATTCACAAGTCAGAGAGTAAAAGTGTGTTGATTTGGTTGTTTTGACATCTTCTGCATATTTTCAATTTCTTCATGGGAGTAGGGTATAGCATTTGAGGTGTGAAACACACCTCATCTTGATCATTCTCATCTAAATTGATCTTGGTGCGTTTCAAGGATTTATTTGAAGTTTGTGGCTCTAGAGTAAATTGAGTGCTTGCATGTGATTTTATACTTGTTGATAGAGGCTTCAAATCACTGTGTGAATGCACAACAACACGAGCAAGTAAAAGACATCAACTTTTACGTAGTTATTTAGTATCACAATACTAAATAACTGGAAAAATTTGGGGAATTGACATTGCGCATTGGTTTTACGTCTTTTTACATGTTGCGCACTAAGTTTCAAAAAAATTGAACCATTAAATTGAAACCAATACCACAATCTGCATCAAACCTCAAAGAGGCTAAGAAAATATGAGAGTCACTTCAAACGAGCTCCAAATTGCTAAACAAGGATATCATTGGACTCACCATGCATAGGAAAATCAATGACACAAGTCTAGTGAAAATAGAGACAAATTTTAGTAACACAATACCAAACATTGGAGCCAACTTTGGGAATTTTTACCAACTTTGGGTATAAATTATATATACATGACAAACATAGATCACTCGTGAAGTTTGATAAAATTTGGTGCTTCGGATCATCTCCAAAGGCCAAATTTTAGGCAGTTTGGCATTCTAGAAATGGCTATTAGGGTGAGCAAAAGTAATCCAAATTGAACCAAAAATTCCTAGGGGGTATAACTCAACATAAGAAACAAGTGTATCAAGTCAAACTCATCAAGTCTAGGAAAAAAAAGGTAATAGTCCCTTATAGTGGGGGTATGTGACTTGACTTGACAGGTTTGTAAAACAAACTTGCACACATTGCACGTTTCAAGTTTGGGCTAAAATTATGCACTAGAGACCAAGAAACGAGCAAACAAAGTTTCAAAGGCTTTACAAACCTTTTTGAAGATTTCAGACTTTAAATTGAAAATTTGTTTGCCAAAATTGGTCATATACATATGGCATATATAGAACTTCAATATTGCTAATACACTGGTTTTCTTTTAGGAAATGGAGCATTGTTGGACACGAAAGTGCTTTTGGAGCATATTGGAGATCAAAATTTGCTACGGGCAGCTAGAGACTTTGTAATCAACTGAGCCAGGTTAGCATCCAATTGTCATTTTTGAAATCTTTATGAACCTTAGGTTATGCAAAGTGCTAAGGATATATAGGATCATTTAGAGATATTTTTTAATGCTTGGAGGGGGAAGAGAGGAGAGCCCTTGCCACTAACATGGCCGCTAGTGCAAAAAAGGGGGAGGAGGAAATTAGTTTGTTTTTGAGAGGAAAAAGGAAAGAGATAGAAAAGGGGGAAGCAAAATGTTTTCCTTTAGTGGAAGAAGGGAAAGAAGAAAAAGAAGAGAAACCCAAGCTAGGCAGATATCTTTAGTGAGTTTCAATGTTCTTGGTAATGGCTTGTTAGCTTGAATTTGTTGTAGTTTCAGTACCTCAAGGCTTGGCGTGAGCTGGAGGTTGGTTTGTATTTTTCTCTATTTTAATACAACCACTCACAATTGTGAGGTTTGCCAAAAAAAAAAGTAACGAGGGGAAGGAAACAATTTTCTTTGCGTCTTTCAACTCAACAAACTACTCTAGATATTGTTGCCTTTGCCTTTTAGCTTGCTCTTTATCCATAAGCACAACAATTAGATCAATCTCTGCTAGAGGAAAAATGTTCATAAAAGCAAGCATTCTTTCAATCTTTTTGGTCCCATACTTCTTACACAACTCCTCAGGCCTTAAAGCCTCCTTCCAATTTTTGGTAGTATCCGTCTTGATCTAAATTCTTCTATTAGAGCTCTGAATAGTCAAGGTCTGGTTGGCATAATCATAAATTGCACTAGCCGTTCTGAGCTAAGGTCATCCTAGTAGCCTCTCATTGGCCCCTTTCACATCCAATACCTGAAAATTGGTATTAAACTTTTCCTTCCCCACTCTGATTTGCATATTTCAATCAGCGAAAAAATTTACTTTTGTAAGTTCATTTTGTGCTTCTTCTAGCATCTGCATTCAAAAGATTTGATGCAATGATCTTTGACGCATTTGTCCAAGTCAACCCACATTGTGACACTTAAAAGGAACACTTCTTGGCATTTCCTCTCCTTCTGCATGTTGTTTTGTAGGGTTGGTTGGTTTCACCATAGGATTATCATGATTGGTATTTAACTATGGCTGCTCTTGACACGCATCCATAACAGATTCCTCTACCAACCGTTTCTTGCCACCCTTTTTGAGAAGCTCTTCTCTCAAACGCTTTGCAATTGCAGACATCTGAGGTGCTTTGCATGTGCAAATATTGCTTGTAAAACTACCCAAAAAATGATCCCTAATACATGGTGCCCTGCCTGATTTTGTGGTGAGGCAAAATTTACATTGTCACTCCATATATCGACCGCATATGTTGTGAGAAAAATCCCACTCTTTGCCGAGGGCTTTTTTTTTTCTTTCCTGATTTTGTTCCACTTGCGTTGACATTTTTCTCCATTGCTTGAATTTAATGCTGAAGGAATAAGAACTAGATATTCAGCTATAAAACCAATTTTCTAATTTTCAATATGTAATAAAACTAAAAATCTTTGTTAAGATATGTAATGGAAATGGCCTATGAACATTGAGAATAACAGAATTAAGAGAACTATAGTGAGCATTTTTATGAAACTACTTTGAGAACATAGAGGGTGAACTTAATTAGAGGTGGCAACATAACCATTAGACTTAATTAACTTGGCATGAACAATACTTTTGCAAGAGAGAGAATTAGAGAACTTGACAACAATTGAGGACCGGATTTACTTGGAGCCGGTCTCCCCTCCAATAGGCTTTTGTATTATTATACATTCTCCCATAAAGAGAGACTTGGTACATTACAATCTTTGTGTTCCTTGTGACCTAGGTGATGCAATGAAGATAGAAAGCTTCATGCATCACGAGCATAACATAAACTTGGTAAAAGCATTAACCATCCCCGGCCTCAGTTCCCAAGGCCTCAAACACCTTCGAAGGTGGAGAGAGCTAGCGGGGAATGAGGGTAGGGAAGAGGAAGAAGAAGTAACATATGAGAAAGAAATAGTTCCTCACTTATCATCACTCTTCTTGCTTAGCATAGTAATGAAGATGGAGAAGATGACAAGCTTAAGCATTGAAGCATGGCTCTTGGTTTGATTTGCACTCCATAGCCAAGAGCGTTGGTGTAGTCTCTCAACTTCTCAACAAGATTGGAGAATGAGATGAAGTCTCTTGCACTTGGCACTTCACATAATGAGAGAGAGAGAGAGAGAGAGAGAGAGAGAGAGAGAGAGAGAGAGAGAGAGAGAGTGTGTGTGAGGGTTTATATCTTGCAAGCAAGTCCCCTCCTTGCTTGGGTCGACCCCCTCTTCTAGCTCATGGTGGAAGCTCATTGGCTTTGTCAAGCCTAGCCAATCACAAGCTTGTTCACAACTAGAAATAGAGGTAGTCCTTGGACAAGTGTCCTCGTTTCCTCTTTGAGAGAGAGGGCTTGTTAAATGCTTAAACAATTAATTTAATTAACTAATTTATCATTAGATATCTCTAAGGGTCAACCAATAGGCTTTAAACAGACCTTGAGGGCAACCTAGCTAGGGGCTTGACATGTGTCCAATATGCCTCTTTGAGTAAGGGGTGCCCCTTGGGTGAGAGGAAGGTCATCCATGCATATCCCCTCCTTGTAGGGTTCGCCCCCTTCTTTGTAGACATAGGTCTTGACTTTCTACCCCTAAGCACCTTGGCCCCCTAGTTGCTTAATCACCTCAAGCACCTTAGCCCTCATGCATGAAATAGCAAGAGCATGGCCTCTCTCTCTCTACCATCCCCCTAGCCTCAAGGGCTCGCCCCCTCCTTGTGGGGATTGACTTTGACCTTCAAGAACATGCCTAGCTTTAACCTAAGGTCAAAGGACTTTTGCACTAACCATTGGAGGTCTTTAATGAAGCTAACCCTAAGGTCTTCCAAGATCTTTGCTTATGCAAGCATTGTTCTTTAGTAGACCAACTCCTTGTGAGACCTTGCTGAGATGGAACCATTCCCTTTTGGGCCGTGGTGTTGATCTTGGCCTAAAAACTCATATCTTTATTCTAGCTCTTGTTTCCCATTTAGTTCCTTATATTAAATGATCAGTTTAACATGAGAAAATTATTTGGGTGAAGCTAGATATTCGATTTTATGAAATTACCTCTCCCTTGAAATCATTGTCGTCCTCGACTATGAGGTAGAGAAGATAAAGTCTTGGTCATTAGTTCATTTTTCATAGCGGGTAGATGATCCCTTGTTACCCTACGACATCATTCCAGAATGGATGACTAGTCCATTTGATGCTTGGGAAATGTAGCTGCCGCAAGCATGTCTACTCTTTGGTCCATATCATAGTCCAAAGTAGAGTGACAAATTCTCCCTGGTGTTTGAGAGACATGGTCAGCACAAACATGATTGTAAGCATGCATACTAACTAAATTTGTGCACAATAAAAAGAAAATTAGTTTTATTAGACAAAAACATTGATCATTCAAAAGAAACGTGTACATTTGCTTACTCTAATGTAGCATTGTAAGAATTGACAAGGTTCATGCTATCCTTAAGCTGTATTCCTTGCATCCATCTAGCATCTTCAAAAGGATAATTTTTGAACTTAATAAGATACCGTTGGATAATCTTACCATGTCGTAGTACCTTGTCCTCATGCCGATAGATAGCTTCGGGTTGTAGCACCTATTCTTGATCTTCGATCTCTGGTGGGTCTTCAATAGTTGGTTCACTTGGTGGCTCTCTTTTGTAGGGCTTAAGTAGGCTCACATGAAAGCATTGTGTATGAGCCAATGGTTGGGAAACTTGAGTGGATAATCCATGTCATTGATTGGCTTCAAGATTTGAAAGGGACCATAGTATCTTTTTGCTAGCTTAGCATAATACTTTTGATGGCCCGTAGGATTTTTGCCCGTCGTTTGCCTCAATCAAGCCTTGGGAAACTTGAGCAAGACCCAATCATTTTATTTGAACGTTAAGGCCTTCTATGCTTATCAACAACAACTTTTTGCCTTTGTTGACAGATGGATAAAGTCTCCTTAATCTTTTGAAAAGATTCTTGTAGGTCATGGCTATATTCATCAGTAGCAAAGATCTTTCCATGCGCTGTGAGTAGCAAGGGACTTTTAGGTCTTCCCTCTATGATCTCAAAAGGTGCCTTTCCCTAGTAGTATGGACAGTATTATTGTATGCATACTCTACAAGGGGTAAGTATTAATACCATTGTGAGCGTTGATCTACTTCTGTAACATAAGTCTTAAGTAGATCGAGAATCATAAGATTGGCTATCTCACTTTGGCCATCCATTTGTGGGTGATAGGCCAAAGAGAAATTCAATCTTGTACCTAGATTTTCAAAGAACTTTTCCAAAAATTATTGGTCATTCTAGGATCTCTATCTGGCACGATGGATGTTCGCAATCCATGGTGTTTGAAAATCTGAGACATGAAGAGATTTTCCATTTGGTGCATGTTAACAGTCTTTTTGACAGGATTAAAGTATGCTTGCTTGCTAAACCTATCACCTATTGTCCATATTCCCCTATTCCCATATTCCCATGGATAGACTTGGGTAATTCAAAGATAAAATTCATGGACATACTCTCCCATGGTGAATTAGGGATTGGCAATGGTTGGAGTAACCCAGGTTGCTTCCCTCTATCATACTTGGTCTTTTGGCATACGAAACATACTCTTGTATGTATACTTTCATGGTAGGCCAATAGAAGTATGTCTCTACTCCTCGAAGAGTAGGTTGAATGTCTCTATGGCCCGCATAGGGAGGAGCATGGGATTCATACATGATTTTTGAAGGGAGTGGGTAACACATAGCCTATTTCCATGAAGAAGATAACCATCCTGCAAGGATTTGGACTTGTATTTAGCTTTCTAAGCTAATTTTTTGGATTTCAATCTTGAAAATGATTGATGGGTATCTCTGGCACTTTCAAGCTACCAAACACATGTAGAACCAATGATGATGACCAAATTTTGGCACGATCTCGAGGTACTCTTGCAGACATCTATTGCGATAGATGACTAAACTGTCATTTTTGCCCCTTTTGTTCTTGTCATAATTGTTAGTCCCTTTTGTTTGTTAGGCTTCATTAAGTCACATACAAGATAGAAGATTTACATTATAAAGATCTACTTCTTGTATATATTGACTTTGTAGTTGTGTGAAGTGTCCGATAGGCAACCTTACGAATGATGGGTGCTTTTGTTTAGTCACATCACCAATTTCCTTTGTCCTCGTAGTCCATCTTGGAGTTTTTTGACCATTCTCAATCATTTTTGTCTCATATTGTTGTCGAAGGCTGATCAACATTCTTTTCTTACCTCTGACAAAGGTACTGTTGCATATGGATTTCGAGGGATACCTCGTGAAGTTTTGTCATGTTCCCATACCTTCTTCTCTTTGTACTGCTCAGGCATCTCTTTAGTGTTTTATTCAGCTAAATTATGGATTTTTTCCCCTTTTTTAAAAAAAATCTCAAAAATATCAAAATAAAACCAAAAATCAACTCAACCAAAAAGAAAAATCATTCAAACAAAATTTTAAAGGCTATGTACACTGTACACATTTCCCTAGGGGCTTATATCCAGCTTTTGTCCCCGTACTCCTCTTGTAATGCTACTATGAGGACAATATACTCTGAATTTTGTCAAAAATTCATCATAATCAAATGCAAAAATTCAATACAACTCACAAAACATTGCCCTCTAATATTCATAATATTAGGTCCACATTTACAATGTCTCCCCCCCTATTTGGAGTCCTGCTTGACGACGGGGTATCGCCAATGGTATGTGTTGTGCTTGGGAAAATTAAAGAACTATGCCTATGCAGACCTTGTAATGTAGCTCTATTATGCATATGTAGTCAATGCATGGAAAAGATTTATGTTGTGCAAGATGCGGGTATAAGCAATTTGCTTATTGGCAGTTGCTAGCAACGCTTCCTATTCTAAGCAATGTGATGGTCTTTGAATTGAGGGTTGTAGAGAGATTTTGACTTTCTCTTGGGTTGCCTTTGGTTATTTTGATTTTGATGTTTTCTTGTGCATTCACTTCATCTCTGATCCATAAGCCTCGTGCAACATGTAGTGGCAAAGTGAGCAATGTGATCTCTTCTAATTGTATTGTAACTGTAGGAGGAATTGAAAGAATTCAAGTGGTGGTGTAGTGACACTAGTTTTATTGGTGTTGATTATTGGTTGTTTCATTGATACTGCGTGTTTGGGAACCCATACTTGTCCCTGATTTGTTTGTGTCTGAAGAGACTTCTTTGGGATCCATCTTCTCTTTGCGTGAGTCAGGAGTGGTCTTTGCTTAAGTCCTTGTACGCTTGGTTGGGCATTGGATTCATACTTTGGGAGTTGATAATCTAACTGTTTTGGAATCCAAATAAACTCCTGACCTCTTTGTGCTTAAATCAACTTCTTTGGAACCCAAATTTGATTTGCGAAAGCTTGCGACTTTGTGATTTTCTTAGATTTGTTTACAGGCTTCAGCTATTTTCCTTTTGGTGTTGGATCTTGTGATTTTTCATGAAAGATCTTCGTCTCCTTGATCCATACCTGTTATTGGCCAAGATGGCTCTTTGGTATCCAAAGTTGTCAAACTTTTTGGCTTGACTTGTTCTTCTTTGCTTTTGGCCTTCGTTGGTTGATACAAAAGCTGCTTGTGATCGTGATGACCTGAGTTCCTAGTAGGGGATGTCATAAGAATCATCATTGTTTCTACTATCCTCAACAAGGTTGCATTCTAGCACTTTTCCTTTGTGGTTTGGCTGGTTATGGAAAGTTACTATTTGTTTGCTCTTGGATTGTTGTTTCTGAGAGGACTTTTCTAGCCAAATGATGAGCGCGTTGTTAGCCCATTGGCATGGCTGTGTTCTTCTTGGTTGAGTCTTTTCTTCATGTATAGGAGCCACGTATGAGGATGCTTGTTGCAGTCATGTATTCATCAAGGATTTTGGAATCCACTTTTGATGCACTTTATTCTTGTAGCAGTGGCTTTGGTTCCTGGGTCTTTGATATGGACAATCATAAAACCATGCATTAGTTAAAGTTTCGTTCTTGTCACCTGATGGGTTTTCTGGATTTTCATTGTTTGCATCTTCTTGAAGCTCCAAGTGTTCTACGGAGTCATAGAATTTGTCTTCTTCTTCATCTTTGTTTTTCAGGATCACACTCATTGCAAAGTAAGGAACAACATCATAGCCATCTTCATCACAAAAATTTGTTGTGGGACCATCTTGAATAGCGCCCACATCCAGAGTAGCCAAGATGTGTTCCCATTCGAGTGGCTCTAAAGCTTCCTCAGGAAAGTGTTCTGGGATATAATCCTTATCTTTGATTGCCCTATCTAAGATGCATTCCTCTTGCTTTCAACTTCTGCATTACAAAGCTCCACACATCCGGAGTTCTTTAGGCTTATCCAACCATGCTGGAAGTTTTGATCCTGCTATAGTAGCAGAATCAAACTCTTCTACAGGGGTTCTCGTCACATCCTTGTAACTATGGTCCTTCAAGTTTATCCTTATCGTGATTACCATATTTCTCAGTTAGATATGATCGTATCCCCAATCTTGGACCATTTTCAATTGGCGCATGAATGATCTTCTTAGAATGATATCATAGTTGTTCTTCTTGCCAAAGTCAACAATAGCAAAGGTATGCTCATATTCAATGCCACAAGAAGTAACAACTACTTTTTCTAGCAGTCTTGTGGGCCTTTTCGTGTGTCCGTCTGCAAGCTGCAGTTTCATCCTGTTAGCCCTCATTTCTCTTTGATCCCTTCCTTAATTTTGAGTCATTGGTCTTCCTTGATTTTGAGTCATTGGTTTTTATATGCCAAATTTCTCTAGGCATTTCCCACAATAGCCCACATGTTTGGTCATATTATGAGCAGCTCGGCTAACATTATCATATAGGCGAATGGTGTCGACAATATGTTTATCAACTTTTTTGAATCGATGACCTTGTTGGGAGACAATCTCTGTGATGGGACTACAACAACAACTGACTTGGCCTTGTACTCTCCCGTATAGGATAGTAGCATTCTTAGAGAATGGGGTTGACTATCCATAGACTGTACAAATCCTTTGTCTTCCCAATAGAACTCCACTTCTAGATTCATTTGAGATCCAGCCTCAAATTCCTCTATTGGTGGAAGAGACACTCTTCTTCCATCACCCTTTTGGTTTACTCATTTGCTTCTCTCACTTGATTCATTGGCCTCTCTGACTTGTTTCCGCAATTTGTCAAGACCATCTATTTCTCTACAATTGTCAGGTATAGTTATGTGAAATTCCTCAGAAGAATTCTGTTGGTAGCAATTCATATTGAAATTCTGGTGATAAGGACAAAAAGACGATGAGTTTCCATTATTGTAAAGCTACTGATCACTTGATCAAGTAGTGTCCTAAGTTGGCCAAAGAGGCTAAGAAGAAAGAGGGTGGTTCCACTGCAAATGCTGGTTCCACTACAATGTAGCTATTGTTGAGTCTTCTGTGAAAGGAGACTGTGATGCTGATGTTGATGCAGAATGGGCTTTTAGTGCAGAGTGTACCTTTAATCCCGTTGTCCATGATGCACATGTCAAGTGCTGCAGATTCACATGTTTGGTATTTTGATAGTGGTGCTACAGAGCACATTACCACACATCGTGATTTGTTCACTTCTCTTGAGTCTATCCCTCATGGAATTTCAATCACTTGGTGCCAACAATGCCTCTTATCTGGTTCAGGGAGTTGGAAAGATTGTGCTTACTGCTACAAATGGCAGTTCTTTCACACTTGTTGATGCACTTTATGTACTTGGGATCAAGAAGAATCTTTTGTCTGTATTTGCACTTGTTAGACTTGGTCTTGTAGTCAAATTTGTGGATTACAGATATACAGTACATGATCTCACTTTTGGTGATGAAATTGTTGCATTTGGCATTTTATGTCATGGGTTGTATAAGCTCACTTTGTATGATAAGTGTGGGTAGAATTTTGCAAATGCAGTTTTGGATTCAAAGGCTATTTCAGATGCAAAACTTTGGCATGCACGTTCTGGTCATTTGAATTTTGCCAATTTAGCTCGTTTGTAGAAATCTGATATGGTTGCTTCTTTGCCGCCTCTTGAAGCACCTATCGAACATGTTTGTAAAGGCTATATTTTGGGTAAGATGCAGCATTCTAAGTTTACAAAGGATGGTTCAGTTAGGGCCACATGCAGATTGCAGCTTGTGCATAGTGATGTTTGTGGGCCCATGCAAACTCCGTCCTTGGGAAATTACCTTTACTTTGTGCCTTTCATTGATGATTACTCCAAGCATGCATGGGTATTTCCGCTTAAAGTGAAGTCCGAAGTTTTTATGTGTTTCATTTTTTTTTTTGGCTATGGCTGAAAATGTCTCGAATTGTACTATGGGCACCCTCCGCTCCGATCTAGGGGGTGAGTATATGTCTCATGAATTTAATGCATTTCTAGCTAGTGGGACAAAACACCAATGTACAGTGCCTCTAAACTCAACAAAATGGTGTTGTTGAGAGCAAAAACACGTCACTTACGGAAATGACACGATGTATGGTCAAAAGTTAAGCTTTTTCGCATTCTTTTTGGCTTGAGGCCATCATGTGTGCCACTTATGTACTAAACAGGCGTCCTACAAAAGCTTTGCAATCTATTACTCCATATGAAGCATGACATAATAGAAAGCCTTCTATTGAGCACATGCATGTTTTTGGCTATTTGGCATATGCTTTGGTGCCACAAACACAGCGCAAAAAATTGGATGATAAGGCTATCAAATGTATTTTTGTTGGTTATAGTGCTGAAAGCAAAGGTTATAGATTTTGTATCATCTGCAAACAAAGTGTATCTTGGTCTCACAAGATGTTGTGTTTGTGGAAGATTCTCTTCAGCCTTTGTTGTCATGTGTTACCATATACATGTGGTAGTGATGTGTGTGAACACACTAGGACCATCGGGGTATTTTCTCCCTCTTTAGGAGGTTTTTTCCCCCGAGCATTGTATATACACCCATCACTCTAGGGCTATCCATCTTTCCATTGCACACTAAGTAACACACTCTCTATTGTATGCCTTGAGCTTCCTTCGTCTTTTCCAATCTGTGTGCGTTTCTCTACAACCCTAATTCCAACAATTGGTATCAGAGCAGGTTATGTTCTCCCGAGCTTAGTCGCCGGCTGCTCTAGCACATGCCTGCTCACTTTCTTTGATTATAGTGAGGTTTGGCGAGCGTTCGCAGGTCGACAAATATTTTGGGTAAGCTCGTAGAGCTTGGTCTGCACAGATTTCTGATTCGGGCTCATTTCGGCCTTCGTTTCCACTACAGGCAGGTCTGCACATGCAATTTTGTCATTTTGTGCAGAATTTTTGTTAGTGCCGATTTCTGCATAATAGGTGCCTTACAGTCTTCTACAATTTGTGCTACATAGTATGTGTTGTTCTGGCTCCGTTTCTCCTATTTTCGGGCAGTTTTCACATCAAAGACCATATTAGGTATTTTGGTAAAAATCTCACATTATGGGAATCTCCAAATCGACCGAATTCATGTAATTTGGGAATTTTCCACTTAAAGTGGGAAAAATTGAGGTGTGTGGCTAGTAAATAAAGTGAAAATCTCATAGGATTGTGGTGTGAATAAACACCAAAAGTCAAGAGGATGTACAACACATGGATTTGAATAATAACTATAAATTACATAAAACAAAGGAAGATACAAAAAAGATTTTGTTTACAAATTGACTAGTATAGTCACAATAGAAGCTCCACATAATTCTACTCCACATTTGATACCATATCTGAACTTTGATCCAAGTGTGGCTGATGTGCACGAGTGAGGCCTTCTTTGGCTTTTAGAGCATGTCTTTCTGGAATCTTTATTCTAGAAAATGGTCCTTCTTTGTTGGGTCTCCAGGACCAAACAATTGCATCTATAGTTTCCCACACTTGTGGGTCCTTATAGTTGACAGCCCAATAACCCTTCCAACAATTACTGTAAGCTTGAGTATCTGTCATCCCACTTTTTCTCGCGCAAGGTGCCCAATATTGAATCAAGAGTTTTCTGTAGTTTGGTGATGTAGGCTCATTATCAATGTCAGATAAAGCCATTGCAAGCCACACTGGATAGATTTCTGTGTCACTCGGAACAAGCATAAGAAAGTCACCTTGGTGCACATCAGACATAGGGTCAAACTCTTCCCTTGGCCTATCTCGTTGAGGCCCACAAAAATGATCGTTCAACTCTTCAAGGCCTAGGAATCTTTCTGCTCCTTGTTGCAAATTCACTGTAGTGCTTTGTAGATGAGAATATTCTTGAGTTTTTGGCCAAAATATTTCATACAAGACTCCCTCTGATATGATTGCTTTTCCAATCTCTTCAATTACCTTACTCCAATAATCTATCACGGGTCTATAATATCGCGGAATACTTGAACCATTCCCTAAATTTTTCCAAAATTTTATATAGTTCTTTAGCCCCAAAATGACTTCTTCGTGGGCCTTGACATACTCCGCCATTTGTACTAGAGGTGGATCTCCATGTGGTAACATTGGCTTGCCTTCTGTGTCTGTTTTCCAAAGGCGAATACTTCCACTCCAACTTGATACACCTACATGTGCCTTATATTGCATCATTGGTGTCTCATCCTGCATAAAGAACCTGAACTGAAGCGGTTTGGAATGTCCAACAAGTATGTCTTGTCCATCACAAAGATAGCCATCACAATATTGCTTGAAATCAGGGATCTTTGTGAGAAAAAATGGAGCTGGAGATGAAGATGAGCTGTTTCGTAATGTATCCATCAAATGTGGCAAAGTATAGGTTTGTGTAACTCTCAACTTCTCTGAAAACCTACTAAACATGGCGTCTATGTCCTCATGTGTATGCCCAACCATTAAAAATCCCAGCTGGATGGTTTTGAAAACACCCCTTGCAACAAGCATTGACAAATAGGCAAATAAGTATCGATTTTTGTTTTCCCCTGCACAATTATCCAATTGTAGCAACAAGTTCTCTGGCAATCTGCGAAATGTTGACCCCAATTCCTCTTCTGCAATTTCTGACGACTGCACAATGGGCTCTTTTCCATCACTCAAGTTATGGTAGTCCAAAGCATCCCTTGAGTTCAAAGCATGTAGTAGTGAAATATTGCTCCTTGGAAGTCCATTTGTTACTAGATCACCAAGAGGATGCTTATCTATCCTCTCGAGGTTATGTAAACAATTAGCAATTGAGCCAATTGTAAGATTTGGATCAGCTGGCCACAAACCATTCAAGACAAAGTGTCCGTAATGACCTTCTCCATGTCCATGAGTGATCATGCCAATCAATGCCACCTGCAGATTATATCCTGAATCCACACCCTTGGGAACAATGCGTAATCTAGGAATGGCAGTCTTCTTTTGATCCATCTTATCATGGATTATGCATACATATTTTTGTGGTTGAGTTTCTGAATACGTGCGCCATGCATAATATAGGCTTCTGCAACTCTTTTGTTGTGCCATGTGAACTTCTCTCTCCCTCAAGAGAAGAGCTCTCTCTTCAAGAGAAGGTTTAGCTTCTAACCTTGCCTTGATTGAACTACAAATATTGCACTTAGAGAACTCACTCGTCTTTGTTAAAGTGACATGTGGGTACTCTTTGTTCCAAATTCTACCAAAAGAAGATTGGGATAGCTTCTTCTCATAGCCCATTTGGTCAAGTGTCGTGTTGATTTCACATAAAATATCCACTTGTTTGTATGTTGATGGAATCACCAATTGAGTCTCTCTTGAGCCATCTAGCAGTGTTCTACTTCTATGTGGCATTTTCTCAGAGTTATTTTCCACAAACTCGTTTAGTAGTGCTCTTGCTAAACTAGTATGTTGAAGTCCCCTTCTCAATGTACATGTGTTCCCATGTACATATTGGCGCACACCATTTTCAAAGTTCTCCTTGTATCGATAAAATGATGTCTTTGGTATTCCATGTAGCTCATACCATGCTCTACAACAAACAATAGAGCCATTTAGCCTGAATTGGTATCGTGACTTCTCATCTTTCTGATAACATATAGAAAGAACATCATAAACATAATTAGTGCGTGATTTTTGAGACTCTCCCCAAAATTGTTGTCGTAACCTTGTCACCATATCACGATCTGCAAATTGGCAGCATTTTTGTGCACAACAATCAATGCATGATACCCTTTGAATTGATTTGTTTGAAAGGTAAAAAGTCGAAGCTGGTGCTGCTTTTGATTTTTGAGTCCTGTTCATGAAAGTGTATCGTCTCTTCCTTGACAACTGGACAACATTACTCCCATCAAGTTTTTTTCCAACATTGCCATCGTTGGATACATCCTCATATGTAGCATGCATGCCATCAACAGGAACAAAGCGTTGTAATGGGCTCCCATTCAACATTGTTGTCTGCTTGATGGGCCACTTTAGCAAAGTGATGCTACCCACTTCAACCACATCATGAATGCTTGCATTTTCTCTTTCAATACCCACACCCACACAATCAGGACCAAGTTCCTGAAAGTTGACATAATCATGTGGAAATACATATAAGATGGTCCCTTCATTCATGGTTTGCATCATTGTGTCATCTTTTAAAAGGACCCTCTGATTTCTCCAAGACTCTCGAATCATTGCTTCAAATTCTGGGCTTGTCATAGGTATTGCATCTGTAACTAGAGGATCAGAATGATCATGTTCTTCATCACCATTGTAGCTTTCGTGTGGATCAATTAAGTTCCCATTTAATACAAAAGATTGCAAAAGAAGCTTTGACCATCGAACAGCACTCCATAATGAGCCTTGGAGAGATGAAGTATCCATTGTAGGAAAAGGTAGGACCACATCCTTCAAGCATTCCTCCACTAGTATGGAGACATTTCCCAGCCCTATCTTTGTACCACCACAAGTGGAATATGGATCTGTTCTACACACACAACCAATACCAACGATTTCATTGTCAAGTATCATATGTACTTTCTCCCCAGATTCGAAGTCCATCCTGTAAGTAAAAAGATTACATTGTTAAATCCATAGTTATAGAAAAATACTCTTCAAACCAAAAATCATGCTACAACATGAAAAAGGTTTGCATAGGTTGGACAAGTGGTGAACCTTGAGACCAAATCCTCCTTGCTATATTAATGGAAGCAAGGTTGGACAAGTGGTGGACCTTGAAACCAAAGCCTCTTTGCTATATGAGAGCATAGGTTGGACAAGTGGTGGACCTAGTTGTAATACCCACTGCCACCTATCAACTACTATAGGACTATGCTTTCCAATGTCCAAGTATCCCTTGAGTCTTTCAAGGTTGAACACGTGGTGGACCTTGAAACAAAAATCCCCTTTCTATATCAGAGCATAGCTTGGACAAGTGGTGGACCTAGTTATAATGCCCAATATCCAAGGTGAAATACCTTAGGACTTTGCTACCTTGCTTGCCAATGTTTACGTAGCCCCTCATTTCTTTAATGGAAGTAAGGTTGGACAAGTGGTGGACCTTGAAACCAAAGCCTCTTTGCTATATAAGAGCATAGGTTGGACCTAGTTTTAATACCCACTGCCACCTATCAACTACTATAAGACTATGCTTTCCAATGTCCAAGTATCCCTTGAGTCTTTCAAGGTTGAACACGTGGTGGACCTTGAAACAAAAATCCCCTTTCTATATTAGAAAGGTTGAACACATGGTGGACCTTGAAACGAAAATCCCCTTTCTTTATCAGAGCATAGCTTGGACAAGTGGTGGACCTAGTTATAATGCCCAATATCCAAGGTGAAATACCTTAGGACTTTGCTACCTTGCTTGCCAATGTTTACGTAGCCCCTCATTTCTTTAATGGAAGTAAGGTTGGACAAGTGGTGGACCTTGAAACCAAAGCCTCTTTGCTATATAAGAGCATAGGTTGGACCTAGTTTTAATACCCACTACCACCTATCAACTACTATAAGACTATGCTTTCCAATGTCCAAGTATCCCTTGAGTCTTTCAAGGTTGAACACGTGGTGGACCTTGAAACAAAAATCCCCTTTCTATATTAGAAAGGTTGAACACATGGTGGACCTTGAAACGAAAATCCCCTTTCTTTATCAGAGCATAGCTTGGACAAGTGGTGGACCTAGTTATAATGCCCAATATCCAAGGTGAAATACCTTAGGACTTTGCTACCTTGCTTGCCAATGTTTACGTAGCCCCTCATTTCTTTAATGGAAGTAAGGTTGGACAAGTGGTGGACCTTGAAACCAAAGCCTCTTTGCTATATAAGAGCATAGGTTGGACCTAGTTTTAATACCCACTACCACCTATCAACTACTATTAGACTATGCTTTCCAATGTCCAAGTATCCCTTGAGTCTTTCAAGGTTGAACACGTGGTGGACCTTGAAACAAAAATCCCCTTTCTATATTAGAAAGGTTGAACACATGGTGGACCTTTAAACGAAAATCCCCTTTCTTTATCAGAGCATAGCTTGGACAAGTGGTGGACCTAGTTATAATGCCCAATATCCAAGGTGAAACACCTTAGAACCTTGCTACCTTGCTTGCCAATGTTTACGTAGCCCCTCATTTCTTTAATGGAAGCAAGGTTGGACAAGTGGTGGACCTTGAAAGCAAAGCCTCTTTGCGATATGAGAGCATAGGTTGGACCTAGTTGTAATACCCACTGCCACCTATCAACTACTATAGGACTATGCTTTCCAATGTCCAAGTATCCCTTGAGTCTTGCAAGGTTGAACACGTGGTGGACCTTGAAACCAAAATCCCCTTTCCATATCAGAGCATAGCTTGGACAAGTGGTGGACCTAGTTATAAAGCCCCTCCTTTCTTTAATGGAAGAAAGGTTGGAAAAGTGGTGAATCTTGAAACCCAAACCCTTTGGCTATATATAGAGGATATCTTGGACAAGTGGTGGGCTTAGTTGTAGTATCCAATGTCCAAGGTCCAAGGTGAACTATGTAAAGACCTTACTTCCAAAAACAGAGTCGTACAAGTGGTTCTCCTTGAAACCAAAACCTCCTTAGTGTATTAGAACATAGCTTGGAGAAGTGGTGGACTTAGTTGTAATGGTGAATGTCCAAAGCAAACTATTATAGGACCTTGCTTCCCAAATCAAGTTTGGACAAGTGGTGGATCTTGAAACCAAAACCCCCTTACTCTATTAGAGCATAGCTTAGATAAGTGGTGGACCTAGCTGCCATGGAAAATGTTCAATCTGAACTGCTGCAAGACCTTGCTATTAAATGTCTAAGTAGAGCTAGCTTCTTTAATGGAATCAAGGTTGGGAAAGTGGTGCATCTTGAAACCAAAAGCCCTTTATTGTATTAGAGCATAGCTTGGACAAGTGAGGGACCTAGTTTTAATGTGTGATGTCCAAAGAAAAGTATTACAAGACCTTGCTTTCCAATATTTGAATTGGTCAAGTGGTTAAAACTAAGTATAAAACTTTGACCATTTTCTTCTCGAATTGCCAAAAAGCTAGTTTTAGACACCCCTAAATGAAAATGGTTTAGGGTGGCCTTAAACAATGTTTTTTCAAAGACTTGAACAAAAGGGTTGTCGAAGAGTAATGACAATTTATTGTGGCTTGAAGTGCCTGAGTATGTGAAAACAAGCCTAGGTTTTCCACGAGGCAAAAGGTGACATAATAAGAACATTGGAAAGTTAGGATTGACCATGTGGCCTAAACTTTGGCAAGTGAAGTGGTGGCCAAGTTTTGTGGCACAGTGTGCACTTGGTCCTATATGTGTTGACCACTTGGCTAAATCTAGGACCATAAGGCCAAACCTTTGGCACCTTAAATATAGTATGGGACATAATCTAGAACTGCTATAGTAAATTAGTAGTATAGCTAATATGTTAATATTTGTATTATATTTAAGTATGTGCTAATATAATTTATGTTCAAAATTTCACTAATGAAGAATGTTCCCATTTAGCACTCCAGATGCGGGGTCTTAGGGCAATGCCACAATGGGGTGACAAGGCAGCGCTTCCACGTGAGGTTTGGGGATAGCGCTCTTGATGGGGATGTGGAATATAGCGCTCTCGATGGCGGGGCTTGGGAGGTTGATTTTGGGATATTGTTCTGGGCGGGGTCCGGGGCAGCGCCCCGGGCGGGGTCAAGGGGCGGCAGCGCCCCCGCGGGGCTAGGGGCAGCGCCCAAAGATTTTTTTTTTTTAAAGTGAATTCCTAGTATAGAGTTATGCATGTTTTTCATATTTTCAACCATGATTTCTTTAATTTTGGCCGTGTGAATTGGTTAATTTTTTATATTGCTTTTGTTTTTTTTAATCCTATGATAAAACATGGACTTGTAGCATACGTGGCATTCTAATAAACCCTATCAAGATTAGGCACACAGAGAGCGCACGAGAAACGCACACAGAGAAAGCAGGCGAGCAGCAAAAACACAGAAAGCGTACACGGATCGCACACAGTTGGAGTATACGCGCGCGTAGAGGAGCAAGCTCGACATCGTACACAACACACAGGTGGAGTGCACAGGATTGAAAGTTCGCGCACAAGACAAAGAAACAGCAGCGTACACAACGCTTTCCAGAAGGGCAGGATCGGGCAGTCTTCTCAGGAGACATTGCACACCTCACGAATAGAGAAAAAACAGGTATTTCTCTCTCTCTCACTCTCTGTCTTTCTCCATATAGAGAAGATGGTTCTCTGTAACTCTTCTTGCACACACACTCTCTCGTCAAAAGACAGAGATACATAGTTTAAACGTATCCCCGCACACATACACATATTCCCACACATCGTCTTCCTCTCTTCCACATACATAACCACAGTGAAATCTGTTATCTTGCTGTCTCTCTCTTGAAAATACATGCACATATTCCCACACATCGTCTTCCTCACTTCCACATACATAACCACAATGAAATCTGTTATCTTGTTGTCTCTCTCTTGAAAATACGTGCACATATTCCCATACATCGTCTTCCTCTCTTCCACATACATAAACACAGTGAAATCTATTATCTTTCTCTCTCCTCTCTCTAAAAAACAGTTATTTATCTCTCTCTCTCTCTCTATCTATCTATCTCTGTATTTGCTATCTCTCTCTTGAAAATACATGCTCATGTATGTGTGCGTCTGTGTTATCTATGTGTATGTATGTATATTTGTGTTATTTCATTGTAATACTCATACATAATGCAGATACACAATTACACTTAATTACGATATGCACACATAGTATATATACATACATAAATATCACAAATAACTAACACATTGTAATACTAGTAAAATTGAATGGAAGACTTACTTGCGTGATCTGTTAAAGTCGATTCTTGTAGCGAGTTCTAGATGTATGCTGAGCTGATTTTCCTCTAATCCATTTGTAGATATGATTGTAACTTCTGTTTCTCAAAAATAGTAGTGTTGTTTAGTGATACACCTAATGGACATAAATGGTTTAAACTAGGACATGTAGACCAAAAACACGTGTATTTCTTTGGATGAATATATACACTTTTTGGTGACCCTTACCACAAGTGGTGGACCTTAAGACCAATGGACTATAAGGACCTCCAAACAATACCTTGTACACTCAATCCTTCTTGGTATCTAGGTTGGACAAGTGGTGGACCTTGTTCAAATTCTCTAACCACTCTCTCTAACATGGTGACATAATTTAGGTGTGATAAATTCATATCTATGCAAACTAATATCAGTTTAGGCTTGTTAATTTGAATTTGTTTGAATTTATGTACAATATAATGATTTGAGGTTTGCATATTTGAATTTAGGTGGTATAATGATATCTTTTTGTGGTAAACTTGAATTTAAAATCAATTTTGCGTGGAATATTTTAAATTTAAGTAGTAAAATTTAAATTTTTATAAAAAAGTTTGAATTTTAAAATTTGGGCGGGATAGTTTAAAATTTAGGCGGGATATTTAAGATTTGGGAGGGATATTTTAAATTTAGGCGGGAAGGTTTTGAATTTATAGCGAGATCTCCCTTACATAAGAGAGTATAGGTTGGACAAGTGGTGGACCTTCAAGCTAGAGCATCCATGCTACTGGACATGATAGGTAGGGAATCTAGTTGAATATTGTATGTATAATATATATGTAATTATATATATATGACAACAACACATATGTCTTCAAGATGTTTGCTGCTGAGGACAGGTTGGATGGGGACAATTACCCTATGTGAGCTTATATGATGCAACACGTTCTTGTGTCAAAGGGTGTCTTGAATATTGTGCAGGGCATTGATGTACGTCCTGGTTCTGAGGATGTAGGCGATGTTGTAGGTCTTGCTGCAAGGATGCTGCTATTAGAGTTGTTTTGCCTACGACAGAACAAGCTCATTGGGATGTAAAGGATACACAGGCTCATGCATTAATTGCGTTATCTGTGAAGCGCACCATTGTTCCTCACATTCGTTCAACAAAATCTGCAAAACAGGCTTGGGATATTCTAGCAGGTCTTTATGCAAGCCACAATGAGGCTAAAATTGCTTTGCTGCTAAAGAGCTGGAGTCGAAGATTATGCATGAGGAAAATGATATGGACACTTTTCTTGCTGGTGTCAAGGATATCAATGAGCAACTTATTTCTGTAGGTGAAGTCATTTCAGACAGTTCCCTTGTGCAAACTGTTCTTGATGCCTTACCAGATTCTTACCAGACTTTTGCTAGTACTTGGAGACTTATGACCCAAGGAAATCCCAAAGTTGTCAAGTTTGATGCATTATGCACATTGCTGTTGCAAGAGTCACTTTCCAGGAAAAACGGGACTAAGCAGCATGCAGTTGAACAGGCTTTTATTGCTTCTCAAAGAAAGGGTGGTAACAGCAATGTAGCCACTTCTTATGGTTCTGTTGCGAGTGGCAAAAATACTGTTCCTAATGCTTCTGCTACTGGCAGCACTGAAAACTCTGGTGATAAGGGCAAAAAGAAGATGCATTGCCATTATTGTAAAGCAAATGAACACTTGATCAAGCAGTGTCCTAAGTTGAAGGCCAAAGAGGCTAAGAAGAAAGAGGGTGGTTCCACTGCAAATGCTAGTTCCACTACAAATGCAGCCATTGTTGAGTCTTCTGTGAAAGAAGACTGTGATGCTGATGTTGATGCAGAATGGGCTTTTAGCGCAGAGTGCACTTACAATCCTACTGTCCATGCTTGTTAGTTGCTGCGGATTCACATGTGTGGTATTTTGATAGTGGTGCTACAAAGCACATTACCTCACATCGTGAATTTTTCACCTCTCTCGAGAGTCTGTGAATTTTTCACCTCTCTCTCGAGTCTGTCCCTCATGGGAATTCAGTCACTTGTGCCAACAATGCCTCTTATCCGGTTCAGGGAGTTGGAAAGATTGTGCTTACTGCTACAAATGGTAGTTCTTCCACACTTGTTGATGCAATTTATGTACTTGGGATCAAGAAGAATCTCTTGTCTGTATCCGCACTTGCTAGACTTGGACTTGCAGTCAAATTTGTGGATGACAAATGTACAGCTCATAATCTCAGTTTTGGTGATGAAATTGTTGCATCTGGCCTTTTGTGCCATGGGCTGTATAAGCTCACTTTGTATGACAAGTGTGGACAAAATTTTGCAAATGCTATTGCAGATTCAAGGGCTATTTTAGATGTAAAACTTTGGCATGCACATTTTGGCCATCTGAATTTTGCCAGTTTGCTGCGTTTTCCAAATCTGATATGGTTGCTTCTTTGCTGCCTCTTGAAGCACCTGCCAAACATGTTTGTGAAGGCTGTATTTTGGGTAAGATACAGCGTTCTAAGTTTCCAAAGGATGGTTCAATTCGAGCCACATGCAGGTTGCAGCTTGTGCATAGTGATGTTTGTGGGCCCATGCAAACTCCGTCCTTGGGCTATTACCTTTACTTCATGAATTTCATTGATGATTACTCCAAGCATGCATGGGTATTTCCGCTTAAAGCGAAGTCCGAAGTTTTTATGTGCTTCAAACAATTTCTAGCTATAGCTGAAAATGTCTCGAAATGTACTATGGGCACCCTCCGTTCCGATCGAGGGGGGGAGTATATGTCTCATGAATTTAATGCATTTCTAGCTAGTCGTGGGATAAAACACCAATGTACAGTGCCTTATACACCTCATTGAAATGGTGTTGCTGAGAGGAAAAACAGGTCACTTACGAAAATGGAACGATGTATGGTCAAAAGTCAAGCTTTGCCGCATTCTTTTTGGCTTCAGGCCATCATGTGTGCCACTTATGTACTAAACAGGTGTCCTACAAAAGCTTTACAATCTATTACTCCGTATGAAGCATGGCATGATAGAAAGCCTTCTATTGAGCACATGCGTGTTTTTGGCTGTTTGGCATATGCTTTGGTGCCACAAACACAATGCAGAAAATTGGATGATAAGGCTGGTAAATGTATTTTTGTTGGTTATAGTGCTGAAAGAAAAGGTTACAGGTTGTATCATCCGCAAACAAAACGTATTCTGGTTTCACGGGATGTAGTGTTTGTGGAAGATTCTGTTCAGCCCTTGTTGTCATGTACTAGAGACAATAATGTAAGCTCACAGGACATTTATGACACTTTGTTGCCTCTTTTCAGTGGTGTAAATACGAATGTAAGTTCCAATGAGGCAAATGTACAGCCTATGGGGATTTCTGAAAATGTTACAGATCAGCCGATTACTGATGCAAATGTACATGATGTACTTGATGAGGAAAGGGCTGAAAATGAGCAGGCTAGAGGCATGCGAAAATGGCTCGTGTACACTTTGTGTGACAGTAAGTTGGATGCACCTTTGTCTAGTCGTACTTGTTCAGGCTCTCGCCGTGCATCTTATGCATCAGATTGTTATGCTTTGGTTGTGTCTAGCTTACGTGATTTGAGGAGCCTCTGTCTTTTGATGAAGCACAGCATTCGGAAAATTGGATGGATGCCATGCAATCAGAATATGATGCACTTATAGAAAATGACACATGGACTTTATGTGATTTGCCTCCTAGCAAAAAGGCCATTGGTACAAAGTGGGTTTACAACTTGAAACGCAAGCCGGATAGCGAGATCGATCGCCATAAGGCTCGATTTGTTGCAAAGGGTTATGCACAACAAAAAGGCATAGATTATGAAGAGACTTTTGCTCCCACTTGTCGTATGACTACTGTGTGTTTTCTATGTGCATTGGCAGCTCATTTTGGTTGGAATGTACATCAATCATACATTCACCTTATTGCTTTCTTGAATGGTGACATATTTGAGGAAGTTTATGTAAAAGCCTCGCGGTTTTGTCAAGAAAGGACAAGAGGACAAAGTGTGAAGATGTAAGAAGGCTTTGTATGGGTTGAAGCAATCTCCTCGTGCTTGGTATGAGAAAGGTGACACTCATTTGGTCAAACGAGGCTTTCGTAACAATCCAATAGAAAGCACATTGTATGTAAAGCGTGAGGGTGATGTACTTCTCATTGTGGTTCTTTATGTCTATGATTTGCTGATCACTGGACCAAATGAGAGACATATTGCTGAATTTAAGTATGATTTGAATGCTACTTTCAAGATGAAAGATTTGGGGCTGTTGCATCATTACTTGGGTATACAGTTCAATCAGTGTGATGGTGGTATTGCCTTGTGTCAGAAAAGTTACATAGAGACATTGCTATGGAAACACGTTTGAAATTGAGTCTACATGATGCTGGCGATCTTGCTGATGTCACTCTTTACCAAACTGCTGTTGGCTGCCTCATTTATGTTTGCAACACGAGGTCGAATATTCAGTTACAGTCTCACAGGTCAGTAGATATATGCATAGCCCAGGGTCTAAGCATTGGCAGGATGTCAAGAGGATTTTTGGCTACCTTAGTGGCACTTTACATCTTGGCTTGTTTTATCCCAAGGGGGGATCACTGCCACGAGACTTACATGTTTTTTCGAACTCAGATTGGGCTGGTTGTTTTGACACGCGAGTGTCCACAAGTGGTTTTTGTTTCATGCTTGGCAGTTCATGTATATCATGGTTGAGCAAGAAGCAACCTACTGTGGTCACTTCAAGTTGTGAGGCTGAGTACAAGGCAGTCTTCACAGCTACGGTTGAGTGTGTATGGCTTAGACACCTTATGGCTGATTTGGATGTTGGACAGGACACTGCCAACACTATCTACACTGACAATCAGAGCGCATTGGCAGTTGTGAGGAACCCAGTTTTTCATGCTGCACAAGCACATTGAGGTGCATTACCACTATGTCAGGGAGTGGCTCTCAACAGGAGAGATCAGCTTGGCTTATGTTCCAACACAGGACAACCTTGCAGATCTTTTCACAAAGGCATTGTCTGGTGAGAAGCTTGAAGCTTTTCGCAAAGCTTTGGGCTTAGTCCCCTTTGTGGACTGATCATGTCCTCAAGGCATGGCACTTCCCTTTACTCATGTGCCAGCTCTCGTTCACCGCATCACTCCAGGGGGGATTTGTTACCATATACATGTGGTAGTGATGTGTGTGAACACACTAGGACCGCCGGGGCATTCCCCCCCCCCCCCCCCCCCCCCCCCCCGAGCATTGTATATATGCCCATCACTCTAGGGTTATCCATCTTTCCATTGCACACTAAGTAACACACTCTCTATTGTGTGCCTTGAGCTTCCTTCGTCTTCTCCAAGCTGTGTGCGTTTCTCTGCAACCCTAATTCCAACATCATGTACTAGAGATACTAATGATAGCTCACAGGACATTTATGACACTTTGTTGCCTCTTTTCAGTGGTGAAAGTTTGAATGTAAATCCCAATGAGGCAAATGTACAGCCTATGGGTGTTTCTAAAAATGTTACAGATCAGCCTATTACTGATGTAGATGTACATGATGTACTTGATGAGGAAAGGGCTGAAAATAAGCAGGCTAGAGGTATGCCAAAATGGCTGGTGCATACATTGCGTGACAGTAAATTGGATGCACCTTTGTCTAGCCGTACTCGTTCAGGCTCTCGCCATGCATCTTATGCATCGGATTGTTATGCTTTGGATGTGTCTCGCTTACATGGTGTTGAGGAACCTCTGTCTTTTGATGAAGCACTGAAACAAAAAATTGGATGGCTGCCATGCAATCAAAATATGATGCACTTATAGAAAATGAAAAATGGACTTTATGTGATCTGCCTCCTGGCAAAAAGGCCATTGGTACAAAGTGGGTTTACAAGCTGAAACGCAAGCCGGATGGTGAGATTGATCGCTATAAGGCTCGACTTGTTGCAAAGGGTTATGCACAACAAAAAGGTATAGATTATGAAGAGACTTTTGCTCCCACTTGTCGTATGACTACTGTGCATTTTCTATGTGCATTGGCAGCTCATTTTGGTTGGGATGTACATCAATCAGACATTGTTACTGCTTTCTTGAATGGTGACATATTTGAGGAAGTTTATGTAACGCAGCCTCGCGGTTTTGTCAAGAAAGGACAAGAGGAAAAGGTGTGCAAATGTAACAAAGCTTTGTATGGGTTGAAGCAATCTCCTCTTGCTTGGTATGCGAAGGCTGACACTCATTTGGTCAAACGAGGCTTTCGTAAAAGTCCAACAGAAAGCACATTGTATGTAAATTGTGAGGGTTATGTACTTCTCATTGTGGTTCTATATGTGGATGATTTGCTCATCACTGGACCAAATGAGAGACATATTGCTGAATTTAAGGCTGATTTGAATGCTACGTTCAGGATCAAAGATTTGGGGCTATTGCATCATTACTTGGGTATACAGTTCAATCAGTGTGATGGTGGTATTGCCTTGTGTTAGAAAAGTTACATAGATACATTGCTATGTATGTTTGGACTTGAGAATTGCAAACCTATTGCCACTCCCATGGAAACACGTTTGAAATTGAGTCTTCATGATGTTGGTGATCCTGCAGATGTCACTCTTTACCAAAGTGTTGTTGGATGCCTCATTATGTATGCAACACGAGGCCGGATACTCAGGTTGCAGTCTCACAGGTCAACAGATTTATGGATAGCCCAGGGTCTAAGCATTGGCAGGTTGTCAAGAGGATTTTCTGTTACTTGAGTGGCACTCTACACCTTGGCATGTTTTATCCCAAGGGGGGATCATTGCCACCCGACTTACATGATTTTTCAGACTCGGATTGGGCTGGTTGTTTTGACACGGGAGTGTCCACAAGTGATTTTTGTTTCATGCTTGGTAATTCATGTACATCATGGTTGAGTAAGAAGCAACCTATTGTGGCCACTTTGAGTTGTGAGACTGAGTATAGGGCAGTCTTCACAGCTACAATTGAGTGTGTATGGTGACTTATGGTTGATTTGGGTGTTGGACAGGACACTTCCAACACTATCTACACTAACAATGAGAGCGCATTGGTAGTCATGAGGAACCCAGTTTTTCATGCTCACAAAGGCACATTGAGGTGCATTACCACTTTGTCAGGGAGAGGCTCTCAGCAGGAGAGGTCATCGTGGATTATGTGCCAACACAGGACAACCTTGCAGATCTTTTCACACGAAGGCATTGTCTCGTGAGAAGTTCGAAGCTTTTCACAAAGCTTTGGGCTTACTCCCCTTTGTGGACTGATCATGTCCCCAGGGCATAGCACTTCCCTTTACTCATGTGCTAGCTCTCGTTCATGGCATCATTCCAGGGGGGATTTGTTACCATATACATGTGGTAGTGATGTGTATGAACACACTTAGGACTACTGAGGATTTTTTTCCCTCACTAGGAGGTTTTTTCCCTCGTGCGTTGTATATACGCCCATTCATTCTAGGGCTATCGATCTTTCCATTGCATGCTAAGTAAAACACTCTCTGTTGTGTGCCTTGAGCTTCCTTCATCTTCTCCAAGCAGTGTGTGTTTTTGTGCAACCCTAATTTCAACAACTAGGGTATACTCAAATATATGATTTGATCGAGATCTTGCCCCTAAGACATCATACACGTATAATGTCTTTTGGATCATATTTCACTTATATTTCTACCCAAGGTACTCCTTGATGCATACAACAAGAATACATGATCACAACAAATTTTGGATGTCAAAATTGATCAAAATCATTACTTTTACCTTTGTCTTCTTGGATCTGCAAAAATCTCCTTAAATCCAAAAGAATGTGCCCAAATGAGTTGAAATTTGGCAAAGAAGCTTAACACATCATTTCCAAACCTCCTTTGTGGTCAAAAGTGTAATTGGACCTTCAGAATTGGATGAAACTTGGTTTGGAAGCTTGTTTTGTGGTGCTAAACACCCTGGTATGCTCTGATTTCAATTTTGGTCCTTAAAATTGCCCTTTAGACATCATATGCATATGATGTCTAACTAATCAAATTGAAGTGAATTTCAATTCAAGCATTCACTTTGCCTAGATCCATCTTGTGGCCTTTTTCACTACTCTCAACTACACCATCCAACCACATACACACAAACAGAAGGAAACTCACTAAACCATACCAGAATCGTAAAAAACTTAATGAACATCATCCTTTCACCAGTATACACCTCTCCCAAAGCCTCTACACTCAAAATCCTCACTCTAGACCCATCTGTGAAAAATGTGTATGAAGACAAAGCCAAAATTTTGAAGTGCTCAAAAGTGAAATCTATGAACTCATATGCGTAGCTTATGTCACCACGATTCTAATGACTACTTGCACGCAAAAAATAGACATCATTTGAGATACTTACGACCACAAATAGATGCGTTAGCGTGCGTGCTCTTCGAGCCTTCCTCAATGGAGAATTACAGGCCGGATTACCACAGTTTGCACATATGAACAAACCTGACTCGGTAATGAATGATGAGGAACATTTAGCACCACCATCTGACCTAGCGGGACATGAATCTGTAATTGAAGTACCCGTTAACAAGTTGGGGCAATACTTTGAAGGTGATGAATCTAATGCTACTCTGCCAATCACTACTAAAGGATTAACTGTAAAGGGAGTCCTTGACGGTGGTGCGGGAGTCAGCATGGTGACAAAGAGTTGTTGGGAGTCTATGGGGCGACCTCACCTTGAAGCCACAAGCGTAGTGGTAAAAATGGCTAATGGATCTATTGTTACGCCTATTGGAATGCTTAAGGATCTCAGGATCAAGGTCTTGGGACACAAGGTAAGGCAGACTTTCATTGTTATGGATTTTTCCAAGCATCCTATGTCATTTGAAATGATCTTAGGGCGTCCATTCATGAGGGAAGCAAAAATGGTGCATGACTGGTCCAAAAACCACGTCTACTTACAGTTCCAAGACTCTGTCATTCGAGTTGATCTTTTAAGTGGTCGAACGCATCCTCTAGGAAATAAATTCATCATTGATAATCGATCAGACACAACAATTCACTCAGCTCCATTACAATATTGTTACACGTGTAACGAAGACACGGATATTGGGGAGAACTCTCCTTATATGGATATCCTACCCGGAATGGCTGAGTCAGACAATGTCGATTGGGTACACCTAGCGGCAACTATAGATACATGGGGAGCTAGAGGAACAACCTGGGTAACACCAAATGCGGAGGAGATACCACACATTGCACCAGTAAACATGTTAGGTGTAGCGCATGTAACATCCGATGATAAGAAAGAGGCACACCTACCTGAGAGTGAAACCGATGATTCGTCAAAGGCTTCAGGCCAATACACATCAAAAACGGAATCTCAGGGAGAAATGTATTCAGAACCTGAGGAAACATCGAGTGAACCAAGTATAGAAATTGAACACTCAAGGTCTAGTACGACCATCTATGGTAATTTATATGAGAGTGAAGAAGATACAAGCGAAGACCTATCAAGCGAGTCGAGTTCAAACATTTACCAAAATCAAAAGCTTAACAAGAAACAAAGGTCATATAAGAGACGACGATATCGAGCGAATGTGAGAGCTAGGATAAACAAGGAAAGATCTAATGCAGAATGGCTTGGCTATCTAGGGGCATGTGATGCTCATCGAAAGCTAGTAGACAATTGGGGTGAACATCTCCAGAATGTCATGTGGTGCAGCCCGCGACCCATTGACCTCGCTCAATTGGAGGTTACAGAGCCGAAATTGAGTCGAACTATAAGAAGACGTCAAAACCGAGAGTTAGCACAACAACAAAAGGAGGCAGAACTAAAAGAAAGGTCTCCGTCAGGACAAGAGCCTGCTGACTTACATACGGCTCCTGAACATTTTAAATCTTATACCACGGGGGAGCGAAAGGTTGTCTATGCCAAAGCCCAACGAATACCTACCAATGGAAGCAGTGGAGTCTATGATGGTCCAACGGTAGTTAAAGAGATAGAATTAGCAGAACCAGGTGAGGAGTCTAAACCAGTCTTTATTGCTCAAGACCTTACCGAAACTGAAGAGGCTGTACTTAAGGAGATCCTCAAGGAATACAAGGATATCTTTGCTTGGACATATCATGACATGAAGGGCGTTCCACCTTCTGTGGTGCAACATCCAATTCCCATGATCAACACTGCTAAACCCGTCCAGCAATGACCCTATCCAATGAATCCTAAGTACGCCAAAATTGTACAAGAGGAGATTGAAAAACTTATCCAATGTGGATTCATATACCCTATTGAGCACTCAGAATGGGTTTCTCCAATAGTCATTGTGCCAAAAAAGAATGGGAAACTAAGAGTGTGCGAGGACCTCAAGAAAGTTAATGCAGCCACTAGGAGAGATCATTATCCCTTGCCATATTTAGAACATGTGCTTGAAAGAGTTGCGGGCAAGGAAGCTCTTAGCTTTTTAGATGGGTACTTTGGTTACAATCAAATCACAATTGCATTAGAGGACCAAGCTAAAACTGCTTTTATCACAGAGTTTGGAGTGTTTGTATTTCTTGTTATGGCTTTTGGCTTAACGAATGCCCCTGCTACATTCCAACGATTAATAAACACTGCGTTTAAAGAATTTCTAAGGGAGTTTTGTGAAGCTTTCCTAGACGACCTTTGTGTTTATTCTTCTTGGGAGAAGCATTTGCTATATCTACAAAAAATATTTGAAAGGTGCAGATTTTATCGCATCTCATTGAACCCTTTCAAATGCCAATTTTGGGTTAAGCATGGAGTCATTCTAGGGCATATAGTGTCCAAGAACGGGATATCCACAGATGAGAGTAAGATTAAAGCCATTGCTGATTTGCCACCACCTACGAACTATAAAGGAGTTCAAAGATTTATGGGCCATGTTGGTTATTATCAAAGATTTATTTTAAACTTTGCACAGATAGCGCGTCCATTATACAAGCTTCTTATCAAGTTTCACTGGGCGGAAGAATGTCATCAATCTTATGAGTTATTAAAGAAGGCCCTAACAAGTGCTCCAATCCTGCGAACACCCGATTGGAATGTACCTTTTCATGTGCATATTGATGCATCAAATTTTGCTATTGGGTGTGTTCTAACTCAACCAGGAGAACATAAATTGGACTACCCTATTAGCTTTGCAAGTCGCCAATTAAATGATGCCGAGATGAACTACACTACTACAGAGCGCGAAGGTCTAGCTATGATTTACGCAGTAAAGAAATTTTGCTATTACCTTCTTGCTACCAAGTTTGTGTTTTATGTTGATCATCAAGCATTGCTATATTTGGTAAACAAGCCGTGTTCCACAGGTCGAATTACACGATGGTTGTTAATTCTTCTTGAGTTTGACTTCACCGTTGTTGTGAGGCCTGGGAGGAAACATGTCATGGCGGATCATTTATCTCGTATCCCTAATGGCAAAGCTCCTACGGGGGTTGATGATGAATTGCCTGATACCCCTTTGTTCATTGTTGAGACAATGTCTGAATGGAGTGAAAAGATTGTTAACTTCTTAGTTAATGGTTTTCCACCCAAAGAACTGCGAAAAGATATAGCTCGAAAATTAATCAAGGAATGCGAACCCTATTGCTTACTGGCTGGAACTCTCTATAAGAGAGGAAAAGATGATGTTCTTAGACGCTATGCCCGCGAGGATGAGTATTTATATATTCTACAAGAGGCACACATGGGTGTAGCTGGTGGTGACTTTTCAGGAAACTTGACTGCCCGAAAGATCTTACAGTCAGGCTATTGGTGGCCCACTCTGTTTAAGGATGCATCACTTTTTGCAAAGGGATGTGATGAATGCCAACGCTTCAAGAAGCCGCAAAGAAGTGACAGGATGCCTCTACATCCCATCAAGGTAACCCAACCATTTGAAAAGTGGGGCTTAGACTTTGTAGGACCAATTAGTCCGGTTGCACGTAACACACAATCACGATATATCATTGTGGCTACCGACTATGTAACCAAATGGGCTGAAGCAAAAGCAACACGAAAGGCGGATGCAAAAACAACAGCTAAGTTCCTCTTTGAGAACATTATCACACGTTTTGGATGCCCCTTTGAACTTGTGAGTGACAATGGAACTCATTTTATAAATGAAGTAATAAAAGAACTCACATCAAACTTCATGATATCTCACCACAAGTCTACACCCTATTATCCCCAAGCAAATGGCCAAGCTGAGAGTACCAACAAAACTCTCATCTCCATTTTGACAAAGACAGTCGAGGCTCATCGCACTGATTGGGACCTAAAGCTTACATCAGCTTTATGGGCTTATCGTACTGCGTATAAAGTTGCTATTAATTGCACACCGTTTAAGATGGTGTATGGCCAAGAAGCAGTTATGCCATGGGAGTTTGTCATTCCTAGTCTTCGAGTGGCTTCTCAAGAAGGTTGGGATGGTAACCCCTTAGTGAAGCGCTTATATATCCTAGAAAGGCTAGATGAAGAAAGGAAATTGTGCGAAATGCTCTAGTGGAGAAGGATAGGAGAAAGAAGTGGTTTGATAGCCATTTAAAGGATAAAGACATCAAGGTTGGTGATAAAGTTCTTATGTACGGGGTACGTAATGAAAAGAAGAAGTTGAAATATGCTGGTAAGGGACCATATCGAGTGTGTGAAATTACCCCGCAAGGTACCATTCATGTGGAGACTCTAGATGGAGTTGAAACCATTGGATTCCTTAATGGGAGTAAATTCAAAAGATATTATGATCCTCTAAGCCAAGAAGAGTTGCAAGCCATCCATCAAAAGAAGGCTGCCAAGGAACAAGAAGAGCTTTAAAAAATCCAAGCAAGAGTTGAGGTTCGAGAACGACAACAACGTCTTAGACGCCAACGAGAGGCTAATCTGGGAATCACGCAAGCATTTTTCGAGGACACAGATGAAGATTCATTAGAATCTGAGCCACTCCTACGATACCCAATTGAGCTAAATAGCCCCTATGGGAAAGTACTATACAATGCCTTATTAGATACGGGAGCTAAACACAATTTGTTATCGTATGGAGTTTGGTGTCAATTAGGGAAACCAATCCTATCCCCGAGTACGATGCAAGTCAAGGACATTAATAAAAAGAAAACTGCTATTCTTGGAGTCCTTCAGACCCCTGTTGTCTATGACAATGGAAGAATAGTGCAGAGGTTTCTAGTCATGCCCGCAGGAGCTATGGAAGGCAACGTAAACCTGGGACGCACGTGGATGTTGGCAACCAAATGCACTATTGATTGGGATACTGGTAGTGTCACGACGCGACCACCGACTCTTACCCCTATCATTCAAGCAAAGTCACCTACGTTGCAAACTCTAGCAAAGTTGAAGGATAGCCAACATTCACAAGCCAAGGTGGTTAACTCGTCTTTGCCGGCTACCCATGAATCTAGCACTTCAACACTTGTAGTTGCAGCAAGCAGTAATATTGCAAGTACTCAACCTGCACGACCTAAGAGTACATATCAATGGGTCCCCAAGGCCTTACTTCCAACTACCTCAACCCTCCCATCCATTCCAAGAAAAAATTTCCTGGGAAAACCAAGAGCGCGTCCTAGGAGAGTCAAGACCAAATCACGATGGATTCCAAAACAACTATTAGAAGCCCAAGGCTACTATGATGGAAATGAGCAAATTTGGGTACCTAAATGTAAAATGTGTCCTTCCCTATCGACAACAAACCCATATGAGTCAAACAGTGTAACGCTAAAGCCAACGGCGGACCGTGGGAAGGGAAAGATCACAGAATGCTACACACCTAGTCCAGAGCTAGTTTGGGCTCCAAAGCAAAACCAATTTATCCCACCTAGCTCAGGAAGGGGGGAGTTCCATGAAGCTTCTAGCTCCTCATGTAATACATCCATAGAGGTAAAAGCTTCTACACAGCCTCCATCTATAATAGTGGACCTCCATGAAGCTACAAAAGAATCCACACCTCCAAGTGTTCAAGAATCACCCGATGAACCATTTCAAGTTCGATCCTGGGAGAGTACCTTACCACCCTTGCAACTTGACGAGGCACCTAGGGTAATAGAAAACTAATGGCAAAAATCCTCACCTATTACCAACTGGAACAATTGGTTTCAAAGGGTGACAAGCTCATTTCAAACGGTATGATCTACCCAAGGAAGGGGGGAGTGTTTGTGGACATCCATCATTCACTTGCTTCCCTCTCAACCTTTCTCCCTGACCTCTTAATCTCTAATCTTAGGGAATGTATATATAAAGCCTTATACTCACAAAAACAAGATAAAAAAGTAAAAGAGCAAGAGCCATAACACAAATCATAAAAACAAATTATGCACAAGAACACGACCCTTGTAATATTTGCACTCTAACCATCATCTATTTGCGTGTACAGATATGGCTAGTACGCTAGAGTCATCCACTCCTGCCTTGGGTGAGAGGTACCCTTGTTACTTTTCACAAATATTTCACATGGTCTTTCCAGTGCTTGCATGTGAATGGGATTTGATAGGTACGCTAGCATGTGAGAGGAATTTTGAGGAGTTAGAATGGCTGATACGTCTCTTGACCACGTCTGATCCATACTTAGTAGAGAGCGTTTCTCCCATTGCACAAGCCTACCCTTTTGACCAAGATGACTATAGGCGTCTAGTGACCTTCTTAGTAAACATGGGCACCTATGATGAAGAAGAAAATTTACAGGACTACACGGATGGCACATATGGTCTCATGGATGATGACTTTGTTTATCTCGACGACGAGGATAGGGGTTTAGCCTTAGGGTTTCCCCCCAACCTCTACAATATCCTATTCCCTTGACTCTCTAGGGGGAGTGCAAATAATTAGGTTAGGATTCCTTATGTTTTTTGTTGTGTTCAATAAGTGTTGGTACCTTTTTCCACTAATGTGCCTCCTGGAGGTATTCCTTTTGTTTCCTAGTGTGTACAGGAGCGTGTTGCTATTGGTAGGATTTGGACCTTCATGGAATCTTTATCTCGACTCACTCTTCAAATCAAGCGCGACCATCGACACAAACAGGTGTTTCTTGTCCATTAGCATTGCCCCTTATCTTTTTTGCATCTATGATTGTCAGCTTTAATTGTGATTGGTAGCCTAATATTCACCGCATTTGCTTAGTATCAAACATTTAATTCAATGTAATTTTTTGTCATAATCACTTGTCTAAGTTTAAAAATCAAGCAGTCCGACTAAGCTAGTTTGACCAAGTTAGGTGTTAGAAATCTTCTCTTAATACCATGGGGAATGCCTTCCTAATAATGAATGGTTACTTAGGTTCTTAATCCAATTTAGGCAGCATTGTGTGAAATGTACTAGGGCTTTCTAGTGGGCTTGACCCTATTGACCTTTAGCTTAAGTATTATAAAGGGAGTTTACTGGTGTGATGAGCTTGGGAGGTGTATCAATGTTATATGACCCCCCAAAGTTACAAAATTAAAATGTTGAAAATGAACAAACAAAAAATCAAAGTGCCACACTATAAAATCTTAAGGTGGAAGAGAAATCTCAACTTGATTTGGTACTTCACTCACATGTATTGCCTATGGTACTAGAGCCCTAGAGGTTCCCAGTATGGGCGCTTTTACTTGAAAAGCAAAAAACCCAAGGCATACAAAATAGGCACACACATCAAAATTGAATCACTGTGAAAAGACTTTGGGGGGTCAAAGAAAAAGTAATCAGTCAGGCGATGATTTCATGAGAAATTCCTTTTATGGTAGCTTAACTACAAGGTCTTTTAAATATCGCCTCTAGTCAGCCCTCGAACAGGAATACTTGGCTCTCGCGATTAAACAACTCAATTGACCACAAATAATTAAGAAGCTTACCCATGGTATTAATATTCGATCTCTAGTGCCTTTCGACCGTCAAATTAGCGACCCCAGACTTGTTTAATTTTTTACCTTTACATCTGTTTATGCATTTGATTACATTGCAATTTAATGTTCATTGCTAACAAATTGTTTGAAATTCTTTTACCAATCAATTTGTCTACCTAAAACTGCATATGCTTTTTAAGAGAATGCAATTACTGTGCCAATGTTGTTTGATTTTGCAGTGACTGAAGAAGGCTAAGGACATTCATCTCAAATGCTCTTCCACCTCGACGAACTAGCTTCAACTCAATAGCTTTCGAGGACGGAATCTACATCAGAAAGGGGGGCATGTTAACCCTCACGGCTCACGGACACCCCATCACCTACGATGAACGTGTATTATGTATTTGGTAGAGTCAGGTACCGAGCTTGTCGGACCAATAGGAAAAGGGTAAGAGTGATCGCCGATGAGAGGCGCACTCTAACTGGGACATTCAAGGTGTTAGTTGGCTAAGCATGGGCGCCCAAGTGTGAATGGGGTGAGCTCATATAAAAGCCAACTAAACCTAAAATTCACTCATTCTCTCATTTGTGCAATAGAAGAGTGCTCTTGCTCCATCTCCATCTCCATCTTCTTCTTCTTCACCTCCTCGTGTGTGTGTGCATGTGAGAGAGAGAGAGAGAGAGAGAGAGAGAGAGAGAGAGAGAGAGAGAGAGAGAGAGAGGGAGAGTGTGTGTGCGATCGAGCATTACGAAGGCACGACGGCGGCGAAGTGGTTGAGCGCGGCACGACTGCAGCTTCTTCTTCATCGCGGCGAGGAATCCTCCACGGCAGGAGCATAGAGCGGTGAGTGACACACCATTGCCCTCTTTTGAGCTTGCTAGATTAGTCTTGTTGTGTGCTTGGAGCCATTTGTGGCTCGCACACGGTGTATCGGCAAGTCCCTTGCTTCGACAGTGCGGCAAGGAACGCACAGAGTCTGAGTACCAACACTACTAGAGTGCTCAACTTTTGGTCACATCCGAACTTGCATCCCTCACATTTTTAGCCATGACTTAGACCTACACATTTTCCTCTCCCAGCCACAGTGTGGGCTCTCCATTGAGACTCTCATCACCACAATTTTGGAGCATGGATAGTCACTCATCAGCCACACATACTACATTACACGTAACTTTGGTCCCATAGGTCATATTTGACCTCTAAGGAAGATAATAAAATCTCTGTGTGTGTGTGTGTGTTTCTCTCTCAAATCTAACTTACACTATTTTAACACTTTTCCTCCCTCTAATCTCTCTTTTTCTCACCCTCTCTCTCTTTTTATTTTCCTTTTTCTAATGTTTAACTTTTTTCTTTTTTTGTTTCTCTATTTTTCTCTTTGTAATTTAAGATACATATGTTTCAAACATCAATTCACTCTAGTTTAATATTAAACATACGAGAAGTTTTACATGTGGGTGTCATGTTTAATGTGTAATGCTTAACTTTTTCTCTCTACTTAAACCTTAATTTAACATTCATAATTTAATCTACATTAATCTCTCTACTTTAGTATTGATTAAATAACATTAACAATTAATTATACGCTAATCTCTATAGTGTGTGTGTGTGTGTGTGTGTGTGTGTGTGTGTGAGAGAGAGAGAGAGAGAGAGAGAGAGAGAGAGAGGTAGGTGATCCTTGAGAGGGAGAGAAGGAGTGAGAGGGGTGTGAGCTTTGAGAGGGAGACAAGGAATAAATATGGATGCAGATGCGATGGCAGTAGGAGTAGAAGAGCAAGGTATGCTGCAAGAGATGCGGCATACCTTGCTCTGTTCCTTTTTAAAATTTGTGAGATGATATATATGCAATAATATGCATGATAATATTTAATTTACAAAAAATTCATTCCCTCTCTCCTCTTCGGCCACCCCCTTTTGGACTCTCTCTCTACAAAACGCGATAAAGGGACTCGATAAACATTTTGAAAGTTTTATAGTGTATATCGATATATACCAATGCGTATATCCATGCTTGCAAGTACAAAAAAATTGGCGTGGTAGGACCTCTTGGTCCTAGCACCCAATTCACCATTATAAACAGCTTTGACCTATAAAAAATAATAACAAATTGACCAACAACAACTTAACATGAAAACCATTGAGATGACATGAAAAGACAATTTGTATTTTATTGATATAAATACATTATATACAACAGATTGTCAATCCCAAAGGTAGAAAGATTTTTATATTGAGTGAACGGTTACACTACAAAAATGGGCAAATGTATAAAAATGAAATGAGATATAAACAATAAGAAGAATTTTGGGGTACAAATTGGGAGAATTGTATTATCCCTAATAGATACATAAAACTAAAAGATATGGTAGAGTATGAGTGCACTCGTCTATGTTGGGATTATGCCTTTGGCCTAGACCTCTCAGCTTGTATGGGCATGACCTCTTGGACAGTCAGTAGTCTAGTCACCCTATGAGCATGTGAGGGCACATGGCCTAGCTTACATGGCAAGTGGGTTTCACATTCTCATAGGCTAATTACTCAAGGTTCTAAGTCCGCCACAAACAAAGGCTCATTCCCACACAGTCAACAAACATCTCATCCCATCATAAAGGGGGTTTCTCACATGAGCAGAGAGCATCAAATTTTCTTCAAAAGGGTTACCTCAAGCGTCCCTCAGCTATATCTAACACGAACATGGGAGATGGGATCAAAGGCTCCCATCAATTTTGGGCCCTGACATTAGGCGTCCGCCATAGATATTGTCATAAAGTAAACTCGGGTATTTTTGTAAACTGAGGTACCCAAGTTCACAAAAATACTCAAGTTTACTTTTTCCCGCCCTGATACATTTGCACGTCAAAACTCCATGGAAACGTCTACATTCCACAAGTGACGTACAAAACTACCCGAGGTTACATTTTTTCAGAGTTTACATTGTCCACGAAAGCCCGAGATCTATGGTGGTCAATCATCCCACCGTAGATCCCATCTCCTCACATGCCTGTGTGAGATATAGGCGAGGTCGAGCATCTTCCATTAGGGTAGTTCAAAAACACAAAGTAGAGATTCAAAGTAATTTGGATTCCTCAAGCAATCAAAGAGGATCTCCAAAGCTTCAACAAGCAGCTCAAAGGCAACCATTCATCAAGCATTCAAAGAATCTTTTTTCTTCTTCTCACATTCTCCCTAAACGTTGTCGTAATTAAAAGATTTAATTGTTGCATCCAAGCATAGTCACTTGAAGTGCATGCAATAGTTCATCACCTAAAAGGATAAGTTTCTCAAGTGCACCTTGTAAAGAGGATAGACACTGGCATTAGCTCACGCTCATTGCTAAGACCCCTCTAACAACAGTATTAGGAGAAAAAAGGATTGAAAAATTCAATGGGGAAGGGTTCCATACTTGGCAAACAAAGCTGCAAGGGTATCTCATAAGAAAGAAACTATGGTATATTGACCACGCACGGCTGAACCATCCACAACCAATAGCACACTCACCAGATCATAGCTTGCACAAATTCAAGCAAAAGATGAACAAGCTCTAAGAATAATTATCACCTCATTACATGATAATTATGTGCACTTCACTGATGATTGCACCACAACAATTCAAGCATGGACAATCCTAGAAGAAAATTTTGGTGCGAAACAAAAACTGTGCAAAATTAACCTTAAAAATAACCTTTACAATTGATGATGAATTAAGGGTTGGTTATTTCAAGCCTCGTTAATAGGTTAATGATCATCCTCACTCAATTAACTTTTATCAAGTGTCAGATCCTAGAAGAAGATAAGGTTGTTATGCTCCTAAACATAGTCACAATGCTAGAACAAAAGGAACCAACACCCACTTTGCAACATGTCATCAATGCTTTGATTGAAGAAGAAAAGAACGAGAAAAAGAAGGCATCAACAAATTGAAGAGCTTACTTTGCATCATCGTCTAGGACTGCATCTTCATCAACTAGGACCAAGAATAAAAAGTTTTATGAATGCAGCAAAATTAGGGCATTTCTCCAAGGATTGCTACAAGAACAAGTTCTGTAGCAACTGCGGCATCAAAGGCCATCTACCATCAAAATGTCCAGGTAGTAGTAGTAGCAGTGAAGGAGGAAAAGGCAAGATCAACCTTGTAGAGGACAAAGATGAAGATTTGGATCAAGAGAAGAATAACTATATGCATGTCTGTGCCTTCCCTAATCACTTCTGTGAATATACTAACGTACTGTAGATATGAGTGGTCTTCCACCTTATTTGTTTGAGGGGAGGATTATTTAATCTGTGTGACATCATATCAATCAAGACCACCTTCTAGTATGTGTGACTACTTCAATCTGTGTGACTACCAGCCTGTGTGGCTCTAATTCTCAGTTTAGCTTGTTTTAGTATAGTCCAAAGTCTAAGCGGAGGATTTTTGGGATTATGGTCTTTGGCCTAGACCTGTCAACTTGTATTGGCATGACCTCTTGTACAGTCAGCAATCTAGTCACCCTGTGAGCATGTGAGGGCACATGGCCTAGCCTACATGGCAGGTGAGTTGCACAAGAGTCCATATGAGCATCGCAGTTAGCCTAGATTTTCCACATTCTATGGAGCCACTCTTGACCTTTGGAGGGTTGCCCCTTGAACCTTGGGAAAGGTGCATTGTGACACTTGAGAGGTACACCTAGCCATGCTCTGCTACTACTTAAGTAGCTCATTTGTAGACACCGATAAGTTAGTTCATTTCTAGTCAAGTTGTTTTTTTTGAGTCTACTCTCTCTCTCTCTCTCTCTCTCTCTCTCTCTCTCTCTCTCTCTCTCTAATCATTAGTGCAATTATCTACTATGTCATTATGAATGCTAGTCTTGTTGATCCATCCTAACTCTACACTCTAGATCGAAGGTTTTCTCATGCTGCAAAGATGTTCGAGTCGGATTTTGCAAAACAAAAAAGACAATAAAAAAAGTTCAAGTAACAACCCTACATACAAAAAAAGGTTTTACATAAGTGAAATTAATGATAATGAATTTGTTTTACCTCGCTAGGTCAAGATCTTAAATCTTCATGAGATCAGCAAGATTGTGACTTGTACCATAACTACACTTGAACGGGATAGACATGCGATTTGTCACATCGTCCATTGTTTAAAAGCATTGAAAACAACATAGAAATTAAATTAGGCAATTACTTATAGAAATTAAATGCAACTATACTTAAAAAATCATCCTCAAATCAATTACTTACAAAAATTAAATACGATTATATTGTAAAAATCATCCTCAAACCCTGCCCATTTGTCGCTACCTAAGTGGAGCCAACTGCTTGACGGCTCACGCCTTCGCTGCCTCTTTTCGTTGCTTGTAACTGTCGGAAGTTTTTGCATAATTCCTTCTTTGCTTTCTTTCGATCTTACTTATCGAGTCAAGATGGCTTGGGCATGCCGGTCTTCAATGTTTCATATACCTCCGAGCGCTTGTGCTTCAAGTAGTCGCACATCCATGTGTGTGTTCATTTGGTGGAGAAATGATTGTCCACACTCTCCACATAAAGCATGCTATGAAGCATGGTGATTACTTTTTCTTTGAGATTAGCTGGTATTTCTTTCCATTTCTTCATGAGGTGGTGACGGAAGTACCAACACTACGATTGGTAAGATGAAGGGGATAGTCGGTGTGAAGTCCCAGGACGATGTGATGGTGTTGGGGATGGTAACTATGATGGGTCAATCCCTTGAGGTGGGACGAGTGAATGTCCTCATACAATCTCCTTTGTGTGGATGAAAAAGATACTAAAAACTCCTCCATGCCCCCCTGACCATAGTCCCCCCATGTGTGAATGTGTGTGAATAGTGAAGAATGTGCAACAAAAAAGAAAGAACTAAAAAGAACGTACAAGAATGATGCAAGGCCTGCATAATAAACATGTAAACATAAAGTTCAAAACCATTTTATTAAAGTGTGAAAAACTAACACAACTTTGCATCATAAAAAATTTAACTTACTTAAACACAATCTAGAACTTCAACTTAAACATAGACATGTTTAATTAGTTAGTGTTTCAAATGCAATGTATTTGCACTTAAGCAGTCTCTGTCTTATCTTGGTACAGCTCAGTATATAAATGCCTATATTTATGAAGAGCTCTCCCCCTAAAGACACATCCTCTAGCTAGTTCACTAATATCTTTGCATCCTCAATTGTCCGCCAAAGCATGTCATCTACACAGTCCATCTTAGAGAACGACTTACCAATGTAACTAATGACTGTAAAGCCATCTAATCCCATGTTTCCCTCTAGGCGTCACATCTGATGCACAGATCCCTTAAGCATTTTCATGAAGCGCTCTAAGATGAACATCCATCTAAAATGTGTGGTGCTCTATTTGCACCTCATAAAATATATGCACAAGGAGATGTACTTGAATATTAAGCATGCTGGAGGAAAAATGTGTTTTAATCATACAAGCACACTTTGCAACATTTTGCTTTGCAAAAAGTATGGAGGCAATGTCAACTTCCTTTTGGAAAATCCAATGAACCAATGTAGCAAATCTTTAAATTGTTGCATGGATGGTAAAGGACAAAGAACCCTTAATATCCATGGGCAAGGTAAACCACAAAACATGTTACAAGCATTACATAGGTGAAGCATGCACTTTATTATGATTTAGGATCATCAATTTGAAGGATGTCTGACACAGTTTATACCAATCATGTGACTTCAAGCCACTGAGATTTCCTTCCTTTGTGAACGCTCTTCTTAGTGAATGCATTATGACCCTACAATTTATATGATCTCTTTTACCTTGCCCTTTTGATTTGCTATCAAAATCCAAGGTAATTTTGGTAATTTTATTGCTGCTTCATTTGCACTTTGTGGTCATGTCAATCCTTGCAGTAAGTGTATCTTTCTTTCTAATGAGATGGTTCCACAATAAACATCCCACATTCTTGAATGTGTGCTTCGGATTGAGCAATTGATTGATTTTCAATTTTGTCCAATAGGACAAGTCATACCATATTGAGAATCTCTTTATCCTTGGCAAAAGGCACTCTCATACCTCTCCTTTTGCTCTAACCATTCTTGAGCCAACATCCTTGTTGGCTCCCTTCCCAAGAAACCCTCTCACTTTTCATGGTTCTCTAGAAGATGTGCATGATGAACATCGTAAATTTGTTTCCTCAATGATATTGGCCAGCATGCAGCAAGCCTTGGACCACATGTGACACAAACATTGTAAACACTATTTTTAAGTCCTGCAAAAAACACAAATTACTTCATAGATTTTAAACTAACACAAACGTTATTATTGTTATATTTGAGTCTATCTCTTGAGTATTGAAGACTTGAAAACTTACAAACTTTAGTACAAAGTAAGTCCAATAAGTGAGAAAGACGTCTTTTACTACTCTCATTCACACTTACCAACAATGAATTGCAAATAATAATTTGATGGATTGAACTCACCATATTCACAGATATTTGTGTAGCATGCCTTGTTTGTTAATGCATAGCCCATTTGCATTGATTACAAGGACATGAAACCCTGGCAGGGAGATATGCATCTCAATCAGAAGATCCCATGCCATCGTCGCTACTCATGGTGCTTGTGAACACAATCGTAAACGTAAAGATAATGTCAAACCTAAACTTGACTCAAAAAATGGTACATCAAATACGAATATCACAAAATGTAAATGATAACATGAATGCACATGACTTGCCCTTGTCCCTATTGATGATTTGGGCAAGCCATATGTGAAGCAAATGGCAAAAGGGCAAGCCGTTTCTAAATTTTGTTTGCATTTCTACGAGAAAAAATGCACTTTAAAAATTGCTTGCATACTTACCATTTATACTTGCCGCTTTGCACACACGGCTTGCCCTTGTTCCTATTGATGATTTGGACAAACCTTATTTGAAGCGGCAAACACAAATAGTAAGAGAGCAAGTCATTTATAAAGTCTGTTTGTATTTCCATGAGACAAAAATGCAATTGGACCTTCAAATATGGCTTGCCCATTTCTCATTTGTGCTTGCTGCTTCACACAAGGCTTTCACACTTCCCTATTGATGGTTTCAAATGGCAAGCCATGTGCAAAGTGGCAAGCAAAAACGGTCAGAGAGTAAGCCGTTTATTGAGTTTGTTTGTGTTTTCTCTTAAAAATGCAAATGGACTTTAGAAACCTCTTAATTACGTACTTGTCATTTTTGCCTGTCACTTTGTATATGGCTATCCCTCTTATCATTTGTTGATTTGGGCAAGATGTAAGCATTCTTGTTAGTACAAATGGAAAGAGAGCAAGCCGTTTGTTGAGTCTGCTTATGTTTTTTTCTCTAAAAAGTGCAAATAGATCAAAATGACTTGTGCACTTGCCATTTCTGCTTGCCACTTGGCACACAATTTTCCCTTGTACCGATGGATGATTTGGGCAAGCGGTATGCAAACCAACAAACACAAATGACAGGAGGGCAAGTTTTTTCTGAAGTCCATTTATATTTCCATGAGAACAAATGCAATCAATCAAACCTTTAGAAATGGCTTGTCCTTTTTCCATTTGTGCTTGCTGCTTCACACACGGCTTTCCCACTTCCCTACTAATGGTTTAGGCAAGCCATATGCAAAGTGGCAAGCAGAAATGGCAAGAGAGCAACCTGTTTTTGAATGTCAATTGCATTCTTGTTGGAATTAGGGTTGCAAGAAAACACACACTGTCTGGAGAAGACAAAGGAAGCTCAAGACACACAATAGAGAGTGTATTACTTAGTGTGCAATGGAAAGATAGATAGCCCTAGAGTGATGGGTGTATATACAATGCACGGGGGGAAAAACCTCCCAGTGAGCGAAAAAATGCCACGACGGTCCTAAGTGTGTTCACACACATTACTACCACATGGGTGATGCGCTGAACGAGAGCTGGCACATAGAGTGAAGGGAAGTGTCATGCCCTGAGGACATGATCAGTCCACAAAGGGAAGTAAGCCCAAGCTTTGTGGAAAGCTTTGAACTTCTCATGAGACAATGCCTTTGTGAAAAGATCGGCAAGGTTGTTCTGTGTTGACACATAAGCCAAGTTGATCTCTCCTCCTGAGAGCCTCTCCCTGACATAGTGTTAATGCACCTCAATGTGCTTTGTGCGAGCATGAAAAACTGGGTTCCTTGCAACTGCCAATGCGCTCTGACTATCAGTGTAGATAGTGTTGGCAGTGTCCTATCCAACACCCAAATCAGCCATATGGCGTCTGAGCCATACACACAAAATTGTAGCTGTGAAGACTACCCTGTATTCAGCCTCACAACTCAAAGTGGCCACAATAGGTTGCTTCTTGCTCAACCATGATGTACATGAATTGCCAAGCTTGAAACAAAAAACATTTGTGGACACTCGCGTGTCAAAACAACCAGCCCAATCTGAGTCCGAAAAATCATGCAAGTCTGGTGGAAATGATCCCCCCTTGGGATAGATATGCCAAGGTGTAGAGTGCCACTCAAGTAGTGGAAAATCCTCTTGATAGCCTGCCAATGCTTAGACCCTAGGCTATGCATAAATCTGTTGACCTGTGAGACTGCAACGTGAGTATCCGGCTTCGTGTTGCATACATAAATGCGGCATCCAACAACACTTTGGTAAAGAGTGACATATGCAGGATCACCAACAACATGAAGACTCAATTTCAAACTTGTTTCCATGGGAGTGGCAATAGGTTTGCAATCCTCAAGTCCAAACTTACATAGCAATGTCTCTATGTAACTTTTCTGACACAAGGCAATACCACCATCACACTGCTTAAACTGTATACCCAAGTAATGATGCAACAACCCCAAATATTTCATCTTGAAAGTAGCATTAAAATCAGCCTTAAATTCATCAATATGTCTCTCATTTGGTCCAGTGATGAGAAAATCATCTACATAAAGAACCACAATGAGAAATACATCACCCTCATGCTTTACATACAATGTGATTTCTGTTGGATTGTTACGAGACCCTCGTTTCACCAAATGAGTGTCAGCCACAACAAAGTGAAAAGACCACTGAAAAGAGGCAACAAAGTGTCATAAATGTCATGTGAGCTGACATTATTGTCTCTAGTACATGACAACAATGGTTGAACAGAATCTTCTACAAACACAACATCCAGTGAGACCAAGATACGCTTTGTTTGCGGATGATACAACTTGTAACCTTTGCTTTCATCACTATAACCAACAAGAATACAGTTGACAGCCTTATTATCCAATTTTTTGCGCTGTGTTTGTGGCATCAAAGCATATGCCAAACAGCCAAAAACACACATGTGCTCAATAGAAGGTTTTTTATCATGCCATGCTTCATATGGAGTATAGAATGCAGAGCTTTTGTAGGACACTTTTTTAGTACATAAGTGGCACACATGATGGCCTCAAGCCAAAATGAACGCGGCAAAGCTTGACTTTTGACCATACATCGTGCCATTTCTGCAAGTGACTTGTTTTCCCTCTCAGCAACACCATTTTGTTGAGGTGTATAAGGCACTGCACATTGGTGTTTTATCCCACAACTAGCCAGAAATGCATTAAATTCATGAGACAGATACTCTTCCCCGCGATGGGAACGGAGGGTGCCCATAGTACAATTTGAGACATTTTCAACCTTAGCCAGAAATTGTTTGAAGCACATAAACACTTCGGACTTTGCCTTAAGCAGGTATACCTATGCATGCGTGGAGTAATTGTCAATAAAAGTCACGAAGTAAAGGTAATTGCCCAAGGACGGAGTTTGCATGGGCCCACAAACATCACTATGCACAAGCTGCAACCTGCATGTGGCCCTAACTAAATTATCCTTTGGAAAATTTGAACGTTGCATCTTACCCAAAATACAGCCTTCACAAACATGTTCGATAGGTGCTTCAAGAGGTGGCAAAGAAGCAACCATATCAGATCTTGTCAAACGCAGCAAATTGGCAAAATTCAGATGACCAAAACGTGCATGCCAAAGTTTTACATGTCAAATAGCCTTTGAATCCACAACTGCATTTAGAAAATTTTGCCCACACTTGTCATACAAAGTGAGTTTATACAGCCCACGGCATAAAATGCCAGATGCAACTATTTCATCACTGAAACTGAGATCATGTATTGTACATCTTTCATCCACAAATTTGATTGCAAGACTAAGTCTAGCAAGTGTAGATACAGACAAAAGATTCTTCTTGATCCCAAGTACATAAAGTGCATCAACAAGTGTGAAAGAACTGCCTTTTGCAGCAATAAGCATAATCTTTCCAACTCTCGGAACCGAATAAGAGGCATTGTTGGCAGAAGTAATTGAATTCCCATGAGGGACAGACTCAAGAGAGGTGAACAAATTATGATATGAGGTAATGTGCTTTGTAGCACCACTGTCAAAATACCACACATGTGAATCTACAACAATTGACATGCATGCATCATGGACATCAGGATTATAGGCATCAACATCAGCATCACATTCTCCTTTCACAGAAGACTCAACAATAGCTGCATTTGTAGTGGAACCAGCATTTGCAGCAAAACCACCCTCTTTCTTCTTTGCCTCTTTGGCTTGATCAAGTGATCATTAGCTTTACAATAATGGCAATGCATCTTCTTTTTGCCCTTGTCACCAGAATTTCCAAAAGAATTGCTGCCAGCAGAAGCATTAGGAACATGTGATTTTCCACTTGCAGAAGAACCATGAGAAGTGGCTGCATTACTGTTACCACCTTTTCTTTGAGCAACAATAAAGGCATATTCAATTGCATGTTGTCTAGTCCTTTTTTTTTTGGAAAGTGACTCTTGCAACAGCAATCTGCATAATGCATCAAACTTGACAACTTCAGGATTTCCTTCGGTCATAAGTCTCCAAGTACTAGGAAAAGTCTGGTAAGAATATGGCAAGGCATCAAGAATAGTTTGCACATGGGAACTGTTTGAAATGACTTCACCTGTAGAAATAAGTTGCTCATTGATATCCTTGACACCAACAAGGAAAGTGTCCATATAACCTTCCTGATGCATAATCTTTGATTCCAGCTCTTTACGCAGCAATGCAATTTTAGCCTCATTGCAACTTGCATAAAGACCAACCAGAATATCCCAAACCTCTTTGGCAGATTTTGTTGAACGAATGTGGGGAATAATAATGCGCTCCACAGACAACACAATCAATGCATGAGCCTGCGCATCTTTTACATCCCAACGAGCTTGCTTGCTGTAGACAAAACAACTATAACAGCAGCAATCCTTGCAACAAGACCAAGACATACATCATGAATGCCCTACACAATATTCTAGACACCCTTTGACACAAGAACATGTTGCATCATGTAAGCCCACATAGGGTAATTGTCCCCATCCAATCTGTCCTCAACAGCAAACATCTTGAACACATTTGTGTTGTTGTCAGCCATGGTGAATGCTGCATCTGATGTGAAAACTATCCGAAAAGAGGAGAAATGAAGCGGGAACAACACATACTATATAGAAAAAACCCAAAACTGTAAGGGACTTGTTATGCAAAAAACAACACTGACAAAAATTATGCACAAAATAACAAAATAGCCTATGCAGTACTGCTTGTAGTATAAACGGAGGCCGAATGAGCCCGAATTAGAAATCTGATCAGACTAAGCTCTTAGAGATCTGCAAAATTTTTTGTTGACTTGCAAAACGCTCGCCAAAGCTCATTGAAATTGGAGAAAGTGAGCAGGCGTGTGCTGGAGTTGCTGGTGACTAAGCTCGGGAGGATGCAACCTGCTCTAATACCAATTGTTGGAATTAGGGTTGCATGAAACACACAGCTTGGAGAAACACACAGCTTGGAGAAGACGAAGGAAGGTCAAGGCACACAACAGAGAGTGTATTACTTAGTGTGCAATGGAAAGATAGATAGCCCTAGAGTGATGGGCGTATATACAATGCACGGGGGGAAAAACTTCCTAGTGAGGAAAAAAATGCCCCGGTAGTCCTAAGTGTGTTCACACACATCACTATCACATGTATATGGTAACAGTTTTTTCTCTTAAAATGCAAACAAACTTAACAAACAGCTTGTCCTCTTGCCATTTTTGCTCGCCATTCTTGCCGGTTGTTGGTTGAGGAAAGAGGTGAAAGGCGTTCTTATTAGTACAACGGAAAGAAAGCAAGCCATTTTTGTAGTGTGTTTGTATTTTTTCTCTTAAAAATGCAAATGAACTTCAAAAATGGCTTGTCCTCTTGCCATTTATGATTGCTTCTTTTCATATTGCTTGCCCACTTGTGTTAAGGGGACTAACATAACCAAACCAATTCGGCCCTAAGCCGGTTTAGAGCCGTCAACCCTAAGCGACGTTACACGACCAACTCCTAGCGGCCAAACCAAAAGCCACTAACCCTAATCGGCTAGCTCTAAGTAGATTGAAATGGCCAAACCAATGAGGTCAATCCTAAGTGGCTCTACGTGGCTAACTCCTAATGGCCAAACCAAAAGCCACCAACCCTAACTGGCTAGCTCTAAGGGGACTGAAATGGCCAAATCAATGCGGCCCTAAGTTGGTTTAGAGCGACCAACCCTAAGAGGATTTACATCTCCAACTCCTAGCGGCCACACCAAAAGCCGCTAACCCTAAGATGCTAGCCCTAAGAAAACTGAAACAATTGAACCAACACGGATTAAGCTAGTTTAAAGCGCCAAGTTTAATCAACTTTTTAGACCAACCTTAAGCAGCCAAACCAAAAGCCGCTAACCCTAAGTAGCTAGCCCTAAGCAGACTAAAATGGACAAACCATCGCATCCCTAAGCTAGATAAGAGCGGCCAACCCTAAGAAATTTTACACGGTCAACTCCTAGCGGCCAAGCCGAAAGCTATAAACCCTATCCGATCAACTCTAAGAAAATTGAAACAGCCAAATCAATGCAGTATTAAGACAATTTAGAGCAACTAACCCTAAGCGGCTTTCCATGGCCAACTCCTAGCGGCCAAACCAATGTGGCCCTAAGCCAGTTTAGAGCATGAACTCTAAGCGGCTTTATACAACCAACCTTAAATGGCCAAAGGAAAAGCCACTAATCCTAAGTAGACTGAAATGGAAAAACCAACATGGCCATAAGCCGATTAAGAGCAACCAACCCTAAGTGGCTTCACACAACCAATCTTAAGCGCACAAACCAAAAGCCGCTAACCCTAAGTGGACTAAAATGGCCAAATCAATGTTGCCTAAGCTAGTCTAGTGTGGCCAATGCTATGCGGCTCTAGTCGGCCAACTCCTAGAAGTCAAACCATAAGCCGTTGTTAACCCTAAGCATCTAGCCTTAAGCAAACTAAAATGGCCAAACCAAAGTGGCCCTAAGCCACTTTAGAGCGGCCAACCCTACGTGGCTTTACACGATCAACTCTAAGTGGCTGCCAACTTCTAAGTGGCTAACGCATAAGCTGTCAACCCTAAGAAGATTGAAACAACCAAATGAATGTGGCCCTATACCGATTTAGAGTGGCCAACACTAAGGGGGTTTACATGGCCAACCCTAGGCGGATTTACACGGCCAACTCTTAGTGATCAAACTATAAGTCGCTAATACTAAGTGGTTACTCCTAAGCGGACTAAAACAATCAAGACAATGTGGCTCTAAGCTGGTTTAGAGTATCCAACCCTAAGCGATTACACAGCCAACCCTAAGTAGCATGGCCAACTCCTTGCAAGCTAGCTTTAAGCAGATTTTTTAGAGTGGAACCCTCTAAGCAAAGTGTTTATAGCGAACTTAAATCTAACCGAAATGTTAATCCCAAACAAAACTTAAAGATACTTGCATTTAACACAACGTAAAATCTAAACTTAAACTAAACTAAATAAAATTGCATTTAACACAACATAAAATCTAAACTTAAGACTTAAAATTAATATTAAATATAAACATAAACTTATAATTCAAACAACTTTAAATTACAAATATAAATTTACAATTTTTGTTTGAATGAAATTTAAAAACATGAATCCAACACTTAAATTTAAATTCAAAAATATGAATCTTAAATTTAAATTCAATGTTTAAACTTAAAACAAGTACGAAACTCTTACCAAATTATTACAAAAATGTGTTTCCACAAGATTTACCACTTGGGTTACCACGGTCACATTCTATGTAGCACGGTATAGAAATGGTTGCAAGTAGTAATCTTGTTAGCAAACCATTGTTGCGGGAGCGAATCACAACACCTATAAAGTGCATGCAACACAACATAGATCAACATAATGTCAACCGAGGACACATATGACACGATAGGTGCACGGAGGCAATCTCTTTAGCTTGTCAGGCTGAGACCATCCCACACATACAACACTCTGGAAGGCTAACTAAACCACAATCTAGAATCTCACTACTTTCAACTACACCATCCAACCACATACACACAAACAGAAGGATACTCACTAAAACATACCAGAACCATAAATAACTTAAGGAACACCATCCCCTCACTAGGATACACCTGTCCCAAAGCCTCTACATTCAAAATCCTCACTCTAGACCCATCTACAAAAAACGCGTATGAAGACACAACCAAAATTATGAAGTGCCCAAAAGTGAAATCTATGAGCACCTCTCCGTAGCTTATGTCGCCACAATTCTAATGACTATTTGTACGCAAAAAATAGACATTGTTTGAGATACGACTGCAAATAGCTTGTAGATGCATTAGCGTGGTGCTTTGTTCCAAGTGGAATGCTTGGCATCGATGCATAGCTCTTGTCGAGCCTAGCACAATGGTGTTGTCGGTTCTCCAATGCAATGAGCGAGTGGGGAGTAGTGCCAGGATGAAGCTCTCTCTCTCTCTCTCTCATACACACACACACACACACACACACACACACACACACACACACACACACACACACACACACACACAGTCGACGATAGCTTAAAACTTGATTATGATAAGAGTTTTTTTTTACAAAATGACCTAGGTACCTTATATACTAAAGCTACCATAAGTTAAACCAAAAATAGAGTTCAAGGGGTCAAATGGCTTTGTATTTACAATCTGGAAGTGCCATTGCACCCCGGATTCTACAACTAGATTAACTACTCGTTACAAATGATTTTTTTAACAGTAATCCGTAGCGTTTCATAACTCTCAAAAAATAAGACTTTGTTGAGTTATGTCGTGCTATTGACCCACGGGTCAACAATCCCCCCCTCCAAATTCATGTTGTCCTTGACATGACCTAGTTGTCAATGTCGGTGTGGTCTTTGTTGTCGTTTTTGCTTTTGTTTGCTCCATTGCTTGTACTTTTGTCAAACCACAACAAGAACTATGATCCATGAAAATCATAATTGATGACGAACCTTACGTCCTTCACATTTAAGCCCCGAAGAGCTGCAACATTTTTTGCTCTCATTATAGGGCTATTGCTAGATCTAAATTAAAAAAGAATCCAATTTTGTTCAGCTTGACTCTTATCATCATGGATAGAGAAAGCTCCATCCATTACTTGCTCCAGCAAATCTATCAAATCTTCTTATTTCTCATTCTCAGAAACAACTTCTACAATCTGTAGAATTGAATGATTGGCTTTCAGATCTTGTGAGCCAATGAAAACTTTGTAATAATTTTGCAGAAATTGTCTGGCTAAACCCCCTTCAACTTCTTTAAGCCAAGTTGCACTCCAATAGAAAGTCTATCTGTCAGGCGGAATTTGGGAGATAATTTTTCTAATCTGAGGTTCATAACCCATGTCCAACATTCGATCCTCATCAAGGACAAGATATGTAACCTTGCGAAGGTTGGTTTGTCTATCATTTGTGTCTACTCTTCTTCGTTGGTGACTCCTTTGTTCCTGCATCAAGGTGATCAAAGTCACATTTGCCACGGTTAGCTTTTGTGTGCCGTGAAAATCATTACACTACTTCTACTTGATACATGACTTAATTAAAGCCTGACAAACCCCAGTTAATTTCCCAAGTTCGTAACTTGCTTCAAAAGGGCCTTATCCAAGCATACTCATCTATCATAGAAGATAGATCATTGTGAGTTGCTATAGATGCCGCATTGACTCTTGGTCGTCGTGAAAGTGCATCGGCAACTTGATTGTTCTTACTAGCAATGTGAGCAATATAAAAATAAAATTGCGAAAGAAAATTTGCCCACCTCATTTGTTTGTCGGCGTGAAGTACTTGAGACTTTGGTGGTCATTCACAAAATAAATGGAGTCCCCAATAGATAGTGCTTCCATGCGTCTAGGACATGTAGAACAGCTAAAAGCTCTTTTTTGTATATGCCTAAGACCTGTTCATCCGTATTGATCCTTCGGCTCTCATATGCTATGTCATGCTCTTCTTGAAGCAAGACTGCTCCCAATCACCGCAAGCATCACATTGGACCTCAAATGGATTTGAGAGATCCAAAAGCATAATCACTGGTTGGGAGGTAAGCTTCTCTTTGAGCTTGTCAAAAGAATTTTTCTCTTTAGCAGTCCATGAGTATTTAACATTTTTCTTTGTTAAGTCATGCAATGGTCCTGCTATTTGAGAGAATTTTGCTATGAAGCATCTATACTATGCACACATACCAATAAAGCATCTTAGCTCATGTAGATACCTTGGAATAGGCCATGCTTTTATTAGCTCTAACTTTGATGGATCCATACGGATACCATCCTGAGAGATAATATGACCTAAGTATTGAATCTATTGAAGGAAAAATTCACTCTTCTTTTGATTGATAAAAAGCTTGTTCTCCCTCAAAGCTTGAAAAAACACCTGGAGATGTTGCTTGCGCTCCACCAAGGACTTAGAGTAGATGATGATATCATCAAAGAACACTCCAATGAATTTGCGATAGGGTCTACACATTTTCTCCGTTAAACGATTGAACGTGGTTGGAGCATTTGTCAAACCAAAAGGCGTGACAAGATATTCATAAAGACCAAACGTTGTACGGAACGCGCTCTTTACGATATTTTCATTCACTATCCTTATGTGATGATAGACACTTTTAAGGTCAATTCTACTGAAGTAGGTCAAACCTTGTAGCTTATCAAACAAATCTTCTACTCGTGGTATGGGAAATCTATTTTTGATAGTAATATGGTTAAGCGCTCGATAGTCCACACACATGCGGTATGTACTAGATCTTTCTTTTGCAGTAAAAGGAGTGGAGAACAAAAGGGAGAGGAGCTAGGCCTCACCATCCCTTTGTCTACCAATTCTTGTACTTGCCTCATGATCTCCTCTTGTTCAGCTTGGGAAACTCAATAAGGAGGCGTGTTAGGCTGTGAACTTCTTGGTAGGAGCTCAATTCAATGGTCATCATCCCCTCATTTTGGAGGTAAGTCTATAGGGATATCATCAATAAAAACATCTTGGAATTCATTTAGAAAATTAGACAAGTCTAATCTTCTTGATTCCTACCATTTTCACTTGATAAAACATCAAGATCTTTTATGGATTGTTTGACAAAAATCATGTACGCAAAAACCGAGCTTTTCATTGATTTGTCAAAATCAAGAGAATTGACAAGGACATGGTACGACCAGGCTCATTAGAATCTATGTACATGTTCTTTTCCATGTACTTGAAATACAACCTTCTTTTAGGGAACTTTACATCAATAGCCATACGGTCAAACCATGGTGCCCCTAGGATGACATCTTCGTGTTTGAGAGGAGAGATGGAGAAATCTTCTTTGTCAACATAGCCTTGGACATGGAGACTCAATTTCCCAATCAAGGGAATAACTGTGGCTTCTTGAAGGCTCCATCGGCTACAACCACATCTCCCATCTCATGAGCTTGAATGCCTAAATTGGTGGCCAACTCCGTCGATATGAAATTGTGAGTAGAGCCAGGGTCAAACAAGATGAAGGCATCATGCTCCCTTACCTTTCTCCAAGCATAGGAAAGAGGTAATCCTTTGCAATGAGCATCCTTTTTTGGAGCTTTGATCGTGGAAGCTCTAGGAGTATTGTTAAGTATGGAGCCTGATTTACCCCTTGTAATTTTCCGTGGTAAAAATGCACATTTGTAAGGCCCCCATTATAAGGAGAAGCCATCGTGCGTGAAGAAAAATCACTCGCCGGAAATAAAAAGCACTCGTTGGAAACCAAAATTTTCAGGCTTTGTCGGAATATTCCTTTTCACCGGAATATTATGGCCGGACGACGGCCGGAAAGTGGTCGAAAATTGACTGGTCGGTTGGCCGGTGCCCGGTAGTCAATGGCCGATGGCCGGTGGTCGGAAGTCAATGGCCGGTGGACGAATTCAAAGGCGGACTTGTCTTCTCAAGCGCGGCCACGCATGGGCGGATTGGAGGTCCGATTTGGACTTATCTACACAAGGGCGGCTACACATGGCTGCCTCTCATGAGAGAGGGCAACCCTTTTGGCCTATAAAAGGAGGCCTCTTCTACACACAAAATGGAGTGTGAAGCATTGTGGTGCATTGTGAAGTTGGTGTGAGGTGGTGAGAGTGAATCAAGGTGGGAGCTCTATTAAGGGTATAATCCCTTTGTAATCTACTCCTTGTTTGAAGTACTAAAGCCATTGAGTGGCTGCTTTCCCGTGGATGTAGCCCACATTGGGTGAACCACGTATATCGTGTGTGCTCTCTCTCTCTCTCTCTCTCTACTCTATAATCTCTCGTGTGTGAAATTTTCTCTCTCCCCATTAAGTAAGCTACTCAAATATCTATTTAGCTACGTCATGTTTTCTAACAACTGGTATCAGAGCAAGGTTTGCTCGTAGCTAATTTATCTTAAGAAAAGGATTCCCTGAATTGAGTGGGAGTAATGGCGAAGGAAGGGAAGCTCAAGATCAAGAAGTTCAACGGAAAAAACTACCAACATTGGAAGATGCAGATTGAAGATTATCTCTACTTGAAGGACCTCTATTTTCCACTAGGTGGTCTTGTAAAGAAGCCCGCAACAATGGCAGATGAAGCATGGATTGTCCTTGATCGAAAGGCAATGGGAATAATCTAGTTAATGTTGGTGTCAACAGTGGCCTTCAACGTTTCGGAGATGAAGACCACGCAGGACTTGATGAAGTCACTTGACGACTTCTATGAGAAACCATCGGCATCCAATAAGGTATTTCTCATGAAGCGCTTGTTCAATCTAAAGATGATAGAGAATGGTTCAGTTGCAGAACACCTAAATGACTTTAACACAAACATAAGTCAGCTTCGATCAGTGAAAATCAATTTCAATGATGAAGTGTGAGCTCTCCTTATACTATCATCTCTACCGCATAGTTGGGACAGCCTTGTGATGGCTGTAAGTAATTCTATCTCTGGCACAAATACTCTTAAGTTTGATGATGTTGTGGGTGTTCTCCTAAGCGAGAAAATGCAAAGGAGAAGCCCAAGAGAATCATCAAGTGCTACATTGCTAGTGGAAACAAGAGGAAGGCCTAAGGAGAGGTTCAAAAACCAAAAGGGTCGTGATCTCTCAAGATGGAGAAAGTCACACACAAAGTTAGTTCTTGAATGTTGGAACTGCAGCAAGAAGGGCCACGTCAAGAAGGATTGCTGGTCCAAGAAGAAGAAGGAGTCGGAGTCTCAAGACAACAAGCCAATATCGGAGACCAATGTGGCAGGTAAAGTAGAGCAAGATGCTCTAATACTCTCATTAGACAATGTGTCTAATTCTTGGATAGTAGATTCCGGGGCTTCATTCCATGCGACACCACACAAGCAACATTTCCAAGACTACACCAAAGGTAATTTTGGGTATGTATACTTGGGAGATGATGAAGCTTGTGAAATTGTCGGCAAAGGTACAATTTATGTCAAAACTACTAACGAAAATCAATGGAAGCTTAAAGATGTTAGGCTGCATGTTCCTTCTCTTCGCAAAAATTTGATCTCTACAAGACAATTGGACGATGAAGGTCACAACATTGCATTCGGAAGCAAACGGTGGAAGATCTCAAAGGGATCTTTGGTGGTTGCCAAGGGAGAAAAGGTTGGTACCTTTACTTGTGTACTGTTAGCTCACAACCTTCAGCTTGTGCAACAACTACAGAAGTCGACTGTGTGATGTGGCACTATCGGCTTGGGCATATGAGTGCAAAGGAATGCAAATCCTTCAAACAAAGAAGCTTCTACCAGGTTTGAAAGAAGTGGACTTAGAGTTCTGTGAAGATTGTGTTTATGGTAAACAAAAGAGGGTAAAATTTCAAAAATATGGAATTAAAAGAAAAAATAAAAAACTTAAGTTGGTCCATTATGACGTTTGGGGTCTTGCAAGTACACCATCACTTGATGGCTCATTGTACTATGTAACATCCATAGACGATACAACTAGGAAAACATGGGTTTATGTAATGAAGAATAAATCTGATGTGTTTTCCATATTTCAAAGGTGGAAAGCCTTTGTGGAGAATGAAATAGATACTAAGGTTAAATGCCTCAGATTCGACAATGGAGGCAAACATTGCAGCCAAGCTTTTGAAAGCTTTTGTGCTATCAATGGCATTCAGAGGCAAAGAACAACCCCAAGGACACCTCAACAAAATGGCATTTCCGAAAGGATGAATAGAACACAAACGAGCACGAAGCATGAGGCTACATGTAGGCCTACTGCTTGAGCTTTGGGCGAAAGCTGTAAGTACGTCTATGTACAAGAGCAAGTAGACCTCTAGAAAGGTTTGTTCTTTCCTTCAACCATCTCTTGATCTCAGAGTTTGGAGAGCCGGAATCATACGAAGAAGCTATGCAACAAGAATCCAAAGAAGAATGGATGAAGAGCATGCAAGTGGAGAGGGACTCATTACATTGCAACCAAACATGGGAGTTGGTTGAGTTTCATAAAGGTAAGCGAGCACTTCAGTAACAAATGGGTGTATAAGTTGAAAGAAGAAGAAGGTGGGAAGAAAATGTATAAGTATAGGCTTGTGGTAAAAGGGTTTTCTCAAAAGAAAGGTATTGACTTCAATGAAATATTTTCTCTTGTTGTAAAAATGAACTCAATTAAGCTTGTCTTAAGCTTTGTGGTTGATCATGATCTAAATCTTGAGCAAATGGATGTAAATACTGCATTCCCTCATGGTGACTTAAAGGAGGAAATTTACATGCTTCAACCAAAGGGTATGAAGTAAAAGGTAATGAGAAAATGGTTTGCAGATTAAAGAAGAGCTTGTATGGTTTAAAGAAAGCATCAAGACAATGGTACTTGAAGTTCGATCAATGGATGTTAGATCATGGATTTAGAAGATGCAACTCAGATCATTGAGACTACACGAAGAATTTGGGAGATGGGAAGTTCATCATCCTAATGTTGTATGTTGACGACATGCTGATTAGTGCTAACATGCAGGACATCAAAGACCTGAAAGAAGAGCTGTGTAAGTATTTTTCAATGAAAGATTTAGGTGCTGTAAAGAGGATACTTGGTATGAAGATATCAAGCGAAAGGATGAAGAAGACAATCAAGCTATTTCAAGAGGATTACATCAAGAAGGTACTAGAAAGTTTTGCAATGAAAAATGCAAAAACAGTTTCTACACCTTTGGCTGGTCACTTTAAACTAACCAAGGATATGTGTCCAAAGACACAAGAGGAGATAGCCTATATGTCTAAAGTTCCATATGCTGCAGCGATAGCTTCTCTTATGTATTCTATGGTCTGGACAATGCTAGACATGCAGTGGGAATTGTAAGTATGTTCATGGACAACCTAAGTAAAGAGCACTGGCAAGCTGTGAAGTGGATACTTAGGTATCTAAAAGGGACAACAACAAATGATTTGTATTTTGGAGGAACCGATATTTTTGTAGAAGGGTATGGTGATGTAGATGTGGCAGGTGACAAAGATACTCGAAGGAGCACTATTGGCTATTGTCTTCACGGTTGGAGGCACAACAGTAAGCTAGGCTTCAAAGCTGTAGAAAGTGGTCTCACTTTCTACCATGGCAGCAGAGTATGTAGCAATGACGGAGGCAAGCCATAAATTCTATGGCTTCACAGATTCTTAGAAGAGCTTGGATTCAAACAAGACAATTGTGTCTTGTACAGTGATAGCCAAACAACTATCCATCTTACGAAGAACTCAACCTTTAATTCAAGGACAAAGCACATTGAGGTGAGATATCACTTCATACGCACTCTTTTGGAAGAGGGATAGCTAAAGCTAGGAAAGGTGCATACAAGTGAAAATCCTGCATACATGTTTACAAAGGTGGTCAACAAGGAGAAGTTGAGCTTTTGCTCATATTCAATCTGTTAAGTATGGAGCCTGATTTACCCTTGTAATTTTCTGTGGTAAAAGCGCACATTTGTAAGGCCCCCATTATGAGGAGAAGCCATCGTGCGTGAAGGAAAATCACTCACCGAAAACCAAAATTTTCACGGACAAGAATATTCCTTTTCGCCGGAATATTATGGCCGGACGGCGGTCGGAAAGTGGTCGGAAAACAACCGGTCGGTTGGCCGGTGGCTGGTAGTCAATGGCCAATGGCCGGTGGTCGGAAGTCAATGGCCGGTGGCCGGTGGTCGGAAGTCAATGGCCGGTGGCCGGTGGCCGAATTCAATGGCCGGTGGCCGAATTCAAAAGCGGACTTGTCTTCTCAAGGGCGGCCACACATGGGCGGATTGGAGGGTCCGATTTGGACTTATTCGCACAAGGGCGGCTACACATGGCTGTCTCTCATAAGAGAGGGCAGCCCTTTTGGCCTATAAAAGGAGGCCATTTCTACACACATTTACCACTGTGTGAAGTTGATGCAACAAGGTGAGTGTGAGGTGGTGAGAGTGAAGCAAGGCGGGAGCTCCATTAAGGGTATAATCCCTTTGTAAACTACTTCTTGTTTTGAAGTACCAAAGCCATTGAGTGGCTGCTTTCCCGTGGACGTAGCCCACATTGGGTGAACCACGTATATCGTGTGTACTCTCTCTCTCTCTCTCTCTCTCTCTCCACTATAATCTCGTGTATATAAATTTGTCTCTCTCCATTAAGTAATCTACTCAATTATCTATTTAGCTACGTCTTATTTCCTAACAACTGGTATCAGAGCAAGGTTTGCTCGTAGCTAAATTATCTCAAGGAAAGGATTCCTTGAATTGAGTGGGAGTTATGGCGGAGGAGGGGAAGCTCAAGATTGAGAAGTTCAACAGCAAAAACTACCAACATTGGAAGATGCAGATTGAAGACTATCTCTACCAGAAGGACCTCTATTTGCCACTAGGCGGTCTTGCGAAGAAGCCCGCAACAATGGCAGATGAAGCATGGATTGTCCTTGATCGAAAGGCACTGGGAACAATCCGGTTAAGCTTGGCGTCAACGGTGGCCTTCAATGTTTCGGAGATGAAGACCACGGAGGACTTGATGAAGTCACTTGACGACTTCTACGAGAAACCATCGGCATCCAATAAGGTATTTCTTATGAAGCGCTTGTTCAATCTAAAGATGGCAGAGAATGGTTCAGTTGCAGAACACCTAAATGACTTTAACACAAACATAAGTCAACTTCGATCAGTGAAAATCAATTTCGATGACGAAGTGCGAGCTCTCCTTATACTATCATCTCTACCAGATAGTTGGGACAGCCTTGTGATGGCTGTAAGTAATTCTATCTCTGGCACAAATACTCTTAAGTTTGATGATGTTGTGGGTGTTCTTCTAAGCGAGGAAATGCGTAGGAGAAGCACAGGAGAATCATCAAGTGCTGCACTATCAGTGGAAACAAGAGGAAGGCCTAAGGAGAGGTTCAAAAACCAAAAGGGTCGTGATCGCTCAAGACGGAGCAAATCACGAACAAAGTCAGTTCTTGAATGTTGGAACTGCGGCAAGAAGGGCCACGTCAAGAAGGATTGCTGGTCCAAGAAGAAGAAGGAGACAGAGTCTCAAGACAACAAGCCAACATCGGAGGCCAATGTGGCAGGTAAAGTAGAGCAAGATGCTCTAATTCTCTCATTAGACAATGTGTCTAATTCCTGGATAGTAGATTCCGGGGCTTCATTCCATGCGACACCACACAAGCAACATTTCCAAGACTACACCAAAGGTAATTTTGGGTATGTAAACTTGGGAGATGATGAAGCTTGTGAGATTGTCGGCAAAGGTACAGTTTCTATCAAAACTGCTAACGGAAATGAATGGAAGCTTAAAGATGTTAGGCATGTTCCTTCTCTTCGCAAAAATTTGATCTCTACAGGACAATTGGACGATGAAGGTCACAACATTGCATTCGGAAACAAACGGTGGAAGATCTCAAAGGGATCTTTGGTGGTTGCCAAGGGTGAAAAAGTCAGTACACTTTACTTGTGTGCTGTTAGCACGCAACCTTCAGCTTGCGCAGCAACTACAGAAGTTGACAGTGCGGTGTGGCACTACCGACTTGGGCATATGAGTGCCAAAGGAATGCAAATCCTTCAAACAAAGAAGCTTCTACCAGGTTTGAAAGAAGTGGACTTAGAGTTCTGTGAAGATTGTGTTTATGGTAAACAAAAGAGGGTAAAATTTCAAAAATCAGGAAATGAAAGAAAAAATAAAAAACTTGAGTTGGTTCATTCTGATGTTTGGGGTCCTGCAAGTACACCATCACTTGGTGGCTCATTGTACTATGTAACATTCATAGACGATGCGACTAGAAAAACATGGGTTTATGTCATGAAGAATAAATCCGATGTATTTTCCATATTTCAAAGGTGGAAAGCCTTTGTGGAGAATGAAACAGGTACCAAGGTTAAATGCCTCAGATCCGACAATGGAGGTGAATATTGCAGCCAAGCTTTTGAAAGCTTTTGTGCTAGCAATGGAATTCGGAGGCAAAGGACAACCCCAAGGACACCTCAACAAAATGGGATTTCGGAAAGGATGAACATGACAATTATGGAACGAGCACGAAGCATGCGGCTACATGCAGGCCTACCGCTTGAACTTTGGGCGGAAGCTGTAAGTACGTCTGTGTACTTAATCAATCGGTCACCCTCAACGGCATTGGATGGGGGAGTTCCAGAAGAGGCATGGACAGGTAAACCGGTGAATTATGCATTTCTCAAAGTGTTTGGGTGTGAGGCTTTCATGCACATAGATAGAAGCCTAAGATCAAAGTTAGATGCAAAGTCCAAAAAGTGTTTCTTCATTGGCTATGGAGAAGGAGACTTTGGGTATCGCCTATGGAATCCTGAAGATGGTAAAATCTTAAGGAGTAGGGATGTAATTTTTAATGAACAAAATATGTACAAAGATTACTTGGAAAGAAAACAAACAAAAGAAACAGGTGATGAGTACATGGAGCTTGAGGACGGTGAAGACTCAAGGACTGCAAACGGTGACAATGTGCAACAACATCAATCAAATGAGGAGCCTCAACCTATTCCCCGAAGATCTACAAGAGCAAGTAGACCTCCAGAAAGGTTTGTTCCTTCCTTCAACCATCTCTTGATCTCAGATTCTGGAGAGCCGGAATCATATGAAGAAGCTATGCAACATGAATCCAAAGAAGAATGGACGAAGAGCATGCAAGTGGAGATGGACTCACTACATCAGAACCAAACATGGGAGTTGGTTGAGTTGCATAAAGGTAAGCGGGCACTTCAAAACAAATGGGTGTACAAGATAAAGGAAGAAGAAGGTGGGAAGAAAAGGTACAAATCTAGGCTTGTGGTAAAAGGTTTTTCTCAAAAGAAAGGTATTGACTTCAATGAAATATTTTCTCCTGTTGTAAAAATGAACTCAATTAGGCTTGTCTTAAGCCTTGTGGCTGCTCATGATCTAAATCTCGAGCAAATGGATGTAAATACGGCATTCCCTCACGGTGACTTAGAGGAGGAAATCTACATGCTTCAACCAAAGGGGTATGAAGTAAAAGGTAAGGAGAAAATGGTTTGCAGATTAAAGAAGAGCTTGTATGGTTTAAAGCAAGCATCAAGACAATGGTACTTGAAGTTTGATCGATGGATGTTGGATCATGGATTCACAAGATGCAACTCAGATCACTGCGTCTACACGAAGAATTTGGGAGATGGGAAATTCATCATCCTAATGTTGTATGTTGATGACATGTTGATTGCAAGTGCTAACATGCAGGACATCAAAGACCTAAAAGAGGAGCTGTCCAAATCTTTTTCAATGAAAGATTTAGGTGCTGCAAAGAGGATACTTGGTATGAAAATATCAAGGGACAGGACGAAGAAGACAATAAAGCTATCTCAAGAAGATTACATCAAGAAGGTACTAGAAAGGTTTGCAATGCAAAATGCAAAACCAGTTTCTACACCTTTGGCTGGTCATTTTAAACTAACGAAGGATATGTGTCCAAAGACACAAGAGGAGATAGCCTATATGTCTAAAGTTCCATATGCTGCAGCGGTAGGTTCTCTAATGTATGCTATGGTCTGGACAAGGCCAGACATTGCACATGCAGTGGGAGTTGTGAGTAGGTTCATGGACAACCCAGGTAAAGAGCATTGGCAAGCTGTGAAGTGGATACTTAGGTATCTAAAAGGGACAACAACAAATGCTTTGTATTTTGGAGGAACTGATATTTTTCTAGAAGGGTATGCTGATGCAGATATGGCGGGTGACAAAGATACTCGAAGGAGCACTACTGGCTATGTGTTCACGGTTGGAGGCACAGCAGTAAGCTGGGCTTCAAAGCTGCAGAAAGTGGTTTCACTTTCTACCACGGAAGCAGAGTATGTAGCAATGACGGAGGCAAGCAAAGAAATTCTGTGGCTTCACAGATTTTTAGAAGAGCTTGGATTCAAACAAGACAATTGTGTCTTGTACAGTGATAGCCAAAGCGCTATCCATCTTGCGAAGAACTCAGCCTTTCATTCAAGGACAAAGCACATTGAGGTGAGATATCACTTCATACGCACCCTTTTGGAAGAGGGACAACTAAAGCTAGGAAAGGTGCATACAAGTGAAAATCCTGCAGACATGTTTACAAAGGTGGTCAACAAGGAGAAGTTGAGCTTTTGCTCATCTTCAATCGGCATTCAAGGATAAAAAGCCAGAATGGAAAGCAGTCACAGGTTTGGTTTGGAGATCAGTCTCCAAGTGGGAGATTGTTAAGTATGGAGCCTGATTTACCCTTGTAATTTTTTGTGGTAAAAGCGCACATTTGTAAGGCCCCCATTATGAGGAGAAGCCATCGTGCGTGAAGGAAAATCACTCACCGGAAACCAAAATTTTCACGGACAAGAATCATGGGCAACTTTAAAGGCCTCGGGGACGGAGGCCCCCGAGACTTTTTTTCGCCGGAATATTATGGCCGGACGGCGGTCGGAAAACAACCGGTCGGTTGGCCGGTGGCCGGTAGTCAATGGCCAATGGCCGGTGGTCGGAAGTCAATGGCCGGTGGCCGGTGGTCGGAAGTCAATGGCCGGTGGCCGGTGGCCGAATTCAATGGCCGGGGGCCGAATTCAAAAGCGGACTTGTCTTCTCAAGGGCGGCCACACATGAGCGGATTGGAGGGTCCGATTTGGACTTATTCGCACAAGGGCGGCTACACATGGCTGTCTCTCATAAGAGAGGGCAGCCCTTTTGGCCTATAAAAGGAGGCCATTTCTACACACATTTCATAGTGTGAAGTTGATGCAACAAGGTGAGTGTGAGGTGGTGAGAGTGAAGCAAGGCGGGAGCTCCATTAAGGGTATAATCCCTTTGTAAACTACTTCTTGTTTTGAAGTACCAAAGCCATTGAGTGGCTGCTTTCCCGTGGACGTAGCCCACATTGGGTGAACCACGTATATCGTGTGTACTCTCTCTCTCTCTCTCTACACTATAATCTCGTGTATATAAATTTGTCTCTCTATATTAAGTAATCTACTCAATTATCTAGTTAGCTACGTCTTATTTCCTAACACAATCGGCATTCAAGGATAAGAAGCCAGGAAGGAAAGCAGTCACAGGTTTGGTTTGGAGATCAGTCTCGAAGTGGGAGATTGTTAAGTATGGAGCCTGATTTACCCCTTGTAATTTTTTATGGTAAAAATGCACATTTGTAAGGCCCCCATTATGAGGAGAAGCCATTGTGCGTGAAGAAAAATCACTCGCTTGAAACCAGAATTTTCAGGCTTTGCCAGAATATTCCTTTTCGCTAGAAAATTATGGTCGGACGATGGCCGAAAAGTGGTCGAAAAACGACCGATCGGTTGGCCGGTTGATCGGTGGCCGGTAGTCAATGGCCGGTGGCCGGTGGTCGGAAGTCAATGTCCTGTGGCCGGTGGCCGAATTCAAAAGTGGACTTGTCTTCTCAAGGGGAGCCACACATGGGCGGATTGGAGGGTCCGATTTGGACTTATCTACACAAGGGCGGCTAGACATGGCTGCCTCTCATGAGAGAGGGCAACCATTTTGGCCTATAAAAGGAGGCCTCTTCTACACACAAAAATGGAGTGTGAAGCATTGTGGTGCATTGTGAAGTTGGTGTGAGGTGGTGAGAGTGAAGCATTGTGGTGCATTGTGAGGTGTGAGGTGTGAGTGACGTATATCGTGTGTGCTCTCTCTCTTTCTCTCTCTCTACTCTATAGTCTCTCGTGTGTGAAAATTTATCTCTCCCCATTAAGTAAACTACTCAAATATCTATTTAGCTACGTCATATTTCCTGGCAAGTATCATTGTGGGCATTTCTTTTGGGGTAAGAACAATAGCCATGTCCTTGCTCCTCACACTTAAAGAATTTGCCGGTCCTTACAAAAAGCTTCTAGCTCTTCAGGAAAGAGTTTGTTTTTACCTTTGTAAACTCCCTTCTCCTTGGACCGATTGTTGTTGTTGTTGGAATTACCTTGGGAAGAGTTTTGGGAAAAATTTTCCCCCTTTGCATCATTTCGATCTTTGTTTTCCATGGGCTTGGCATTCCTTTTAGCCCCTTGTTGGAAATTGATGCGTGAAGCAACCATAGTATCGTGGATTACTTCAGTGATAGAGCCAGGCCGTTGGGAGTTGACATACTCGTCCATTTCTTCAGGTAATCCCACATAGAATTGTTGCTTTTGCTCAGCGAAGTTTATCTTTTGAAAGACAATATCCTTGAGATGTAAATCCCAAAACTTGTCCATATATTTGTGGATAGACTCAATGGAGATCAACTTCAAACTCCACCATTCAGTAAGCACTTTGTCCTTTGCATTGCTTGCAAGGAATCGCTTCATGATGGAGACTCATAGAGTTTTCCATGTCTTTGGGGCTTTGCCGTTGCCACGAAGGTTAGCCCCATAGACAAGCAGATTTTTGAAAGTGCATAGCTACATGACGTAGCTTGGAGAACTCTGTAAATCCCTTGTCTCCAAAGGTCGCATCAAATTTTTAGATGAAGGCCACTACTTTGTAGGTAGCACCAAAGGTGCCATCATAGGTGAGAAAAGAGATACTCTTTCCTCCCTCTTTGAACTTCTTAAGCTTTTGGGACCTTCTCCACTCAGGGTAGGATTTATGATGTCCTCTCCTCTTATATTCTCTAGGAGAACAGCTGTTGCTTTCATCGGAAGAGGAGAAAGGTGAAGAAGAAGGAGAAGAGGGTGACCTCTTTCTTGCCTTTTTCTTCCTTTGTTTTCTCTTCCCTTTTGGAGTGACGAGAAGAAGGACTATGGGTTGACCGTTCCTCTTCGAAGGAGTTGGTGATCGTCTAGACTGCCGTCTTCCTAGAGCGACATCTTCAAAGGAACTTAGTGATTCACTTCTTTCTCATTCTTTGGATTCCTCCTCTCTTATGGGAGAGAGTCTTCTTCTTGGAGCTCATCAAGAGGCCTCCTAAGCTCTCTCTCCTCTTAGAGAGGAAGGGAAATCCAATAAGCACGAATTTGTTGAGTAACTTTGGCTTGCAAAGCAGGTTTGCCCATAGCTTGTTACAACCTAGTAACAAGTTAGCAAACATGGGGGCATCATCATTAGCACCTTCATGTGCAACATCAAAGTTGTCAATATTCATTCTACTCTCTTGGTTATTGTCAGCCATGCTAATTAAACTTACTTCATGTGCAAAATCAAAGTTGTCAATATTCATTCTACTCTCTTGGTTATTGTCAGCCATGCTAAATTACTTCATGCTTTGGTACCCTCAAAAACTTTAGTCGCTACTATTCTTTATCTTTGAAAATTAGTTCTCAAGCAGCCACACCTGTGGTTTAGAGATGTTGGTTGCAAAGACTAGTGGAGAGGGTCTAACATTGCTCGGTTGATTATGGTTCTTGTTGAGCTTGCTAGTAGCTCAATAATGGTTAAGCCAAAGGCAAGCAGCGAGAGACTCCATTATTAAGACTATAGTTCCCAATGGTGTACCTCGAACTAAGTCCTATTCAACCAAGTAATAGATCCCTGTCCTACTTACCCTATTGCAATGAGCATGTCTAACCTTTCATGGATAACTTAAGGACCTCTCTTCTTAAGTAAGAAAAGAGAAACCAATAGCTCTGATACCAATGTCATGGAAATGGTCTATGAACATTGAGAATGGCGGAATTAAGAGAACTATAGTGAGCATTTTTATGAGATTACTTTGAGAACATAGAGGTGAACTTAATTAGCGGTAGCAACATAACCATTAGACTTAATTAACTTGGCATGACCAATACTTTTGCAAGAGAGAGAGTTAGAGAACTTGACAACAATCAAAAACCGGATTTACTTGGACCCGGCCCCCCCTCCAATAGGCTTTTATATTATAGATTCTCCCATAAAGAGAGACTTGGTACAATAAAATCTTTGTGTTCCTTGTGACCTAGGTGATGCATTGAGGATGGAAAGATTCATGAATCATGAGCATAACATAAACTTGGTAAAAGCATTAATCATCCCCGGCCTTAGTCCCAAGGCCTCAAACACCTTCGAAGGTGGAGAGAGCTAGCGGGGAATGAGGGTAGGGAAGAGGAAGAAGAAGTAACATATGAGAAAGAAATAGTTCCTCACTTATCATCACTCTTCTTGCTTAGCATAGCATAATATCATAGTAATTAAGATGGAGAAGATGGAAAGCATAAGCATTGAAGCATGGGTCTTGGTTGGATTTGCATTCCATAGCCAAGAGTGTTGGTGCAGGCTCTCAACTTCTCAACAAGCTTGGAGAAGGAGATGAAGTCTCTTGCACTTGGCACTTCACATAACGAGAGTGTGTGAGTGAGAGTGTGAGGGTGTATATCTTGTAAGCAAGCCCCCTCCTTGCTTGGTTCGACCTCCTCTTCTAGCTCATGGTAGAAGCTCCTTGGCTTTGTCAAGCCTAGCGAATCACAAGCTTGTTCACAATTAGCAATAGAGGTAGTCCTTGGACAAGTGTCCTCCTTTCTTCTTTGACAGAGAGGGCTTGCTAAATGCTTAAAAAATTAATTTAATTAACTAATTTATCACTAGACCTCTCTAAGGGTCAACAAATAGGCTTTAAACAGACCTTGAGGGCAACCTAGCTAGGGGCTTGACATGTGTCCAATATGCCTCTTTGAGCAAGGGGCGCCCCTTGGGTGAGGCGAAGTTCATCCATGCATATTTTCCCCTTGTAGGGCTCACCCCCTTCTTTGTAGGCATAGGTCTTTACTTTCTACCCTAAGCACCTTGGCCCCCTATTTGCTTAATCACCTCAAGCACCTTAGCCCTCATGCATGGAAATAGCAAGAGCATGGCCTCTCTCTCTACCATCCCCCTAGCCTCAAGGGCTCGCCCCCTCCTTGTAGGGATTGACTTTGACCTTCAAGCACATGCATAGCTTAAGACGTTGCACCTTATTTGTCAAGCATCTCATGCACTTTTAATTATCAAGCACCTCAAGCATATGCCTAGCTTTAACCTAAGGTCTAAGGACTTTTGCACTAACCATTGGAGGTCTTTAATGAAGCTAACCCTAAGGTCTTCCAAGCTCCATTATGCAAGCATTGTTCTTCAGTAGAATAGATCCTTGTGAGCCCTTACTGAGATGGAACCATCCCCTTTTGGGCCCGTGTTGAGCTTGGCCTAAAAACTCATATCTATGTTCTAGCTCTTGTTTCCCATTTATTATCTCATATTAAATGATCAATTTAACATGAGAAAATTATTTGGGTGAAGCTAGATATTAGATTTTATGACAAGATAGCAATTAAATTTACTCATTGTGTGATTTTAAATGCACTTTTGTCAACCCACATATCGATCACATATGTTGTGAGCAAACATACAAATTTCAATGCACTATCTGACAGTATGCATACAACAAAGTTATGAAGTTTTCAATACATTTACAAACATGAGGATTAATTAAATACCCTTTGCGATTTGCAAATAATAAGACAGGTCTACAAAATTCACATTGTTGATATATATAGAGGTTTAGGGCTTTTAATTTGCTTAACTATTTTCGCATGTAACAAAGAATAATCAGCTTAAACATTGGAACGATGATATTTTTTTCAAAACACAAACAAAAGAAATAATATCTATGATTGGGCATCTTGTGCACTAACAATCTTTCACATTACACAATGCACTCTCTATCTAAACCAATGCATGAAACAAGACTATGAAATCTTCAATACAATTACACAATTGAGGATTACTTGTACCCAATCAAGGGTTGTAGCCGCCTTATGCATTCATTTCAATATATAAAATCTATTTTCACCCATTAAGGATTATAGCGCTCATATTGTGTAGTGACAAACAATGTATATCATTTCAATACTATGATGCTATGCATTGCAAGACTTTAAGGATCTTTATATACCTATTACAGTAGTACATGGCATCCAACTTTTGACTATCAACTTGTTATTTAAATATGATCATCTTTTAAAACCAACTTCAGCCCTTTTATGGACCAATGACTTCCTCACAATGAGCATGACTCTTTAGATATTCAATTTGTTTGGCATCGTACCTTTGTTTCCGGTGAAGGATTTTTTTTCCAAAAGAGGTTATTGTATTAAGTATCACAGTCGGCCCAGAAAAAGGACTTGTACTCTGTAATCTTAGGTCAATTCACAAGGAGATAATTGTACCCGGTGCTAGGATACACTCCCTAGGGATTTGCCTAGTCAAATTTCCAAAGATAGTAGAGGTTTGACTATATACAGTTAGCCCCTTGGGATTTCTCATTTTCTTGGCACACTCGTCGGACTTTTATCTTGTCCTGATGGGCCGGTCAAGAAATTGAAAAAGCCCCACGAGAGTATAGAATTCCCGGTGGGGTTACCAACTCTAGTGGTTTCTATAGGTTACCATGAGAATCATGTTAATAATTAACATATTCACGTCTTTTTCATGTGTAATTACTCACACTATTAACATAATCATATAATTGTGATTACGTTGGTGAAATCCGTGGTAGAGAGAGAGGTGTGGATAGAGGGAGAGTAGAGAGAGATTATGATGTAGATAGAGAGAAGGAGGATACATAGAGTGTAGAAATAGAGAGTATACATAGAGAGAGTGTAGAGATTTACCTCTATTTACCTCTCTCTCTATGTTTAGAGGGTAGAGAAGGGGTAAAGATAGAGATCAGGTAGAGAGTATATAGGTAAGGTTAAAATTTAGGAAGAGATTAAGGTGTAGAGAGTGGTGTGGATAGAGTAGAAAGGGAGGGTGCAAATATTAGGTAAAGAAGGAGGATACATAGAGAGTAGAAATAGAGAGAGTGTAGATAGAGATTAGGTGTAGATAGAAGGAGTAGAGGGAGAGTAGAGAGAGATGCACATGTAGATAGAGGGAGAAGAGATAGAGATTACGTTGAGAGAAATGGGATACTAGATAAAGATTAGGGTGTAGAGGGAGAGTAGAGAGAGGTTAGGATGAAAATAGAGAGAGGGAGTTTACCTAAAGTGTAGAGATAGATAGAGTATGTAGAGAGAGTGTAAATATTTACCTCTATTTACCTCTCTCTCTATGTATAAAGTGTAGAGATAAAGATTAGGTAGAGAGTATACAAATAAGGTTAGGATTTAGGAAGAGTTTAGGGTGTAGAGAGATGTGTGCACAGAGTACTTAGATATGGTTAAAGACTAGGCAGAGAGGGAGAATATGCAGAGAGTAGAGATATAGAGATTAGGTGTAGATAGAGGGAGTAGAGGGAGAGTAGAGAGAGAGATTAGGATGTAGATAGAGAGAGAGGGGGGATATGTAGCGTGTAGAGATAGAGAGAGTACGTAGAGAGCATGTAGTGATTTACCTCTCTCTCTCTCTATGTTTAGAGAGTATAGAGAGGGTAGAGAGTAGATGGATATGGTTAGGATTTAGGAAGAGATTAGGGTGTAGAGAGAGGTGCGATAGAGTAGATAGAGAGGGTGTAGAGATTAGGTAGACAGGGAGGATACATATAGATTAGAAATAGAGAGAGTGTAGATAGAGATTTTAGGTGTAGATATGCTCTTTCTATCTACCTCTGTCTATGCCCTTTCTATCTGTCTCTCTCTATGCCCTCTCTATCTACCTCTCTCTCTACACCTTCTCTATCTAGGTGTGTAGTTAGATAGAGATTAGGTGTAGTCGGAGAGAGGTAGATAGACATGGATAATAAGATTCTATCTACCTCTCTGTCTACGTCCTCTCTCTCTACCTATCATAGATACCATAATGAGCAGAATCCGCAATCGTCAAGAATGCCAAATGGATACTAGCATGCATAAAGAAAATATCCCATAGAGGTAGAGAATTGGATCACATATGCAATCCACCAAAGGGGAGATCCAAAAAGATAAAATGTGCAGCCCATGATACGCTCCTTCCCCTACAAGTGTATGATGTACTACTAGAGCACACTCAAGATAGGTGATCGTGAGTTCGAACCCATGAAGGATTGCAGACACCCACTCTAAAGTCCCAAGCACTGGTGATATAATCCCCAACAATGGCAATGCATCATTTTTCAACAAGAACTAGTGGATAACACATATGATATAATCCCCAACAATGGCAATGCATTGAGATAAGGCATGGTGGTTGGCGTGCATTACTACAACATGAAAATAAGATTAATTTTGTAATGGGTGAAAGAATGTTTAGGTGGTACCAAAAAGGGGTGTCTTGGACACTCCTTTAGAAGGAGAAAGAGTGGGGTGTGGGTTGTTTAATTTCAAATGTTATAAGTAAAAGTATGAAAGAGGAGGGAATAAGGCGAGCGGGCTTGGAATTTTCAAACGTATAGAAAGACTTGGACCATTAAATGCTTTTGAAAATTCTCTTACCACAACTACTTTTGGACTCTGCAATGCTCTCTCAATGGTCCCTCCATCCCTAGAACTATTCATGTCTCTCTCTCTCTCTCTCTCTCTCTCTCTCTCTCTCTCTCTCTCTCTCTCTCTCTCTCCCCCCCCCCTCCATTGCCTATGCTTCCAAGCTCCTTAGCTGTGCTTGTCTTCCGGATAGGGCTTACAGTGAATTCCATCTCTCTCCTTCTTCATAGCCTCTGCAACTGCTTCAGGACGTGCCATATTCATAAGCTACTAGTTTTTTCATTGTCTAGCCGTTGCACTATCTCAGCAATGTAGCATCTTAGTGTCCTCTCTCTCTCTCTCTCCCTCTCTCCATGAGTACTATGGCTATGTTTTGATGGTCTTCTTTGTTGTATCATTAGCCTCGTTATTTGTTCCACATGGAATGTCAACAATGGAAGTATAGACACCCTATATCTTCCTCCATTGTCTATTACACAACACACCTCAAGGGAACTTCTGCCGGGTCTATGGAACACTGGACTACAAAGAAGAGGGAACAAAGAAGCATTTCAAAGAGGATGACACGAACGCATGAGGATGGTGAAATTGATGAGCAAGAGGCAAAGAAATCTATAGGGAAGTTGTTGCTAAGTGTTGGCATACCAAAAAAATGAGCTTTTCGAGGGTCTTCAAAAGAAGTTTGTACAAAAAGTCCTCCTTAATCCAACGTTCTCAGTGTTGCACCCACATCGAAAAGAGTCAAGTGAGTCATTTTCTCTAACATTTGTCATACATTATCTGAGGTGAAGACACCTCATTCAAATAACGAGCTATTTTTGAAACGGGCTATTATCATGGCATGTCTCAATGGAGCAAGTGGGGGTAATAATTAAATAAGTGGTAGTTGCCAAGGATTTAGGACTTTACCAAAGAAATGTCATTGCTGCCAATTTTTGGCTGCAACATGATGTGGAGGAGGGGGAAATTCTCTTAGATGCTCGTCGCCGCATCTCAACTGCATAGAGGAAGCATTTGAATGACCAAAGTCAGAGAAATTGTCTTTCAATTTTGGTCGATGGAAACCCACATCTCACCAAACAAGAAAGATGTTATTCGAAAGAGAACATGCAAGAGTGCGCATGTATTGCATCCATTTCAACTACTCAATTTGCCTTAGGTATATCAACCTGAACATCTTGGGAGTGTGTCATAATGCTTAACTTAGTGTTATTTAGGTGCTTTAATATGTGCTTGTAATCTTTTCAAAATGCATTTACAGCTTGAAGGTGCCTCCAATTGTTTTCACGTGTATGGTAGTCCATTATAGTACTTAACCGTGCTATATAGTGCTTGTCTGAGATTGATAAATGATTCCAACTACTCATGATTACCTATCAGTGCATCCAAGTGCTTCCAAATGTCCGATAATGATTCCAAATGCTTCAAGGTCTTCCAAGTGCTTGACAATCCATTCTTGTGCATTGCCGTGCCAAGTGCTTCTGAGTACCTCCATGTGCTGATTAGTGATCATGCCCGCTTCTTAGTTTTCTTAAAAAATTTCAAAGGCTTCCGAGTACTTGGAAGTGCTTCCGAAGACTTTTGAGTGATTTCAAATGCTTCTTTCTAAGTGATTCCAAGTTCTTTTTACTGATTTTGAGTGCTTTCAAGTGCTTCCAATAACCAAATAATTTAGAGTGCTTTCAAGAGCTCAATGCAAACTTTGAGTGCTTCAAAAGAAATTCCTTTGAGTGCTATCATGTAGTTCCCAGTGCTTCTCAGTGCTTCCAAGTTCATCCCAATGCTTCCAAGTGCTTCCCAATGCTTTTGAATGCTTTTTAGTTTTTTCAAATGCTTCCAAGTTCTTCCCAGTGATTCCAAGGTCTTTCCCGTGCTTCCAAGTGCTTCTGAATGCTTCCATAATATTTTGAATGCTTCCAAGTGCTTCCAAGGTCTTTCTAGTGCTTACCATTGCTTTTGAAGGTTTTCGAGTTCTTGCAAGTTCTTCTAAATGCTTTCAAGTGCTTTTAGGTGTTCCCAAAAGCTTAATGCGCCTCAATGCTTCCAAGTGCTCATGACTGATTCCAAGTTCTTCTAAAAGCATCTCAGATCTAGCTATATGTGTGTTACTATGCTTGCATGTAGTTTCAAGTACTTTATAACGTGTCTTCTGTTTCATAGAGAGACTTCTACATGTAGTTCTAGTAGACTCATCCTAACAGTAGGATCTCCCTCAGATGCTTTGGGGGTCTGAAGCCATACTTTGTACGCAAGTTGAAGGGTTGAAACTTTCTATTGTGAATACCATGTTCAACTTGTATAATTCAAGGAAGACTTCAGTCAAATGTGCCAGGGAAGATACGGGGCAGATGGAATGTCATGCTTTTGCAAGTGTGTTGTTTGCAATTCCCGTGATGGAACAACGCAATGCAGAGATGCCATGGTTCCATGCTTAACAGACCTATGGGAGCCTGTATTGTGTCCAAAGCCCATTGAAAATGCCTACCACCACAGAAAATGCCTTTTGGGAATAGGCAAACATTGTGGCATTGATAGGCTATCATTGTGTCCAGGCAAATAGAGTGATGATATCTCTAGGATGACTGTGAAATTTTTTGATGAGGTTCCTATGCAGGAAGTGGATGATAAAGGGAACACAAAATCTCAAAAAGATCTCATGGTTTGGTAGGTCAGTCCAATGTGTTTCATTTCCTTGCTTCAAAGCAAATCAATGAACTTCATCAAACACAACTACATCTACAGATGGCAAGGTCAACAATTCAAGGAATCTTTGGATAACTTTTCTGACAATATAGTGTTGTATGTAGTAGATTTTGCAAAGAACTAATCCTTCAAGGTGCAGAATGAGATTCAATCAATGTATTGGTTTTCAACTCAGGTCACAATTTTGGTTCACATTTTATACTTATGTGATGCGCTTGGTGCCATTCAAAAGACAAGTTACTTCTACATATCTGATGACAAAACACATGACACTTTGTTTGTGCAGCACTGTTTTCTTTTGCACAATGAGTGGTTCAAAAGTCAAGGCTATAGTGTCAAGTGACACTGGGTGTGGTTTGATGGTGCTGTTTCACAATTCAAAGTAAGGCGGCCATTCTATTTTGTACCCATATTCTTCAATATGACTGGTATCAAGATGATGCATAATTTCTTTGCTTTTGGCTATGGGAAGGGTGAACACGATGGGGTTAGTGTAGTGCTCAAAAGAGCTCTCATACATAAGTAGTTGAAATCTGACCGATGGGTTCTTCATAACACTTCAAGTGTTGTTGCATTCCTCAATGCAACCCTCAGAAAAGAATGTCCACAGATAGGCAAGAAAGTCGCTTGTTTATTTTGGGAGGTCAATCTCGGTGATGTTGATAGAGACACAACATGGGATTACATGCACATCAAAGGGTCTCAATCCTTTCACTATGTTAATGGCTACAGTCAAACAAATATGCACGGGTTAACGCGCTGACTATTGTCTTGCTTTTGACATGCATGGATCAAAGGTCAATAGAGAAGATGCACACACAAAGAGCACGTGGAGAGGTGAGAGTAATTTCAAATACAAGTGACAGTTAGGGATGGAAAAGAGTCAAGCGAGGATGAGGATGAATATGTGCCCATATACGCTAGCCACCACAAAGACTTGAGCGATGCCTTGATGGTTGGCCAAAACTTTGGAGTGACTGCAGAGGAGCTAGATGCAGACTTCTACATCCTCAAATGCACCAAGACAAAGCGCTTGGCCATAAACTATAAATGGGATGAATGGAACAACTGTATGAAGAAAAATTTATTTGTCATTGAGGGACTATTCTACGACAAGGTAAATGGGCAAGATGATACCTCGTGCTACCTGTGTCCTTTTGGACAACAAGTCCACTGCTCTTATCTACTCCCACCTGGTGTGATGCATCAAGTTTCTAATGTTCCCGAGGAAAGATGAGCCTAATGTATATGATATGTCAAATGATGTATTTGAACAAATCTATAATAGCATGCTCCATAGGAGAACTTGTAAGTTCTATCTATGTGATCATTCAAAGTTTGCCCACAATTTGTACTCAATCAATAGGAGTGTTTAACCAAGTGACAACATTTTTCCAGGACTTCACCACCACAAAAGCACCACTTGACATTAGTTTATAGGACCTCACCACCATTGAGCACTACTTTTCTAGCACTTCACCACAACACAACACTCTTGTATAACACTTTTCTAGCACTTCACCGCCAATAAGCACTAGTTGACATCACATTTTCAGCACTTTACCACCACCACAAAAGCACCACTTGACAACACTATATAGGACCTCACCCACCATTGAGCACTACTTTTCCCCCACTTCACCAAAACACATCACTCCTTGATAGCACTTTCCATCACTTCACCACCAATAAGCACTACTTGACAACACATTTCGAGCACTTTACCACCACAAAAGAACCACTTGACATGACCTCACCAGACTGAATAGAAAAAGGGTGTATTTTATTTGTTGTAAATTCATAGATAAGGAATTTAAAAAATAGTCCTTGAACGCACGTGATATACACAATTTACATATAGTGACTCCCTCAAAAAGAAAATCTCTACATCGTATCGTAGTAGGCAATGTTCTCATCCCCTGCTATTTTGGCAAAGTACAACACTGATACATTCGGGGGTAGCGGTGTTGTGTGCTTATCATGCATGTACGCAAGTAAGTTGTTGAAGTCAACAATGATTGCCAAATTCCTATTGACATTGAAGCAATTAATGATGCGAGAAGGAGCTTTACAATCAATGTGCTGCAACTCTTCAGTGGGTGGTTGGCATTTTGAGCCAATGACATAAATTTTAACTATAGAACACATGAACAAAATTTAAGAGTAATAACTTATATATTATAATGTTGGAAGATAGTACGATAGCATGAAAAATACATCTTAAGCACTTGGAAGCCTTTTGAAGCACTTCAAAGTGGTGTAGAGAGCCTAGAAATGCCCATAAGGTGAAGCAGTAGCAAGAAATCTCAAGCACTTGGAAGCACTCCCAAGTACTTTGAAGCACATGTTGGGGTAAAGCCCCATATGGCCGGTAAGTCCAGGTGCCCGCCCACTATACTTATTCATTATGTACATAATAGACTAAGGGGGCTCTCATGTAGAGAGTGAGTTTTAGCCCCTGCAAACACAAGGTCTCCTCTTCTCCTCTGTTCTCCATTTGTGCACACACTCACACACACTCTCACTTGCGCACTTCAACTGGTATCAGAGCTCAGGGATTGGGAGCACCATTTTGAGCTCAACGAGGAAGCAGGTAGAGAAGCAGCAAAAACTGTAGCACGTTTTTGCAGATCTCTTTTGGTCTACCAAAACATCTTCATTCAAAGAGATTCCCTCCTACTCTATCCAGTTTTTTGTCCTCTTCAACTTTGCAGAAGAAAGTTTTCTCATAATCTTCACCAATGTTGAGATACGTCACTCAGACTGCCTGCACATCTAGGGTACACAGGTGCACATTTTTACAAATCGATTTTGACTTGTAAAAACAACACATTTCAGGTCCATTCCCTCTCACCCCAACTGTTTTTGCATGGTCTACAACTTTGTAGAAGGAAGTTTCTGCAAATTCTGAACGGTTTGGAAGATATGGACTGATAGGCTGCAGGGTATTCGGAAAGTTGAAGATTATGTATGCCTATTGTGGTGATTTGCTACATTCGGAGAGCTTGGATTGAGCTTTGTTATTCTCTTGTTTTGCGCATTGATGTTTTGCTCTCAGTAAAGAGAGTGTGGGTTGAAATTTTCAACAAATTTATGCGGATACGTTGAGAACACTTCGTAGATGTATGCATTCTTGTGGACTCTTAGGTTCGAGAGCAGATTCATCACAAGTTGTGTGCATTGACTTATGCGATTGAGTAGATTTTGGAAAGTGTGATGCTCGGATTTGCACAGAGATTTGAAAGCATTTATAACATGATTGTGAGCTGAATTTTCAGCTGATTTGGATGCTCATTTGCTACACATTTGGTACATGCTTGATGCTCATTTATATTGCCATGTGGATGCACATGATGTGCGCTTTTCGGTGGGTGGTATTCTTCACCTTGCAATGGCATATGTGGGCTGATTTTCAGCTATTTTGAGCATCAGTTTGTGCCATATTTTGGTTGGTTTGTATCCAAGTTTATTCTAGTATATGCCTCGCTTATAGAGTGCGGTTGATGCACTTTGTGTTTCGGATTAAGGATTGTTTTCCAAGTTTAGGGAGTTGAGACTTTGGGGGAGCTCATGTATGCTTGAGTGCGGATTTTTTACATTATTTGCTCATGGTTTTGAGCATGTTTATGGCATGTATGATTATTATGGTTAGATAGCCAAATACTGTCGAAACTCTGTCAGATTTTTCTTGCGAGTTTATTTGTTTACGTGCATGGTTTGCAATCGTGTTTTGATTGCATTTGGCACTCAGTGGTTGCTTTGCCATAGTGTTTTGGCATCGCATTGTGAGAGTGTTTGCTCACCGAATTATGTCATTTGACATACATGTGGTAATCTCTTCAGGAGGGAGATTGTTGATGAGAGTTTCATCGATTACCACATAGTGCTCTCAGATTAGAGCAGGTTTTTTTGGCATCATTTGAGCGGTTTTGCTCACTTTGTTTTGTTACAATGATCTCCATATTTGCTGATACTTCTCTTAGACAGCTTATGCCAGCTTATGTTGTATTTTGACAGTACTTGCTGTATGAGTTAGCCAGGCTTTGGCTATTGTTAGTTGATCAATTTGTGCTTGGTCTTGTCACAGGTTATTGCCATGGATTTGGTATGTACATCATTGTCAGGGTTTGTGCTTTTCTTATACAAAGTTTGATGGTTCAAACTTTGAGCATTGGAAAGAAGGTATGCATGATGCATTGACTTAGTTGGGCCAAGTGTTGCCACTACAGGGCATGGATGCTAGGCCAGAGTCTATGATTGACGATGAGTGGGAGGACTTGGATGAGCTTGCACGTTTGACGATCATGTTATACCTTGGTGAGTCTGTCTATTGCATTGGTTTGGATGCATGTACAACTAGAGAGTTATGACAAAGATTGTGCAATGTTTTTGGCACAAATGAGTCTAGAGAGATGTCTATAGTCAAAGGACGAGCTTGCAGACATAGAGATATTGTGTGTTGGCATTGTGTTCATACAGGGCATGTACGTAGACATTGTTTTTGACGGATGAGACATCACAGGAGACAACACAAGAGGGATGCTATCACTTTGGGTGATGTGGGAGCAAATGTAGCGTATGTGGCTACTCATGACGGAGATGTAGCCTTTGCTTCCATGTTTACTCTTGACTTTCTTATGTCGGTTTTTGACAACACATTACCTTCGCATTGGATACTAGATGCGAGCTCTAGATTTCACGTCACGTTGAGTTGTGAGTGGTTTAGTACATATGCTAGTGGTATGCTTGGACGTGTGTGTCTAGTTGATGGTTCAGTGCATGACATAGTTGGTGTAGGAGATGTCAGACTAGTGTTGCCAAGTGGTGCATCATACGTGTTGCAAGATGTACGCCATGTGTCAGGTTTGACGCAAAGCTTGATCTCTGTGAGTCATTTACGAGACAATGGATGCCAAGTAGTGTTGGACAAGCACAATTTCAGATTGCATCGTGGATAGCTAGTCATAGCTAGAGGTGCTAGTGTTGGCACAATTCATGCGATGTGAGTACGTCATGTGCGAGACGACACAGTCTTCGTGAGTATGCAGCCATGCAGAGAGACGAGGCATGTCTCCTGTGCGGATAGGTTGCATGATGCTCTAGTTTGTGAGCATGTTGAGCCAGTTGTGCATACAATTGTGCAGCAACGTATGTCACTCATGGATACGATGAAGGATATGGATGGCTTGAGTGTTGAGGATTCAGCCGTGATTCAGTCATTCATGGATATGCTTAGGCCAGAGGCTGATGTGTGTGAGTTAGAACTAGGCATTGCTCTTACCACACAAGGTTCAACACATACATATGCTCTTGGTGCGCATGTGACATGCAATGGACACGAGGATGGATTTCACGGATTAGAGTTCGGGTGTCAGGGTGATTTCCATGAGTGGAGTTCTGAGCCAGATTTGATTGAGATGGTCGAATTGGCAGATATTGCTAGGATTACATCAGCATATGGGAGTCTCATGTATGAGATACTAATCTTGAGACCCGAGATTGCATTTCCAGTAGGTGCATTTGTAGTGGGATCAGTTACTCGTGCAGTGACTGACGTTGGCCTTGAGCATAGGGGCACTTTGCAGCATATGGTGAGATACCTGCAGGATGTGTGCGGCTTTGGTGAGGAGTATGGTGTCGATTTCTCTATACTTTCTCTATGATTAGAGCTAGATGCACGTAGATTCAGTGAGCCAGTGGGCGTTGGCTGAGGTCATACTTGTAATGGCTGTACAGATTTTGTACGGTTTTCTTTGCTCTCTCACGGCCACATTGGCCTTTACGTGAGAGGTTGTTGGGGTAAAACCCCATATGGCCGGTAAGGCCAGGTGCCCGCCCACTATACTTATTCATTATTTACATAATAGAATAAGGGGGCTCTCATGTAGAGAGTAAGTTTTAGCCCCTGCAAACACAAGGTCTCCTCTTCTCCTCTCTTCTCCATTGCTGCACACACTCACACACTCACACTCTCTCTCGCTCATGCACTTCAACACATTGTAGTACTTTATAGCACCTATGTTATGAAGCACTCCAAGTACTTTGAGGCACTTTGAAACACTCTAGAGCACTTTTAAGAACTACCAAGTACTTACAAGCATTTTTAAGCACTTTGAAGGGGTATAAAGTGTCTCAAAATTTTAGAAGCGTTATCACTTCTCATGCACTTGGTAGTGGTCCTAACACTTTAAAGTACTCTAATCACTTTCAAGCACTCTGATGCCTCAAGTGATGTCCCGACACTTTTTGAAGTTGTCTAAGCACCTAAAAGTTCACAACAATTTAGAATTGTAAGAGCTTAGTACCTGCATTACAAACACCTCCTCCTTCATATTTGCAACGTTAGTCAAGTGACCACCAATTGAAAGTACCCTCATCAGCACTCCAATATCAGCTTCCTTTTGGACAATAAGACTTTCATCATTTTATGGAGATGCTTTCAATACCTGCAGATCTTCTCTGAGCGTCTCCATCTCTGCAATAATTGGAGCACAAGTTGAGTAGCTGCCTTCATTGCACATCCATAAATCACGCTTTTCTGCTAAGATAGATTCAACAAAAGAGACCTTCTCTTCAGCTTTATGGGCCTGGTGATCAAGTTCATCTGCAATTTGATCCACCCACTCTATGTACAAGGGTTGGGTTGAAGTCTCAATTTGTTTCAAAGGGAGATTGGAAGTAGTAGGGCCGTAGGATTCCACAACAACATCCTTAATGTCTTGGTAAAATGTGCACACTGTGATCCTTCATGATATGGCCTGGTGATCAAGTTCATCTGCAATTTGATACACCCACTCTATGTACAAGGGTTGGGTTGAAGTTTTAATTTGTTTAAAAGGGAGATTGGAAGTAGTAGGGCCGTAGGAGAGAAACATCTTTAATGTCCTGGTAAAATTATGCACACCGTGATCCTTCATGAATTTCATCACTTTCCTATTCAAACCCCCCTTGTGTGACTTGACATTCTCCAAGACCTTGCCACCGACCACTACCCATGTAATCCCCTGGCTTCAATGTTTTGCTTTAGGTGTTGTACAATTTTTATCGGCAAATCCCCTTGCAAACTTGGTCATGAGTTCATAGTTGGAGGGGACAACCTGGTATACCTTCTGATAAATGAGGCAACAAGCGTCATAGAGGTGGTCATGCACCATGCAGAGGAAGACCTTGGTCTTATTCTTCTCAAGCACCTTGAAGACAATGAGCCACTGATCAGGTGGCAAGTACTCATTGCTGAGGTTCTTGGGAAGCTTGCCTTCCATATTCAACCCATACTCCTGATGCAATTCCAATGCTGAGAAGCAAAATCGAGACAATTTTTGATACTCCAATGATGCTGCTAATAAGATAAGGAGAAGTTACTCTTGTTGCCAATAGTGAGATGCATGTATTTCTCAGACAAGATAAGACTACCATAGCACCTTTTCGAGCAGACTTTGCTATTGGGAGGCCGCATTTGAACCGAGAAGCTTCATCATGCTCCGGTTCTGGCACGTAATGTGGTTCTCCTAAATAGACTTTGAATCTTCAAATGGGTCCTTGCAGTTCTTGGGGCGTGTGGTCTTCTTGGGGGAAGGAGTGCTCATCTCTTTATTGAGAGATGGAAAAGCAGGGCAGCTTATGTGAGAAGGGTGGAGAAGAGGAGAGCACGACAGCTTCTGTGAGAAGGGTGGAGAAGAGGAAAGCAATTTAGCTTCTATGAGAAGGGTGGAGAAGAGGAAAGTAGTTTAACTTTGCGTGCAGGCGTCAAGCAGGGCCACATCAATCCTTAATGAGGTTTTTGAAAAATGAGGACCCCATGCCATGCCATAATAACCCGCATGTAGATGCACCTAGATTTTGCATGCTTTTAAAAATTTAACTTTGAATACAACATGATAGTTCCCTCTATCTCCCTTTCCCACATTTGAAAAACAATAAAGTTCCTTCCTTCTAGGGGCTATTGGTGGTACCACCAAAAGGTGAAAAAAGTGGTACCACCTTTACATGCTTCGACCCTAATCCAAATCAATAGGTTGTACCTTGAAGGAGCGCGTCCTCTTTGTCCTATAAGTGTACTTCTTTGAATCGATGCCTTGATTCCCTTCTCAAACCTCTCACGTGCTATTGATGGAGTACTCAATGGATGTAGTGCACTCATTAGGCAGCCATCACACCGTTTTCAAACAAGCCACAAATAGAGAGGAGCTTGGATTCTGCCAAGAGGTCAAAGCATATAAGTGCAAAAGTCTTGGAGACTTTTTTGGGATCTCAAGAGCAGGCTTAGGTATCCTTTCATTCAAAGTGTTATTTTTGCATCTTGGATAGGCAGCTCGGAGGCAAGGAGTAGCCATATGTGTTCAAAATTGTATGAGATCAAACATGCTGCTATGCATGCATCTATTGGCTACAAGGAGAAAATTAGCTTCTATGAGGTAGTGGCAGAGACATGGTCATGTCAGTGCTACAAAGTGTCAAATACGATGCTTATCTGGGCGTTGTACTGAAATTAATGATCTTGGACAAAGGTTCTTAAGTCAACCATCAACTACATCAGCTGCCAAATCACTAATTGATTTGACCCACTTTTCAATGTCATAGATGATTATGAAAACCCTGAGATGAATAGATCTCTCTTGAGAGAGATGAGTATTAAAAAGAAGTGACAAATATTTGTTGATGTGGACTATGTGATTGAAGAAAACTGTCATAGACTAGAATATGTGACTTTATGCAGGTCAATAATAAAGATGCTCATCTCAGCCATCCAAATTGGATTTCTTAGATGAGCATCTTTGTATTTGCAAAGCCGTTAGAGGATGTGGTAATATATGAGGTAATATACACAGTAATATATGCGATAATATTCAAGGTAATATATGCGATAATATATCAGGTAAATGATACACTATAATAATTGCGGCAATAAAAGCGGATTTATATCCGCTTCTCTTACCGCGTATATTGTTGTTTGATGACTATCGCGTCCTTTGCCACGGCTATTGCTGCTCATACATTTTTTTCTCTTTCTATTTCCTATGTTACTCTGTGGCAATGGTAGCGGTTCTGGACTTTTCCTCTTATAGTGATAGGCATCGATATTTGCGTCCATATATGTACATATTGATGCGAATATTGTTGCATATATCGTCGTCTATATGAATCTTTTGATTGCAATGTAGATATTGAGGCCCGTATCAACACCCCAAGGGGAGAAAAGCAAGTTCATCTGCATTGATATGGGTGTCACAAGTGTGAAACACCCATTATAGTGGATGGTTTTTACCTTACACATCGCATTTTATTGAAAGTCGTAACACTAAAGTGTCGTGTTTTGGTACCAAACTAGTGCCAAAAGCTTGTGTCCAAGTTAGAGATGGCGACCAAGGAAAACAAATGTGCATAGAGGGTGTAAGGTAGGGTTTATCACAGAGCAATAATGTAATAAATGGTGTGCCCAAGGATGTGTATACCAAGTGATTAAAAAACACAATGGATTCATAAACAATTCTCTTCTCACATTGTTGTTTTCAGAAATACATTGGTTTGCAACACAAGGGTAGTCGGTAAGAAATTAAATGCCCCATCATTCTAGATGCAAGTCAAAGCTCGAGCCATGATCAAGAAAAATTCAAAATGATGAGATTGCAAGGTAGGCTCAATGTATGCTAGGCAATATTCTTAGAGATGGACATCATGCAAATAACCTAGAAAAGGCAAGAGAAACTACTGACTAAATTGCTTATGGATGTGAGGTGCTCCCCATAAAAAATGGGCAGACCTCAGTGAACATTAAAGGGGTTTCGGATTCTAGTACTATAGTTTTTGTTGATCCTATTAATACATGTCATGTGTTGTGCACCAATTTTGACTCCAAGGAGTCTCAATATGACCTTATTACATCCACTTGCAGTTTGCCTAGCTATTAACACAAACATGTGGTGATCCTAAAAATGAGTCTGACTCAATCTAAACAATAGCTTTGTGTAACGATGGTTTTAATTTCACATAACGATGGTTTTGATTCCACCTATTTACAGAAACCTGTAGTGATCCTAAAATGAGCCTGACTCAATCTGAATTACAACAATGGTTTTCTTGTCTAAGGTGTATTATGTATATGAATGGATAAATGTAGAAAAGTATGTGCCGGTAGAAAATTGTGTGTACATCTCTTTTAGAGCCCTATCGTGGGCAATAGCTTTCCTTAGTTTCGATCACTAGGATTGCTGACTGGGGTTTGTGCAACCACTACAAGAGGTAATTAATAGTAGCGACGCTCAAATGTGAAAAACCACGGCGTCGCTAAATTACAAGTAATTTAGTGACGCTCATAGCGACGCCGTCAGGGCTAAAAAAAATAACCGAGAGCGTCCGAAAACTCAGATCGCAGATCTGAGGTTTCAACGCGCGCTCAAGCAAGCAAGGTAACGTGCTCTCCCTCTCTCTCTCTCTCTTTCTTCTCCACACACACACACACACACACACACACACAAACATACACTTATCTAGCTGGCAAGTATTTGGCCAACCCTTGGCTGACAGCTTCCCATTCTGGTGTGCTAACCTAGAGCCGCTATTCTCTAGAAAAGTTCCACTGTGTCTCTATAGAAGACCACAGGTATTGGTGCATGGTACCAAATCTCTACCACACCCACACACACCCTTGCTTATTAGATAAAGATACTATTCGTTATTTCGGCCCTGCTCCGATCACTACCTAGTTTATAATAATGTGTGTGTTGGTGTGTATTAGTGCTTCCCTCTTCACCCTTAATAAACAGATATTTCGATTTATAGGTCTCAATGAAAATTAATGGGCACTATCTGTCTTTGAACTGCTTTCGAGCCCCTTATCTCTCCCCACACACATGCACGATTGATAAAGCGAATAGTAGCTATACTTTACTAAATTAGTGGGCATTATCCCTCTTGGAACTGCTTTCGAGCCCCTTCTCTTTCCCCACGCACATGCACTATTGATAATAGCTTGGTTTACTGAATGCTTTACATATATATTTTTTTCACGCAACTTGGGCTTTTTGATGATTTGTCCTTTGGCTTAGCTGGAGCTGTGAACATGTGGATACCCTATCTTGTTACATATGCATAACCCACCTCTGATTAAGGACATGTGGATGCCTTCATTGCTTGCACATGGGCATTAAGTACCGAGTTTCGGTGGATACCCTAACATGTTACATATACATAAATGTATCCTGCATGGCACGTAAGCTGTAGATGCATTTCATTCACTCCTTGCTTACCCAATCGAAGGGAATTCCGATATCTCTCTCTCGTGCTCACAGAAAACAAGAGCGCGCATTCTCTATCTCTCCCTTGCTCTATCGAGTATGCATACACTCACGTTGGCTAAAGATTTGCTGTTGCGTGGTGAAGGCATCCCTAGCTCGTTGATATTGGTAATCCGTTTTTTGCCTTAACACACACACACACACACACACACACACACACACACACACACACACACACACACACACACACACACACACATACACACACTCGTGGAGACCCTCGCTCTGACGTTAATATACTGCTACGTGTTGCCCACAAGAATCGTGTGTAGATCTTGCATAAAAACGTCATAACAAGCTGTTTCATCTCCTTTATAGGACTGGTTTTACAAATGGCAACTTGGTGTATGCTTGTTCCCTCGTATACTTTGCCCTCACAGATTCTGACTTGCATTATTGACGTCTTTATCTGCCCTTGCTTGGTCGTGGCTTTTACAAGACTGCGCGTGCGTGCGCGCGCACGCACACACACACACACACACACACACACACACACACACACACACACACACACACACACACACACACACACACACACACACACATACACTGACTCTAGAGTGGAATACAAGCCTCAAGATACTAGGCATGCTTGTCATACTCAATCTTAGTCTTACTCTATTTCTGGCATAAACCATACATGCAACTGTGCTCACATTCGTCTGCAACTTGGTAGCTAATTGTTGTTCCTCGGACCACTCATGATGATACAACAGATACATGAAGCTGCATCCGATGGCCATAAAGCATAATCTCGACCTCATCAAGCTAAATGGGGTTAGCAGATTCTCGAGATACTTCTCTTACGATCCAATTGATTGTTCTATCGGCAACAACGGGACAGGTAGGTGCCCTTGCATCTACTTAGTAAAACCTTGGCTATTTTTTATTAGACAGGAAGGTGCCCTTGCACCTACTCAGTCCGTAGTTAGATTATCTTAAAACAGTTTTTTTTGCTCATGATTTTGAGAAAGTGTACAAGGTTTTTTGGTTTTCACAACTATTCAGTTGAACTTACTGACAAATATGGTTTTTATTTCTCATGTTATGCAATTCATATAGAGTTCATATGGTTTATCTAACTTATCATTTGAACTGAATGCAACAAGGTTGGATTAAACTAAAATAAAAGACACTCTTTGTCTGAGGAAATGATTGTCACTATCGGTTGCATACAACCTCATGTGAGGGTCTCGTGGGAGATGGCATTGACTGGTCTTTTTTGAGATCACTGAGCATAAACAAAGGAAATGCTGCCGAAATTTTTGCATACATAGTTTCGATTTGCCATACCCTGGTGCTTTGCTTGCATATAATATCAGATGGTTTATTTGGGATTGTTTTTCGAAAAACGTCCACTAAACACTGAAATCCTAATCTTATACTAGAGATTTGCCTGGCGGTAGTATCCTTTTTCATAGTCAGTGTCTTGAGTTGATAATGGACACTTTACTGGTGCTGATATATTGTTGCATACCTGTGACTGAGTGATTTTGACATGATCGCAATTGCACCTACTCAGTATATTTTGGGTTTTTGATAAGTAACAAGTTCTTAGAAGGTATGTCGGAAAGAAAAACATTTGAAACCTGCAAGTAGTGGTGTCCATTTCCGAGTTTTGTACTTAACATAGTTTGAAGTTTCTGGATTTTCTATTCACTGATGAGAGTTTGCCTGAGTTGATGGACCAGAGTTGGGGATCCATTGGCCGTGATATCTACCTGGATTGCTAACTACATTAGTCATTTCGTTACTGGAAGTCGATACACTTTACTAAAGTGTATGTATCGGATTATGTTTGGGGTTTGGCACTCAGAGTTGCAATACGGAAATGGGGTGACCTGATTGGTCTAAATTACCCTTCAGACTTGGAGTTAATCAAGTTTAGGCATTGGTTTTTGTATCACAGATATATTTGCTTGCTCCCGGAACTTGGCAAAAGTAATAATAGATGTATGGATGGGGAACGACTATCATTAGCATAAATATGCTTATCTCACTGGTAAAGATCTTCGAGGAAGTGGTAATGACCGGAAATTTTGAAATACAATTTGTATGTAAAAAATATGTTGTCCAACTTAAAACATCCACCTAGCAAAATGACCTTAAAGACATGTATCTTTGTATGCAGGAAATCACTTCTGATGAAGGTAAGTATATAGTGGTGACTTCACAATTACAAAGTATTTTTTGATGCTTTTGGATAAATACATAATTTTGAACACAAATGTTTTACTTGAAGTTCGTTCAAATTAAAAGAGCCTTAATCCTCAAGTGGGGGTCTCAGAAGAGATGGTAGTAGACTGGACTTTTGAAAATTGATCCAATTTACAAAGGAGATGCTGTCCAATTTTTTCTAGAATTAAAAGATATAAACAACAGCATATATAAATGGCTCAAACATGATATTAGATCTTGGTTATGGTGGTAGTTTGTGTTGTAATTTTTGACACCAATAACAAGGGGAGGGAGTCATTGACACCTGTCTTCCCAAGTAATGCTAGTTCTAACAGGCTTGTGTTTCTTGGATGGTGGCAGGTACGAGATTCTTTCCTTGGGATTACAACAAAAAACTGCAGCAGTAACGGAAGATCGTCCAATGTACCAGCTGGATTCTTCTACATGTGGATGTAGTGGAAGCTCATCCCAAAGGATGGGCACATACGATACAGATATTATATTGTAGTGATCCAAGATCAAATTTTTGATTTAAATGATTGTATTATCCATTAGATATAGAATGTTGTATTGGTGTATATGAAATGATTTATGACATCTTGTTTTTAAAAATATTGTTATTTAATATACTACAAGAGGTACTTAATAGTAGCGACGCTCGGAGTGCGACGCTCAAATGTGAAAAACCACGGCGTCGCTAAATTACAAGTAATTCAGCGACGCCGTCAGGGCTAAAAAAAATAACCGAGAGCGTCCGAAAACTCAGATCGCAGATCTGCGTTTTCGACGCGCGCTCAAGCAAGCAAGGTAACACGCTCTTCCTCTCTCTCTCTCTCTTTCTTCTCCACACACACACACACACACACACACACACACACACACACACACACACACACACACACACGAGAAGAGGAAGGAGAGCCATGTATGCTCCTTCCCTCTCCTCACTCTCATGTTCCCTTCCCCTCTTTCTCTCTCTCACACACACATACACACACACACACACACACATTGTGTTAGAGAGAGAGAGAGAGAGAGAGAGAGAGAGAGAGAGAGAGAGAGAGAGAGAGAGAGAGAGAGAGAGAGCACAAGCATAAACAAAAAACGCACACACACATGCATAAACAAAGAATGCACACACACATTGAGAGAGGAAGAGAGAGAGAGAGAGAGAGAGAGAGAGAGAGAGAGATAGAGAGAGAGAGAGAGAGAAGAAGAAGAAGAAGAAGAAGAAGAAGAAGAAGAAGAGAGTCTTAACATCGTAGGAAACTATCCCAAGAGACCTTAAAGATCTAGTCGACAGGAGTTGAACTCAAGACCTGTTATTCATGAGGGAAATGGCATAACCAATCTATCACACTTCGGTGATAGAAAAGTTATACCATTTTTCTCCTTTTTTTATTGGTGTGGACACACACCCGAGAAGAAGAGAGTTTAATTTAACGTCGTAGGAAACTAATTAAAAAGACCTAAAGATCTAGCCGAGGAGGAGTAGGGAAATGGCATAACCAATCTACCACACTTGGGTGATAGAAAGGTTATACCATTTTTCTCTTTTTATTGGCACCCACACACACACACACACACACACAAGAAGAAGAGAGTTTTAACGTCGTAGGAAACTATTCCAAAAGACGTTAAAGATTAAGTTAGATGTAGACTTACATTAAATTAGATTTAGGTTTATTTAAGTTAAATTAGATTAGATTTAGGTTTATTTTTAGTTAGATTTAGGTTTATTTGCGTTAGATTTAGATTTACGTTATATTAGATTAGATTTAGGTTTATTTACGTTAGATTTAGATTTACGTTATATTAGATTAGATTTAGGTTTATTTACGTTATTTACCTGTTATTGAAGAGGGAAATGACATAACCAATCTACTACACTTGGGTGATAGAAAGGTTATACCATTTTCTTCTTTCTATCGTTTAAGATAAGGTTAGATTTAGATTTTCGTGTAGGCGCAACTCAGAGAGCCGCCAACGCTTTGTTCTCAGATTAATTCTGCTGGGAGAGACCACCTCCCTGATGGGCAAACTCGAGAAATCTTGCAGATTGTCAGAGGAGGAGCACTCTAGATCTCGCATTCCAGCTCTAAAAGCTGAGAAGAAGAGTTTGGTATGTCTTTTACCCTTCAATGGAGCGAATCACCACATGTTCAATTAGGTTAGATTTAAGATAAGATTTTGGATTGAGTTTTTATATTAGAGTCTAACTTCGAGATTACGGTAAAAAAATTAGAGTTAGATGAACGGTGAAAAGATCTATTGTGAAAAGATGTTAAGATACTGTGAAATGCTACAGCCAGAGAAGAGGCAAAGGGGTTTTGTCCACTACATGCAGTATCATGTAGACGTGGGTGTGTAGATTTCTTGTACCCACAAATATAGGCATTGACCAATAAAGACGAGATTATAACCCAGTGGTTCTGATCTTGATGTACCTCTAGACCGAGGTGTGCGGGGATTGGACATGACTAGAGAATGTGAGGTAGTTTACAGGGTGAAGAGAGAGAGAGAGAGAGAGAGAGAGAGAGATAAAAGATGAAGAATGCGAATAGAAGATTAAATTTTTTGTCCAGGTTATAAGATTAGACACGTTTCTTTGCAGCACGTTCGCGAATTTGGCGAGTATTATAGATCGAGTTGTTGCCAATTATAACTCGTCGGACTCTGACGCTGGCCAACAGGCAGCAATCTTGCAACCCAATAGACGTGTTCGCAGGCGCTTTGGTCAAGCAGCATATGCGAGGCCACAAGATGTAGCCTCTGATAGCTCGAGGGATGATCATGCAAACCACATTCCCAACGAGGCAATGTTTGAGCCCGAGATTGATGAAATGATCGAGACGATCATGGATTCAGAAAGGCTTATCTATGATGATATGAAAAGTGAAGCCGATACGCCATTGTATAATGGAGCACGTGTGTTTAGATTGAAAGTGCTCCTGGTTCTTCTCAACATGCACGAAAAGTTTGGATGGAGTGACACTAGCATCACAGCGCTTTTCAGGTGATCTATTACAATTAGTTTACTTTAATAAAACTCTAAATGTATAATGATCTGATAGATTTTTACACAATTGTACCGTATTTTTATGTTGTGTAGATTGCTCAAAGAGCACATACTACCAGCTGATAATGTGATGCCAGATTCCCGAGAGGAAGCAAGAAAGATTTTGCGAAACTTGGGATGGACTACAATTTGATCCACGCTTGTCCTAATGACTGCATTCTTTTCAAAGGGGAATACATAGACATGGAGAAGTGTCCGAAATATTGTGATTCCGAGAGATATCGAGTAGATTTCCACGGAACAAAAATTACGCAAAAGGTTTTGCGACATTTTCCTCTGCTTCCTCGCATCAAGCATTTCTTCGAATGTAAGTCCATGGCCGCCCTAGCATCATGGCATGAGGAGAACAAATCTTCGGATGGTGTGCTACAGATTCCTGCAGATTGTGCAGCCTGGAAACATATAGATAGAACATGGTCGGATTTTGCCAGGGAAGCTCAAAATTTGCGCTTAGGCCTGGCTATGGATGGCGTAAATCCATTTGGTCAAAGATCAACATCTTACAGTGTATGGCCCGTTATCAACGACAACATTCCCCCGTGGTTGACTACGAAGAAGGGGCACTATGGCTAAGCTTGATTCTGCCGGGGCGATATAAAGTGAAGAATATGGATGTGTATCTTTGTCCACTATTGGAAGAGCTACAACAATTGTGTATTGGCATAGAAGTGGTGGATATGAGCTGACACACAAGTAGACGAAATGCTTTGATCAGAGGCATTCTAATGTGGACCATGCATGACTATCCCGGACTAACAGAATGCTCAGGTTATCTATTTACACTCCTCACTCAGACACTGTAAATCTTGGTTTTTCTCAAGCTGATCTATTATCATGTGTATACATGCAGAGCTTCAAACAAGCGGATACAGAGCATGTGTCACATGTGGACCTAGACTGAATGCACGTAGGGCGCCCTCATTGAAGAAGCAAATCTATGAAGGTCATCAAGCGTATCTTCCAGAGAATCATGTGTTACGCGATGGCTTTTTGGGAAGAGAGCCACCGAGGATGTCTGCACAAGCATGGTTAGAGAAAAAGGAGATGTGTGATGATTGCCCCTAGGGATGAAGAGACTATCTCTATGGTATGAGTTACCATACTGGCCCCGACTCATGATCAATAACTTGCTCGATCCAATGCACATATTCAAGAATGTGGGTAATCTACTATGGGACCATCTGACCGGCAAGAAAGATATTTGGGAGCCAGAGTTGACCTTAGAAATGTGGATCATATGGAGCAATATTGGCCGCAAACAGTGTCCGATGGATCGATAAAACTCCCTAAAGCACCATGGATTTTCACAGGAGCCCAAGAAAGCAAAGTAAAAGAGACCATTCGATCTTTGCGGACCCCCACTGGTGTAATGCACTCGCTCCGAACGTGTTTTACTAAAGAAGGAAAGCTTACCGGTTTGAAGTCACACGACTGGCATAAAATGTGTCAGGTATGTTCATAGCGGAATATATCGTAGTGGGAATTGTATAACAAATGCGTGTGTGGACTTTAATATCATTGCTGCACATTTTTTGCATTTTATTTTACTGGTTGCCATTGAGGGATCTTTGTCTCTTGACGTCCGTAACACAATCTACAAACTTGCGAAGTTGGTGCAATGGATCTCACAAAAGGAGATCAACGTAGACTCCATACCATTCGCCAAACTAAACACTGCGGAGGTTGTGTGCATGTTTGAGAAACATTTTCCTACTACCATGCTAACCATTCATGTGCATCTTCTTGTTCACATAGTTGATGAGGTGGAAATAGTTGGCACAGTACATTCCAGATGGATGTTATTTTTAGAACGTTCCATGAAAACGCTCAAGGGATATGTGCGTTAGAAGGCACGTCCGGAGGGTAGCATGGCAGAAGGTTGGCTGGTATCAGAGTCCCTTGTGTACATTGGAGAGTGGCTAGACTGATTTGATAAAGCACGGGACATGCTATGGAAAACCATAGATGATGAGCGCATATCTGGGATTGTCATGTGCAATCTCGGTGTTGAGAAGAAGATGATGGAAGATCTAGAGGCTAAAATCAACCGATTTTGCATGCTTCACAATCCAGTGATGCAAAAGTGGATTTCACAATATGAGGATGCAAAGCAAGAGCGACAAAGGGCACGAATCGAGTGGAGATGAGGAAGACAACCACCGATGCACTATCCGACGGGTCTGGAGAGCCTACCAACATTCATGAGCTTAAGATGGTTGCACAACCAATTGAAAAGTGCACAACATTGTGGTGAAGAAGTGACTGAGGAAGAGTGGGAGTACTCTCGGGGTTGCGCGACCAAGGTAAGTTTGCAATGTATGACTATTGACTTTCTAGATGTTTGAACGGCCACTCATAATCTTTGTTGGTTGTAGTATAAGTTATAACAACAGCATGGTGTAAAGGTCGACATTTTAGGGTGGAACGGATCGACAAAAAGCGTTTTACTCAAGATTCTAGAATCATGGAAAAATTTGAACAGTCTAGTTGACAACGGTCCTCTGATACAGATCTTGTGGTGGCGGAACTCACTTACTTCAGCACGCTACAAGAGATTTTGAGGATCAATTATAGAGGATTTTTGTCGACTTGTTCGACGTGCAATGGTTAAAGATAATCATGGAGGGTCGCAATGCTACTGTGCGTAGAGTTTTCTTGAGGTGGATTCAACTAAGAAATGGACTGACCTAAGAGACACTTTCGTACTACCTGAGCATTGTGAACAAGTAAGTATGTAAATAGTTAACATCCCATTTTAGAATTTATGTGCTTGGAAGCTCTCATGTAAGTTATGTGGCTCTGACAGGTGATATTTCATCCTACAAAGTCTGCATCAAACTGGTGGTACGTCATAGAGGTAGCCCCTCGTAGTGCACGGATGTATGAAGGCTACCATGTGCCAATCACAGCGGCATCAATGGAGGAGATCAGAGAAGATGCTCAGTCAGAAGCCGTTGAGGTGGTGCCAGACGAACATCAAGCTGCTACTCTCTATGGGGTGCATGCAGAGGATCTACAAAATAAAACGGAGGACATCTGTCTAAATGGAGAGCTCTATATAGATATAGGAAGTTATGTTGAGCTATGCGAGGATGAGAGAGAGATCTCTTAAAGCCATAAATATTGTATTTGAACAATTTTGCTCCGTTTTGTAAAAACTCTGGCTCTCTAAGTACCTTCCATGTTGTATAACGCTCTTTTGATTTTGCGCTCACATCCTGGGCAATCCATGGCCACATGCAGCTCTACCACCTGGTTTTCCGACTGCAAGATTTGATTGTGCGCTCTCTCTCTCTCTCTCTCTCTCTCTCTCTCTCTCTCTCTCTCTCTCGATTGAAAATTCTGAGTTATCGACTTGCCTCTTCCATCACTCAAGTTGAATAGAAGAAGAACGTGTTCTGTTGTTGCTAGCCTTTGAACATTCCAAAGCTACAAGCACCTTCAAGTTCTACGTCAAAAAAGAAAGAGATAGTTTGGATTCTTGTACGATTCTCTGTTTTGAACAATTTTGCTCCGTTTTGTAAAAACTCTGGCTCTCTAAGTACCTTACATGTTGTATGACGCTCTTTTGATTTTGCGCTCACATCCTGGGCAATCCATGGCCACATGCAGCTCCACCACCTGGTTTTTCGACTGCAAGATTTGATTGTGCTCTCTCTCTCTCTCTCTCTCTCTCTCTCTCTCTCTCGATTGAAAATTTTGAGTTATCGACTTGCCTCTTCCATCACTCAAGTTGAATTGAAGAAGAACGCGTCATTGTATTTATATACGTATTGCGTCATTGTATTTAATGGTCTTTGTGTCCACTCCACGTACGTATGCTCTAGGTATGTTCTCACAAGCAGGGACGACGAGCACCTCCTCTCTCTCTCTCTCTGTGTCTCTCTCGCTCCATCTATCTACTTGTCCATGTTTTCTACTCCATTCATTCAATATTAAGTTTAAATGTTCGTGTATTTAATGCAGTTATGGATGATGAGGAGTTTCTTTCTTCTTTGTCATCCCAGCAGAGATAGTGATACGTGGAGCGTCATCGCTCTGGCGCACCATCGCGCGTTCCTACTCCATCCGCATCTCCCTTTGTTTCGGAGCATTCAACGCGCTCCGAAGCTTCGGTATCGACGAGACGATCTTCACACTCGTCTAGGCGCCGGCGCTCTAGTGGTGGCAGTGACGGTTGTTGTGGGGATGCCGCCACCGATGCTTCGACACCGCCTCGTGTTCGACGAGGCTCTTTACCCTCCCCTTCTTTGCCCGTCTCGACACCAGCCACGGCATTGCCATCGACACCAGGTTTTGCACGGCTGACTGCAGTTCCTAAGAGCTACACACCACTAGCTACTCCTCCAGGAGTCACTCCAGTGGACACTCCTCGCTTCGACACCTGACGTCCGTACCCCCGTTGACACGCTAGAGACCCCTGCCAGGACACCCAGGTTCACGCGTCAACGGCGAGAGGGCTTGCCTTACTCCGTCGACTTCAGCGGCGGCATCATCTTGGATGATGAAGGCAAGAAGGTGATTTCGCGCATGCGCGGTCTTAGACACTACATACTAAACACCTAGAGCCGAATGATTTAAAAGACAGAGTCATCAACATGCTTCATGACGAGTTTCCCGTTCCAACACAGGAGGACCGCTTCAATGAAGACGTGATGAAGGTTTGAATGCGCGAATACTGCAAGCACAAGCGTTCTGAAGTGTAAAAAGCAATCAAGCATGGGTGGAACAGACCAGATTGGATGGCCAAAGAAGATTGGAAGAATGCGAAGGAAGCAACGCACGAGAATCCCGACAAGTGGAAGCAACAAAAGGAGGCAGCCAGAGCGCGAGTAGAGGCAGGGAGCTCGCACCACTTGGGGAGCGGTGGGTGGGCATCATTTGAGGCCGATTTTGTAAGTGTTTTCGCATTGCTCTCTATATTTGATAGTTTAGGATTGATGGGTTTTTAAATTCTAACATAATGGATTCTTTGTATGTTTTGACAGTGGTCGATGACAGGACGTGATCCCACACCGTACGAG